>NC_141681.1:20000-620000 GCF_028749965.1 Puma concolor | reverse complement strand
TTTTTGAGAGGGCACAGATAGAGTGTGAGAGGAGAAGATGTAGAAAGACAGGGAGACACAGAATTTAAAGCAGGCTCCAGGCTCTGAGCCGTCAACACAGAACGCAATGCAGGGCTCAAACTCACAACCTGCTAGATCATGACCAGATCTGAAGTCGGATGCTTCACCCACTCAGCCACCCAGGTGCCCCGTGACTGTCATATTTATTACATGGAGTGTGCATTCTTCATATATGGGGCCCAAGACAGAGGCAGGTCGCAGGTATCTGGGCTCCCTGACATAGTTATCCTACATACAAAAGTAAGATGTGACACTCCAAAATATGACACTAGATGGCCTGGGTCACCCAGCCCTGCCAGCTGCTTAGAAACCTGATGGAATATCTGGCAGTAGCTGATTCAGCTGTGGTGAGCAGCTGGACCCAATTCAAAGGGAGGTAGGGACGAGGACACAGAGGGCATCATGGCTATGTCTGGGCTCCTGGAAGGCAGGTGCAGGAAAAAGATTTTCCGGGCCGTATCTCCCCTGCCTCCCACCTAGGGTGGAGGGAGGGCAAAGCGCATGTGCATGTGCATTTACACTGTGTGGTCACCAGAGGGCATTGTGGCCCTAACTCTGTGTGACAGAAAATGATGCTTGTGAATGCTGCTGCTGCCAATCTCCTGTTGAATGAGCCCTTACTATGTGCAAGCTCACTTCCCCCTCACAACACCCTAATTCATTAAGGATTCTGGTACCTTTTTTTTAATAGCAAAGAAACATAAAGAGATTAAATAACATGCCCAAATCACAAAGCCCTTAAGAGATGGAGGTGGAATGGTTATCTGAGAGGTCTGGCTTCAGAGCATGCATTCATTGATTCAACATGTGTATGCTGAGTACTCACTATGTACAAGGCCCTGTGTCGTGTAGGTTTATGGTTGTAGGGTTATGGTTAGAGTTGGTATGAAGTTTAAGTTGAGGGGCATGTTTAGGGTCACGGTTAGTGTTAGGGGTAGGACCCAGGAGGTTCCAGGCGGTGAACCCCTAGCAGTGAAGTTCTCTCCACTGAGGGCTGAGTGGAGGCTGCATGGGAGTCTTCAGTTCAGACTTAGTTTTTTTTTTCATGCCAGGACCAGCCTCCCGTGTGTGCCACTCTTCAGTTGGGCCTCAGCAACCTTCTTGTGCAACTCCATGCCGGCAATGGAATTGACATGATGATGTTCTGATTCACATCTGAACAATACTGTAGGGATCGGGCCCTATGTGGGTGGTGTTCTCAGAGATAGGAACCGGATCCCCATTGGGAGGGAGCCATAGATAGGATGAGGGTTTGGTCCAGAGATATAAGAAGGGCCGAAACGACACCAGTCCTGTTGTCTCCATGGAGGGCTGAATAAGGGCCCATGAATTGGTGCGGGTCAGGTGTAGGGTTAGCATTAGAGCTGGAGTGAGGTTGAGGTTGATGTGTATGTTTCTGGTCACTATTAGGGTTGGGATTACTTCCCAGATGGCTCCAGTTGCTGATGCACAGAAGTACAGTGGTCTCCCTGGAGGGCTCAGCGGAGGGCACATGGGAGGGTGTCAGTCATGCTTAGTCTTTGTGTGCTAGGGTGAGCCTCCTTTGTGGGCCACTCCTTGGTTGATCCTCAGAAACCCCCTTCTGCAACTGCATCTGGGTTTTGGATATTACATGGGTGGTATTCCACGTTCCATGCTGAGTAATCTTCCTCATCTTCTGGAACCCATATGTGTAGTATCGTCAGACTTAAGAAATGGGTCTTCATTGGGAGAGAGCCTTAGTTAGACTAAGGGTTCATTCTAGGGCCGAAAGCAGGGCTGAAGCTACACCAGTCCTGTTATTTCCATGATGGGCTGAATGAGGGCCCATGTGTGTGTGAGGGTTAGGTGTAGAGTTAGCGTTAGATTTGGGGTGAGGTTTAGGTTGAGGACTATGATGAGGGTCACAGATAGGGTTAGGGGTAGGTCCAAGGAGCCCCCGGATGCTGAACCCCTAACAGTGCAGTGGTCTCCATGGAGGGCTGAGTGGAGGCTGCATGGGAGCCTTCAGTTCAGACTTAGTCTTTTTGTGCCAGGGCCAAACTCCCTTGTGTGCAACTCTTTAGTTGGGCCTTAGCAACCTCCTTGTGCACTTCCATCCCGGCAGTGGAAATGACATCATTATGTCCCAATTCCAACATGAAGAGTACTGGAGGTGTTTGTGCCCTATGTGCGTGGTACTCGCACAGGTAGGAAGTGGATCTCCATTGGAAAGAGACATAGCTAGGGTGGGGGTCCGATCCAGGGATATACGCATGGCCGAAGAGACACCAGTTCTGTTATCTCCATGTAGGGCTGAATGAGGACCCATGCATGGTGCAGGCCAGGTGTAGGGTAAACGTTAGAGGTGGTTTGAGGTTGAGGTTGATGTGTATGTTTCTGGTCACTATTAGGGTTGAGTTTATATCCCAGGTGGCTCCAGGCATTGAAGCACCAGTAGTGCATGGTCTCCCCCAAGGGCTCAGGAGGGCACATAGGAGGGTATCTCTCATGCTTTGTCTTTGAGTGTCAGGGCGAGCCTCCTTTGTGGGCCACTCTTTGCTTTGCTGCCAGCAAACCCCTTCTGCAACTCCATTTGGACATTTCATATTACATGGTGATGTTCCACATTCCATGCCCAGTAGTTCATCTCCTCTTCTGGACCCCATGTGTATGGTATCTTCAGAGTTAAGAAATGGGTCATCATTGCGAGAGAGCCTTAGTTAGACTTAGGGTTCTTTCCAGGGCCAAAAGCAGGGCGGAATCTCACCAGTCACATTAATTTCATGGAAAGATAAATGATGGCCCGTAAGTGGGTGAGGGTCAGGTGTAGGTTTAGCATTAGAGTTGAGGTAAGGTTTATGTTGAGGAGTACAGTGAGGGTCATGATTAGGGGTAGGAGTAAGTCTAAGAAGGCCCCAGATTTTGAACCCCAAGCAGTGCAGTGGTGTCCCTGGAGGGCTGAGTTGAGGACGCATGTTAGTGTGCCAGTAAGTCTTAGTCTTGGGACCTAGGGCCTGCCTCAGCTGTGGGCCACTCTTTGGTTGGGCCTCAGCAACCCCCTTGTGTAGCTCCTTCTGGGCTTTGGAAATTATCTGGTCATTTTCCACGTTCCATGCCAAGGAATCCAGCTCCTCTTCTGAACCCCACGTGTGTGGTCTCTCAGATTTTGGAATTGGATCACTATCGGCAGTGAGCCATAACTAGGTTGAAGGTTCATGCCAGGAGCATTGATAGGGCCGAGGTGACACTAGTCCCGTGTTTGCCCTTCAGGGCTGAAATGGGGGTCCATGCGTGAATGCTAGTCAGGTGTAGGGTTATTTTTAGAATTGGAGTGAGGTTAGGTTGAGGAGTAGGGTGAGGGTCATGGTTAAGGTTAGGGGTAGGGCCAAGGAGGCCCCAGATTCTGAAACGCAAGTAGGGCAGTGGTCTGTATGGACAGCTGTGTGGAAGCTGCATGGTAGTCTTCAGTTCACACTTATGCTTTGTGTGCCAGGGCCAGCCTCCCATGTGTACCACTCTACAGTTGGGCTTCAGCAACCTCCTTTTGCAGCTCCATCCCGGCAGTAGAAATGACATAATGTTCCAATACCATCCTGAATAATACTGCAGGGGTTTGGGGCCTATGTGCATGGTTTTCTCAGAGTTAGGAACTGGATCCACATTGGGAGAGAGCCTTAGATAGAGTTAGGGTTTGGTCCAGGGCCATAAGCATGGCTGAAGCTACACCAGTCCCGTTGTGTCCATGGGGGGCTGAATGAGGGCCCATGAGCGGGTGCGGTTCAGGTGTAGGGTTAGCATTAGTGTTGGGGTGAGGTTGAGGTTGAGGAGGACAACGAGGATCCTGGTTATGTTTAGGGTTGGGTTCCAGGAATCCCCAGATGCTGAACCCCTAGCTGTGCAGTGGTCTCCCTGAAGGGCAGAGTGGAGGGTGCATGGGAGGTTGTCGTTCAACTTAGTCTTTGGTTGCCAGGGCCAGCCTCAGGTGTGGGCCACTCTTCAGTTGGGCCTCAGCAACCCCCTGTGCACCTCCCTCTGGACTTTGGAAATTACCTGGTGACGTTCCACTTTCCATGGAAAGTAACACTGCACCGCTTCTGTGCCCACATGTGTGTGGTCATATCAGACTTAGGAATTTGGTCTTTATCGGGAGAGACTCTTAGCTAGTGTTAGGGTTTGGCCCAGGGACATAGATAGGACTGAAGGGATAGGAGTCCTGTGATCGCCCAGGAAGGCTGAAGTGAGGGCCCATGCACTGATGCGTGTAAGGTTTAGGATTATGGTTAGAGTTGGTGTGAAATTTAGGTTGAGGGGTATGATGAGGGTCACCATTACTGTTAGGGTTAGGTCCCAGGAGGTTCCAGGCGGTGAACTCCTAGAAGTGCAGTGGTCTCCACGGAGGGCTGAGTGGAAGCTGCACGGGAGCCTACAGTTCAGACTAAGTCTTTGCGTGCCAGGGCAGCATCCTATGTTTGACACTCTTCAGTTGGGCCTCAGCAACCTTCTTGTGCATCTCCATCCCAGAAGTGCAAATGAAATGATGATGTTCCAATTCCATCCTGAAGAATACTGCAGGGGTTTTGGCACTAAGTGCATGGTGTTCTCAGAGTTAGGAACTGGATCCCCATGGGGGAGAGCCATAGCTACGGTCAGGATTCGGTCCAGGGACATAAGCAGGGTCGAAGCGACACCAGTCCCATTGTCTACATGGAGGGCTGAATGAGCGCCCATGCAGGGGTGCAGGTCAGGTGTAGGGTTACCTTTAGAGTTGGGGTGAGGTTGAGGATGATGTGTATGGCTCCGGTAAATATAATGGTTAGGTTTTGTCCCAGGTGGCTCCAGGCGCTGAAGCACCAGCAGTGCAGTGGTCTTCCCGGAGGGCTCATTGATGAGCACGTGGGAGGGTGTGGGTCATGCTTAGCCTTTGAGACCCAGGGCGAGCCTCCTTTGTGGACCACACTTTGGTTGAGCCTCAGGAACCGTTTCTGAAACAACATCCGGGCTTTGGATATTACATGGTGATATTCCATATTCCATGCCGAGTATTCCGCCTCTTCTTCTGGACCCCATGTGTGAGGTATGCTTAGACTTAAGAATCGGGTCACCATCTGGAGAGAGCTTTAGATAGAGTTGGGTTTCAGACCAGGGCCATAAGTGGGGCTGAAGCTACCCTATTCCACTTACCTCCATGCGGTGAAGAATGATGGCCAGTGTGCAGGTGAGGGTCAGTTGTAGGGTTAGCGTTAGTGTTGGAATGAGTTTGAGGTTCAGGGTATGGTGAGGGTCATGGTTAGTTTTAGGGTTAGGGCCCAAGAAATTCCAGGCAGTGAACCCCTAGCATCACAGTGGTCTCCATGGAAGGCTGAGTGGTGGCTGCATGAGAGCCTTCAGTTCAGACTTATTCTTTGTGTTTCTAGGCCAGCCTCCCATGTGTGCCACGCTTCATTTGGGTCTCAGCAATCTCCTGGGGCAGCTCCATCCCGGCAGTGGAAACGAAATGATGATGTTCCAATTCCATACCGAATAATACTGCAGGGGTTTTGACCTATATGCGTGGTGTTTCAGAATTAGGACCTGGATACCCATTGGGAGAGAACCATGGATAGGGTGAGGTTCTGTCCAGGGACATAAGCAGGGCTGAAGAGACACAAGTCCTGTTATCTCCATGGGGGCCTGTATGAGGGCCAATGAGCGGGTGAGGGTCAGGTGAAGGGTTAGCATTAGAGTTGGGGTGAGGTATAGGTTGAGGAGTATGGGGAGGGTCACAGTTGGGGTTAGGGATAGGTTCCAGAAGGCCCAAGGTGCTGAATCCAAGGCAGTGCAGTTGTTTCCCTGGGTGACTCAAAGGAGGGCGCATGGGAGGGTGCCAGTCATGCTTAATCTTTGGGTGCCAAGGCCAGCCTCTTGTTAGTGTTAGACTTGGGGTGAGGTTCCGATTGAGGAGTATGGTTTGGGTCATGATTAGGGTGAGGGATAGATCCAAGGAGTCCCCAGGTGATGAACCCCATGCAGTGCAGTGGTTTCCCGGGAGGGCTCAGTGGAGGGCGCATGGGAGGGTGCTGGTCAGGCTTAGTCTTTGGTTACCAGTGCCAGCCTTGCATGTGGGCCACTCTTCGTTTGGGCCTCAGCAAGCATTTTTGCACCTCCCTCTGGTATTTGGACATGACATGGTGGTGGTCCACGTTCCATGTGGAGTATTCCTGCACCGCTTCTGGTCCCCATGTGCGTGATATTCTCTGCCTTAGGAATTGGATCCCCATCGGAATAGAGAAATAGCTAGGGTTACAGTGTGATCCAGGGACATAAGCAAGGCTGAAGCAACACCATTCCATTTATCTCCATTGAGTCTGAGTGAGGGCCATGCGTGGTAGCAGGTCGGGTGTAGAGTTAGTGTTAGAGTTGTGGTGAGGTTTAGGTTGAGGAATACAGTGAGGGTCATGGTGAGGGTTAGGGGTAGGTTCCACGAGGTGCATAAGTGCATAAACCTAAGTAGTGCAGGGGTCTCCTAGAGGGTTGAGTGGAGGGCGCAAGGGATGGTGCCATTCCTTCTTATTCTTAGGGTGTCAAGGCCATCCTTGGGTGTAGGACACTCCTTAGTTGGGCCTCAGCAGTGCCTTTGTGCATCTCCCTCTGGGCTTTGGAAATGACATGGTGATGTTCCAGGTTCCACGCCGAGTGATCCTGCACCGCTTCTCTATACCATGTGCGTGCTGTTGTCCGTGATTGGAATTGGGTCCCCATGAGGAAGGAGACACAGCTAGGGTTAGGATTCAGTGCCGGGACATCACCAGGGCAGAGGGACTCCAGTCTCGTGAATTTCATGGAGGGCTGAAGTGAGAACCCTTGCGAGGGTACGGGTCTGGTATACAGTTAGTGTGAAAGATAGGGTTAGGTTTAGGTTGAGGGTTATAGTAGGGTTACGATTAGGTTTAGAGTTAGGTCCCAGGAGTCTCCAGGCGCTGAACTCACAGCAGTGCACTTGTCTCCCCGAAAGGCTGAGCAGAGTGCACAATGGTGGCTGCTAGTCAGGATTAGTCTTTGGTTTCCAAGGCCAGACAAATGTTTTGGGCACTCTTCGGGTAAGCCTGTTGAATCCTCACGTGCAGTGGCAGCCGGGCTTTGAAATGACACGATGATGTTCCACATTCCACACCGAGTATTCCTGCACTGCTTCGACACCATGTGCGTGCTGATGTCAGACTTTGAATTGGGTCCCCATGTGGATGGAGCCTTAGCCAGGGTTAGGGTTCAGTGCAGGGAAGTCACCAGTGCTGAAACAACTCCCGTCTCTTGATTTTCCTTGAGGGCTGACCTGAGATCCCATGCGAGGGTGCGGCTCAAGTGTAGGGTTAGGATTAGAAACAGGGTTATGATTAGATTGAGGGTTATGTATAGGGGTATGGTTAGGGTTCACATCGGTCCCTAGGCACCAAGCGCTGAATCCACAACAGTGCAGTTGCCTCCTGGAATGACTGAGTGGAGTGCACAATGGAGGCTGCGGGTCAGGATGAGTCTTTGGGTCCCAAGGACAGACAACTGTATCCGGTCTGGTGTAGATATGTGTGTCTAGTGTGAGAGATCGGGTTAGGTTTAGGTTGAGGGTTAGCGTATAGTTCTGGTTAGCATTCAGGTTAGGTCCCAGGAGGCTCCAGGCACTGAACCCACTGCAGAGCAGTTGTATCCCCAAAGGGCTGAGTGGAGTATACAAGAGAGGGTGCTGGTCAGGATTATTCTTTGGGTTCCTTGGCCAGACAACTGTATGGGTCACCCACCGGTTAGGCCTCAGGAATCCTCTTGTGCAGCTGCAGCTGCACTTGGAAATACATGGTGATGTCTACGTTCCATGCCGAGTGTTCATGAACTGTTTCTGGTCCCCATGTGCATGCTGTTGTCAGTCTTTTGATATGGATTCCCATGGGGAGAGGGCCTTAGGTTTATAGTTTTATGGTTAGCAGGTAGAGTTAGAGAATTAAGGTTAGGGTTTTAGGGTTAGAGTTAGACGGTTAGTGTTAGAGGTTTAAGTTTAAGGTTAGGGTAAGTTGACGTTATGTTTACGTTAACTGTTAGTTAGAGTTAGGGATAGCGTTAGGGGAAGGGTAGGGGCAGGATTTAGCATTAGGGTTATGGTTATGGTTACGTGTTAGGTTTAGTTGGTGGCATTTCATTTAGTGATAGGGTTAGGAGTTGGGCAAGGAGTAGGTCATGCTTGCACCCCCACTTTGAGCTGGAAGGTGTTCATGCATGGACACCACCTCCATTTCAAGGAATTGTGTTCATGCTATCACCCCAGTCTCTCTGCACTGCAGGTTGTTCTCGCCTCGCCCCATTCCAGCTTTGCTCTGGAGTGTTTCACACCGTTACCCCGCCCTCTCTCGGTATGATAGGATTTCACGTGTCGCCCATTCCTTTTTTGGTGCATGGGTTGTGTTCATACTTGTGACACTCCACACCCTCTGTGTGCAATGGTATCACCCATGAGCCTCACCACTCCTTAGATTGGAATTACTGATGCCAGTATTAAATCTGATACTGGTGCTAGTATTAAATCTTGAATATCTCTTTTCACTTTCACAGCTGAAAAAGCAGGCGGTTCATAAGGTAAGGTTTATGGTTAGGATTAATATTAGGTGTCAGTGTAAGGTTTAGGTCATGGTCACAATCCCCCTTGGTGTGGGAGGGCTTCACGAATGTGTCCCATCTGCTCCCCTTTATCCTCGATGTAGCAGTGATAGTCCTTTTAATTCAGATGTTTTCTTTGGCACCTGGGTGTCTCATTGGGTTAAGCGTCCCACTTCGTCTTGGGTCATGGTCTCTCGGTTTCTGGTTTTGAGCCCTGGGTGGCTTCTGTGCTGATGGTTCTGAATCTGGAGCCTGCTTCAGATACCGTCTGTCTCTCTCCCTCTCTGCCTATGCCCCACTTGTGTTCTTTGTCTCTTTCAAAAATTAATGTACCTAAAAGCATTTTCAATCCGATATTTCCTGGATGGCTCTTTTCACTTTCATTCCTGAAGTAGCAGGGTGTCTGTCTCGTCCATTGTTCTTTTGTTATCTTTGGCATAGCTGACGACATATACGACATTTCCCCAACCGGCATCGGGGATGCGCAACATTTCTTCTACGAGCTGGACACCTCTCATCCACTGTAACACTGCATTCCTTTAGCGCATCCCACATGCTCCCAGATACTGGACTGTAACTGTGGATGGTAGCACTGTCCCATAGTCTTCAGATGGTATTTCAGGAGGTTCTTCATTCACATCTTTGGTTACCTTAGTGTCTTCTGGCATCTTCTCTCATGTTTCCACTCGGTCACTGCTATGACGCCCAATAGGGAACCCGAAGCAGAGAGGGATTCAGGAGCAGACCAGTTACTGCTTGGCCCCCACAAATGGTTGCCTTGGAACTCTGTATGGATGAAGAGAAAACACCCACCACCACCGTTTCATAACCCTGCACCGAATGTGGAGACAATAACCACCTACCCCCAAAAGGAAACTCCAGCAGGGTACATGTATCAAACCTAAGGTGTTGGTCATGTATTTTGGATCAATAAGTGAGGTTGTACTTTTGACTGGTAAGTGTACATCTAAATCCCTCAGAGGGGATATTATTCCCTGAGGTGACCCCAACCTAAATTGTTGGCCCACGGAGAGATGTGTTGTCACTATTGGTTGTGTTGATGTTGTCTCTGTAGGCCAGTGAATTAAAGCTCCATAGGGTCTTGTCCTATTCCAGCCTCTTCACCGGAAGGTCCATTTCACTGATTGGAAGAGACAGTAAAACCCTCATGTGGCCATTCATATGAGTCACTATTTAGGGAACAAATGATTATGTTACCTTTGCACGGTCAGAATACCACGGCCATTTCACGAATGTCCCTGGGCAGGCAGGGCCTCTAAAACTACAAATGCTAGAGGTGATTTTATTGGTAAACAGGCAGGGTTTGTTTCACTGAGTTCCTTTTATTTCTTTTCATCTTTCCTTGATTGCCTATCTGTGTTGCATCAACAATTGGTTTGATACTGACTTTACAGTTAGGTTATTTTTATCTTATGGTTAACTATCCATGGTTATCTACTCTGATAGACGCTTATGCAAGGAAAAATATTTCTTGTTGCACATACTAGCATTATTGCTTCTATTGTGAAATTAACCCGGTCATCACTTAGGGGTTGGTTGTCTTTTTTTTGGTATTCAGATCTTAAGATCATATACCAGTGCCTGAGCCCTACTATGAACGTTCATCGTCACAGCCCTAACAACCGCCTACAGTACACGAATCATATCTTTTGCATTTCTAGGACAGCCTGATAACACGTACTTGGCGATGCAGGGGTGTAATGCTCAAACCCCTCATTGGCGATGGACGGGTGTCATGCTAGCACTCCCCCATCGGCAAGGGAGTAGTGATGCCACTACTAAATCTAACATTTCCTGAATAGCTTTCATCACTGTCAGAGCTGAAGAAGCAGTCTTATGTTACAGTTAGGGTTAGGGTTAGGATTAGAGTTAGAGTTAGGGGTTAGGGTAAAGTTTAGGTCACACTTACACCCCCCCCCCCATTAGGTGCAGGACGGAGGCACTCTTGCATCTTGCCACCCCTCAGCATGGGAGGGTGTCATCCATGTGCCGGCCCCCCCTTGGCGAGGGAGTATTGATGCCACTATTAAATCTGATGTTTCATGAATGGGTCTTTTCACTTTCATGGCTGAAGAAGCAGCATCTCTTTTGATGAGGGTTAGGGTTTGGATTACCCTGAGGGATAGGGTAAGGGTTAGGTCATGCTTGCACCCCCCGTTTGGCAAGGGAGGAAGATCACACCTGACCCCTGCCACTCTCATTGCTGACGGGTGTTCAGGCATGCACCCTGCCTCCGCTCCACAAAGTAGTGATGCCACTATTTAATGTGTTGTTTTATGAATGGCTCTTTTCACTTTCACAGCCGAAGAAGCAGGCGTTTCTTAAGGGTTATGGTTAGGATTGCCGTTCATGGTTCGGGTAAGGGATAGGCCATGCCTGCACCCTCCCTTGGAGTGGGAGGGCGTTCACACATGCTCCATGCCCCCTCTCATCTTGGGAGGGTGTTCACCAATAGGACCCAGCCCCCTTCAACAGGGGAGCGTGTTGATGTATGCACCTGCACCCCTCTCGTGTGTGAGGGTGTTCACGCATGGGCACCACAACCCTAGGTGATGGAGGGCATTTGCCCCTGCGCCCTGCCCTCTTTGGCTCAGGAGGGTGTTCATGCATGCGCACAGTCCCCCCTTGGCTTGGGAGGGTGTTCAGGTATGTGCACGCACACGCCTCCAGGTATGGGAGGGAGTTCACGCATGTGCCCTGCCCCCCTGAGGCGCTGGAGAGAGTCACTTGTGCACAGTGCCACTACTCAGTAAGGGAGTAGTGATACCACTATTAAATCTCACGTTTCATGGATGGCTGTTTTCACTTTCACAGCTGAAGAAGCATACATCTCTTAAGGTCAGGGGTAGGGTTAGCATTACAGTTAGGGGTTAAGGTAAGGGTTAGGTCATGCTTGCTCTCCCCCCTCAGCATGGGAAGGTTTCACGCATTACCCTGCTATCCTGAGCAATGGAGAGTGTTCACCCTTTCACCCCACCCCCTGAGAGTGGTAAAATATTGAAGCATGTGCTCCACTCCACTTCTGCTGGGGAGGGCTTTCATACATGCGTAGGTCTCTTCGGGACAGATTGTTCATACATGTGCACCACCACCTCTCAGTGTGGGAGGGTGTTCACTCATGGGCATACCCCACCTATACATGGGAGATGATTCATGTATGTGTCTTGCCCACCTCAGCATGGGAGGGTTTTTACACATGTGCACAGCCCCACCTTGGTGTGGGAGGAGCTCACCCATGCAGAGCGCCACCCATCAATGAGGGAATAGTGATGCTACTATTAAATGTGATGTTTCATAAATGGTTCTTTTCACTTCCACCGCTGAACTAGCAGACAACTCTTAAGGTAAGGGTTAGGGTTAGCATTACCATTAACGGTTAGGGTAAGGGTTAGGTCATGCTTCCACACCCCCTCGTCACCAGAGTGTATTCATGCAATAGCATCGCCCCTCAGTGCGGGAGAATATTCATGCATGTGTCCTGCCCCTTTCAGTGTGGTAGGGTGTTCCCACATGCGCCCCATCCCCTTCCACTTGGTAGTGCGTTCACACATTCGCACATTTGCACAACCCCCACCGAGGTGAGGGAGGGTATTAACACATGTGCCCTGTCTCCCTCCACATGGGAGGTGGTTCACACATGCTCCTCACCCCTCAGCGAGGGAGGGTATCACCCATGAACAGTGCCACCCCTCGGAGTGGGAGTAGTGTTGTCACTATTAAATGTGACATTTCATCAGTGATTCTTTTCACTTTCACAGCTGAAGAAGCACGCATCACTTAAGGTAAGGGTTAGGGTTAGCATTACATTTAGGGTTTAGTGTAAGGGTTAGGTCATGCTTGCTCCCCCTTTCTGCACGAGAGGTGTTTCACTCATGCTCCCTGCCCCACTCGGCACGTGAGGGTGTTCGCGGATGCGCACAGCCCTCCCTCGGGGTAGAAGGGCGTTCTCATGCATAACCCCCCTTTGCAACGGAGGGCGTTTGTGCATGTACCCTGCCCCACTAGCACAGGAGTTTGTTCTCATGTGTGTAAGGCCCCCCCTCCTGGCATAAGGGCATTCACCCATGTGCACCATCCCCCTTTGGCATGAGAAGGTGTTGACCTATGTGACTTGATACATCACCATGGGAGAATATTCACGCATCTGCCCTGCCCTCCTCTGCCCGGGAGGGTGTGTTCATGCATGGGCACAGCCCACAGTCAGTGAGGGAAGGTATTCATGCATGCGCACAACAACCCCTCTATGAGGGAGGGTGTTCACGCATGCGCCATGCATCCCTCAGCAAGGGAATGGTTCAAGCATGCGCCCCATACCCACTTTGGCATGGAGGGTGTTGACCTATGCCCCTCGCCCCCTCAGCGCTGGAGGGTGTCATAGATGTGCCCAGCCCCTGTCGTGGCGGAAGTGTGTTCACGTTTGTAAACAACCCTGGCTAGGGGAGGGATGCCATTCGCACGTGGGTCCCACCCCATACCATGGGGGGCTGTTCACACATGTGCACAGCTCTCCCTACTGGCGGAAGAGTGTTCACACATGCACAAAACTCCCGCTCGAAGATGTAGGGCGTTTCCACGTGAGCACAACCCCCATCAGCAAGGGAGGGCATTCATCCATGCTCCTTACCCGCTACTGCAGTAGGCTATACAGGCATGCGCACAGCTCCCCCCCCCCCCCCCCACTGGCTGGTGTTCATGCATGCGCACAGCCCCCCTTAATGAGGGAGGCATTTGCATATGCGCCCCCCTCCCTTGAGCAAGGAAGGGTGTTCAGACATGCGCAGAACCACCACCTCAGCCAGGGAAGTCGTTGGCGCATGCGCCCTGCCCCACTTAGCACAGGAGGTGCTTCAGGCTTCCGCCTGGCCCCCTGTCAGCATGTGAGTCGGTAACCCATGCACAGCGCCACCCATCAGGGAGGAAGTACTGATGTCACTATTGAATGTAATGTTTTATGAATGGTTCTTTTCACACTCACAGCTGAAGAAACACGTATCTCTTAAGGTTATGTTTAGGGTTAACATTACCATCAGTGATAGGGTAAGGGTTTCATCAAGCTTCCTCCCCCTGCGCATGGATTTCCAGGCATTAGCCTGTCCCCTTTTGGCATGGGAGCGTGTTCACCCATGTGCCCATCCCCACTTTGGCACAGCAGGGTTTGGCATATGCGCCTCACCCCCATATTGCAGGAGGCTATTCACGCACGGGCACTGCCACACCTAGGGACAGAAGGGTGTTCACACATGTGCACAAACCCTCTCATTGTGGAATGGTGTTCGCGCATGCGCCCAGTGCTCTCCATGGGGAGAAGGTTCTCATATGCACCACGCCCCCTTGACATGGCAGGGTGTTCACGCATAGGAACCAGCCCCTCTCTATGAGGGAGGGGTGCTTTCGTGCATGTGCCATGCAACTATGCCGCCAGGGAGGCTGTTGACATATGCTCCCCGCTCCCCTCGCCAGAATGGTGTTCATGCATATGCAAAGCCCCCCCTTCCTGTCCGAAGGGGGTTCAGGCATGCCCACAACCCCCTCTCTGTGAGGTAGACCATTTGTGCAGGCACACAACCCTCCCTCAGCAAGGGAGAGCGTTCACGCTTGGCCCAACTCACGTTGGCGTGAAGGGTGTTCGCACATGCACAGAACCCTCCTCAGCGATGGAGGGCGTTCAAACATGCGCCGCACCCCACTTGACGCCAGATGTGGTTCAGGATTCTGCCTTGCCCCTGGTTGGTGTATGAGATGGTCATGCATGCACAGTGCCATCCTTCAGGGAGAGACTAGTGATGTCACTATTAAATGTGATGATTCGCGAATGGTTCTTTCACTTTCACAGTTGAAGAAACATGCATCTCTTATGGTAAGGGTTAGGGTTGACACTGACATAACGGGAGGGTATGTCTTAGGTCATACTTCCTCCACTCTGGGTATGGAAGGTTTTCAAGCATTAGCGCCCCCCCCCCCCCGCCTTTGGACAGGAGGGAGTTGAAACATGCACCGTCCCACATCAAGGGTGGGTGGTCCCCATTGCGCCATTGTCTCTGGAATGGAGGGGTGTCACTCATGTGCTCTCCCCCACCTCAGCACGGGAGGGGATCGTGCATGTGTCCCTTCTGCATCCCTTCATCGGCGATGTAGCGTTGATGTTCCTTTCAGGTCACACATATTTTGCACTGCCTCAGCCATTCAGTGGGTTAAGTGTCCCACTTTGGTTCAGGTCATGGTCTCATGGTTTGTGGGTTTGAAACCTGGCTTCACCTCTGTGCTGATGGCTCTGACCATGGAGCCTGCTTCAAATACTGTGTCTCACTCTCTGTCTGCCCCTTCCCCACGTGTGTTCTTTATCTCTCTCTCCCTCTCTTTATCTATCTCTCAAAAAAAAAAAATGAAGGTAAAAACATTTGAAAGCAGCTCCATCGGTCAACTTGTCTTCTTGTCCTATTCCCACCTCTTCACAGGAAGGTCCATTTCACCGATTGGAAGACAGTAAAACCCTCGTGTGGCCATTCATATGAGTCACTATTTAGGGAACAAGTGATTATGCTACCTTTGCATGGTCAGGATACCATGGCCATTTCACTAATGTCCCTGGGCAGGCAGGGCCTCTAAAACTAGAAATGCTAGAGGTTATTTTACTGGTAAACAGGTGGGTTTGTGTTCACTGAGTTCCTTTTATTTCTTTTCATCTTTCCTTGATTGCCTATCTGTGTTGCATCAACAATTGGTTTGATATTGACTTTACAGTTAGGTTATTTTTATCTTATGGTTAACTATCCATGGTTATCCGCTCTGATAGAGCTTAGGCAAGTACAAATATTTCTTGTTGCACATACTAGCATTATTGTTTCTATTGTGAAATACACCCAGTGTTAACTTAGGAGTTGGTTGTCTACTTTTGATACTCAGATCTTAAGATCATATACCAGTGCCTGAGCTCTACTACGAATGCTCATGGCCATATCTCTAACAGCCGCCTACAGTGTGTGAATCATATATTTTGACCTTCAAGGACAGCCTTGATACCCCTACACCGGCAATACAGGGGTCTGACCCTTGCAGCCCTTCTGTGCCCCTTCATTGGCCATGTAGATATGTCACGCCTGTGTCCCTTCCTGGGCTATGTAGGGGCAAGCCACCTGTGCCCCTTCATGGTCTATGTAGGGGTGTGGCGCCAGCACCCCTTCATGGCCACTATAGTGTTTGTACTGTCATGGTTTCCAGGACCCACCTGGGGTCTCCGGACATATCCCCATGGATAACGGGGAGCTTCTGTAGTTGTGTTCCTCTGCATTACACCTCCCCACAAGACTTTCCTCTCCAGATAAATATTCAGGATCAGGAACCACTTTTCGTTGCAGTTTCTTCTTGGTGGAAACATCTTGTCTTTGCTTAGCATGGCTGCTTTGGCCTCTCCACCATTTCCTGGAGGTTCCCTTACCTTTGCACTGTTCTTCACTCACTGCTTTTGGGTGTGCTGTCTGCCTCTGTCGCAGTCCTGGACCAGTGGTAATCTATACCATGAGTGGCCACAGGAAACCGCTTGGAACTGGGACTCTGGGACTGGACTGCTCTTTCAGGAGAAGACATACAAGTAGCTTCCTTGATGGCAGAAGTGGATGCTGGACATTGGTGGTAAGAGGTGATTTCACATTTGCTCACATTACCACTAGTGTTGGTGTGGAGTGATGGAGGACAGCACGCTGGAGGACAGCACGCTGGAGGATCACTGGTGGAGTTGTCACTGTGGCCATGGGGGGCAGTTACAGAACCTGTCCAGAGTCAGTTTTGGGTGTCTGGGGTATATGCAGGAAATAGGAGAGGTTGAAAGCAAGGGAAAAACACCAGAAAACATATGACTTCATGAGGTGAGTATCTTGTGTTTGTTGCCAAGAGAAGCAACTCCCCCTGTCTGAGGAAAATAGTCCTATCCCACCCCAGGGCCCCTAGAGAAAAGATTTCACTGGCTTCACCTAAGACAATACTGTCATGACCGAGAACAGTGATCTTCAGGCTCCACGCCTATCATCTGTGTTTACTTCCTGGAAAATAGCGGGATTCTATTATACTCCAAACGGAGGTGTGGGATCAGGTCCACGCATGATCAGGTGTCCATGCAGGGGAGTTGCAGGATATTACCACTTCGCACTGGTAGTAGATGGGGGACGAGTATGGGAGTGGGTTCAAAGAGTATTACACCAAAGAGGGTGACGTAAGATAGGCCAGACATGGATACATGGTTCTTCCTGCAGGAAATGTAATTTAATGTGTTGCCTGGAGAACTGGGAATGGTCATAATAATGACTCAATGGCTGCCTGCAGTCAACTAGGTTGAAATGCCAGAACTTCCCTGACTTTCTCAGGGAAGGAAGACTCCAAAGTCCAAGGGAGATGGGAATGGGGGCCTGTTGTGCCCACACCTGATCTTTTACCACAAACTTAATGGCTTATGAGAACAAAATTATGTTCTCTCAGAGTTCTGGAGGCCAGGAACCCGAAATCCCTTTACTCAGACTAAGGTGTCAGCAGGGCTGTACTCCCGGTGGAGACTCCAGGGCTCCAGGGGACAGTATACCCCTTCCGTCTAGTAGTTGCCGGTGGCCACCAACCTCCTTTGGCTTGTGACCGCATCACCCCAGTCTGTCTCCATGGACACAGTGCCTCCTCTTTTGTCAAGTCTCCCTTTGCCTCTCTAAGGATGTTCGTCATTCCATCTAGGGCTCACTCAGGCAACCCAGGCCTCAAGATCCTTAACTAGATCCCATCGATGGGAGTTATTCCAGCTATTAGGACTTGCTTTCTTTGAGGGCCATTGACCAGCCTAGTACAATGTGTCCTTCCATAGGCAGACAGCCAAACTATGCTATCCCCATGTGGTGGGCGCTCACCTGTGAGCAGTGCCAGGGCACGCACTGCTTACAGACACTGTAGCAGGACTGAATCTCTGGAGAATTATGCCCAGAGTGGAAAAGCGAATCCTAAAAAGATCACATGCTTTTTGATTCGATTTGTATAATATTCTCGGTGCGACAAAATCATAAAAATGGTTAGCAGATCAGGGATTGCCAGGCATCACAGAGGTGATGGGTGCAGGAATGAGATGGAAATGTCTGCTGTAAGAGGACAACTTGGGAGTCCCTATGGAGGGCTCGATGCTCTGTTTCTCGTGTGCATCAGTATTGAAATGCTGGCCATGATCCCATTCTACAGGCAGAGATAATGTAGGGCGTCTTTATCATGTTTCCCAATCACACACATTCCCAACAACCTCACAGCTGCCCACATTGCTACATCTATCCCCATGGCCCTGGCTGGTGTCCCGTTGACACAGTTGGGTCATATTCCTAAGGGAGAAATCCATCTCTTGCTAACACGCTTCCCATACTGCTTCCCTCTCTCCTGCACACTGCGGGTTTTCTCAGGACCTGGCAATCCTGTGCACCTGCAGCTATTTCTCCCAGCCCACGGGGAGCAATCACTTCCCATACAGCATCACCTGTTTGGTCTTCCTATGCCTAGCATTGCACGTGCCAGTGCCTGCAGACCTTCCCTTGTCTCTGTCAGCTGAGTCTGTATGGGCTTCCTCTCCCACTCGTCCTTGGTTCTCATCTCTTTAATGAATGACATATATTGCTAAAGCTCACAGTGAAGTCTCAACCCCCTGTATGTGGACGACATGGTACCATTTTACAGACTCAGTTGATTACTCCCTTTCTTTAAAAATTCCTTCCTTCCTCCTCCCACCATCTGGGCCGCTGCTCACCAGTGTCTGTGTTGGTTGGTCCTCATCTTCTTCCCACACACCCCCCCATCTGCTTTCAGTCCACCCTTACTCTGGTGTGATGGCAGCCAGCCTCAGGCTTCTATCTATCAGCAGCTGGGCCTCCAAGTCCTTATGCCCTGCCCCCAGCTCTTCAAGTCTCCAGACTACTGACTCCAACGTATACCACACAGGTGCTACCCTCCCCAGACTCTGCTTCCTCCCTGAAGGCCTCTCCTATTCCCCTCCCCTTGTTTACTAGGCTGTGGCCACACTGCTCCCTCCCTGCTCCCTGAGCATGTCAGGCACATATTCCTGCTTCAGGTCTTTGCACTCACTTTTCCTCTCTCTGTCCGGAATGTTCTCCCACAGACCAACAAGACATACTCCATCATTTCCGTCATAACTTTGCTCTGACATCCCCTGCTCAGTGGAGTCTCTGCTAGCTCTCTATCTAAAACCGAAAACTGCTCCTTCTCTGACCTGAACACTTGATATCCCTTCCCACCATTCTTTTTCTTCTCGGCCCTTGGCATCATCTGTTTTTCTTTCTTGCTTGCTGGATGTCTCCTACTGCAGTCCCTGCCAGAATGTAGGCTCCATGGGGTTCAAAGACCAAACTAGCTTGTTTAGGGCTGTTTCCTTAGGGCCCTAGAACAGTGTCTAACTACTTCAAAGACTCAAACACCATTTGCTGAGCAAGTAAATATTGGGATTTCATATTCCTTTGCTGGGTCCACCATCACAAAGTACCACAGACTGGGTGGCTTAAGGAACAGAAATTGATTTATTTATTTTCTCACACTTTATTTTTTTAAGGTTTATTTATTTTTGAGACAGAGACAGAGCATTAATGGGGGAGGGTCAGAGAGAGAGAGGGAGGCACAGAATCTGAAACAGGCTTTAGGCTCTGAGCTGTCATCACAGAGCCCGACGTGGGGCTTGAACTCATGAACTGCGATATCATGACCTGGGCCAAAGTCGGCGCTTAACTGACTGAGCGACCCAGGCGCCCCCAACTTTCTCACACTTTAGATCAAGGTGTGGCCAGGGTGGGTGTCCTGTCTCCATGACTGGTGGACGACATCCTTCCCACGTCTTCACGTGGTCTGACTTCTGTGTGTGTATGTGCCTACTCTCTTCCTTTACGACACCAGTTATCAGATTAGGGTCCCTCCCCGAAATTGAGCTCATTCGACCTCCACTTTACTGTTCAAGATCTGGCATCCAAGTACAGTCCCATGGGTAGTTAGGACTTTAA
The DNA here is from genome assembly GCF_028749965.1 of Puma concolor. NCBI lineage: Eukaryota > Metazoa > Chordata > Mammalia > Carnivora > Felidae > Puma > Puma concolor. The sequence continues at coordinate 600,327 of NC_141681.1, read as the reverse complement.
TGTATGGACTTAGGGGGCAAATGCATTCCATAACAGGTTTCTGTCTGTTGTACCTAGTCACTACCTACATGTTTTTTTTTCTCTATGCCCTTTTCCCCATTATTTGCTCACACAGTGCTAATCCCAGTTTGCCCTTAGCCCAAGTTATAACTCTGTTTATTTATCTGTATAGGCTTGCATCTTTCCTCTACCTCTATACTCCAAGTTCCTGGCTGGCACTGGAGTTACATCCTTAGCATGGGCATCATAACCTCCAGGTGAGGTAAGTATGATTATTCTCGTTTTGAAAATCCACAGTCTGAAGCTCAAGAGAGAGTAGGTCATGTTTCTGAGATCACAGTACTAGTAAGTGCTGTCCTTTGGATAACTTTGTTCTCATGGGCTCCAAAGCCCACTTTCTTTCATCTACCACACTGTCCCCAAGATGAACAGGGAAAAGCGATACTTCAGCCTGGTATAATATAAGCAATGGTACGTGTAAAGCTGCTCTCACATTCCAGGAAATGGGATTAAGTTTAGTATCTGAGTAATTATACCCACAGGTTGAATTTCAATCTCACATCCTTTTATTTTTTTACTGCTGCAATTTCTGTTATCCTTAATGATTATATAAATGTATTCGTCCCTTTGCAAAATTTAGCCAGCAAAAATACTGAGAGAGTTTGTTTCCTTTGTAACAGGTCTGAATTATACAATGAATTCATAATGTCAAGATAATAGATGTTATTTTTTCCTACAATATAGAAGAAAAGGTCATTGCCTTTGTTGTAAGAGTTTACCATGTGTTCTTGGTAACAAGACTGAGCTGTATTGCTCAAAACCATCGTAGACTTTGAAAGTCAGTTATTTATACTTAAGAGAGTATCGTTCTTTCTTTGGGTGCAGCTGGTTGTTGGAAATAGAACTTAGGATTTTTCTGCATAGATTGTCTATTTCAGAATGAGCTTTGTTTTAAAAAGTGTATTTGCATTCATGTGAGTTGTACAATTATTCTTTTGGGTTCCTAATACTCCATTGTTTATGTATATATACATACATATATATACCACATCTTTTTATCCATTCATCCATCAATGGACGTTTGGGCTTCTTCCATACTTTAGCTGTTGTTGATAGTGCTGCTATAAACTTTGGGGTTCACTTGTCCCTTCGAAATAGCATATCTGTATCTCTTGGATAAATACCTAGTTGTGCAACTGCCGGGTTAGGGTAGACCTCTTTTTCATTTTGTGAGGAACGTACCTACTGTTTTCCAGAGTGGCTTCACCATTTTGCATTCCCGCCAGCAGCACAAGAGTTCCTCTTTCACCGCTTCCCCGCCAACATCTGTTGTTGCCTGAGTTGTTAATGTTAGCCATTCTCACAGGGGTGAGGTGTTATCTCATTGTGGTTTTGATTTGTATTTCCCTGATGATGATTGATGTTGAGCATTTTCTCATGTCTCATTTGGCCATCTGGATGTCATCCTTGGAGAAGTGTTTTCTCATGTCTTTGCCCATTTCTTCACTGGATTACTTGTTTTTTGGGTGTTGAGTTCGATATGTTCTTTATAGATTTTGAATACTAATCCTTTATCTCATATGTTGTTTGCAAATATTTTCTCCCTTTCTTTTGGTTGCCTTTTAGTTATGCTGATGGTTTCCTTCTCTGTTCAGAATCGTTTTCTTTTAATGAGGTCCTAATAGTTCATTTTTGCTTTTGTTTCCCTTGCCTCCAGAGACTTATTGACTAAGAAGTTGTGGAAGCAAACATCAAAGAGGTTTCTGCCAGCTTTCTCCTCGAGGGTTTTGATGGCTTCCTATGTTACATTTAGGTCTTTCATCCATTTTGAGTGTCTTTCATCCATTTTGAGTGTGAGAAAGTGGTCCAGACTCATTCTTCTGTATGTCGCTGTCCAGTTTTCCCAGCACTCTTGCTGAGGAGACTGTATTTATTCCATTGGATATTCTTTCCTTCCTTGTCAAAGATTAGTTGGCCATACATCTCTGGGTACATTTCTGTGTTTGTATTCTCTTCCACTCATCTGAGTGTCTGTTCTTGTGCCAAGAGCATACTGTCTTGGTGATTACTGCTTTGTAATACAGCTTGAAGTCCAGGATTGTGATGCCTCCTACTTTGGTTTTCTTTTTCAAGATAGCTTTGGTTATTCAGGATCTTTTCTGGTTCCATACAAATTGTAGAATTCTTTGTTGTAGGTCTGTGAAGAATGCTGGTGTTATTTTGATAGGTATTGTGTTGAATATATATATTGCTCTGGATACTGTTGACATTTTAACAATATTTGTTCTTCCTATCCAGGAGCATGCAATATTTTTCTTTTCTGTGTGTTTGTCATTTGCAATTTCTTTCATAAGCTTTCTATAGTTTTCGGTGTATAGATTTTTCACCTCTTTGGTTAGACTTATTCCTAGGTATTTTATAGTTTTTGGTGCAGTTGTAAATGGGATCGATTCCCTGATTTCTCTTTCTGTTGCTTCATTGTTGGTGCATGGGAATGCAACTTATTTCTGTGCATTGATTTTATATCCTGCCACTTTGCTGAATTCATGTATTATTTCTAGCAGTTTTTTTGGTGCACTATTTTAAGATTTCCACATAGAATTTCATGCCATCTACGAAGAGTGAAAGATTGAGCTCCTCCTGGATGATTTGGATGCCTGTTATTTTTTTGTGTTGTCTGATTGCTGAGGCTAAGACTTCCCATATTATGTTGAATACCAGTGGTGAGAGTGGACATCCTTGTCTTGTTCCTGACCTTAGGAGAAAAGCTCTCAGTTTTGCTCCATTGAGGATGCTCTTAGTGTCGGGTCTTTCACATTTGCCTTTTATGATCTCGAGGTATGATCCTTCTATCCCTACTTTCTTGAGGGTATTTATCAAGAAAGGATGCTGTATTTTTTCAAATGCTTTCTCTGCATCTATTGAGAGGATCATGTGGTTCTTGTCCTTTCTTTTATCAATGTGATAAGTCACATTGATTGTTTTGTGGATATTGAACCAGCTTTGCATTCCAGGTATAAATCCCACTTGGTCGTGGTGAGTAACGTTTAAATGTATTGTTGGATCTGGTTGGTTCATATCTTGTGGAAGATGTTTGCGTCCATGTTCATCATGAAAATTTGTGTATACTTATCCTTTCTAGTGGGTCTTTTTCTGGTTTTGGAATCAAGGTAATGCTGGGTTCAGAGAAAATGTTTGGAAGTTTTCCTTCCATTTCTTTTTTGGGGACAGCTTCAAGAGCATAGGTGTTAACTCTTCCTTAAATGTTTGGTAGAATTTTCCTGGAAAGCCATCTGGACCTGGGCTCTTGTTTTTCGGCATATGTTTTATTAGTAATTCAATGTCTTTGCTGGTTATGTGTCTGTTCAAGTTTTCTATTTCTTCCTGTTTCTGTTTTGGTAGTTAATATATTTCTAGAAATTTGTCCGTTTCTTCCAGATTGCCGATTTTATTGGCATATATTTGCTGATAATATTCTCTTATCATTGTTTGTATTTCTGCTGTGTTGGTTGTGATCTCTCCTCTTTCATTCTTGATTTTATTTATTTGGGTCCTTTCCTTTTTCTTTTTGATCCAAATGGCTAGTGGTTTATCACTGTTAGTAATTATTTCAAAGAAACAGCTTCTGGTTTCATTGATCTGTTCTACTGTTTGTTTTTTGTGGGGTTATATGTTGTTGTTGTTTTTCCTGTGTGTGTTTTTGTTTTAGTTTTCAGTTTCAATAGCATTGATTTTTGCTGTAATCTTTATCATTTCTTGCCTTCTGCTGGTTTTGGTTTTATTTGTTGTTCTTTTTCCAGCTCTTCAAGATATAAGGTTAGGTTGTGTATCTGAGACCTTCTTACCTCTTTGGGAAGGCCTGGATTGCTATAAACTTTCTCTTATGACTACCTTTGCTGAATCCCAGAGGTTTTGGTGTGTGGTGTTATCCGTTTCGTTGGCTTCCGTGTACTTTTAAATTTTCTCTTTAACTTCTTGGTTCACCCATTCATTCCCTGTTCTTTGAATTTTATCTTTTATTTTTTAACGTTTACATCCAAATTAGTTAGCATATAGTGCAACAATGATTTCATGAGTAGATTCCTTAATGCCCCTTACCCATTGAGCCCAACCCCCTCCCACATCCCATCCAGTAACACGCTGTCTGTTCTACATAGTTATGAGTCAATTCTGTTTTGACCCCTCACTGTTTTTATTTTATTTTTGTTTCCCTTCCCTTATGTTCATATGTTTTGTCTCTTAAAGTCCTCATGTGAGTGAAGTCATATGATTTTTGTCTTTCTCTGACTACTAATTTCACTTAACATAATATACTACAGTTCAATCCACATAGTTGCAAATGGCAAGATTTCAGTCTTTTTGATTGCCAGGTAACACACCTTTGTATATATGTACCTCTTCTTCTTTATCCATTTATCCATTGATGGACATTTAGGCTCTTTCCATACTTTGGATATTATTGATAGTGCTGCTATGATCATGGGGGTGGTGCATGTGTCCCTTCGAATCAGCACACCTGTATCCCTTGGATAAATGCCTAGCAGTGCAATTGTTGGGTCATAGAGTAGTTCTGTTTTTAGTTTTTTGAGGAACCTCCGTACTGTTTTACAGAGTGGCTGCACCAGCTTGCATTCCACCATTCATTCTTTAGTAGTATGTCCTTTAGTCTCCAAGTATTTGTTTTCTTTCCAAATTTTTTCTTATGGTTGATTTTGAGTTTCATAGCATTGTGGTCTGATAATATGGAGATCACGGAATGATCTCGAACTTTTTGTACTTCTTGAGGGATGATTTGTTTCCAGTATGATATCTATTCTGCAGACGTTCCATGTGCCCTGGAGAAGAATGTATATTCTGCTGCTTTAGGATGAAATGTTCTGAATATATCTGTTAAGTCCATGTGGTCCATTGTCTCACTCAAATCCATTGTTTGTTTGTTGATTTTCTGTTTAAATGATCTTTCTGTTGTCATAATGGGGTGTTGAAGTCCCATACTATTATGGTTTTATTATCATTGATCTTCTTTATATTTGTGATTAATTGATTTATATTTTTGAGTGCTCTCACATTGGGAGCATAAATGTTTACAATTGTTAAGTCTTGTTGGTGGATAGGACCCCTCAATTATGATGCAACATCCTTCTTCATCTCTTGTTACAGTCTTTTTTTAAAAGTCTACATTGTCTCATATGAGTACGGTTACTCTGGCTTTCTTTGGCGACCATTAGCATGATAGATGGTTCTCCATCCCCTTACTTTCAATCTGAAGGTGTCTTTAGGTCTCATGTGGGTATCTTGTAAACAGCATATAGATGGATCTTCTTTTTTTCCCCACTCTGTTACCCTGTGTCTTTTGATTGGAGCATTTATTCCATTGACGTTTAGAGTGAGTACTCAAAGATATGAGATTATTGTCATTATGTGTCTTGTAGAGTTGGATTTTGTGGTGGTGTTTTTTGTGCTATCCACTCTTTGGTCCTTTTGGTGTTTTTTTTGTGTGTTTTGTGTGTGTGTGTGTGTGTGTGTGTGTGTGTGTGTGTGTTTTACCTTTTTACATCTTTTCTTCCTCAGAGAGTCCCCTGAAAATTCCTTGAGGTCTTGTTTAGTGGTCACGAACTCCTTTGAGTTTTGTTTGTCTGGGAAACTTTTAATCTGTCCTATTTTGAATGACAGACTTGCTGGATAAGGAATTCTTAGCTGCATAGTTTTCTGATTCAGCACATTGAGTATATCTTGCCACTCTTTTCTGCCCTGCCAAGTCTCTATGGATAGGTGTGCTGCAAACCTGATCTGTCTTCCATTGTTTGTTAAGGACTTTTTTCCATTGCTGCTTTCATGATTCTTTCCTTGCCTGAGTATTTTCTGACTTTGAATATAGTATTCCTTTTACTGGTGGGTTTTTGTTGAATCTAATGAGAGTCTTCTGTGCTTCCTGGATTTTAATGTCTGTGCCTTTTCCCAGGTAAGAAAAATTATCTGCTATGATTTGCTAAATTAACACTTCTACCCCTTTTCTCTCTATCATCTCAGACGCTATGATTCTGATGTTCCTTTTAATAAGATAGGGTTAGGGGTAGGTTGATGGTTATGGTTAGGGTAAAGGCTAGGATTGGGGTTAGGTCCCAGGAGGCTGCAGGCACTGAAACCCCAACAGTGCACTTGCTTCCATGAAGGGCTGAGTGGAGTACACAATGGAGGGTCCAGTCAGGATTAGTCTCTGGGTACCAAGACCAGCCAACTCTAAGGGACGCCTTTTGAGTAGGCCTCAGAAATACTCTCTTGTAGATGCAGTCGTGCTTTGGAAATGGCATGGTGATGTTTCAGATTCCATGCCGAGTATTTCTGCACGAATTTATGAACCTGTGTGCGTTCTGTTGTCAGACTTTGAAATTGGGTCCCCATTGGGAGACAGCCATAGATAGCTAGGGTTAGATTTCATCCAGGGACATCACCAGGGCTAAAGTGACACCAGTGTTCTGAAATACATGGAGGGCTGAAGTGAGGGCACATGTGCGGATGCGGGTCTGCTGTAGAGTTACTGTGACAGATAGGGTTAGGTGTAGGTTGAGGGTTACGGTAAGGGTTAAGGTTAGGGTTAGGGTTTGTCCGAGGAGGCTCCAGGCACTGACCCCCCAGGAGAGCAATTGTCTGCCCGAAGGGCTGAGTGGAGTACACAGGGAGTGTGCCAGTTAGGATTAGGCTTGGGTTCCAAGACCAGACTAAATAAGGTTAGCCCTTCAGGGAGACCTCAGGTATCCTCTCATACAGCTGCAGGTGCACTTTGGAAATGACATGGTGATGTTCCACATTCCATGCCTAGTATTTTTGTACTGATACTCGAACCCATGTACGTGCTGTTGTCAGACATTGGAATTGGGTCCCGATTGGGAGAGAGCCTTAACATTGGTTAGGGTTCGATCCAGGCACTTTGCCAAGGCTGAAGCAACTCGAGTCTCATGACCTTCGTTTATACGGTAGGGTTCGGTTGAGGAATAAGCTTAGAGTTAGGGTTAGGTTTGTTTCCCAGGAGGCTCAAGGGGCTAATACCACAGCAGTGCAATTGTCTCCCCAAAGTCCTGCGTTGAAGGCAAAATGAAGGGTGCTGGTCAATAGTAGTCTTTGGTTTCCAAGAACAGTCAACTGTATGGGCCACTAGTCGGGTAGGCATCAGGAAACCTCTCAGGCAGAGGCAGCCCGGCCTTGGAAATGACATGCTAATGTACCAGGATCCAGTCCAAGTGATCCTTCATCTCTTCTGGGCCCAGGCGTGTGGTGTTGTCAGATTCTGGTATTGGATCCCCATGGGGAAAGAGTCTTAGCTATGTTTGAAGTTCAGTCCACAGATGTCGCCAGGGGGAAAGTGAATCCAGACTCATGATACCAGTCAAGAATTGAAGTGAGGGAGATCTCAGGAAGATGGCGGCGTAGGAGGACGCTGGGCTCACCGCGCGTCCTGCTGATCACTTAGATTCCACCTACACCTGCCTAAATAACCCAGAAAACCGCCAGAGGATTAGCAGAACGGAGTCGCCGGAGCCAAGCGCAGACGAGAGGCCCACGGAAGAGGGTAGGAAGGGCGGCGAGGCGGTGCGCGCTCCACGGACTGGCGGGAGGGAGCCGGGGCGGAGGGGCGGCTCGCCGGCCAAGCAGAGCCCCCGAGTCTGGCTTGCAAAAAGCGGAGGGGCCTGACGGACTGTGTTCCGACAGCAAGCGCGACTTAGCGTCTGGGAGGTCATAAGCTAACAGCTCTGCTCAGAAAGCGGGAAGGCTGGAGGACAAAGGGAGGAGAGCTGCTGAGCCCCCGGACGACAGAGCTCAGTTTGGTGGGGAACAAAGGCGCTCGCCAGCGCCATCTTCCCCGCCCATCCCCCAGCCAAAATCCCAAAGAGAACCAGTTCCTGCCAGGGAACTTGCTGGCTCCGCGCGCAAACACCCAACTCTGCGCTTCTGCGGATCCAAACCTCCGGCAGCGGATCTGACTCCCTCCTGCTGCCACAGGGCCCCTCCTGAAGTGGATCACCTAAGGAGAAGCAAGCTAAGCCTGCCCCTCCTGCCCCTGTGCACCTTGCCTACCCACCCCAGCTAAGACGCCAGATCCCCAGCATCACAAGCCTGGCAGTGTGCAAGTAGCCCAGACAGGCCACCCCACCCCACAGTGAATCCCGCCCCTAGGAGAGGGGAAGAGAAGGCACGCACCAGTCTGACTGTGGCCACAGCGGTGGGCTCGGGGCAGACATCAGGTCTGACTGCGGCTCCGCCCACCAACTCCAGTTATACACCACAGCACAGGGGAAGTGCCCTGCAGGTCCTCACCACGCCAGGGACTATCCAAAATGACCAAGCGGAAGAATTCCCCTCAGAAGAATCTCCAGGAAATAACAACAGCTAATGAGCTGATCAAAAAGGATTTAAATAATATAACAGAAAGTGAATTTAGAATAATAGTCATAAAATTAATCGCTGGGCTTGAAAACAGTATAGCTGACAGCAGAGAATCTCTTGCTACAGAGATCAAGGGACTAAGGAACAGTCACGAGGAGCTGAAAAACGCTTTAAACGAAATGCATAACAAAATGGAAACCACCACGGCTCGGATTGAAGAGGCAGAGGAGAGAATAGGTGAACTAGAAGATAAAGTTATGGAAAAAGAGGAAGCTGAGAAAAAGAGGGATAAAAAAATCCAGGAATATGAGGGGAAAATTAGAGAACTAAGTGATACACTAAAAAGAAATAATATACGCATCATTGGTATTCCAGAGGAGGAAGAGAGAGGGAAAGGTGCTGAAGGGGTACTTGAAGAAATAATAGCTGAGAACTTCCCTGAACTGGGGAAGGAAAAAGGCATTGAAATCCAAGAGGCACAGAGAACTCCCTTCAGACGTAACTTGAATCGATCTTCTGCATGACATATCATAGTGAAACTGGCAAAATACAAGGATAAAGAGAAAATTCTGAAAGCAGCAAGGGGTAAACGTGCCCTCACATATAAAGGGAGACCTATAAGACTCGTGACTGATCTCTCTTTTGAAACTTGGCAGGCCAGAAAGAATTGGCACGAGATTTTCAGTGTGCTAGACAGAAAAAATATGCAGCCGAGAATCCTTTATCCAGCAAGTCTGTCATTTAGAATAGAAGGAGAGATAAAGGTCTTCCCAAACAAACAAAAACTGAAGGAATTTGTCACCACTAAACCAGCCCTCCAAGAGATCCTAAGGGGGACCCTGTGAGACAAAGTACCAGAGACATCACTACAAGCATAAAACATACAGACATCACAATGACTCTAAACCCATATCTTTCTATAATAACACTGAATGTAAATGGATTAAATGCGCCAACCAAAAGACATAGGGTATCAGAATGGATAAAAAAACAAGACCCATCTATTTGCTGTCTACAAGAGACTCATTTTAGACCTGAGGACACCTTTAGATTGAGAGTGAGGGGATGGAGAACTATTTATCATGCTACTGGAAGCCAAAAGAAAGCTGGAGTAGCCATACTTCTATCAGACAAACTAGACTTTAAATTAAAGGCTGTAACAAGAGATGAAGAAGGACATTATATAATAGTGACAGGGTCTATCCATCAGGAAGAGCTAACAATTATAAATGTCTATGCGCCGAATACCGGAGCGCCCAAATATATAAAACAATTACTCATAAACACAAGCAACCTTATTGATAAGAATGTGGTCATTGCAGGGGACTTTAACACCCCACTTACAGAAATGGATAGATCATCTAGACACACGATCAATAAAGAAACAAGGGCCCTGAATGAGACATTGGATCAGATGGACTTGACAGATATATTTAGAACTCTGCATCCCAAAGCAACAGAATATACTTTCTTCTCGAGTGCACATGGAACATTCTCCAAGATAGATCATATACTGGGTCACAAAACAGCCCTTCATAAGTTTACAAGAATTGAAATCATACCATGCATACTTTCAGACCACAATGCTATGAAGCTTGAAATCAACCACAGAAAAAAGTCTGGAAAACCTCCAAAAGCATGGAGGTTAAAGAACACCCTACTAACGAATGAGTGGGTCAACCAGGCAATTAGAGAAGAAATTAAAAAATATATGGAAACGAAAATGAAAATACAACAATCCAAACGCTTTGGGACGCAGCGAAGGCAGTCCTGAGAGGAAAATACATTGCAATCCAGGCCTATCTCAAGAAACAAGAAAAATCCCAAATACAAAATCTAACAGCACACCTAAAGGAAATAGAAGCAGAACAGCAAAGGCAGCCTAAACCCAGCAGAAGAAGAGAAATAATAAAGATCAGAGCAGAAATAAACAATATAGAATCTAAAAAAACTGTAGAGCAGATCAACGAAACCAAGAGTTGGTTTTTTGAAAAAATAAACAAAATTGACAAACCTCTAGCCAGGCTTCTCAAAAAGAAAAGGGAGATGACCCAAATAGATAAAATCATGAATGAAAATGGAATTATTACAACCAATCCCTCAGAGATACAAACAATTATCAGGGAATACTATGAAAAATTATATGCCAACAAATTGGACAACCTGGAAGAAATGGACAAATTCCTGAACACCCACACTCTTCCAAAACTCAATCAGGAGGAAATAGAAAGCTTGAACAGACCCATAACCAGCGAAGAAATTGAATCGGTTATCAAAAATCTCCCAACAAATAAGAGTCCAGGACCAGATGGCTTCCCAGGGGAGTTCTACCAGACGTTTAAAGCAGAGATAATACCTATTCTTCTCAAGCTATTCCAAGAAATAGAAAGGGAAGGAAAACTTCCAGACTCATTCTATGAAGCCAGTATTACTTTGATTCCTAAACCAGACAGAGACCCAGTAAAAAAAGAGAACTACAGGCCAATATCCCTGATGAATATGGATGCAAAAATTCTCAATAAGATACTAGCAAATCGAATTCAATGGCATATAAAAAGAATTATTCACCATAATCAAGTGGGATTCATTCCTGGGATGCAGGGCTGGTTCAACATTCGCAAATCAATCAACGTGATACATCACATTAACAAAAACAAAGAGAAGAACCATATGATCCTGTCAATCGATGCAGAAAAGGCCTTTGACAAAATCCAGCACCCTTTCTTAATAAAAACTCTTGAGAAAGTCGGGATAGAAGGAACATACTTAAAGATCATAAAAGCCATTTATGAAAAGCCCACAGCTAACATCATCCTCAACGGGGAAAAACTGAGAGCTTTTTCCCTGAGATCAGGAACACGACAGGGATGCCCACTGTCACCGCTGTTGTTTAACATAGTGCTGGAAGTTCTAGCATCAGCAATCAGACAACAAAAGGAAATCAAAGGCGTCAAAATTGGCAAAGATGAAGTCAAGCTTTCGCTCTTTGCAGATGACATGATATTATACATGGAAAATCCGATAGACTCCACCAAAAGTCTGCTAGAACTGATCCATGAATTCAGCAAAGTTGCAGGATACAAAATCAATGTACATAAATCAGTTGCATTCTTATACACTAACAATGAAGCAACAGAAAGACAAATCAAGAAACTGATCCCATTCACAATTGCACCAAGAAGCATCAAATACCTAGGAATAAATCTAACCAAAGATGTAAAGGATCTGTATGCTGAAAACTATAGAAAGCTTATGAAGGTAATTGAAGAAGATTTAAAGAAATGGAAAGACATTCCCTGCTCATGGATTGGAAGAATAAATATTATCAAAATGTCAATACTACCCAAAGCTATCTACACATTCAATGCAATCCCAATCAAAATTGCACCAGCATTCTTCTCGAAACTAGAACAAGCAATCCTAAAATTCATATGGAACCACAAAAGGCCCCGAATAGCCAAAGTAATTTTGAAGAAGAAGACCAAAGCAGGAGGCATCACAATCCCAGACTTTAGCCTCTACTACAAAGCTGTCATCATCAAGACAGCATGGTATTGGCACAAAAACAGACACATAGACCAATGGAATAGAATAGAAACCCCAGAACTAGACCCACAAACGTATGGCCAACTCATCTTTGACAAAGCAGGAAAGAACATCCAATGGAAAAAAGACAGTCTCTTTAACAAATGGTGCTGGGAGAACTGGACAGCAACATGCAGAAGGTTGAAACTAGACCACTTTCTCACACCATTCACAAAAATAAACTCAAAATGGATAAAGGACCTGAATGTGAGACAGGAAACCATCAAAACCTTAGAGGAGAAAGCAGGAAAAGACCTCTCTGACCTCAGCCGTAGCAATCTCTTACTCGACACATCCCCAAAGGCAAGGGAATTAAAAGCAAAAGTGAATTACTGGGACCTTATGAAGATCAAAAGCTTCTGCACAGCAAAGGAAACAACCAACAAAACTAAAAGGCAACCAACGGAATGGGAAAAGATATTTGCAAATGACATATCGGACAAAGGGCTAGTATCCAAAATCTATAAAGAGCTCACCAAACTCCACACCCGAAAAGCAAATAACCCAGTGAAGAAATGGGCAGAAAACATGAATAGACACTTCTCTAAAGAAGACATCCGGATGGCCAACAGGCACATGAAAAGATGTTCAGCGTCGCTCCTTATCAGGGAAATACAAATCAAAACCACACTCAGGTATCACCTCACGCCAGTCAGAGTGGCCAAAATGAACAAATCAGGAGACTATAGATGCTGGAGAGGATGTGGAGAAACGGGAACCCTCTTGCACTGTTGGTGGGAATGCAAATTGGTGCAGCCGCTCTGGAAAGCAGTGTGGAGGTTCCTCAGAAAATTAAAAATAGACCTACCCTATGACCCAGCAATAGCACTGCTAGGAATTTATCCAAGGGACACAGGAGTACTGATGCATAGGGGCACTTGTACCCCAATGTTCATAGCAGCACTCTCAACAATAGCCAAATTATGGAAAGAGCCTAAATGTCCATCAACTGATGAATGGATAAAGAAATTGTGGTTTATATACACAATGGAGTACTACGTGGCAATGAGAAAAAATGAAATATGGCCTTTTGTAGCAACGTGGATGGAACTGGAGAGTGTGATGCTAAGTGAAATAAGCCATACAGAGAAAGACAGATACCATATGGTTTCACTCTTATGTGGATCCTGAGAAACTTAAGAGAAGCCCATGGGGGAGGGGAACAAAAAAAAAAAAAAAAGAGGTTAGAGTGGGAGAGAGCCAAAGCATAAGAGACTGTTGAGAACTGAGAACAAACTAAGGGTTGATGGGGGGTGGGAAGGAGGAGAGGGTGGGTGATGGGTACCGAGGAGGGCACCTTTTGGGATGAGCACTGGGTGTTGTATGGAAACCAATTTGACAATAAATTTCATATATAAAAAAAAAAAAAAAAAAAAAAGAATTGAAGTGAGGTTCCCAAGCAACGGTGTGGTTCAAGTGTAGGATTATGTTTTTGAAAGGTTTAGGCTTCCATTGACCTTTGTGGTTAGATTTATGGTTAGGTTAAGGCCCCAGGAGCCTCCAAGCACTGAAGCCAAAGCAGTGCAGTTGTATCCCCGAAGGGATGAGTGGAGGGCACAAAGGAGGGTGCCGGTCAGTATAAGAATTTGGATTCAAAGGCCACACAATTCTATGGGCCACAGGTCGGGTAGGCTTCGGGAATTCTCTGGGGCAGCTGCAGCCAGGCCTGGGAAATGACATGGTGAACTTCCAGGTTCCATGCCGAGTGACCCTGCACCAATTATGGACCACAGGCTCTTGGTACTGTCAGACTTTGGTATTGGGTACCCATGGGGAGAGAGCCTTAGCTAGGGTTAGGTGTCGGTGCAGGGATGTCGCCAGGGCCAAAGCGACTCCAGTCTCGATATATCCCTTAAAGTCTGAAGTGAGGGCCCATGCGATGGTGCAGCTCAAGTGTAGGGTTAGGCGTTGAGATAGGGTTAGTTTTTGTTGGAGGGTTCTTGTTTGGGGAAAGGTTAGTGTTATGATTAGGTCCCAGGAGGCAACAGGCGCTGAAACCATAGCAGTGCAGTTGTCTCACCGAGGGGCTAGGTTGAGGGCACAAGGGATGGTGCCGGTCAGGATAAGTCTATAGCTTCTAAGGCGAAACAACACTAACAGCCCTCGTTTGGGTATACCTCAGGAATCCTCTCGGACAGTTGTAGCTGGGCCAGGGTAATGACAAGGTATGATTCCAGGCTCCAGGCTGAGTGAGACTGCACCGCTTCTGGACCCCAGGTGCGTGATGTTGTCAGAATTTGATATTGGGTCCCGATGGGAGGGAGCCTTAGCTAGGGTTAGGGTTCAGTCCAGGGATGTCGCCAGGGCCGAAGCGAGTCCAGTCTTGAGATCCCCCATGAGGGCTGAAGTGAGGGCCCATGCGACAGTGCAGCATAAGTGTTGGGCTAGGGTTCGAGGCCAGCTTAGGTTTCGGGGGAAGGTTCTGGTTAGTGTTGGGTTTGGGATAGTTTTGGTCACAGGAGGTTCCAGACGCTGAACCCACTGCCGTGCAGTGGTCTCCCCCAAATGCTGAGTTGAGAGCAGAAGGGAGGGTGCGGGTCAGGATCAGTCTTTGGCTGCCAAGGCCACACAAGTCGATGGGCCCCTGGTTGGTGAGGCCTCAGGTATCCTCTCGGGCAGCTGCAGCTGGTCCTGGGAAACGACATGGTGAGCTTCCAGGTTCCATGCCGAGTGACACAGCACTGCATCTGGACCCCAGGCGAGTGATGTTGTCAGACTTTGGTATTGGGACCCCATGGGAACAGCCTTAGCTAGGGTTAGGATTTGGTCCAGGGATGTCGCCAGGGCCGAAGCGACTCCAGTCTCTTGATCTCCCTCGAGGGCTGAAATTAGGGCCCATGTGATGTTCTGTCTGAAGTGGAGGGTTAGGGTTCGAGGCAGCTTAGGTTTCAGTGGAGGGTCCTGGTTCGGGGTAGGGTTAAAGTTAGGGTTAGGTCCCAGGAGGCTCCAGGCGCCAAACCCACAGCAGGGCAGTGGTCTCCCCGAAGGGCTGATTTGAGGGCACAAGGGAGGATGCCGCTCATGGTCAGTCTTTGGCTTCCAAGGCGACACAACTCTATGGGCCCTTGGTCGGGGATGCCTTAGGAATCCTCTTGGGCAACTTCAGCCGGGGCTGTGAAACATCATATTGAGCTTCCAGGTTCCATGCCGAGTGAGCCAGCACCGCTTCTGGACCCCAGGCGCTTGGTGTTGACAGAGTTTGGTATTGGTTCCCCATGGTGACAGAGCCTTAGCTAGCGTTAGTGTTCAATCCAGGGATGTCTCCACGGCCGATGAGTCCAGTCTCGTGATCTGCCTCGAGGGCTGAATTGAGGGCCCATGGGGCGGTGCGGCTCAATTGTAGGGTTATGGTTCAAGGCCGGCTTAGGTTACATTGGAGGGTTCTGTTTCGGGGTAGGGTTAGGGTTAGGTCCCAGGAGACTCCAGGCGCTGAATCTACAGCAGTGCAGTGGTCTCCCCGAAGGCTGAGTTGTGGGCACAAGTTAGGGAGCCGGTCAGGGTCTGTCTTTGGCTTCCAAGGCCAGATTACTCTATGGTCCCCTGCTTGGTGTGGCCTATAGAATTTTCTCGGGCAACTACAGCCTGGCCTGGAAATGATATGGTGAGTTTCCAGTTCCCATTCTGAGTGACACTGCACCACTTCTGGACCACAGGCATGTGGTGTTGTCAGTCTTTGGTATTGGGTCCCCATGGGGAGAGAGCCTTAGCTAAGGTTAGGGTTCAGTCCAGGGATGTCGCCAGGGCCGAAGCAAGTCCAGTCTCATGATCTCCCTCGAGGTCTGAAGTGAGGGCCCATGTGAAGTTGCGGCTAAAGTGTAGGGTTAGAGTTTGAGGCCGGCTTAGGTTTTAGTGGAGTGTTCCGGTTAGGGGTATGGTTAGGGTTAGGTCCCAGGAGTCTCCAGGTGCTTATCCCACAGCAGTGCAGTTGTGTGCCTGAATGACTGAGTTGAGGGCACAAGGGAGGGTGCCAGTCAGGATCATTCTCTGGCTTCCATGGACACACAACTCTATGGGTCCCTGGTTGGCGAGGCCTCAGGAATTCTCTCCGGCAGCTGTAGCCGGCCCTGGCAAAGGACATGTTGTGTTTGCAGGTTCCATGCCGAGTTATTCTGCACTGCTTGTGGACCCCAGGCATGTGGTATTGTCAGACTTTGGTATTGGGTCCCCATGGGCAGAGAGCCTTAGCTAGGGTTAGGATTCAGTTCAAGGATGTTTCCAGGGCCAAAGCGACTCCAGTCTTGTGATCTCCCTTGAGGGCTGATTTCTGGGCCCATGTCACGGGGGGGGGGGGGGTGCAAATGTACGGTTAGTGTTCGATATAGGGTTATATTTGGTTTAGGGTTCTGGTTAGGGTTCTGTAGGGTTAGTGTTTGGGTTAAGTCCTATGCGGCTCCAGATGCTGAACCCACAGTACGGTAGTTGTCTCCCAAATGGTGATTTGATTGCAGACGGAGGGTCTCAGTCAGGACTAGTCTTTGGCTTTCAAGACCACACAACTCTATGGGCCCCTGGTCGGATAGGCCTC
Organism: Puma concolor; assembly: GCF_028749965.1. NCBI lineage: Eukaryota > Metazoa > Chordata > Mammalia > Carnivora > Felidae > Puma > Puma concolor. The sequence continues at coordinate 583,835 of NC_141681.1, read as the reverse complement.
AGGAATCATCTCGGCACATGTTGCTGGTTGTGTCAAAGGATATGCTGAGGTTCCTGGTTCTATGCCGAGTCATCCTGCACTGCTTCTGGACCCCAGGCGCATAGTGTTGTCAGACTTTGGTATTAGGTCCCTATGTGGAGAGAGCCTCAGTTAGGGTTTGTGTTCAATCCAGGTACATCACCAGGGCCAAAGTGACACCATTCACATAAGTTCCATGGAGGGCTGAAATGGGGGCACTTGGGCGGTTGTCTGTCTGGTGTAGAGTTAGTGTGAGAGTTCGTATTAGGTTTAGGTTTAGGGTTAAGTTTACAGTTCTGTTTAGGGGTAAGGTTAGTTCCCAAGCATTTCCAAGCCCTTAATGTACAGTTGTGCAGTTGTCTCCCCGAAGGGCTGACTGGTGTGCAGAAGGGTCCCGATCAGCATTAGTCTTTGCGTTCCAAGGCCAGACACATATATCTGCACTCAGGATGTAGGCCTCAAGATTCCTCCTGTGCATCAGAAGCCATGCTTTGGAAATGACATGGTGATGTTCCATGTTTCACACAGAATTATCTTGCACCGCTTCTGAACCCAGTGTGTGTGCTCTTGTCATACTGTGGTATTCGGTCCCCATGTGGAGATAGCCTTAGCTCTGTTTGGGTTTTGTGCCAGGGAAATCTCCAGGGCTGAAGTGACACCAGTCCTGTGATCTCCCTGTATCGATGGTGTGTGGGCACATGCATGCTGCGAGTTAGGTTTAGGGTGAGTGTTAAAGATGAGGTGAGGTTTAGGTTCACATATATACTGTGGGTCACCGTTAAGATTAGGGCTTGGGCACAGGAGGATCGTGGCACTATACCCCCAGTAGGGCAGTTGTCCCCCCGCAGGGCTGAATAGAGGCGTCTAAGGAGGGTCCGAGTCAGGCTGAGTTTTGGGTGCCAGGGTCACTCCTTGGTTAGACCTCAAGAAGTCCCCTGTGGAGCTCCTTCTGGTCTTTGGAAATGAAATTGTGATATTCCAGGTTCCATGCTGAGTAATCCTTCTCTGCTTCAGGGCCCATGTCCGTCATGTCCTCAGACTTAGGAATTGGGTCCCCATTAGGAGAAAGCTTTAGCCAAGGTTAAGTTTTGGTCCAGGGACGTTGCCGGGGCCGAAGCAACACCATTGCCATGATCACCCTGGAAGGCTGAATGAGGACCCATGCGCAGGTGCGGGTCATGTGTAGGGTTAGGTTTGAGTTGGGGTGAGGTTTAGTTTGAATGGTATGTGAGTGTCACAGTTAAGGTTAGGGTTAGGTCCCAGGAAGCTCCAAGCACTGAAACTCTTGCAGGGTAGTGGTCTTCCCAAAGGATTGAGTGTAGGCCTCATTGGAGTGGGCTGTTCAGGCTTAGTGTTTGTGAGCCAGGGCCAGCTGTGTGTGCCATCTTCAGTTGGGCCTCATCAACCCCCTTGTGCAGCATCATGCGGGCATTGGAAATGTCATGATGATGTTTGATGTTCCATGCCAAGTAAGTCTGCACCGCTTTGCGCCATTTGTTTGTGGTGTTCTCAGAGATAGGAACTGGGTCCCCATCCAGAGAGATCCTTAACTAGGGTTAATGTTCTGTCCAGGGACTTCACCAGTGCCGAGGTGACACCATTCCTGTGTGCCGTGTGTGTTGCTTAGGGTTTGGGATTGGGTTTGGTGTTAGGGGTCAGGGTTATGGTTAGGGTTGGTGTTAGGGGCCAGAATTAGGTTTATGCTTTAGGTCTGGGTTTAGGGTTATGGTTAGTGTTTAGGATTATGGTTAGGGGTTAGGGTTTTGAGTTAGAGTTAGGTGTTAGCTTTGGACTTGGATTAGGCTTAGGTTTAGGGTTATGGTTTGGGTTTGAGATTAGGGTTATGGTTAGATGGTAGGGTTAGGGATAGGTGTTAGCGTTAGTGTTAGGGTTTGAGTTAGGTTTAGGGATAAGGTGAGATCTAGGTCTAGATCATGAAGAAGATGAATATACTTTACCAGCCACTCATCCAGTTCAGGTCATCTTAACAAATAGAGTAGGTGGAGGAGGGGGATGTGGCCTATAGCCCATGACTGGTAGTGAAGGGTGGTCCACGGGGTACAGCCTGCAAGGCAATCCTGGGAAATGACCAGGACTCTTGCATACAAAAGAGCCTGCGGAAAAGAAATGAGAGGTATGTTCATAGGACAGAACAGAGCACCAACACCAGCAAAAAGCAGAAACCCAAAGAAGCAGTGCTCATATCCTACTAGCTTCCCCACCACCAGGTTCCAAGAGGGCAGCATCAGCGCCAAAATCTCTACCCATACTTTAGGTTCCACTTACAGCTTTGAGGTGAGGAATGGACGTGATTGGGATAAACTAGTGTCCCCACGTGTCTGGAAATGTAGAAACAGCAAGGGCCCTTTTCCTAGAAGATTTATAGGCTGAATAGTAAACAAAGTAGCATATTCCAGATAGGAAGGCAACTATGTCCAGGATCACACTCCACCCTTCATCCCCTCCACCACAGAGGCTGTTTATTGTGTCTGTGAAGAACTACAAAATGAGAAGGAATGACAAAGCCAGTGTCCACACATGGAATCATAGCCCTCGTGGCTCCAAGTTCTGCCTTAGAGGCCCCTGCCTGTGTCCAAACTACTGTCCCGACAATGGGGTCTCCTCCTCTCTGGAAGTGCTATCCATGGGCACAGAGACATATGGGGAGACGGGAATCCTGAGGGCCTGTAGAGGACCTGGGAAAGCATGCTCTTAGAGAAACAGGTAGCCTATACATGTTAGTTGGGTTCAGCTAACTTATTTTACTTCGGAGGTACTTCTCAGCTTAAGTGCAGTACACTTTGCAGGGTAATTGTGTCCTCTGGAAAAGTGAGCTGAAATTCTAAAAGACAAAAGTAACACAAATGCACTTTGATGTCTGGTGTAAGTTTCCATGTTTTAGCTGTACCTGTGACACAGGACACGAGAGAACGTGCTCATGTGAACACAAGTGAAGGACACCGTGGGGACTTGCCACACAGGTAATTTTGGATTTTTTCTCTTCACAACTTAAGTTTCAGTGCATGTTTTCTATCACAAATATGCCACCTCTTATAGTTCAGAGTGTTTCTGCCCAGGGCACACCTGAAGGGATTCTGGACAGCATGTATACCAAAATGCTGATGGGTGTGAAATTAACTTTGTCTAAGACCATTCTAAAGGACACATACAAAAATATAAGTTGGAGTGAAGGCAGTTCGCATTTTCAAATTGTAAGGATACCCACAGATTTTTCTGAGCATGTTAAAACCCTCAATAGAAGGAAACAGGAGAGGAAGAAACATCAAGAGCAATGATTCCACATTGAGGAGACCCACAAAGAAGGAGGCAAGGTAGGAGACTTCCAAGTGGAGTGTGGTGTCATCCTCCTTGATTTATTCCAGGAACACATTAGAAAAGCCCTGTGGTCCCCACCTCTAGGCACGCTTAGCTGCTCAAGTTACCACAAACAGATGCCAGCTGAGAAACAGGGAAGCCCGTAGACTCGGCGGTAAAGGTTTTGCATTTGGGAAGAAAAAAAACAAAAACAAAAACAGCAGACATACCATAAGACACACGAACCAGAGATAATGGCAGGAGAGTGTCCTGTACAGAAAGATGTGGCTGTCCGTAAAGACTTAGAACTGAAAATGGCCAGAGCATTTACTTTGTGCTTCTTGGCAGTTTTGGCAGAGCCAGTGTCGATGTCACTCTTGGTTGTGATACCTACTTCTGGATCTGCAAAAAGCCCCAGAAGGGATGCAGGTTTATTCTGATTTGAGTAGACTGTTTGGAGATCAAAAACAAAAGACCCTCCCCTTATACTTCCGACAACTTAAACTCTTTGCCCCAATGAGATCCCAAATTACATGCACAGGGTGTCCCACATGCCTCCGGTGATACCCAAGAAGAACTTGAAGAACCATCCCTTATAACTTGATGAAGACTCCTAAAAGCCCTGATTCAGATGTATTCATCACTCATCGAACAACTATGGATGGCTGGGGGCACAACTAGATGGACATACGTTACATTGTGCCTCATGCCTCACAGATCCCAGCAAGTGGACTGTGTACAGGGCATTTCTGCTGAAGTGCTATGTCTGATTTTCTGCATACAGCCCCATTCCTTTTCCACAAGAGACGCCTGTACCAACCCATGGTGGGGGAAAGGACAAAGATGAGATCCTGAGAAACTTGAGGAATATGGTAATGGCAGCAGACACATTCCTCTTGCATCACAATGGTCTGTGGTACCGCCTCTGCACCTTGGCCCAAGACCTAACAGCAACAAAATAAGGTGAGTGTGTTTTACAAGTCAACTCCTAGTGCTCAGATCATCTTACCAAGTGTTGCAGGTGGAGGGGTTCCGGGTGGCCTCAGGGCCACTAAGGTTCAGGAGGTGGACGTGCCTAATAGTCCTTGGGGGTGGGGCGTCTCCAGGGTAGGGCACGCAGAATCGTCCAGTTAACGGAGGAGGTCCCCAGGATCCAGACTGCCCTGCAGAACAGAAGTGACAGCTACATCCATATGCCAGACAAGAGAACAAATACCAAAAGCAGCTGTAACCCAGAGAATGTGTCAGCACCTGCCACCTTCTCTACCACCAGGATCCAAGAGAGTAGCATCAGTACCTGAAAACTCTGTCCCTGCCACTGGATACCACCTACAGCTTGGGGTAGTAGAGGCAAGAGGTTAACCTACTGCCACCACACACCACTGCCCATGTCTGCGGAAGTGAAATGGCAAGGGTCCTGTCCTAGAGGGTGACCAGAAGTAATTACAGATTAATGAAGTAGCATTCTCCCGACAGGCAGCCATCGATGTCCAGGTTCACCCTGCATCCCTTCTCTACAGCAACTCCAGATGCTCTGCTTTTGGTATATTAAGAACACAAAAAAATGAGTGGGAATACACGGCTCATATTCTGCTCATGGAATCACAGCCACTCCTGGCAAAACGTTCTGCAGCCGGACCCTCACTGTGCCTCCTCTGCTCCTCTCCCTGAGAAAGGAGTCTTCCCTCTTGAAGTGTTGTCAAAGGCCTCGGAGACCTCTGGGGAGTGGAGGATGCCTGGAATCTTGCAGGGGAAGGAGAGTCTTCTGTGAAGAATGAGTTACTTGTGGTGAATGTCTACAAAGCTCAGATGTGTTCATCTTAATTCATAGGGAATTCTGACTTTAAGCATACTACAGGGCACAGAGTAATTATGTGCAATGGAAAAAAAGAGGGAGAAATTCACATAACAGATTTCATGCAAGTGTTTTGGTATAAAACTGGTATGTGTCATGAGACTATATCAGCTCTAACAGTGACTGGGGACACAACCAGAAACTGCTCATAGAAACACAACTGAAGGACACAGTGTTCAAATTGTTTTTACCTAAGGTATAGCTGGAGGATTCCAGACAAGTCATTTACCAACAAAGACGGAAAGGTGATGAGTGATGACGTTGGCTTTCTCTATGACCACTCTAAATAGCACAGGGCACATAATAAAAAGTTGGAGTCATGATGTCGTTTCTAACAGGTTCATCTCCTAGCCAGAATCAAGAAAGGAAGACACAACAGCCACACTGTTTCCACAGAGGTGAGGTCTGGAAGGGATCACCCAGGCCGGGAGACCTCTGTTTGGAGTGTGCAGTCATCCTCCTCTCATTATTTCCTGAAACTCATGGAAAAACCTTAAGGTACTCAGTCTCTAAGAGCTTTTGGCTTCTAAACTTACCACAGAAAGCTGACAGACTAAAAATTGAGAAGCCTGTGGGCTCCTGGGTTATGAGTGTGCATTTGGAAAAGAAAGAACAAACAGACATATCACACAACACGCAAAACGAGACAAGGCCGGGAGAGCGTGCTGTACATAAAGATGAGGGTTTCCCAAAAGAGTTACAACTGAGAATGGCCCTGGCATTTACCTTGTCCTTGTCTGCATTCTTGGTACAGTCAGAACCGCTGTAACCCACAGAGGTTTCATCAGTTTCTCCATCTACTAAAGACACTAGAAGGGACAGAGGTTTATTCTGCTTTTAGAGGACTGTGCGGAATGAAAACAATCCCTCAACTCATTCCTCAAATATCTTAAACTTTTCCCTACAGTCAGGTCCCTGGCCAGAGGCAGAGGGTATCCCACATGCCTCAGGTGACCCCCAAGGATAAGGGGGAGAACCGTCCCCTCACCTTGATAAAGACCTCACGGTGCCCTAGTTCATGTTGTGGCGCCTGCTTGGCATTCTGTCTATGCGTCTCTCAAAATAAATAAAGTTAACAAAAAAGAATAACATTGAGAATACTGGTTTGGTGTATATCCTCAATGAGTCCTCAAGAAGGGTGCATTTCTTCAGGCTTCAGGCAAATTATTCAGTCTCCCAGCTTATCTATAAGGAAAGACTAATTTGAGAAAAGGAAAACTGTCAGAAGTTAGCAGTGAAGCTGCAGAGTTGCACTGATACCATCAGAGGACTAAGCTAAGCTTTATGGAACTTGAATTGAGGGATGTATGGCTACAGTTCCCAAAACAAACAAAAAGAAAGACTGTTAAAACTAGTGAATAAATGACCTTCTCCTCAAATAAACTAAAGTCTTCACATTGTGTCCGGGTGGGAAGAAGGTTTCCAGGCTCTTCAGACAGGGGGATGCTAGAGGAGGTGGGAGGGTCACCGTCAGAGGAGGGGCATGAGCTCCACCAGTCACAGGGACAAGTGCCTCACTGTCTGTGGCACCAGAGGAGAACACCCTTCTGTTACCCCTTCAGACCACCTGCCGTCCTTAGTGCGTGTGATTCTTTCCAGACCACACGATGATCACACACAGGAATAGGCTGCACAGCAGAAATTAGACTGCGGCACATCACAACGTGCTCCTTACCTCTCCTTGGAGGGTTCTTGCAGTGATTGGTTTCTGCCTCGTGTATCCCTCAGGCAGCCTCTTTGCTTCCATCCCTTCCAGTCTTGGATACAGAAAAATAATGGACTTCTATAAGAGTTGCAACACCACGTCGTCTACTTGACAACAAACAGTGCAGGCGTCATCCCTGGAAACACCCATAAAAAGGCAAGTCAAATGACCACACCTGTATTTCAAGTAAGCGACCTCCCTGCCCTGCTCCACCATCTCCCTGTCTCAAATCTGAGTCTTGATCTGGGGGAGAAAAAACACATCCATTTTCAGTCAGAAGGTGGTGCCAGACTGTGCACCAAACAAAGAGGAGGAAACAAGAAAACACTTACCTAGTTGTCCTGAGCATTCTTCTCATGAACTGCAAGCTGAAAAAGCCAACAATGAAAAGCCCATGGTTAGGGATTCCAAGGGCCACTACACTCACCCGCGTGAGGTGCTAAGGGTTCAGTATATCAGGCAGAACTCAGGTTACCTGGTATCTAAAGGTGAGCTCTGCCTGCTGCAGCTGTTCCCGTGTTTGTTCAATTTGTTGCCTGTGAGTTACAATTGCTCTTGTCAGATAAGGCCCAATATTGGGTATGATTTTAAATAAGCTGCCCAGGGGTGCCTGGGTGGCTCAGTCGGTTAAGCGTCCGACTTCGGCTCAGGTCACGATCTTGCGGTCCGTGAGTTCGAGCCCTGCGTCGGGCTCTGGGCTGATGGCTCAGAGCCTGGAGCCTGCTTCCGATTCTGTGTCTCCCTCTCTCTCCGCCCCTCCCCTGTTCATGCTCTGTCTCTCTCTGTCTCAAAAATAAATAAACGTTAAAAAATTTTTTTTTTAAATATGCTGCCCACGTTCCCAACAACCTCATATCTGTCCCCTGATACAATTTATTCTTACACATGAAACACTTTGCACATGATTATCAATGTATAGTAGGATCAAAACTATTGTTACATCCTTTCCTTACTCATTATTCCATGCCTGTAGGGTTCAGAGTTCATAGAATTCCTTCCCATTTTCAATCTTTCTCTAACTCATCATGTGACAAATGTCTTTTATCATAAAGATCTATTCTTCTATAACTTATATCCTCACCATGTTTCCCAGGGTTGCAAAGACGAGGGCCATGAAATGGCACTACCACGTTGATGGGTATGATTCATTGTACAACACACTGCTTTCCTACAGATTATGACAATTGACACCACCCCCGAGGAATATTAGCATGGACAAAGTTTCCACACAGTCTGGCCACTACTTGAGATCTGCAAATGTTTAGAAATTAATTGTTTTATTCTTTCTAAACTTACCTTTTTAATCTGTTAATACTCTATGCATATGTTGACTTTAAACATTACAAAAAGATTAAAAACCAAAAAATGAACAGCAGTTTCACGAGCTGCTGGTAATTACTAGCTGAACTCACTTTTACTTGTTTATTTCTTCTGTAGCTATTTTCTTTTTTTTCCTAATGTTTATTTATTTTTGAGACAGAGAGAGAGTGAGCACATGCATGAGCGGGGGAGGGACAGAAAGAGATGTAACAGAACCTGAAACAGGCTCCAGGCTCTGACCTGTCAGCACAGAGCCTGACACAGGGCTCGAACTCCCGGACTGTGAAATTATGACCTGAGCTGAAGTTGGATGCTTAAACGACTGAGCCACCCAGGCTCCCCTTATGTAGCTATGTTCAAATTTTACCTGCAGTTGCCAGCTGATTCTTCTTTGCCGCCAGTTCACAGTGTCATTTTCAGCTTCCTAAGGTGGGAAAGATACATACACAGTCAGGAACAAGGTCCAGAAGTTCTCCCTTTTTACCTCCCAGCACTCTTGAAGGCCTATGCAAATATCCCTTCCCCCACTTCTCCCATAAATGCACAGACTGACAACCCAATCAGAGAAATCAAGTGAACACCCCATTTAAGTTCAAGAAAATTTAACTTCTGTCTGCTGCCACGTCTCTACTATTGGAACTGTCTTTCTAGTTCTCTTGTTTCCTCTCCTTTATCATAAAGTCATCAAATAACATTGTACTTTGTCCCTTCCCAGAGTTGGTCTTTTGTTTGATATGGCGAAGACTCATTTCATCAGTGAGTGAAAAACCATATCTGACCAACTGTACCCATTAGGATGAATCAGGGGATCATCACTAGTCTTACACCTCCATGGGGAGCCCTGATTCTCAGTCCAAAAGTTGTACCATGACACAGGCAATCACCTGAAAGACGACCTTCCAGAATATGGTTTCACTAACATTGCAGCTCACTCCCAGACATCGCTAGAGTTCAGGACTGCAACCCCTGCCTCCACCTTCAAAAGGCCAATCTTAGAACAACATCATCTCCTGACGTACAACCTGATATGAACTGTCACACAGTCTGGGTTTACTTCCAGGAAACAGATTTCAGGTGGAAAACTCTCAACTTCATGGAGCCAAATCTACTTTAACAAGACTCATTCCATTGATAGTGAAGGCAGCAGAAGGCAATGCTTGGCAAGGCTGGGTTGCTGTGTTTCCCTCAGACTATTTTCTTTGTGGTGTTGATTGAGATGGTTTCAACTTGACACTTGATGTACTCAAGAATCACATGCAAAATTGAAAATCTCTTAGAAAATGACACAAAAGCACTAGACAGAGAAAGGCACATGCATTTCCTTCTGGCCTCTCAGGCAGTCCTTCAGCAAATGCTTTCTGGAGTGGTTGTAATGTAGTGGCTCTGTTGTAAGGTGTTGAAGATAGAGAGGTGGTCAGGGTGCTGTACCCACTCACAGAAAGAGCTTACGAGTTAACAAAAACAAGATGCCAGTGAGACAGAGCAAGCCCTAACCCCAACTGTGGGAAGGACGAACATAAAGGTGAGTCTCCAGGGAAGAGAAGACTTCACTTTCCAACACGAGTGAGGGACTCTAAAGTCCCCCATCTCCTCCTGAGAACAAAAGGAAATACTGTACAAAGGAGGAAACATGTGACTGAATGCACCAAGTATCTGACAACCCCACAAAGACACACAAGACCAAGACGGAGAAGGAAGCCCAGGACAAAGCCAGCCTGGCAGTTGGACCCAAACTCCCTAGGACTCATCATTGATGTGGGGGGCATACATTTGAATGGCAAAGAAGCTGAACAACTTTATGGGCACAGACTTAGAAGTAAACAAGTGTAGTTCAGGGGCGGCCAGCAAAGATGAGCCCTAGTGAAGCTGTGGGCTTTGGTCAAGACTCAGAAGAGTTACACTTAAAAACTCAGGGGACAGGAAACAACTTGACTTTCTGAGGGATTGGGCCTGCAGTGAACAATCTCACTGGCAGAATGGATGCAGGGATCCAGTACTGCTGGTACCCCTACCCACTTTCCAGAAAGCAACTTCCATTGTTTCTGCAGAAAGATAATTCATTTTTTTCCCCACACATTTTTGACCCATGTCTGGTCCTGAACAAAAATGACCTAATTGTTGGGTGACAAAACAGTGTGATGCGATTGAAACCTATAGGACTGTGTAGGTTGATCCAGGTATTAAAGTTATTAATGATGGTTCCTTCCCTCTTCCGCCCCAAAAACATGACACAATGTGTGGCAAGCATTTAGGAGAAAGAAAATGCAGGCTATGTTACAGAAAGCAAGGTAGGAAGGGTAGGTCCAATTCTACTGAATGCATTGGGCAAAAATACTCTGGACCCAGTTCCAAAAGAAATACAATTATCTCTACTGGCTGCCATGTTCTCCCATACAATCTGGTCCTTGTGACAGTTCTCACATGAACATCTTACTTTTCTAAATTTTTTTTTTAACATTTATTCATTTTTTGATAGAGACAGAGTGCGAGTTGGGTAGGGCCAGAGGAAGATATAGAATCCAAAGCAAGCTCCAGGCTCTGAACTGTCAACACAGAGCCCGACATGGGGCTTGAACTCATGGACTGTGAGATCATGACCTGAGCCGAATTTGGACGTTCAACTGACTGAGCCACCCAAGGTCCCCCATCTTACTTTTTTGTAGGCATTTTTCTTTGTTCATAGAATTCTTCCAGGTTATGTGCTTTCTCCTTCAGCTGTTTGACTTTTGCTTCCTTTGTGGCTTTCACAGACCTCAATGCATTACACTTGTCTTCCAGGGCGTTTTTATTTTCTGGGAAAAAAAAAAGGTGTTTTCTTGATAAACATGCACATGACCTGAGTCTTGATTTTGGTGAGACACAAAAAGCGCAAGAACCATGAAAGCATGAAAGTATTCTTTCCCTTACCAATGCAAAGTCATTGCCATCATATGGGGATTTCTCCCCAACAGAAAATATAACTTCTAGTTGACAGTTATTGGACCTCAATGCTCTTAGCTCTACATCCAGCTGTAGGTTCAGTGCCTGGAGCCTCTTGGGACCTGACCGTAACCCTAACCCCAACCAGAACCGCCAACCAAAACCTAACCCAGTCTCGAAACCTAACCGTACACTTGACCCATACCATCACCCAAGCCCTCACTTCAGCCTTCGAGGAAGATCACGAGACGGGAGTTGCTTCAGCTCTGGTGACGTCCCTGGACCAAGCCCTAACCCTAGCTAAGGCTCTCTTCCCATGGGGACCAAATACCAAAATCTGACAATACCACGTGCCTGGGGTCCAGAAGCAGTGCAGGATCACTCCACATAGAACCTGGAACATCACCATGTCATTTCCAAGGCTGGGCTTCAGGTGCTCAAAAGTATTCCTGAGGCCTAACCGACCAGTGGCCCATAGAGTTGTTTGGCCTTGGAACCCAAAGACAAACCCTGACCGGCACCCTCCCTTGTGTCCTCAACTCAGCTCTTCAGGGAGACAAGTGCACTGCTATGTGTTTAGCGCCTTGAATCTCCTGGGAACAAACCCCGAACACTACTTCTAACCCTAATCAGAAACCTCAACTGAAACTGAACCTAACTCGAACCCAAACCCTACAATTGCTCCGCATCGTCATATTGGCCCTCACTTCAGACCTCGAGGGAGATGAGGAGACTGGTTTCGCTTGGAGCTGGAAACGTCACTGGACCGAACCCTAACCCTAGATAAGGCTCTCTCGCTATTAGACCCAATAACAAAGTATGACAACACCACATGCCTGGGGAACACAAGGGGTGCAGCATCACTCCTCACAGGACATGTAATATACTATGTCCTTTTGAAGGACCGGTTGAAGCTCCAGAGAGATTTCCAGAGGCCTACCCGATTAGTGGCCTACACAGTTGTCTAGCCTTGGAACTCAAAGACTAATCCTAATTGACACCCTCCATTGGTCCTTCAAATTAGACTTTCGGGGACACAACTGCACTGCTCTGGTTTCAGCGCCTAGTGTCTCCTGGAACATAACCCTAAACCTATGCTTACCTAAACAAAACCCTCAACCGAATCCTAACACTATCTCAACCCTAAACTTACAGTTGAAAAGCACCATCGCATGGGTCCTCAATTCAGCCCTAGAGGGAGATCACGAAACAAGAGTCGCTTACGCCCTGGCGACGTCCCTGTAACAAACCATAACCCTAGTTAAGGCTCTCTACCCATGCGGACCCACTAACAAAGTCTGACAACACCACGCCCTAGGGTCCAGAAGCCGTGCAGGATCACTCGGCTTAGAACCTGGAACATCACCATGTCATTTCCAAAACCTGGCTGCAGCTGCCCGAGAATATTCCTGAGGCCTACCAGACCACTCTCCCATAGAGTTGTCTGGATTGGAACCAAAAGACTAATCCTGACAGGCAACCGACCTTGGAACCTCAACTCAGCCCTTTCGGGAGACAACTGCAATGCTGTGGGTTCAGCCCCTGCAATGTCCTAGGACCTAATCCTAAGTACTAACCCTAACCTTAATCCTAGCCCTAAATCCTATCCCTAACGCAAACCATGGCACTAACCTACCCGAACCCCAACCGCAACAATACTAACCCTAAACCCTACACCGTAACGTTGAACCCTAAACCCCAAACCCTAATCCAAATCCTAACCATAACCATAAACTTAAACCCTAGACCTGAACACTAAACTCTAACCCTAATCCCTAAATTATAAATCCTAAACACGAACCCTAAACCAAACACTGACCCTGACCGTAACTCTAAAACCCTAAACCTAAAACCTAAAACCCTAAAAACCTAAAACGTAACCACGAAAACCTAACCCCTACCCCAAAACCTAAAACCTAGACACCCAACAATAAAACCTAAATCCTAACCCCTATCCCCTGACCCTGACACTACCCTGACCGTGACGCTAACCCTGAAGCTAATGCTGATACTAACACTAACACCTAAGACCTACCCTAACCCTAACCATCACCCCAACCCTAGCCCCTAAACCCTAAACCTAACCTTCACCCTAATCCTAACCCTTTAAATCTAACCATCTAATCCTAACCCTAACCCTAACCCCGAACCGCTAACCCTAACCCCTAACCCTAACCCCATGGACAGTCCTTCATCACCAGTCATGGGCTATGAACCACCCCCCCCATCCTCCACCTCCTCTATTTGGGTAGATAAACTGAAGTGGTTAGGGATTTCTAAAGCATATTCATCTACTTCGTGAAACACTTTGTGGGAAAAATGTAGAGATGGTTGTTAGGGTTTGGCAATTCAACTGCAAAACTGCCTGAGGACAGTGTAACATATCTCAAGTTTCTCAGGACATATGTTCAATGGACTGTATCACTTCCCCGTAATGAGGTCAGCTTTAGGTTTCTGTCAAAAAGAAAGAGGATTTTTACACAAAAGACAGATGTATCGGGCGTACTGGTGCATATTTTACAGACACAATGTTTTGAGTTCTGTGAAGGATGAGATGCACCCCTAAGTGTAGGTGCCTTAGGTGTCCTGTGTGAAATGGGGCACATGCATTATATGACAAAGACCTTGTGGTCACCATAATGGAAGCACCAGTGAAGGAGTGGGGGAAACTTGAATCACACAGGAATAGAAATTTGAGAAATTAGAGGACAGTAAGCAGAGTTTGAGGAAGTGCAGAGGGGAGGGTACTGGGTTCAGTGAGATGCAGTTTCAGGCCATTCCTGACCACAGCCTGAGCAGGGAGCATGAGTTCCACACGGAGCAACTATGTGGGATCACTCTCAGTGCACAATGCAAGGTTCCTCTCCAAAATGTCATATTTGTCAAAGTGCACCTAGGTGATCATCTAAAAAGGTTGTTGTCTCCCTGCATTGTCTGAAGGTTCTGGATATTTATGGGTGAAAAAATGCCCTGGATATATAGGAAATTTAACTTGGTCTTAAGGAAATGCTTGTCTGCCTAAGTTCATATCCTTCAGTGAGACTGAAAGTGAAGACAGGATCTAGATCAGCTGAGTGCCTGCATTGGCCTTTAGCTTGGGTAAACCTACAATTCAGGGATGCCCAGATGCCACCCCTGCTGGACCCCTGACATAACCTGACTATGGCTTTGCATCTATCTCCTTAAACTTCTCTCACAGTATCCCGAGGGTTTCCCTGTGTTCCTGCTATCTCAGCCAGAATACCAATTCTCAGTGGGACCTACACAGAGCCTGAGATGGGTTATCTGTGAAAGAGGGGTAATATTTGTTTCTAAGGACATAATGAAAAGAAGACATTGAATACAGAATGCATCTGCAAAATGTCTGGGAAATGTCCACTCACCCTTCTCACAGTTTCAATTAAGATATCTCCACACAAATGATCATCAAAAAAAGATGGTCACAGAAGTTCATTAAACTAAGACGTTTAATGCCTCAGCCCAGGATTGGGGATCACCACTTTAAAGAAGACAACGGCACATTTATTCTATTAAGATTCAGGCACTACCAGACAAAGAAAGAAAAAGATAATTACGAGAATGTGTATATCAGAGTTCTACACCTGAGATCTGAAGACAATCATATTCCATTACATATAGACTCGCAGATGCATCCACACAATAAAGTGTTCATCTGAGGCCACAGATTAACTACTGAAGAGGGAATGCATGTAGGAAAACATAAGACCATAGGGAAATAACCCCAAATCTCGTAAATCTCACTGCTTTATACGACAACTATTTTGAAATTTGAAGAGGACTGTGTGAGGTGACAGAGTATGGTGATTATATATCTTAAAAATGTGTCAGATCTGCCTGCATGCTTTCTCTGCCCACCCTGCGCTCTCCACTTTGTCCTTCTTGGTATCCCTTAACACTACTTTCACTGTTATGTCTCTGTTTCAGTGTTTGCTTCTAGGAGGACCTACTCTCACCCCCCATTGAATGCACACAGTGCGGTTCCTATACACACAGGTAACAAACTAGCAGAAATTGCAGTGATGGAGGATAGTAGCAAGATTGCCCTTTTTGCAGAGGAGCCCGAGAGAGTTTTCTGGGGTGATGTTAACTTCCTATATCTAGATGCATGGGGTGCCTGTGCTCATTTATTTTAGAAATATTCACTGACTCCTGGTGCTTGGGGTCAGATAGACAGGTACCTGACCCTAGCATATGGCTGATTTCTAATGGTGGGTAAGGATCAGGGACCAGCAGTGACTGTGGGAGATGAGTGAGGAGGCCACACATGGAGTCAGATCCTCCCTCAGGATGCCATGTCTCCACGGACAGCAACCTTGTGCAGGAGGGCTCTGAGGATCACATATTTCCTGATCAGTCCTGTGAACTGCATAATCCTACTCCAGATTTCTCACTGAGGTATGGACAGGCAGAGGCCAGCAGCTGGAGGACACCCTGATCATGGCTGGAGTGGAACAGTGGGCCTGGGAGATTGAGTCAGAGAAAGGGAAAGGCAGAAGATAGTGGCAAGGATTTTGAGATATAAAGGGAAGAGGAGAGAAGGCAATGTTTTCTACTGACTTCACCCACATTTCTGCGTGAACAAAAGGAGAGTTTTGTCTCTCAGGGAAGGGAAGAGGGCTGGCAAAAAGACAGGGTGACATTCTCAGCTCAAGTGCTCAGGATATCTGCCTTGCTCTTGAATACATATCACAGGAAGCCTGTGCCTTCTGTCATAAGTGGAACTGCAGCTCATACCATTTAGTGAAAATTAAAGCGATGATGAAGACCTCATCATTAAAGTATTGCAACGAGAGTATGTGAACATACAGAGAGATACAATAGAAGCAAAAGTCCAAAGGTAAACCGACTGCAAAACTTATGGGAATATAGACTATCAGAAAAGGAGATACCCCAATGCCAGCTTTCAGACACCTGGGCAATATGTGAAAACGTGGAAAAAAAAGTAGTCCTTACTTCAAAAGCAACATTAGCATTAGACACAAAGGGATCATGATGGAAGGTTTAGGGAGAAACCATCTGATTTCATGGTGCTGTACCCATGGTCCTGTACCCTCAATCTCATCAAAGTATACCCTTTAACTTGAGGTTTGTTATATGTAATTATACCTCATTAAAGAGAGTGTCAAAACATAAAATAATAGAAGCAAATGTGGGAAAGTTCCTTTCCAATCCTGAAGTGCATGTGTGATATAAGTCTGTCTTCTCATGTCTCAAAAATCCAAAATAAGACATTTAAAAATTAATAATAGCAAATTAAGAGGACCCTGAGCTCACCCTGTCCCATATTTTCAACTGCATAACATCCACATCCAAGTCCATGAACCAAAGAGCGATCCAAAGACTGGCAGAACAAACTCCACACCGAAGTAGAGAGAAGCTGCATCAGAAAGGTTAGGAATGTCAGAAAGGTGGAGGCTGTCTGCCTGCAGAAGGGGCAGAAAAAGTGAGCCCTCACACCAGGGAGGTCACACAGGGAAGACTAATCTCCATAACATTGGGTATTAAAACTTAGAGGGGCTGAATGCCTTTGTGTTCAGATACAGGAGCTTTGGAGGTCAGCTGACCCAGCACTGGGAGATCCAGGAGGATGAGTGATAGCCAGATCCCTGCGTGTGTAGAGAGGCAATGTAAACATGCCATTTTACACAATGCCGAGGGAACAGGAGACAGATGTATTCATGCTGATTCCTGAGTGTGTTGGAGGACTTCTCCAACAATGAGGGAGCTCACAGGCACCATTATTCTCCCTCAGCCTCCCAGAATAAGCATAGAAGCACCCACAAGAGGGTGAGGCTGCACAGACTCTTGCTAACTAACCCATTAGCAGTGTGCCAGTCCCAAGGGTTCACTAGGGGACTCACCAAACCAAGCCTGCTGGTCTCAGGCTAAACATTTTTCAAACCACAAGGGCACCCTGTCTGACAAGCTGCATGCATAGCTGCCACAGCGTGCTGTGCACATCTGCACCTCACCCAGTTGTACATATCCATGCACCCTCATCTGTCTCACTAAGCCACATGTCCCCAGGCACAGACATGCTCTGTGCATATCCTCAAGCCCCTAGCTTCCACCGCTGGTCCACAGCCCCCAGGCACCAAAGGACATCGGGAAATCTGGCATAGGACTTGTAGTCCTGTGAAATTTTGCTAACACTCCTGCCCTGTGCCCAAGTTATTCAGCGGGCATACCACCCCACAGCTGGCCTGCCTGGGTTCCACTAACACCACTGAGACAAAGCACAGCCCACAACAGCACGCAATCAGTGCAGACACCTGCACTAAAAGGAAAAGTAACCCAGACACAGCAGCAGGCTGTGAACAGTACCCATACGATAGCCTCCTGAAGGTCCAGGTCCTATAAACGGAGACGTGCACTGCTGAGTTCTCCAGGACCTATTCTTCATAACGTTATTAGTTTCAAGAGCAGAAGGTACAGCTGACTTTATTAACACAGAGAAATAGAGACAGAGAGACAGACAAAATGGACACAGAGAGATGTTTATCCACAATGAAAGACCTAGTCAAAGTCACAGCCAGAGATCTAAGCCAAAGAGATGTAGGTAACATACCTGATACAGATTTGAAAGCAATGATCATAAGGGTACTCATTAGAGTTGTGCAATGAGCAGAAGAGTGAGACCCCTGACTAGAGATAAGAAATAGTAGACATTGAGGACACAATAAAGGAGAGACACGCTTGCTGGAACTAACAAAGGGACGGAAGAAGCAGAGGAGCAAACCAGTGACCTCAAAGACTGAGTAATGGAAATGAATCACATTGAACCAAAGAGAGAACAGATTTCTGCAACGTGAGATGAGACTAAGGTAACTCAGTGACTACAGCAAAGATAACAATATTGATATTGTAGGGGTCTCAGAAGAAAGAGAAAAGGGGGCAGAAAAGTTATTTGTGGAAACAATAGCTGAAAAATGCCCTAATTGGGGGAGGAAACAAACATCCACATCTGGGAGGCTAGAGAATTCACATCGAAATGAAAATCAGGCCAACATCCAGACATATTGTAAGCAAACTTGCAAATTACAGTGACAATAAAGAAAAACTCTTAAATGCAGCAACACAAAGAGACCTTCACTTAGAAGGGAAGACCCATAAGGCTAGCTACCAGATTTCTGAACAGATACTTGGCAAGCGAGAAGTGAGTGACATCACATATTCAAAGTGCTGAATGGAAAAATCAGCATCCAAGAATACTCTATCCAGCAACTCTATCATTCAGAATGGAAGGAGACACAGACATTCCTAAACAAAAAGTAAAGGTGTTTGTACCACTAAACCAGTCCTGCAAGAAATATGAAGAGGTGTGGGGGGCCGGGCCCCGGCGCCAGGCTGAGACCAGGTCGAGCAATGTTCCCTGTTGACTCAAGCCAACCCGGTGGTTCCCCCTCCCATTCCCCCACTTTCAAGGGCATATGAAAGCCTTGTCAAGGCTGAGAAAGTTAATTCCTGAAGCCTGTGGTCTGCAGGTGTTGGCAGTAATGCTACCTCCCTTTTTCTACCCCGAGTCAGATAGAAACAAACATGGGAACTGTGTTTTGCTAGCAATCTATCAACAAGGTCTTGTGACCCGTTCACAAGGTTCACAAGGTATACAGAACTAAATGTTTTGGCTGGCAGTGATCATGTGAAACCTGTTTATTCTTAGAATGACCTGATCCATAAGAGTCTTATATTATAAAAGATTGTGTACAGCAACAATAAAGCCGTCACTTGGGCCATCAGCCCAGGGGACCCTCCTGTTCCCAAACTTTCTCTTCTCTCTCTTTTTTCTTGCATTCCCCTACCCTCAGGACCCTGACCTCGGTGATTGTCACGCCGGTCGTGGGTCGTGACAAGAGGGACTCTTTGAGTGGAAAGGAGAGACCAAAAGTGACACTATAGAGGTAAAAGACACAAATCAAGTAAAACATGAATATTTTTGAAAAAAATAGTTAAAGAACTCAGAGATATGGATTTGAAATATAATAACATCTACCAAAAACCTAGGGAGGAGAAAATAATGGGTTCCAAGGTAAATGACCATCAGCTTAATACAAACTGCTAAACGCAGAAGAGGTTATATAAATAACCCAGCAGTAACCATATATCAGAAACCAGTCACAAATATGCTAAGAATAAAGATAAATAAATTAAAATACTTCACTAAAGAAAATAAGCAAAACATGAAAGACAGACAAGAAAGGATCGGAGAAAATCATTAGAAACCACAAGAAAACAGGTAATATAATGGCAATACATACATACATAGCGATCATTTCTTTGAAGGTAAATGGAATGAATGCTCCAATATAGAGACATAGGGTGTAAGAACGGATGAAAAAAAAAACTAGAGTAGCAATACTTGTATCAGAAAAAATACACTTAAAACAAAGTACATAACAAGAGACAGAGGAGGACGTTATATAACAGTACAGGGTACAGTCCAAAAGGAGATATAACAACTGTAAATATATCCCACAATTAAGTGGGATTTATTCCCAAGCTGCAAGGGTGGTTCAGTATTTGCAAATCAATCAATGTGATACAATATATCAACTGGAGAAAGGATAAGAACCATATGATCGGGGCACCTGGGTGGCTCAATCCTTTAGCAGTCCGACATCAGCTCAGGTCATGACCTCATGATTCAGGAGTTCAAGTCCCACATCAGACTCTGTGCTGAAAGCTCAGAGCCAAGAGCCTCCATCTAACTCTGCGTCTCCCACTCTCTTTCTGCCCCTTCCCTGCTCACACTCTGTCTCTCTCAAAATTAATAAACGTTAAAAGAAAAGAACCATACGGTCATTTCAATACATGAAGAAAAAGCATTTGACATACTACAACATCCATTCATGATTATAACCCCCTAAAGTAGGTTTACAGGGAACATACATCAATGCAATAAATGTTTTCTATGAAAACCCTGCAGCTATAATCAACCTGAATGGAGAAAATCTGAGAGCTTTTCCTATAAGGTCAGGGAAAACACAAGGATGTTTACTCTTACCACTTTTAATAAACATAGCACTGGAAGTCCAAGCTACAGCCAGCAGATAAATCAAACAAAATGAAACAAAACAAAACAAAACAACGTAAATTAAAGTAAAAGTAAAGAAAAAACAAAAAGAAAAGAAAAGAAAAGAAAAGAAAAGAAAAGAAAAGAAAAGAAAAAACTATTCCAAATCTGGAAGAAGTGAATCTTTCACACTTTGCAGATTACGTGACACTATATATAGAAAACCCTAAAGAGTCCACCCAATAACTGCTAGAAGTGATAAATGAATACAGCAATGTCACCAGATACAAAATCATTGTACAGAAATCTGTTGCATTTCTAGACAATAACGAAGCAGTAGAGACAGAAATTAAGAAAACAGTCCCATTTACAGTTGTACATCAAATAATAAGGTATCTATGAATAAATCTATCCAAGGTGGTGAGCGACCTATACTCTGAAAAGTATAAAACAGTGATGAAAGAAATACAAGATGACATCAAAAAATGGAAGGATATTCCATACTCATGGATCGGAAGTACAAATTTCATGGAAATGTCTATACTTCCCAAAGCAACTGGCACAATTAATGCAATCACCATCAAAATAGCAACAACATTTTTCATAGAACTAGAACGGTCCTAAAATTTGTACAGAACCACAAAAGACCCAAATCTTCAGAGTAAACAACCTTTATGTGAAGTGATAATTATGGATGGCACTATGCCTCTGGATCTTCTGCTCCAAAACACAGTAGTCAGCCTAAGCATTTGAACAAACGTCAGACATATCCCAACCAAGGATCATTCTACAAAATACATTCTACAAACGTACCCTCAAAACTTTGCAGATTATGAAGAATATGGAAAAATCTAAAAATTGCCATGGCCAAGTGGAGCCGAAGGAGACAGGATGACTGTAATGTGCCAGCTGGGATGAGTCTGGGACAGAAGAGGTGAAAACCGAAGCAATCTGAATACAAATACAAAGTTAGTTAATACTACCATATCTCTTTGGGATATTGATTGTGATCATGTATCAACTTAGAGGATATCAATAGTCAGAAAACACTCTGATGTATGTGGAGATTCAATAATATCTTCCCAATTTTTCTGGTAACTAGAAACCCACCACGATTGAAAAGATTATTAGTAATTATGGTTTTATGTTTTCAACACCTAATATTATGACTAGTTCTAGTATTAGTTACTAGTGATGGCCATGTACCTATTCTTGTTGTTCTTACTATTGTGTAATTTAAATAATAGCATTCATGGTACAGAAAACTGAATGCATGATATACACTTCATAGAAACATCCACTTTACATATTTTAAGATAATAACATATGTATACACCACTGTATTATGTGGTCTGTAAATTAAGTGTTTTTCGGATCTTGAATGAACATGTCATTAAATGGCTTCCATAAAGGCGGTTATCCTAGATAATGAATGATACTCAGATTTTACAGGATGTACTTCACATCATGCCTGAACAGTGTCCAAAAAAGAAAACATACGTACACACGGCCAGATGGATCATTGTGACTGGTTTACTTATTGTAAAGAATCCTTGCCTTAATATTTTCACGCATATTTTTAGCAGGAATACAAGAGAATGAAATATTTCCAAATCAAAGAGATGTTCAAAGGCTGGAAGAATGATAGGGTGTTCAAGGGGTTTCAGAAGGAAAAGATGTGATCATGAAGTGGCAGTCACAGGTAAGCAGGTTTCTCTCATCCACTTTGACAGGTTTTCATGAGGGGATGTCCATCACAGCATGTGATCTGCAAAAGGGTAAGATCCAGAAGTACCAGAGGGAAAGACACGCTTTAGGAAGAGGTGACTTGGAAAGGGTGCTTCTGTGCCTAAGTGATGGCTCAGCAACCTGGCTGGGTGTCCTTGGGTCAAAGATTTCAGGAGGCCAGCAGTAACCTAGACTCACAAAGATCTTAGTAACATACATCAATGTAATTTAGAGTCACAAAAATCTTAGAGCCACAGAGTTGATCTTCATCTATGATTAGGAGATGGTCACAGTTTTACAGGATATGATAATTGGGCCGGCAGTAGATGGCTAAAATATTATTTAGGGTTATGTTTTTAATAAAAAAATTGATGTGCAAAAATATGGGTTTGGAATGTAAAGAAAACTCACAGGACCATCATGGAGTTACTTATGTTAAGGGCTCATGTCACTAACCCTAAATTCATTCCTGTAGGAATGTAACCTTTAACCAGTCAGCAATGAAATTCCTAATCATTGCTGGAAATTTAACTGACAGACCCCTGCCATTCCCTCAGGGAGGAAATCTCGCCTAAATAAGGTATTCCATGCCACTAAATTTGTTTTAAGTTTATTTATTTTGAGAGAGAGAGAGAGAGAGAGAGAGAGAGAGAGAGAGCACACATGCAAGGGAGGGGCAGGAATAGAGGGAGAGAGAGAAGCCCATGGCCACGAG
Organism: Puma concolor; assembly: GCF_028749965.1. NCBI lineage: Eukaryota > Metazoa > Chordata > Mammalia > Carnivora > Felidae > Puma > Puma concolor. Next base: position 561,226 of record NC_141681.1, on the reverse strand, counting down.
GTCATGATCTGAGCCAGGATCAAGACTAGGACACTTAACCAAGCGATCCAGACCCCGAGAATGTGGAGTTTCAAAGGTTAGCAGGCTTGGCTGGGATACAGCCCTGAGAGCACTGGCCTAATCCTTGAGAGAAGGCAGCAAACTACTTACAGGCAGATGGTAGGGAAACAGTGACCTGTACATCGCCTGGTGCACACAGTGGGGCGATTATACACTCTCATGGGGAGCATCCCTGAGAAGCAGTGTTCACAACAAGGGACAAAGGAGGTAGGACAGAGGAGGTGTGTGGGACCATTTTCCTCCTCTTCCCCACAGCATAGACACAGAGCCATCTGCTGGAAACAAGGTCATCTCCACACTGGCTGCCTAAGATGCTTACACCAACCCCACATTCCTGTGCTCTCGTGAGACTGGCCTTCTAGGTCAATCAGGCTTGCCTCAGTCCCAATGGAGGTGTCCCCTGCCCCAGGAGACCAGTGGAAGCCCATGACCACACCACCTCTCTTGACCAGACAGTTCTGCAGAGCTTCACTTCGAGTGGCAGACATTTCAACTCTCATTTAAGAAGCAGATCGGAGCTGAACTACACAAAACTCAGCACATTCTGGCCAAGGACCATACATTGTCCATACAACTGGCCTGAAGGACAGTGCAGCCAGAACACAAAACAATGTATGCAACACACACCACAGACACTCCCTGATGTGTCAGCCCCTGGACACTAGATGACCTCCTTTTCATAAAGCCATTCATCTCACAGGCAGCTAACATAATGAGCGTTTGTAACACAGAGAAGGCAAATACTCAGCCAAAATGCCAAGACAAGAGGAATGCATCCCAAATGAAAGAACAAGATAAGGTCATGGCCAGAGAAATGGAAGGAACACTTCCAAACTCATTCTATGAGGTCGGCATGGCCTTGAGTCCAAACTGGACAAAGACCCCACCAGAAAGGAAAACTACAGACCAATTTCTCTGATGAACCTGGATGCAAAAATTCTCAACAAAAAGCAGCAAACCGGATCCAACAATACATACAAATAATTATTCACCACAATGAATTGGATTTATTCCTGGAATGCACCACCAATTCAATATCTGCAAATCAACTGATGTGATACATCACATTGATAAAAGAAAGGATAACAACCGTATGATCCTCTCAATAGATGCAGAAAGAGCATTTGACACAATGCAGCATCCTTTCTTGATGAAAAAAAGCACTCATGAAAGGAAGGATAGAAAGATCTTGTCTGAATATCAGTATGTCCAGATACGAAAGTCCCACAGCTAATATCATCTTCAATGAGGAAAAACTGACAGCTTTCCCCCTAAGGTCAGGAACATGACTGGGATGTCCACTCTCACCACTATTATTCCACAAACTGTTGGAAGTCCTAATCTCAGCAAGCAGACAACAAAAAGAAATACAAGGCGTCCAAACTGGCAAGGAGGGTCAAACTTTCTCTCTTCGCAGACATGATAATTTCCAAGGAAATCCAAAAGACTCCATGGAAAAACTGTTAGGACTGATACTGGAATTCAGGAAAGTCTCAGGATATAAAATCAATATACAGAAGTTGACTGCATTTCTATACACCAATAATGAGTCAGCAGAGAGAAATCAAGGATTGATGTACTTTACAACTGCACTGAAAACCATCAAATACCCAGGGGTAAACATAACCAAAGAGGTAAAAGATCAGTACACTTAAAACAACAGAGTGGCGCCTGGGTGGCTCAGTCGGTTAAGTGCCAACTTCGGTTCAGGACATGATCCCGCATTTGTGGGTCTGAGTCCCGTGATGGGCACTGTGCTGACAGCTCGGAGCCTGGAGCCTGCTTCAGAGTCTGTGTCTCCCTCTCTCTCTCTTTCTGCCCCTCCCCTGCTCATGCGCTCTCTCTTTCTCTCTCTCTCTCAAAAATAAAGATTAAAAAAATAAAGGAACAAACCATACATCTATGAAAGAAATGGAAGAAACACAAAGAAACGGAAAAACATTCCATGCTCATGGATGAGAAGAACAAATATTATTAAAATGTCAATACTACCCAAAGCAATTGACACATTCAATGCAATCCCTATCAAAATAACACCAGCATTCCTCACAGAACTAGAACAACCCTAAAATTTGTAGGGAGCCAGAAAAGACCCCAAATCGCCAAAGTCATGTTGAAAAAGAAAACAAAGCTGGAGACATTAAAATTTGGACTTTATGGTGTATTAGAAAACCGCAATCATCCAGACAGTATGGTACGGGCACAAAAACGGACACAGACATCAATGGAATGGAATAGGGAACCCATAAATGGACCCTCAAACATATGGCAGAGTAATCTTTGATAACACTGGAAAGAATATGCAATGGAAAAACAAAAGTCTCTTCAGCAAATGGTACTGGGAAAACTGGACAGTGAGAAGATTGGACCTGGACTATGTTCTTAAACCACACACACACACACACACACATGCACACACACACACACACACACACACACACGCATGCACACACCTCAAAATGGATGAAAGATATAAATGTAAGAAAGGGACCATCAAAATCCTAGAGGAGAAAACAGGCAATCTACCTCCTTGATCCTGGCCACAACAACTTCTTGCTTGTCATGTCTCCAAAGCAAGGGCAATAAAAACCAAAATGAACTATTGGAACCGCAAGATAAAAAGCTTCTGCACAGCAGAGGACACAATCAGGAAAACTAAAAGGAAACTTAATGGAATGGGAGAAGATATTTGCAGATGACATATCAGATAAAGTGTTAGTATCCAAAATCTATAAAAAATTATCACACTCAACACCCAAAAACCAAATAATCCAGTGAAGAAATGGGCAAAAGACGTGAAGAGACACTTTAACAAAGATGACATCCAGATTGGTCACACATGAAAAGATGCTCAATCTCACTTGTCATCACTGAAATACAAATCGAAACCACAATGAGATATCCCCTCACACCTATCAGAATGGCTAAAATTAACATCTCTGAAAAAGACAGATGTTGGCAAGGATGCAGAGAAAGGGAACGCTTTTGCAATGCTGGTGGGAATGCAAAGTGGTGTAGCCACTCTGGAAATAGTATGGAGATTTGTCAGAGAAACTAAAAATAGAACTACACTAGGCCCCAGCAATTGCACTACTACGTATTTATCCAAAGGATACACTAACGCTGAGTCGAAGTGGCACATGCACTGCAATGTTTATAGCAACATTATCAACAATAGCTAAATTATGCAAAGAGCCCAAATGACCATTGACAGATGAATGGATAAAGAAGATGTGGTATATTCATACAATGGAATATTACTCAGTGGTCAAAAAGAATGAAATCTTGCTATTTGAAACAACATGGATGGAACCGGACTTGATTATGCTAAGCAAAATATGTCAGAGAAAGACACACATCATATGGTTTCTCTCATCTGTGGAATTTAATACAACTGATGAATGTAGTGAAAGGAAAGCAAAAATAAGGTACAAACCGAAAGGGAGTCAAACGATAAGAGACTTAAATACAGAGAAGAAACTCAGGGTTCCAGGAGGGTTACTGAATAGGGGTATGGGCTAAATCGGTGATGGGCATTACGGGAGCACTTGGGATGAGTATTGGGTATATTTTGTACTTGATGGGTCACTAAATTCTACTGCTGAAACTGTATTCCTCTATAAAGTAACTAACTTGGGCTTAAATTAAAAAAAAAAAGAAATATTAAAAAGAAGTAAAGAAATGTACTACCAGTCAAAAGAAAAGAATATTTAAATCGGGCTCTTAGAGTGGAAATCTAGGACTAAAAGTGTTACACACAAGAAAGGATCAGAGAAAACATCAAGAAACAATGGCAAAACAACTAGTAGAATGGCACTAAATATATACCTATTAATAATCACTCTAAATGTACATGGACTAAATGCTCCAATCAAAAGACATTGGATAGGGCATCAGAATGGACAAAACGAACAAACAAAAACAACACCTATCTAGATGCTGCCTACAAAGCTTTATTTGGACTTAAGTCACCTTTAGATTTAAAGTGAGGGAATGAAGAAACATTTATTATGCCAATAATGTCAAAAGAAAGCCAGTAGCAATACTTATATCAGGCAAAATAACCTTTAAAACCAAGACTCTATTTTGGTACACTTTGGGTAAATACCTAATAGTGACATTTCATGAACCCAGTATTTATAGTAGCATTATCAACAGTAGCCAAACTATAGAGAAAGCCCAAGTATCCATCAACTGATGAAGGTATAAAGAAGTTGTGGTGTGTGTGTGTGCGTATGTATGTATACGCATATATACATATGTAGATATGTGTATGTTCATACATACAAACATATGTATATACAAAGAAATATAACTCAACTTCAAGAAGAATGAAATCTTACCATTTGCAATGATGTGGATGGAGCTAGAATGTATTACGCTAAGTGAAATATGTCAATCAGAGAAAGACAAATATATGATTTCACTCATATGGAATTGAAGAAACAAAACAGATGAAAATATGGGAAGGGGGCAGGAAACGAGAAGAGTGGTAACAAATCACATGAGTCTCTTAATGTTAGAGAAAAAAACCGAACGTTGATGGAGGGAAATGGGTCAGCGCTGGGCTAGATGTGGGATGAGTATTAAGGAGAGCACTTGTTGTGATGAGCACTGGGTATTGTATGTAAGGGATGAATCACCAAATTCTACTCCCGAATCCGAGAATGCACTGTATGTCAACTATGACTTAAATTAAAATAAATAAATAAATGAATAAGTAAATAAATAAATAAAGCTATAACAAGAGATGAAGATGGACGCTATCTCATACTAAAGGGGACAATGAAACAAGAAGATCCAATGATTGTAAATTTTGATGCACCCAACATGCGATCACCAAGTATATAAAATATTTAACAACAACCATAAAGGAACTCATTTTTTATAATATAACGATAGTAGAGGACTTTAACACATCGCTCACATCAATGGACAGAAGCTGTAAACAGAAAATCAACAAGGAAACAATGGCTTTGAATGACACCCTGGACCAGATGGATTTAACAGATATATTTAGAACACTCCATACTAAAATGGCAGAGTACATATTCTTTTCAAGCGCACATGGGACATTCTCCAGAATTGATCATATTCCAGGTCACATATCAGAAGAAGAACAGCAGAAGGAAGGAAGTAATAGAGATTCAGACAGAAATAAGGGATATTCAAACCAAAAAGACACTAGACAAAATCAATGAAACCAGGGGCCAGTTCTTTGAAAACAGTAATCAACATGAAAACTTCTAGGCAGACTTTTCAGTAAGAAGAGAGAAAGGACTCCAATAAATAAAATCACAAATAAGAAAGGAGAAATAACAGTCCACACCACAAAAATACAGTTAGAAGTTAATATTATGAACAACTATATGCAACAAATTGGACACTCTGAGAAAAATGGACAAATTCCTAGAAACACACAAACTACCAAAACTGAAACAGGAAGATACATAAAATCTGAAAACAGAAAGAAATAAAATCAGTAATAAAAAAAATTTCCCCCCAACACAAGAGTTCTGGGCCAGATGGTTTAACTGATGAATTCTACCATCCATTTAAGAAAGAGGTAATATGTATTCTCCTCGAATTATTACGAAAAGTAAAAAAGAAGGAAAACTTATCAATTCATCTTATGAGGCCATCATTACCCTGATACCGAACCAGATAAAGCCTCCACTAAAACCGAAAACTGCCAGGGCGTCTGTGTGCCTTAGGCTGTTTACTGTCCAACTCTTAATTTCAGATTAGGACATTATCTTGTGGTGCATGGGTTCTAGTCCCATGTTGGACTCTGCCATGACAGTGTGGGGCATGGCCAGGATTCTCTCTCTTCCTATCTCTGAGCCCCTCCCTCACTTTTATGTACTCAAGGGAAAGAAATAAACATTTAAAAAATGTTAAAAAATTTTTAAATAAAACTGCAGCCCAATAGCCTGATGACTATGTATGCCAAAATTCTTATTAAAATACCTTCAAATTAAAGTCAACAATACATTAATAGAATCATTTATCATAATCACCTGGGATATATTCCCGGGCTGCAAGGGTGGTTCCACATTCACAGATCAATCAACATGATGCGCCACAGTAATAGAAGAAAGGATAAGAACAATATGATGCTTTCAACAGACGCAGGAAAACTATTTGACAAAATGTCACATCCATTCATGATAAAACCCCTCAGCAAGGTACATTGAGACTCAACCTACCTGCACATAATAAAGGTCATCTATGAAAAACCCACAGCTCATCTCATCCTCAATGGGGAAAAATTGAAAATTTTTCCTCCAAGGTCAGGGACAAAACAGGGATGACCCTTCTCACCACTGTTATTCCACATAGTATGGGAAACCCTAACCACAGCACTCAGACAACAAAAAGAAATAAGAGGCATCCAAATCGGCAAGGAAGAAGTAGCGCTTTCACTATTTGGAACTGACATGATGTGTTCTATAAAAAACATGAAAGATTCCCTTAAAAATTGCTAGAATTGATATATGAATTCCACAAGTCACAATATACAGAAATCAAGCTACATAGATGTATTGCATTTCTAACACAAATCATGAATTAACACAGAGAGAAAGTAAGGGATCAATCCCATTGACAGGCTCACAAATACCACAAGAAACCAGGAATAAACCTAACCAAAGAATTGAAAGACCTGTACTCTGAAGTCTATGAAACACTTATGAAAGAAATGGAAGAGGACACAAAGAAATGGAATACATTTCATGTTCATGGATGGGAAGCACAAAATACTGTTAAAATGTCTACACTCCTCAAAACAATCTACACATATAATGAAATCCCTATCACACTAACAAAAACATTTGTGAGAGAACAAGAACAAATAATCTCAAAATTTGTATGGAATAACAAAAGTCCCCAAACAGCCAAAACAAACTTGAAGAAGAAAAGCAAAGCTGGAGACATCACAATTCCAGACTTTAGGTTATATTACAAAGCTGTACTGATCAGAACAGTATGGTACTGGCAAAACAACAACAACAACAACAACAACAACAACAAAACACAGAAGCATAGATCAATAGAATAGAAATGCAGAAATGAACTCATACCCATATGGTCAATCAAATCTCAACAAAGCAGGAAAGAACATCCAATGGAAAAAAAGATAGTCTTGGGACACAGGGGTGGCTCAGCCAACAAAGCGTGTGATTGTGAATTCAGCTCAGGTTATGATCTCAGGGCAGTGCAGAGCATGCGTGGGATTCTCTCCGTTTCTCTCTGCCCCTCTTTTGCATGCTCTCTCTCTCTCAAAAATAAGTAAATAAACTTAAAAAAAAGGCTCCTCAACATATGGTTTTGGAAAAACTGGACAGCAATCTGCAAAACAAAACAAAAACAACAATGGACCACTTTCTTACAACATACACAAAAATAAATCCAACATGGATAAAGACCTATATGTGAAACCTGAAACCATAAAAATTCCAGAGGATAACACGGGTAGTATCTTATTTGACATTGCCTGTACAACGTCTTTGTAGATATATCTCTAGAGGTAAGGGAAACACAAGCAAAAATAATGAGACTTCATAAAAATTAAAACCTTCCATCACCAAGGAAATAATCAACAAAACTTAAACACCTACAGAATGATATTTGCAAATGACATCGGATAAAGGGTTAGTGTCCAAAATATATACAGTTATACAGCACCCAAAAAATAATAAATCTGATTAAAAATGGGCAGAAGACAAAAATGGACATTTCCTGAAGGAAGACATATACCTGGCCAAGGGACAAATGAAAAAATACTCAACAATACTGATCTTCAGGGAAATACAATTCACAAGTACAATGAGATAACACATCACATCTGTCACAATGACGAAAATCAATGAAGGATGAAACATCAGGTGTTGCCAAGTATATGGGGGAAAGAATAACCCTCTTGCACTGTGGGTAAGAATGCAAACTGGTGCAGCCAGTCTGGAAAACATTATGGAGATTTCTCAAAAAAACCCACAAAAACTGGAAATGGAAGTACCTTACGATCCAGCAATTTCACTACAAGGTATTTCCGCAAAGAATACAAAATCTTCAAAGGGATACATGCACCATGATGTTTACAGCAGCATTTTCTACAACAGCCAAATTACAAACTATCCAAGCATCCATCAACTGATGAATAAATTGAGATGTGGTATATGGAATGTAATATTATTAGGCCATAAAAACATGAAATCTTGTCATTTGCCATGAGCTGGATGGAGCAAGAGAATGTTATCCTGGGTGAAATAAGCCTTTCAGACAAAGACAAATACCAGATGATTTCACTAACACATGGATATAAAACAAAACAAAGTGGGGGGGAGGAGGAGACAGTGACAAACAGACTCTTAACTAGGAAACAAACTGAGGGCTTCCAGAGCAAGGTGGGGAATGGGTGAAACAGCTGCTGGGGATTAAGAAGTGCACCTGGGATGAGCACCGGATGACGTGTGGAAGGGTTGCTCTATATTTTACACCTGAAACTAATACTACACTGTATCTTTACTCACTGCAATTTAAATTAAAGATAACGTACATTAATGACAGGTACCTACCAGGTTTTCTGTAGTTTGCAATCACTTAATTAGGTTGGAAAAATAACCATGAAACTTTTTAAAAAGCATGTATGATGTGGGGGACAGTTTGTGCCCTTACCTCGGTCACTGGTTCTAGCAGGCCTTGGAAAGTGGGTCCCAGCTCATTCTTCCAGGAGTTCCCAAGACGAACATTTCATGTATTCATGTCCTAACGGAATGCAGCTCCCGTTCTTCTGAATGTCTGTCAGGGTTTCTTCCCGGAAACAAGCCTGAATCTGGAACAAACCATCGACTGCATCGATGAGGTGATGTCGTGGGACTCCGCAATCCACGAGACCTTTAGTAAAACATGTCTTGTTCAAATACTGTCCGGGAAGGGGAGGAATGAAACACGGGAACAGCCCAGAAAATGCAAGGGCCTGTGCAGCTCAGCAACCAGCTTGCCCAGAGAAGTCACCCAGCGCCCACTCCTCAGCACTCAGTACAATAAGAAAAATTCTCTCTGGCTACTCAGGAGATGCCAAGTTGCTACAAAGCTCCCAAGATCTCCCCTGGGGCGGGTGGCACAACCTGCTGGAAATGCAGCTCTGCTCTCTGTACTGAGGCAGCGGCAGAGGCCCTGAGTACTCTGGGAGCAATCAAAGCCCTTCCTGCTCTCAGGTGCCCTGGGTCAGAAAAGCCCATGGTGCGCCCTCTGCTGGCCATCACTGCCTGGGCAAAGGAACCCGCCTCTCTGGGTCTGTGGTGCTCGAGCTCTCTCTGCTGGCAATCATGGGCATTCTTGCAATGTTGAAGGCCCTGGTCGCTCAGCTGAGACACTGAAGGTGCCTGGGCAACTCCGCCTGTTCTCCACATTGGGAAAGGTTTTAATGACAGGGCCTGGGACACAAAGAAATCTTTTCCTTCTCCTTTCTTGTGAGTGAAGAATGAAACCGAATTTATTAACGTAATGACATCATTTGTAATGTTTTAAGCAATGTTCACAGAAAAATAGACCGCCAATTTATGCTTGCTGAGCAAGAGACAATTGTGTTTACCACCAAAATACTTAGGTTAGATAAAGAATGAACACCTTTGAGAGAGATACCGGTGTCAGCTATGGAATGAATGAGCCCTAGGGATACAAGGGACAGCCAATGTAATGGAGTCAATCCTGTAATAATACTGTTGCATGTTTTCACAGGATAGCTACACTTGGGCTTAAGTACAATATAATTTATAGACATATGGAATGACTACAATGTATGCCTAAAACTCATACAACAAATGTGTGAACAATATTTCAATTAAAAATAGACATCCTTTACACTATTTTTAATTTCTCCTTCTTTGCCAATAAACTATCATTCCTGGGGCGCTTGGGTGGCTTAGTCGGCTAAGCGTCCGACTTTGACGCAAGTCGTGATCTTGCAGTCCATGAGTTTGAGCCCCGCGTCAGGCTCTGTCCAGAGAGCTCAGAGCCTCGAGCCTGCCTCAGATTTGGTATCTCCCACTCTCTCCCCCCTCCCGAGCTCGGGCTCTCTCAAAAAAAGAAAAAAGAAACATTAAAAATGAAAAATAATTCCTAATTTGGAATTTGTGAAATTCCATTTATACCAGATTCTCTAACATGACCATCTTGATGTGGAGAGCTTATCTGAAAAGTCACTAATAATATCTTTGATGACACATATGTGACAAGGTCAGAATGAAACTTACAGGGAGCTATGAATCAGTTGTGAATTTACAGTATGTATCCTTGGCTAATATTTCCAATGAAACGTGCTTTAGGGACATGGATGGATGAAATAATGTCCACCAGTCATATAGGTAAATATCCTATAGGACCATTATGCCTTCAATTACTAATTGCCATCTCTTCAGCATTAAAAGAAAGCTGGGACAAGAAAATGTCTTTGAATTTGATGTAAGAGAAGACTAGAGTGTTTTAAAGTGTTCACCTACCTTCTGGAATCCTCAGATTAGTTGTGGACAGGAGGATAGCAACCCACGATTGGGATGCACACTGCTAGTCCCAGAGGGAGGATATGGACCTTATTGTCAATTTTATTTTTATCAATATCAGCAGTCCACCTCTGCCAGGTACAGACTTCAGGACCTGGGGACAACATGATGCCTGATTCCTGGGTTCAGAACTTGAGGAAGGCCAGCTGGTGGGGGAGAGGGGAAATCCAACAGGGCCTGGGGCAGTGAGAGAGATGGTCCCAGGACACCTCCCCACAGGGCAGACTTGGAGTATACCTGCCAAAGAGCAGCACAATCTCCCTCAAGACATCCCTCTCCATGACAGAACATGAGGCTGAGCCTCACAATTCCAGAAGAAATGAGGGATACCCATCTGTTCAATTCCAATGGCTTCTGCAGAGCTTGGACCCAGGGATGTTGGAGTCTTGGGGTCATGGAACTCTGATGGCCATGATACAAGCCCTTTCTGCCCCAGCACTCAGAGCCACCTCATACATCCCGTCTTCCCTGATGCATCTAACGCCATCCACATACTGCGAGCAGGTGTCTACCTTCCTCTTTGTACTTCCTCTTTGTCACTGTTTCTCTCTAACCACATCTCTCTATGTTTCTTCCTTTCACTCTTTAGGGTGTGTAACATACGGTGCTAACCTTTATTCTTATACATGTGAAATCCAAATTTCCCAGCACCAGTTATTCAAGAGACTATTCTTCTCCACTGTGTATTTTTGACTCCCTTGTCAAATACTAGTTGACTGTGCATACATGGGTTTAGATTGGGCTCTCAATTTCCGTTCCATTGTCTTGTGTGTGTGCTTATGCCAGTGACAGTGACTTCTTTGTGTTAGAATGAAGCTTGAAATCAAGAAGGGTGATGCCTCCTATTTTGTCCTTTCTTGCATTGGCTACTTAGGGTCTTTTTGTGGTTCCAAATACATTTGACGATATGTGTTTCCAATTGCATAAAAATTGCATCGGAGTCTTAATAGAGATAGCACTGAATCTCTAGAGGGCTTTGAGTAGTATGGGCATTGTATCTGTATTAATTCCTCCTACAGATGGACATGGGGTGGCTTTTCACTGACTTGTGTGTTCTGTTTCTTCCATGCAAATTGAATTTCTTCCATTTCTGCACACAGGTTTTATAGTTTTCTGTAGAGATCTTTCACCTCTTTGGCTAAATTTATTCCAATAAATTTTATTGTTTTTGATGCTATTGTAAACGTATGGCCAACTAATCTTTGACAAAGCAGGAAAGATTATCCAATGGAAAAAAGACAGTCTTCTTTAACAAATGGTGCTGAGAGAACTGGACAGCAACATGCAGAAGATTGAAACTAGACCACTTCCTCATACCATTCACAAAAATAAACTCAAAATGGATAAAGGATCTGAATGTGAGACAGGAAACCATCCAAACCCTAGAGGCGAAAGCAGGAAAAGACCTCTCTGACCTGAGCCGTAGCAATTTCTTACTTGACACATCCCCAAAGGCAAGGGAATTAAAAGCAAAAATGAACTACTGGGACCTTATGAAGATAAAAAGCTTCTGCACAGTAAAGGAAACAACCAACAAAACTAAAAGGCAACCAATGGAATGGGAAAAGATATCTGCAAATGACATATCGGACAAAGGGCTAGTATCCAAAATCTATAAAGAGCTCACCAAACTCCACACCCGAAAAACAAGTAATCCAGTGAAGAAATGGGCAGAAAATATGAATAGACACTTCTCTAAAGAAGACATCCAGATGGCCAACAGGCACATGAAAAGATGCTCAACGTCGCTCCTCATCAGGGAAATACAAATCAAAACCACATTCAGATATCACCTCACGCCAATCAGAGTGGCCAAAATGAACAAATCAGGAGACTATAGATGCTGGTGAGAATGTGGAGAAACGGGAACCCTCTTGCATTGCTGGTGGGAATGCAAATTGGTGCAGCCACTCTGGAAAACAGTGTGGAGGTTCCTCAAAAAATTAAAAATAGACCTACCCTATGACCCAGCAATAGCACTGCTAGGAATTTACCCAAGGGATACAGGAGTACTGATGCATAGGGACACTTGTACCCCAATGTTTATAGCAGCACTCTCAACAATAGCCAAATTATGGAAAGAACCTAAATGTCCATCAACTGATGAATGGATAAAGAAATTGTGGTTTATATACACAATGGAGTACTACGTGGCAATGAGAAAGAATGAAATATGGCCCTTTGTAGCAACATGGATGGAACTGGAGAGTGTCATGCTAAGTGAAATAAGCCATACAGAGAAAGACAGATACCATATGGTTTCACTCTTATGTGGATCCTGAGAAACTTAACAGAAACCCATGGGGGGGGGGGGGAAGGAAAAAAAAAGAGGTTAGAGTGGAAGAGAGCTAAAGCATAAGAGACTCTTAAAAACTGAGAACAAACTGAGGGTTGATGGGGGGTGGGACGTAGGGGAGGGTGGGTGATGGGTATTGAGGAGGGCACATTTTGGGATGAGCACTGGATGTTGTATGGAAACCAATTTGACAATAAACTTCATATATTGAAAAAAAAATAAAATGTATTTAGTTTAGTTTAAATTTATGTATGCATTTCTTTAGTATTTATTTTTTCAAGTTTTTATTTAAATTCCAATTGGTTAACATACAGTGTATGTTAATTTCAGGTATAGAATGTAGCCATCCATAACTTACATACAACACCCAGTGCTCCTCACTGCTAGCGCCCTCCATAGCCCATCACCCATTTAACCCATGCCCCTGCCCACCTCACTTATAGTAACCCTCCATTTTCTATTTATAGTTAACAGTCTGGTTTCTGGTTGATTTTTATTTCATTCAATTATGTGAGGGGTCACATTTATTGATTTGCATTTCTGAAACATCCTGCCTTTACAGGGAAAAAAACCCTTCATCACGGTCAATGATTCTTTTCATGTGATCCTGAATTTGGTTTGCCTGTATGTTACTGGGAATTATTTATCTATATTCATCACGGGGATCCTGGCCTATAGATTTCTGTTCAGGTAGTATCCTTTCTGGCTTCTTACCAGGGTAATTCTAGTCTCATGAAATGAGTTTGGTGGTGTTCATTCCTTTTGAATCAGTGAGAGGACTGCTGTTAGTTCTTCTACAAACGTTTGGTTAAATTCACCAATGAATCCACCTGGTCCTGGGGTTTTCTTCCTTGGCAGAACTTTGATTACTGATTCAATTTACTTACATTGGTTATCTTCTTGTATTGATACAGTCTTCCTTTAATGGGTTTGTGCAAACCTTCTATATCTTCCTGATACAATCTTGGTAGGTTGTGTGTTTCTAAAAACCTATCCATTTCTTCTAGGTAGGTAGTTTTATGTCATCTAATTCGGCCATAGTCGCCACTTTGTCTGCTTTATGTTTCTTTGGTAAAAGGCATAATATCTTCTCTTTTATGTATAATTCTTTTGAATTTGGTCCTCTTTATGTCTTAGCATAGTCTATGTATAGTCCTGACAATTTTGTTTCACTCTTCTGAAAACCCACTGTTGGTCTTCTTCATATTTTCTATTGATTTCATGGTCTGTTTCATTGGTTTCCACTCTCATATGGATTAATTTCTCCCTTTTGAGAACATTGGGCATAGATTGTTTTTTTCTTCTAGTTCTTAGAAGTTAAAGGTAGGTTGTTCATTTGAATCTCAAATCTATCCTCCACTTATGCAAATCCAGTGACTCATCAGAGAACCTTCAATAGGTCTTTTCTGTCCTATTTCTTATTCTCAGAACTCTGAGAAATAGAATCTGAAAATTTATTTGAAGACACAATAAATGAAAACTTCCCTAATGCGGGAAAGGAAACAGATCCAGAGCAGGAGGCACAAAGAATCCCCATTATATTCAACAGAAGCAGATCCACACCAAGTCGTATAGTAATTAAAACCCAAAATGTCATGATAAAGAAAAATTTTCACAGCAAGAAAACAAAAGTTGACAGTTACCTACAAGGGAAACCCCATAAAGTTATCACTGGATGTATTTCAGAAGAAACTTTGAAACCGTAAGTAAGCAGCACGGTTTGGTAAAGGTGCCGAATGGAAAACATCTGCAACCAAAGAGAGTCTATCCAGCAAACTATCATTCAGATGGAAGGAGAGATCAAGAGGTTCCCAAATAAGGGGCGCCTGGGTGGCGCAGTCGGTTGAGCGTCCGACTTCAGCCAGGTCACGATCTCGCGGTCCGTGAGTTCGAGCCCCGCGTCGGGCTCTGGGCTGATGGCTTGGAGCCTGGAGCCTGTTTCCGATGCTGTGTCTCCCTCTCTCTCTGCCCCTCCCCCGTTCATGCTCTGTTTCTCTCTGTCCCAAAAATAAATAAAAAACGTTGGGGGAAAAAAAAAAAAGAGGTTCCCAAATAAATACTAAGCGAGTTCACAATCAACAAACCACCCCTGCAAGAAATGTTAAAGTGGACTCTTTAAGTGGAAAAGAAACACCTAAAGTGACAATATTAAAGTGTGAAACGCAAAAGCAATAAAAATGAGTATATCTGTAAAACATCAGTCAAGGTATTCACAATATGAAAGGTTTCGAAATAGGAACACTACATAGCTACAACATGGGGAGAGAGGAGTAAACAACTGGTTCAAACTTAAACAACTATCAACTTAATATAGACTCCTATATGCAGAAGTGGTTAGGTACAAACCTAATAATACCCACAAATCAAACACTACTAATACATATGCAGAGTATAAAGACAAACAATTTCAACTGTGAAATTGTGAAGAAACCCAGCAAATCAAAAAAAGAGAAAGAGAACAAAGGATCAGAAAAATTCAGAAATAACCAATATCAAGTAATAATAGGACAAGTACATGTCTATGAATTACTTTGAATAGAAACAGAATAAATGCTCAAATCAAAGGCACTGGGTGACAGATAGGGGCAACTGGATGGCTCAATCGCTTGAGATTTTGACTCTTGATTTCGGTTCAGGCTATGATCGCAATTTCATGGGATTGAGCCCCAACTGGGCTCTGCACTGAGCATGGAACTTGGTGAGGATTCATTCTCGTTCTCATTCTCTCTCTCCCTCTTTCTCTCTCTCTTCCCTCATTCGCCCCACCCCACCCTCCCATGCCTGTGCTCTCTCTCTTCATAATAAAAGGCACTGGGTGATAGAATGAGTAAATATATAGGACCCATCTACCTTCTACCTACAAGAGACTAATTATGGAACTAAGGTTTCAAAAGAAATCTGCAGTAGCAATACCTTTAGCAGACAAAATAGTTTTAAAAATAAAACTGTAACAAGAGACAAAGAAGGACACTATAATAATAAAAGATACAATCCAACAAAAAGATAGAACAATTGTAAACATATATGCGCTCAACCTGAGAGCATCCAAATACACAAAGCAGTCCAAAACTAAAAAATTGATAGTCATCCAATGATAGTAGGGCACTTTAACACCCCAATGACATCAATGGAGAGATATTTCCATCAGAAAATCAACAAGGAAATAGAGACTTTGAATGATAGAGTAGACCAGATGGACTTAACTGATATATTTTAGACATTCCATCCTAAAACAGCACAATACACATTCTTTTCACGTGCACATAGAACATTCCCCACACTCGATAAAATATTAGGTCATAAAACAAGCCAAAACAAAATCAAACCGACAGACACCATACCATGTGTCTTTTCAGACCACAATGCTATGAAACTAGAAGTCTACAACAAGAAAAAAAATCTGGAAAAGGCACAAAATCATGGAAGTTAAATAACATGCTACTACACAATCAATGGCTCAACCAACAAATCAAAGAGAAAATCCAAAAAAAACCATGGAAACAAATGAAAATGAAAACACAACAATCCAAAATTCTGTAAAGCAGGAAAACTGGTTGTAACAGGGAAGTTTATAACAATAGAAGTCTGCCTCAGGAAAAAAGAAACAAAAAACACACACTGAAGGAAACGCCATAACTTTATAAAATAAAAACCAGACAAAGGACAACAAACAAACTCACAAAGGACAGAATGAATAAAATAATGAAAATCAAAAAAGGAATAAATGATATAGAGATTAAAACTATGCACCCGATGCATCAAAAACGGATGAGGCAGTACGTGAAATCCTATCATACCAAGAGAGGTAGGGTGATGGTGTGAAACAGTCCAGAGCCAAGCAAGAATGGGGCAAGGCAGAAACAACCTCCAGTGCAGAGAGAAGGGGCAAAAAAAAAAAAAAAAAAAAAAAAAAATGAACACACTCCCTTCCAGATGCAGGGCGGTGTCCACGCATAAACAACTCCCCGCTCCAAGTGGGAGTGCAAACATAACTTAACTTCATGTCCTACACCTAATCCTAACACTAACCCAAATCCCAACACCTAAACATAACAGCTAACCCTAACACTAACCCTAATCCTAAAACCTGTCACTATCCCTACGCCTAAACCCAAACCTAACCCTACCGAACTGAGAAAGTAAACAAACCCTGAACTAACCCTAACCTTGAGCCTAAACCTCTAACCCTAACCCTATAACTCTAACCCTAAAACCCTAACCCTAATGCTCTAACTTTACCCGCTAACCCTAAAATTATAAAACCTAAAACTAACCCTAACCCTAACCCTAAAACTCTAACACTAACCCTAACGCTAACCGCTAATCGAATCTCCACACCCATAACCCAAACCCAAGTCCTAGACCTAGGCCTCACCTTATCCCTAAACCTAACGCAACCCTAACACTAATGCTATCAACTTACCCTACCCCACCATCTAACCATTATCCTAACTCTCAAACCCAAACCATAACCCTAAACCTAAACCTACCCAAGCCCAAACCTAATGCCTAAACCGAACTCTAACTCCAAACCCTAACCCTTAACCATAACACTAAACACTAACCATAACCCTAAACATAACCCTAATGCATAAACCTAACTCCAACCCCTAACACTAACCCCTAACACCAACCCTAACCATAACCCTAACCCCTAACACCAAACCCAATCCCAAACCCTAACCCAATGCACACGACACACAGGAATGGTGTCATATCCACACTGGTGAAGTCCCTGATCAGAACATTAACCCTATTTAAGGATATTTCTAGATGGGGACCCAATTCCTATCTCTGAGAACACCACAAACAAATGGCCCAAAGCGGTACAGAATTACTTGACATGGAACATGGAACATCATCATGACATTTCCAGTGCCCTCATGGAGCAGCACAAGGGGGCTGATGAGGCCCAACTAAAGATGGCACACACACGAGGCTGGTCCTGGAACACAAAGACTAAGCCTTAACAGCCCGTTCTGATGAGGCCCACACACAATCCTCTGGGGAGACCACTACACTGCGGAGGTTCAGTGCTTGGAGCTTCCTGGGACCTAACCCTAACCTTAACTGTGACACTCACATACCGCTCAAACTAAACCTCACCCCAACTCTAAACCTAACCCTACACATGACCTGCACCCGCGCATGGACCCTCATTCAGCCCTCAGGGCGATCATGGCACTGGTGTCGCTTTGGCCCTGGCAACATCCATGGAACGAACCTTAACCTTGGCAAAAGCTTTCTCCTAATGGGGACCCAATTCCTAAGTCTGAGGACATGACAGACATGGGGCCCAGAAGCGGAGGAGGATTATGTGGCATGGAACCTGGAACATCACCATGTCATTTCCAAAGACCAGAAGGAGCTCCACAGGGGACTTCTTGAGGTCTAACCGAGGAGTGGCACTGGCACCTAAAACTCAGCCTGACTGGGACCCTCCTTAGACCCCTCTACTCAGCCTTGTGGGGTGACAGTGGCCCTACTGGGGGTATAGTGCCAGGAGCCTCCTGTGACCAAGCCCTAATCTTAACAGGGCTTAATACTTAATCCACAGTATACACATGAACCTAAACCTCACCTCATCTTTAACACTCACCCTACACCTGACTCGCACCATGCATGTGCCCTCATATCATCGATTCAGGGAGATCACAGGACTGGTGTCACTTCAGCCCTGGAGATTTCCCTGGCCAAAACCCTAACTGTAGCTAAGGCTTTCTGCATATGGAGACCGAATTTCCACAGTCTGACAAGAGCAGGCACAATTGGTTGAGAAGCTGTGCAGAATAATTGTGTGTGAAGCGTGGAACATCACCATGTCATTTCCAAAGCAGGGCTTCAGGTGCACAGGAGGATTCCTGAGGCCTACCGAAGAGTGCGGATATAGGTGTGGGGCCGTGGAACACAAAGACTAATGCTGACTGGTACCCTTCCTTCTGCACTCCAGTCAGCCATTCGGGGAGACAACTGCACTGCTGTAGGTTCAGGGTCTAGAACCTCCTGGGAACTAATCTCAGCCATAAACAGAAATGTAACCCTAACGCTACACCTAAACCTAACACGAACTCTCACACTAACTCTAAACCAGACCCACACCCGCCCATGTGTCCGCATTTCAGCCCTTGATGGAATTCACGAGAATGGTATCGCTTCGGCCCTGGCGACGTCCCTGTACCGAACCCTAATCCTAGCTAAGGCTCTCTCCCCATGGAGACCCAATTCCAAAGTCTGATAACAGCACGTACATGGGTTCCAGAATTGGTGCAGAAATACTCAACATAACAGGGAACATCACCATGTCATATCCAAAGCACGACTGCAGCTACAACAGAGGATTTATGAGTACTACATGAAAAGAATTCCATACACTTGTCTGGACTTTGTACCCAAAGACAAATCCTTACTGGAAACCTCCCTTGTGTACTCAACTCGGCCCTTCGGGGAGACAACTTCAGGGAGACAGCAGTACGAGGGGATTCCTGAGCCCCACCAGAAGGGTAGCCCATACATTTGACTGGCCATGAAACACAAAGACTAATCCTGACCGGCACCCTCCCTTGTGTACTCCACTGAAACCTTCGGGGAGACAACTCCTCTGCTGTGGGTTCAGTACCTGGAGCCTCCGGGACATAACCCTGACCCTAACCCTAACCCTCACCCTACACCTGACCCTATCTATCACACTAACTCTAAAACAGACCCAGAGCCAAGAATGTGCCCTCAAGTCACCCTCCATGGATTCACAACACTGGTGTCACTTTGGCCCTGGCAATGTCCCTGGACAAAACCATAACCCTAGGTAAGGCTTTCTTCCCATGGGGAACCAACTCCAAAGTCTGACAACAGCACACACACGGGTTCAAGAATCAGTGCAGAAATACTCATCATGGAACATGTAACATCACAACGTCATTTCCAAAGAGCTATGGCAGCTGCACTAGAGGACTTCTTAGGCCTAACCGAAGGGTGGCCCATATATTTGTCTGGCCTTGGAACCCAAAAACTAATCCTGACTGGCACCTTCCCTTGTGTACTCCACTAAGACCTTCGGGGAGACAATTGCTCTGCTGTGGGGTGTCTAGAGACTCCTGGGACCTAACCCTAAACCTAAACATAACCTTAAACATAACCCTCACCCTACACCTAACCCTACCTGTAACCCTAACCCTACACTTGACCCGCACCGTCGCATGGGCCCTCAATTCAGCCCTCGAGGGAGATCACGAGACTGGAGTCGCTTCAGCCCTGGCGATGTCACTGGACCGAACCCTAACCCTAGCTAACCCTAGCTAAGGCTCTCTCCCCATGGGGACCCAAAACCAAGTGTGACAACACCACGCACCTGGGGTCCAGAAGCAGTGCAGGATCACTCACCATAGAACCTGGAACAACACCATGTCCTTTCAAAGACCCGGCTGCGGCATCCAGAGAGGATTCCAGAGGCCTCACTGACCAGTGGCCCAAAGAGTTGTGCGGTCTTGGAAGCCCAAGACTAATCCTGACCAGCACCCTACCATGTGCCTCACCTTATTCCTTCGGGAAGACAACTGCACTCCTGTGGGTTCAGCGCATGGAGCATCCTGGGTCCTAACACTACCCTAAACCTAAGCCTAACCAGAACCCTCAACTGAAACCTAATCCTATCTCAAACACTAACCCTCCACTTGACCATCACCATCGCATGGGCTCTCACTTCATCCCTGGAGGGACATCACAAGACTGGAGTCGCATCAGACCTGGCGACGTCCAGGAAGAGAACCTTAACCCTAGCTAAGGCTCTCTCCCCATGTGGACCCAATACCAAAGTCTGACAACACCACATGCCTGGGCTCCAGAAGCGGTGCAGGATCACTCGGGATAGAACCTGGAAGGTCCCCATGTGCTTTCGAAGGCCTGGCTGCAGCTGGCTATAGGATTCCTGAGGCCTACTACACCAGTGACCCATAGAGTTGTCAGACCTTGGAACCAAAAGACTAATCCTGAATAGCACCCTCCCTTGTACACACAGCCCAGTGGGGAGACAACTGCACTGCTGTGCTTTCAGTGCCTGAAGCCTCCTGGAACTTTATTCTAACCATAACCCTAAACGCAATCCTAACCAGAACCCTCAACCGAAACCTAATCCTATCTTGAACTCTAACCCTACACTTGACCCGCATCATCGCTGGGCCCTCAATTCAGCCCGCGAGGGAGATCATGAACCTGGAGTTGCTTCCACCCGGCCGACTTCCCTGGATGTAACCCTAACCCTGGTAAGGCGCTAACCCCGTGGGGAACCAATTCCAAAGACTGACAACAGCAAACAAATGGTTTCGATTTCAGTGTAGAAATACTCTACACGGAATGCAGAACATGACCACGTCATTTCCAAAGCACGACTGCAGCTGCACGAGAGGATTCCTGAGGCCTATCTGAAGTGTCTCCCATACATTTGTCTGGAATTGGAACCCAAAGACTTATCCTGACTGACACCCTCCCTGGGGACACCACTCGGCCCCTCAGGGAGACAACGGCACTCTTGTGGAATCAGTGCTTGGAGCCTCCTGGGATCTAACCCTAACCGAAACCGTAACCCAAACCATATCCCTCAACCTACACTTAACCCTATCTGTAACCCTAACCTTGTGATTCACCTGAAACTTCGCATGGGCCCTCAATCAGCCCTCTATGAAGATCATGAAACTGGAGTCGCTTCAGCCCTGGTGACTTCCAAGGACCGACCCCTAACCCTAGCTAAGGCTCTCTCCCCATGTGGAATAAATTTCAAGTCTGACAACAGCACACACATGAGATCGACAATCAGTGCAGAAATACTCGGCATGGAACATGGAAATTCACCATGTCATTTGCAAAGCGCGACTGCAGCTGCATGAGAGGATTCCTGAGGCCTACCTGTAGGATGGCCAATACATTTTTCTGGCCTTGGAACCCAAGCCTAATGCTGACCGGCACCCTCCTTTGTGTAGTGCACTCAGCCCTTCAGGGAGACAACTGATCTACTGTGGGTTCAGTGCCTGGAGTCTCCTGGGACCTAACCCAAACCCTATCCATGACCCAAACCATAACCCTCACCCTACACCTAACCCTATCTAGCACACTAACTCTACAGCGGACTCACAGCCACACATTTTCCCTCACTTCACCTTCCATGGTATTAACAACACTGGTGTCACTTCAGCCCTGGCAACTTACCTGGACTGAATCCTAAAGCTAGCTAAGCCTCTCTTCCCATGGGGTCCCAACTCCAAAGTCTGACAATACCATGCAGATGGGTTCGAGAATCTGTGCAGAAATACTCGGTATGGAGCGTGTAACATCACCATGTCATTTCCAAAGCGTGACTGCATCTGCACAAGAGGATTCCTGAGGCCTACCCGAAGGATGGCCCATACATACATCTGGCCTTGAAACCCAAAGACTAATCCTGACAGCACCCTCCCTTGTGTCCCCCACTCAGCCCTTTGGGGAGACAAAGGCTCTGCTGTGGGGTCAGTGCCTGGAGACTCCTGGGACCTAACACTAACCCTAAACATAACCCTAACCGTAACACTCACCCTACACTTAACCCATTCTCAACGTTTATTTATTTTTGGGACAGAGAGAGACAGAGCATGAACGGGGGAGGGGCAGAGAGAGAGGGAGACACAGAATCGGAAACAGGCTCCAGGCTCTGAGCCATCAGCCCAGAGCCTGACGCGGGGCTCGAACTCACGGACCGCGAGATCGTGACCTGGCTGAAGTCGGACGCTTAACCGACTGCGCCACCCAGGCGCCCCTTAACCCATTCTCTAACACTAACCATACACTTGACCCGCACCCCCCCATGTGCCCT
This sequence comes from Puma concolor, assembly GCF_028749965.1. Taxonomy (NCBI): domain Eukaryota; kingdom Metazoa; phylum Chordata; class Mammalia; order Carnivora; family Felidae; genus Puma; species Puma concolor. Next base: position 538,473 of record NC_141681.1, on the reverse strand, counting down.
CATTTCAGCCCTTGAGGGAGATCACAAAACTGGAGTCGCTTGAGCCAGGTCTATTTCCCTGGACCGAATCCTAACCCTAGCTAAGACTCTCTCACCATGGGGACCCAATTCCAAAGTCTGACAACACCGCGCTCAAGGGTTCAAGAATCAGTGCAGAAATACTCGGCATTGAACGTGGAACATCAGTATGTCATTTTCTAAGGGTGACTGCAGCTGCAAGAGAGGTTTACCGAGGCATACACGAAGGGTGGCCCAGATATACGTGTGGCCTAGAATCCAAAGGCTAATCATGACCGGCACCCTCCCTGTGTCTTCCACTCAGCCCTTGGGGGAAACATCTGCACTGCCTTGGGGTCAGTGTCTGGAGGCTCTTGAGACCTAAACCTAACAGAAACCCTAACCAGAACCCTCAGGCGAACCCAAACCCTATCTCGAACTCTAACCCTACACTTGAAGCGCACCGTCACATGGGCCCCCACTTAAGCCCTCGAGGTAGGTCACAAGACTGGTCTTGTCAACACTGGCGATGTCCCTGGACTGAACCCTAACCCTCGCTAAGGCTCTCTCCCCATGGGTACCCAATACCCAAGTCTGACAACCCCAACGCCTGGGGTCCTGAAGTGGTGCAGGACCACCTGGCATAGAACCTGGAACATCACTATGTTGTTTCCAAGCCCCACTGTAGCTGCCCCTGAGAATTCCTGAGGCCTACTCGACCAGTGGCCCATACAGTTGTCTGGCCTTTGGACCCAAAAATTAATCCTGACGAGCACGATCCACTGTGCCCTCACTCAGCCCTTCAGGGAGACAACAGCACTGCTGTGGGGTAAGCACTTGGATCCCCCTGGGAACTAACCCTAACCCTAACACTAGTCAGAACTCTCAACAAATCCCTAACCCTACCTCAATTCAAAGCCTACTCATGACCTGCACCTTCGCATGGGCCCTCATTTCAACCCTCCATGGAGATCACAAGACTGGATTCGCTTCGGCACTGGTGATGTCACTCGATTGAACCCTAAATTTAGCTAAGGTCTCTCCCCATGGGGACCCAATACCAAAGTCTGAAACACCACGTGTCTGGGTGCATGAAGTGGTACAGAATCACTCAGCAAAAAACCTGGAACATCACCATGTCCTTTCAAAGGCCTGGCTGCAGCTGCCCAAGAAAATTCCTGAGGCCTCCCTGAAGGGTGGCCCATATATTTGTCTGACCTTGGAACTCAAAGACTAATCCTGACCAGCATCCTCCCTTGTGTACTCCGTTCAGCCCTTTGGGGAGACAGTTGCTCTGATGTGGGGTCAGTGCCTGGAGTCTCCTGGGACATACCCTAACCCTAACCGTAATCTTAACCCTAGCCCTTAACCTGCTCCTAACCCTATCTATCACACTAACTCTACAGCAGGCCCACAGCTGTGCATGTGCCGTCACCTCAGCCCTCCATGGAATTCATGATACTGGTGTTGCCTCAGCCCTGTCAATGTCCCTGGTCTGAACCCTAACCGTAGCTATGGCTCTCTCCCCATGGGACCCAATTCCAAAGTCTGACTACAACACGCACACAGGATCGAAAATAGGTGCAGAAACACTTGGCATGAAACCTGAAACATCACCATGTGATTTCCAAAGCGCGAGTATGTCTACAAGAGAGTATTTCTGAGGCCTACCTGAAGAACGTCCCATAGAGTTGTCTGGTCTTGGAACCCAAAGACTAATCCTGACTGGAACCCCCCCTTGTGTACTCCACTCAGCCCTTCGTGGAGACAAGTGCACTGTTGGGGTTTCAGTGCCTGGAGCATCCTGGGTCCTAAGTCTAACCCTAACCTTAACCCTAACCATAACCCTCAACCTATACCTAACCCTGTCTCATTAAAAAGGACAACATCAGAATCAGAGGGCTCCCAGAAGATGAAGAGAGAGACAAAGGGATAGAAGTGTTAAGTCAGCAAATCATAGCGGATATTTTTTTTTACCTAGGAAAAGGCACAGACATTAAAGTCCAGGAAGCACAGAGGACTCTCATAAGATTCCACAAAAATCCACCAGTAAAAGGAATATCATATTCAAATTCACAAAATACTCAGTCAAGGAAAGAATCATGAATGCAGCAAGGGAAAAAAGTCCTTAACCAATAAGGGAAGACAAGAAAGATCAGGTTTGCAGCAGACCTACCCACAGAGGCTTGGCAGGCCAGAAAAGAGTGGCAAGATATACTCAATGTGCTGAATCAGAAAACTATGCAGCCAAGAATTCCTTATCCAGCAAGTCTGTCATTCAAAATAGAAGGACAGGTTAAAAGTTTCCCAGACAAATAAAACTTAAAGGAGTTCGTGACCACTAAACAATTCCTAAAGGAATTTTCAGGGGGGGCTCCCTGAGGGGAGAAAAGATAAAAAAAAAAAAAAAAATAAATAAATAAACACCAAAAGTACCAAAGACTGGATAGCACAAAAAAACACCACCACAAAATCCAACGCTACAAGACACATAATGACAATAATCTCATATCTGTGAGTACTCACTCTAAACGTCAATGGCATAGATGCTCCAATCAAAAGACACAAGGTAACAGGGTGGGTAAAAAACCAAGATCCATCTATATGCTGTTTACAAGAGACCCATATTAGACCTAAACTCACCTTCAGATTGAAAGTAAGGGGCTGCAGAACCATCTATCATGCTAATGATCGCCAAAGAAAGATGGAGTAGCCTTACTCATATCAGACAATCTAGACTTCAAAATAAAGACTGTAACAAGAGATGAATAAGTGTGTTGTATCATAATTGAGGGGGTCTATCCACCAAGAAGACTTAACAATTGTAAACATTTATGCTCCCAATGTGAAAGCACCCAAAGATATGAATCAATTAATCACAAATATAAAGAAGCTCATTGATAATAAAACCATAATAGTATGGGACTTCAACACCCCATTATGACAACAGAAAGATCATTTAAACAGAAAATCAATAAACAAACAATGGATTTGAGTGAGACACTGGACCAGATGGACTTAACAGTTATATTCAGAACATTTCATCCTAAAGCAGCAGAATGTACATTCTTCTCCAGGACACATGGAACGTCTGCAGAATAGATATCATACTGGAAAACAAATCAGCCCTCAACAAGTACAAAAAGTTTGAGATCATACCGTGCATATGATCAGCTCACAATGCTATAAAACTCAAAATCAACCACAAGAAAAAATTTGGAAAGATAACAAACACTTGGAGACTAAAGAACATACTACTAAAGAATGAATGGTGGAATACAAGCTGGTGCAGCCACTCTGTAAACAGTATGGAGGTTCCTCAAAAAACTAAAAACAGAACTACCCCACGACCCAACAATTGCACTGCTAGGCATTTATTGAAGGGATACAGGTGTGCTGTTTTGAAGGGACACATGCACCACCCCCATGATTATAGCAGCACTATCAACAATAGCCAAAGTATGGAAAGAGCCCAAATGATGTCCACCAATGGAAGAATGGATAAAGAAGTTATATATATATATATATATATATATATATATATATATATATATATATATATATAGTGATATATATAGCGATATATATAGCGATATATATAGCGATATATATAGCGATATATATAGCGATATATATATAAGTGATATATATATTTATATATATATATATTTCAAAAAGACTTAAATCTTGCCATTTGCAACTACATGGTTAGAACTGTAGGGTATTATGTTAAGTGAAATTAGAGAAAGACAAAAATCATATGACTTTACTCACATGAGGACTTTAAGAGACAAAACATATGAACATAAGGGAAGGGAAACAAAAATAAAATAAAAACAGTGAGGGGGACAAAACAGAATGGACTCATAACTATGTAGGACAGACAGTGTTACTGGATGGGATGTGGGGGTTTGGCTAAATGGGTAAGGGGCATTAAGGAATATACTCATGAAATCATTGTTGCACTATATGCTAACTAATTTGGATGTAAATTTTAAAACATAAAAATAAAATTAAAAAAAAGGAATGAATGGGTGAGCCAAGAAGTTAAAGAGAAAATTAAAAAGTACATGGAAGCCAACGAAGCAGTTAACACCACACCCCTAAACCTCTGGGATTCAGCAAAGGTAGTCATAAGAGGAAGTTTATAGCAATCCAGGCCTTCCAAAAGAGGTAAGAAGGTTTCAGATACACAGCCCAACTTTATACCTTAAAGAGCTGGAAAAAGAACAACAAATAAAACCAAACCAGCAGAAGACAAGAAATGATAAAGATTACAGCAAAAATCAATGCTATCGAAACTGAAAACCAAAACAAAAACACACACAGAAAAAAAAACAACAACAAATATCCCCCCTCCACCCACACACAAAACAGTAGAACAGATCAATGAAACCAGAAGCTTGTTCTTTGAAATAATTAATAACATTGATAAACCAATAGCCATTTGGATCAAAAAGAAAAAGGAAAGGACCCAAAGAAATAAAATCATGAAAGAAAGAGGAGAGGTCACAACCAACACAGCAGGAATACAAATAATAAGCGAATATTATCAGCAAATATATGCCAATAAAATGGACAATTTTGAAGAAAGAGACAAATTCCTAGAAATATATAAACTAACAAAACTGAAACAGGAAGAAGTAGAAAATTTGAACAGACCCATAACCAGTAAAGACATTGAATTAGTAATCAAAAATTTCCCAAGAAAAAGAGCCTAGGGCCAGATGGCTTTCCAGGGGAATTCTACCAAACATTTAGGGAAGAGTTAACACCTATGCTCTTGAAGCTGTCCCCAAAAAAGAAATGGAAGGAAAACTTCCAAACATTTTCTCTGAACCCAGCATTACCTTGATTCCAAAACCAGAAAAAGACCCACTAAAAAGGTGAAGTATACACAAATTTTCATGATGAACATGGATACAAATATCTTCCACAAGATATGAACCAACCAGATCCAACAATACATTTAAACGTTACTCACCACGACCAAGTGGGATTAATACCTGGAATGCAAATCGGGTTCAATATCCACAAAACAATCAATGTGACTTATCATATCGATAAAAGAAAGGACAAGAACCACATGATCCTCTCAACAGATGCAGAGAAAGCATTTGACAAAATACAGCATCCTTTCTTGATAAAATCCCTCAAGAACGTAGGGATAGAAGGATCATACCTCGAGATCGTAAAAGGCATATATGAAAGACTCGACGCTAACATCATCCTCAAAGGGGCAAAACTGAAAGCTTTCCTCCTAAGGTCAGGCACAAGACAAGGATGTCCACTCTCGCCATTTGTATTCAACATAATATTGGAAGTCTTAGCCTCAGCAATCAAACAACACAAAGAAATAAAAGGCATCCAAATCGTCCAGGAGGAGCTCAACCTTTCACTCTTCATAGATGGCATGAAACTCTATGTGGAAAACCCACAATAGTCCAACAAAAAACTGCTAGAAATAATACAGGAATTCAGGAAAGTGGCAGGATACAAAATCAATGCACAGAAATCAGTTGCATTCCTATGCACCAACAATGAAGCAAGAGAAAGAGGGATCAGGGAATCGATCCCATTTAAAACTGCACCAAAACCCATAAAATACCTAGGAATAAATCTAACCAAATAGGTGAAAAATCTATACACTGAAAACTATAGAAAGCTTATGCAAGAAATTGCAGATGGCAAACACACAGAAAAGACAAATGCTGCATGCTCCTGGATAGGAAGAACAAATAATGTTAAAATGTCAATAGTACCCAGAACAATCTACATAGTCAACACAATACCTATCAAAATAACACCATCATTCTTCACAGAGCTACAACAAAGAATCCTACAATTTGTATGGAACCAGAAAAGACCCTGAATAGCCAAAGCTATCTTGAAAAAGAAAACCAAAGTAGGAGGCATCACAATCCCGGATTTCAAGCTGTATTACAAAGCAGTAATCACCAAGACAGTATGCTCTTGGCACAAGAACAGACACTCAGATGAGTGGAAGAGAATAAGAACACAGAAATGGACCCAGAAACGTATGGCCAGCTAACCTTTGACAAAAAGGATAGAATATCCAATGGAATAAATACAGTCTCCTCAGCAAGAGTGCTGGGAAAACTGGACAGCGACATACAGAAGAATGAGTCTGGACCACTTTCTCACACTCAAAATGGACGAAAGACACTCAAAATGGATGAAAGACCTAAATGTAACATAGGAAGCCATCCAAACCCTCGAGGAGAAAGCTGGCAGAAACCTCTTTGATGTTTGCTTCCACAACTTCTTAGTCAACAAGTCTCCAGAAGCAAGGGAAACAAAAGCAAAAATGAACGATTAGGACCTCATCAAAATAAAAAGCTTCTGCACAGTGAAGGAAACAATCAACAAAACTAAAAGGCAACCAACAGAATGGGAGAAGATATTTGCAAACGACATATGAGATAAAGGATTAGTATGCAAAATCTATAAAGAACATATCGAACTCAATACCCAAAAAACAAGTAATCCAGTGAAGAAATGAGCCAAGACATGAGCAAACACTTTCCAAGGATGACATCCAGATGTCCAAATGAAACATGAAAAAATGCTCAACATCACTCATCATCATGGAAGTACAAATCAAAAACACAATGAGATAACACCTCACCCCTGTGAGAATGGCTAACACTAACAACTCAGGCAACGACAGATGTTGGCGAGGAAGCGGAGAAAGAGGAACTCTTGCACTGCTGGTGGGAATGCAAACTGGCATAGTCACTCTGGAAACCAGTAGGCAGGTTCCTCACAAAATGAAAAAGAGGAATACCTTACAGCCAGCAGTTGCACTACTAGGTATTTATCCAAATGATACAGATGTGCTATTTTGAAGGGAAAAGTGAACCCCAAAGTTATAGAAGCACCATCAACAACAGCTAAAGTATAGAAAAAAAACAAATGTCCATCGATGGATGAATGGATAAAGAAGATGTGGTGTATACACACACACACACACACACACACGCACACACACATACACAATAGAGTATTGCTTAGCAATCCAAAAGAATAAAATGTTGCCATTTAACCTGCATGGATGGAACTAGAGGGTATTATGCTAAGCGAATTTAGTCAGAGAAAGACAAATATTATAGGACCTCACTCATATGAGAACTTTAAGATACAAAACAGATGAATATAAGGGATGGGAAGCAAAATAATATAAAAACATGGAGGGGGACAAAAACATTTAAAAAAAACTCTTAAATGTGGAGAATAAACAGGGTTACTGGAGGGACTGTGGGAGGGCTGATGTGCTAAATGGGTAAGGGACTTTAAGTAATCTACTAATGAGATCATTGTTACACATTATGCTAACTTGGATGTAAATTTAAAAAATAAATTAACTAAAAATTAAAAAAAAATTAACCCAGTAAATAAAAGACATCCCAACAGAATATTGTTGAAAAGGTGTCAGTCATGAGTCCCCACTAAGGTTTGTACCTAAGTGGCTTTCTTAATTTCCCTCGTTTCTCATAAATATGGACAGTGCGCTCTGACACAAATCTGCTCTTGCCCTGCCTCAAGGTGAGCAGAAAGAATATATTCACCTTTGACTTGGCTTGTTAAAAAGAAAAGAGAAAAGCAAATTCATTTAAGATAAAGAAAGTTTTACTCATAATGCAAAATCTGCTTGACTACTTTGGACATAATGTATTGCATTTGTTTATGGCTGACTTTGGCTAAATTAGTGAATCTATTTAAATGACAAATATTGCACATTTCACTTAGTTGCAAACACACACACACACACACACACACACACACACACACAAATAGCATGAAACAAAAGTCAATAGGATATAACATAAATGCAGTAAGGACATAAAAGATTAGTTTTCCTATAAAACATAAAATAACTGCTTTGGCAACAGTTTTCCATTTGATAACTTCACAAGCAAATTTATATTGACTTCCAATTTATTAACCATTTTTAGAAATACTATGTTTAATGATAACTCTAAATACAAATGGGATTATTTTTCAGAAGGAGGGAAACATTTTTTTTCTCCTTAGTATATTAATTAAGCTAAAAACTGAAAGGTATCAGTTTTGTAAAAGACAATCCCAACAGACAACATTGTTGGTATCTGAACCATCATGTCAGTAAAAGTACAGTCAGTGAGGCTGTATCCTTGACTGAAAATCATGCACCATTTGTGGAGGGAACACCAGAAACTCTCCTCCAACATGATGATTGTCATTCAGGAGCTGTATTTTTTTTTATTTGATGAAATGGCATGTTCAAACTATCTTTATCATGACTCCAGTCTCTGGCTTTTTAAGTCCAGGTCAGTTCTAAAATGGTCTTAATTCATTTGCCTCAGGTAACTTCTCGTAATCCTGAATATCCAAATAAATGAGACCTCAAATTTATTTTTGATCATTAAAGAAAATAGGTCTACCAAAACGACATATATCAAACCTTACTAGCTATGATAGTATGCTTATCTCTTCCAAGTTACTAAAAGATTACTGCTTGTATTCAGCTTAATGGTCAACCTGCCATTTAATGGGAGCCTAGGGAAACAACAGTAATGTATTTTTGGAATTTCAGGCTATTTCTTTGTTTCAATCAGCAGTCACTATAAATATGTTATGGTCTACAGATTTATTCTAGACCTATTTTCTATGTTTAAGTTTATATTTGAGAGAGAGAGAAAGAGCATGAGCCAGGGAGGGGCAGAGAGAGGGAACACAGAATCGCAATCAGGCTCCAGGCTCCCAGCTGCCAGCACAGAGCCCAACATGGAGCTCAGTCATGAGCGGTGAGATCATGACCTGTGCCAAAGTCAGATGATTAACCAACGGAGCCACACAGATACCCAAAGACCTATTTTAAATTTGCAAATATCAGACTCCAAAAGTACTGACTATTATCTAAGCCTTTAGCTCATTCACAAGTGCATTGACTTTGAACAAAAGTAATTTTTTTTTTCAACGTTTATTTACTTTTGGGACAGAGAGAGACAGAGCATGAACGGGGGAGGGGCAGAGAGAGAGGGAGACACAGAATCGGAAACAGGCTCCAGGCTCTGAGCCATCAGCCCAGAGCCTGACGCGGGGCTCGAACTCCCGGACCGCGAGATTGTGACCTGGCTGAAGTCGGATGCTTAACCGACTGCGCCACCCAGGCGCCCCTGAACAAAAGTAATTTTGATAAGATGCGCTAGTCTTCTATTTTTAGGAGCTACACAGACATAGAAGCAGAAAACCAACAGCTTCCTCATACACAACTTAAGAATCATCTCTACACCACGGATGCCAATTTAAAACAACCATTATATGGCCACTTGATCAACATTCATAAGGTCATGGCAACAGTTTGGAAATGCCAAATGAAACCAGAGCTCAACACGTGTAAGGAGTCACACCATGACCCTTAGGATTTCCATCTACATGTCCAAATGACAACTATTAACAGCTGCTTTCCTGTCAATTTAATGATGGTACAACTTGCATGAATGCAAATATAACATACTTTTTAAAACAAAGCTCATTCTGAAATAGACAATCTATGCAGACAAATCCTAAGTTCTATTTCAAACAATCAGCTGCACCCAAAGAAAGAACGATACTCTCTTAACTATAAATAACTGACTTTCAAAATCTACGACGGGTTTTCACCAATACAGCTCAGTCATGTTACCAAGAACACATGGTAAACTCTTACAACAAAGGCAATGACCTTTTCCTCTATATTGTAGGAAAAAATAACAGCTATTATCTTGACTTTATGAACTCATTATGTAATTCAGACCTGTTACAAAGGAAACAAACTCTCACAGTATTCTTACTGGCTAAACTTTGCAAAGGGAAGAATACGTTTATATAATCATCAAGGATAACAGAAATTGCAGCAGTAAAAAATAAAAGGATGTGATATTGAAATTCAACCTGTGGGTATAATTACTCAGATACTAAACTTAATCCCATTTCCTGAATTGTTACACCAGCTTTACATGTACCATTGCTTATATTATACCAGGCTGAAGTATGGCTTTTCCCTGTTCATCTTGGGGACATATGGTAGATGAAAGAAAGTGGGCTTTGGAGCCCATGAGAACACAGTTATCCAAAGGACAGCACTTACTAGTACTGTGATCTCAGAAACATGACCTACTCTCTTTTGAGCTTCAGATTGTTGATTTTCAAAATGAAAATAATCATACTTACCTCACCTGGAGGTTATGATGTCCGTGCTAAAGATGTAATTCCAGTGCCAGCCCGGAACTTGGAGTATAGAGGTAGAGGGAAGATGCAAGCCTATACAAATAAATAAACAGAGTTATAACTTGGGCTAAGGGCAAACTGGGATTAGCACTGTGTGAGCAAATAACGGGCACAAGGGCATAGAGAAAAAAAAAAAAACCCATGTAGGTAGTGACTAGGTACAACAGACAGAAACCTGTTATGGAATGGATTTGCCCCCAAAATCCATACATTGAAGTCCTAACTACCCATGGGACTGTACTTGGATACCAGATCTTGAAAGGTAAAGTGGAGGTCGAATGAGCTCATTTGCGGGGAGGGACTGTAGTCTGATAACCGGTGTCCTATAGGAAGAGAGTGGGCAACTACACACACAGAAGGAAGACCACGTGAAGACAGTGGGAAGGAGGCCATCCACCAGTCATGTAGAGAGGACACCCACCCTGGCCACACCTTGATCTGAAGTGTGAGAAAATAAATAAATCAATTTCTGTTGCTTAAGCCACCCAGTCTGTGGTACATTGTGATGGCGGACCCAGCAAAATAATAAGAAATCCTAATATTTACTTGTTCAGCAAATGGTGTGTGAGCCTTTGAAGGAGTTGGGCACTGTTCGAGGGCCCTAAGGAACCAGCCCTAAACAAAGCTAGTTTGGTCTTTGGACCCCATGGAGCCGACAATCTGGCAGGGACTGCAGTAGGCGACATCCAGCAAGCAAGAAAGAAAAACAGATGGTGCCAAGGGCCAGGAAGAAAAAGAATGCAGGAAAGGGATATCGGGTGTTCAGGTCAGAGAAGGAGCAGTTTTAAGTTTTACATAGAGAGCTAGCAGAGACTCCACTGAGCAGGTGTTGTCAGAGCAAGGTTATGACGGAAATGAGGGAGTATGTCTTGTTGGCACGTGGAAGAATATCCCCGACAGAGAGAGGCAAAGTGAGTGCAAATACCTGAAGCAGGAGTATGTGCCTGACAAGCTCAGGGAACAGGGAGGGGCCAGTGTGGCAGCAGCCCAGTAAAAAAGGGGAGGGGAATAGGAGAGGCCTACAGGGAGGTAGCAGAGTCTGGGGAGGGTAGCACCTGTGTGGTGCACAGCTGGAGTCAGGTGTCTGGAGACATGAACAGCTGTGGGCAGCGCATAAAGACTTAGAGGCCCCAGATGCTGGCATATAGAAGCCTGAGGCTGGCTGAGATCACCCCTGAGTAAGGGCGGATGGAAAGCAGATGGGGGACAGGAAGAAGACGAGGACCTACCAACACAGACACTGGAGAACAGCGGCCCAGACGGTGGGAGGAGGAAGGAAGTAATTTTTAAAGAAAGGGGGTAATCAAGTGAGACCGTAAAATGGTGCCACGTAATCCACATACTGAAGTTTGAGACTTCACTGTGACCTTCAGCGATGTGTGTCATCCATTAAAGAGATGCGAAGTAGGGATGAGTGGGAGAGGAAGCCCATTCAGACTCAGCTGACAGAGAAACAAGGGAAGTTCTGCAGGCACCGGCACGTGCACTGCTAGGCAGAGGAAGACAAAGCAGGTGGTGCTGGATGGGAAGTGATTGCTCCCTGTGGGCCAGGATAAACAGCTGCAGGTGCACAGGAAACGATAATGCTAATATGTGCAACACGAAATATTTGTACTTGCTTAAGCTCTATCAGAGCAGATAACCATGGATAGTTAACCATGAGATAAAAATAACCTAACTGTAAAGTCAATATCAAACCAATTGTTGACCCAACACAGATAGGCAATCAAGGAAAGATGAAACGAAGTAAAAGGAACTCAGCGAACACAAACCCCACCTGTTTACCAGTAAAATCACCTCTAGCATTTCTAGTTTTAGAGGCCCCGCCTGCCTAGGGACAATCATAAAATGGCCATGGTATCCTGACCGGGGAAAAGTAGCATAATCACTTGTTTCCTAAATAGTGACTCATTTGAATGGCCACACGAGGGTTTTACTGTCTCTTCCAATCAGTGAAATGGACCTTCCTGTGAAGAGGCAGGAACAGGGCAAGAGACAAGTAGACCAATGGAGCTGCTTTAAAATGTTTTTAGCTTCACTGTTTTTTGAGAAGGAGAGACAGACAGACAGACAGACAGACAGACAGAACACACGTGGGGAAGGGGCAGACAGAGAGTGAGACACAGTATTTGAAGCAGGCTCCATGTTCAGAGTCATCAGCACAGAGGTGAAGCGAGGGTTCGAAACCACAAACCGTGAGACTATGACCTGAAGTGGGACACTTAATCCACTGAGCGGCCGGGGCAGTGCAAAATACGTCTGGCCTAAAAGGAACATCAAGGCTTCATCGCCGATGAAGGGGTGCAGAAGGGGCACATGCATGATCCCCTCCTGTGCCAAGGTGTGAGAAAGAACATGAGTGACACCCCTCCATCGCAGAGACAGTGGCGCAATGGTGACCCCCTCCCTTGATGTGGGAGGGCGCATGTGTTAACCCCCTCCTGTCCAAAGGGGGGGGAAAGCTAATGCTTGAAAACCCTTCATACCCAGGGTAGAGGAAGTACTACCTAAGCCTTACCCTACCCCTTATGTCAGTGCCAACCCTAACACTTACCTTAAGAGATGTGTTTCTTCATCTGTGAAAGTGAAAGAACCATTCATGAAATATTACATTTAATAGTGACATCACTACTCTCTCCCTAAAAGGTGGCACTGTGCATGGTTGACCATCTCACACACCAACCAGGGGCAAGGCAGAATCCTGAACCACCTCTGGCGTCAAGTGGGGTGGGGCACATGTTTGAACACCCTCCAATGCTGAGGGGCTTTATGTGCATGTGTGAACACCCTTCCCACCGAGGTGACTGGGGCCAAGCATGAACACTGTCCCTTGCTGAGGGAGGGTTGTGTGCCTGTACAAATGGTCTGCCTCACAGAGCGGGGGTTGTGGGCATGCCTGAACCCCCTTTGGCAAGGAGGGGGGGGCTCTGCACATGCGTGAACACCATCCTGGCGAGGGGAGTGGGGAGCATACGTCAACGCCCTCTCTGGCCGCGTTTCTTCAGCTGTGTTTCTTCAGCTGTGAAAGTGAAAAGAACCATTCATGAAACATCACATTCAATAGTGACATCAGTACTTCCTCCCTGAGGGGTGGTGCTGTGCATGGGTGACCGACTCACATGCTGACAGGGGGCCAGGCGGAAGCCTGAACCACCTTCTGTGCTAAGTGGGGCAGGGCGCATGCACCAACGACCTCCCTGGCTGAGGTGGTGGTTCTGTGCATGCCTGAACACCCTTCCTTGCCCAGGGGAAGGGGGCGCATGTGCAAATGCCTTTCCTCATTGAGGGGAGCTGTGTGCAAGCGTGAACATACACCAGTAAGGGGGGCTGTGCGCACGCATGCCTGTACAGCCTCCTGTGGTAGTGGGTAAGGAGCATGCATGCATGCTCTCCCTCACTGATGGGGATTGTGCTCATGTGGAAACGCCCTACCTCTTGGAGTAGGAGTTTTGTGCATGTGTGAACACTCTTCCGCCAGTAGGGAGAGCTGTGCACATGTGTGAACAGCACCCAGTGGTATGGGACGGGGCCAACGTGCGAATGGCATCCCTCCCCTAGCCGGGGTTGTTCAGAAGTGTGAACACACTTCCGCCACAATGGGGGCTGTGCACATCTATGAACACCCTCCAGCGCTGAGGGGGTAAGGTGCATAGGTCAACACCCTCCCGTGCCAAAATGGGTATGGGGCACATGCTTGAACCATTCCCTTGCTGAGGGATGCATGGCACATATGTGAATGCCCTCCTTCATGGAGGGGTTGTTGTGCGCATGCATGAATACCGTCCCTCACTGACTGGTGGCTGTGCGCATGCATGAACACACTCCCGGGCAGAGGGGGCGGGGCAGATGCGTGAATATTCCCCCATGCCGACGTGTCACGTCACATAGGTCAACACCTTCCCATGCCAAAGTGGGGGGATGGTGCACATGGGTGAACGCCCTTCCACCAGGACGGGGGCCTTACACACATGAGAACAAACTCCCGCACTAATGGGGCAGTGTGCGTGCACAAACGCCCTCCGTCGCCAAGGAGGGTTGTGCGTGAGAACACCCTTCTACACGGAGGGAGGGCTGTGCCCATCTGTGCCGGGGGGGGGGGGCAGGGAGTTTTAGTGAAACACCTCTCGTGCAGAGATGGGGAGCAAGCATGACCTAACCCTTACCCTAAAGCCTAAATGTAATGCTAACCCTAACCCTTACCTTAAGTGATGCATGCTTCTTCAGCTGTGAAAGTGAAAAGAATCATTGATCAAAGGTGACATTTAAAAATGGCAACAGTACTCCCTTTCCGAGGGGTGGCACTGTTCATGGGTGACACCCTCCATCACTGAGGGGATGAGGAGCATGTGTGAACCACCTCCCATGCTGAGGAAGACAGGGCACATGTGTCAACACCCTTCCTCACCTTGGGACGGGTGGTGCAAATGTGAGAATGCGTGAATGCACTTCCAAGCTGAAGAGGATGGGGCACATGTGTGAACACCCTCCCATGCTGAAGGGGGAGGGACACATGCATGAATATTCTCCCACACTGAGGGGCGGTGCTATTGTGTGAATACACTCTAGAGATGAGGGGGTGGGTGTGGAAGCATGACCTAACCCTTACCCTAACCATTAATGGTAAAGCTAACCCAGACCCTTACCTTAAGAGTTGTCTGCTACTTCAGCTGTGAAATTGAAAAGAACCATTCATGAAACGTCACATTTAATAATGGCATAACTATTCCCTCATTGAAGGGTAGCGCTTTGCATGGGTGACCTCCTCCTACACCAAGGTGGGGCTGTGCACATGCGTAAAAGCCCTCCCTGCTGAGGTGAGCAAGACACATGCATGAACCATCTCCCATGCAGAGGTGGGGTGTGCCCATGAGTGAACACCCTCCCGACCCGACAGGTGGTCATGCACATATGTGAACAATCTGTCCCGAAGGGGGGATCTACGCATGTGTGAAAGTCCTCCCCAGCGGAAGTGGAGTGGAGCACGTGCTTCAATATTTTACCACTCTCAGGGGTTAGGGTGAAAGGGTGAACACTCTCCCTTGCTCAGGATAGTAGGGTGATGTGTGAAGTCTTCCCATGCTGAGGGGGGAGAGCAAGCATGACCTAGCCCTTATCTTAACCCCTAACTGTAATGCTAACCCTACCCCTGACCTTAAGAGATGCATGCTTCTTCAGCTGTGAAAGTGAAAACAGCCGTCCATGAAACGTCAGATTTAATAGTGGCATCACTACTCCCTTGCTGACTAGTGGTGCTGTGCACAGGTGACCCCCTCCAGAGCCTGAGGGGGGAGGGCACATGCGTGAACCCCCTCCCACACTGGGGGGCAGGTTCATGCACATACCTGAACACCTTCCCAAGCCAAGGGGGCACTGTGCTCATGGGTGAACACCTCCTGAGCCAAGGAGGGCATGGTGCATGGACAAATGCCCTCCCTCGCCAAGCGTTGTGGTGTCCATGCATGAACACCCTTGCACACGAGATGGGTGGAGGCGCATACATCAACATCCCCCCCGCTGAAGGGGACTGGTGCCTACTGGTGAACACACTCCTGAGATGAGGGGGGGGAGTGGCTCATGTGTGAACGCCCTCCCACTCCAAGGGAGGGTGCAGGCATGGCCTATCCCTTACCCTAACCATGAACGGCAATCCTAACCATAACACTTACCTTAAGAAATGCCTGCTTCTTCAGCTGTGAAAGTGAAAAGAGCCATTCATAAAACAACACATTAAGTAGTGGCATCACTACTCCCTTGTGGAGAGGAGGCAGGCTGCATGCCTGAACACCCTTCCGCAAGGAGGGTGGCGGGGGTCAGGTGTGACGTTCCTCCCTTGCCAAAACGGGAGGTGCAAGCATGACCTAACCCTTACCCTAATCCTCAGGGTAATCCAAACCCTAACCCTCATCATAAGAGATGCTGCTTCTTCAGCCATGAAAGTGAAAAGACTCATTCATGAAACGTCAGATTTAATAGTGGCAACACTACTCCCTTGGTGTCTCTTTCAATTGGTGAAATGGACCTTCCCGTGAAGAGGCAAGAACAGGACAAGACCCTATGGAGCTTTAATTCACTGGCCTACAGAGACAACATCAATACAGTCAATAGGGACAACACATCTCCCCATGGGCCAACAATTTAGGTTGGGGTCACCTCAGGGAATAATATCCCCTCTGAGGGATTTAGATGTACACTTACCAGTCAAAAGTACAACCTCACTTATTGATCCAAAATACATGAACAACACCTTAGGTTTGATACATGTACCCTGCTGGAGTTTCCTTTTGGGGGTGGGTGATTATTGTCTCCACATTCGGTGCAGGGTTATGAAATGGTGGTGGTGGGTGTTTTCTCCTCTTCCATAAAGAGTTCCAAGGCGACCATTTGTGGGAGCCAAGCGGTAGTTGGTCTGCTCCTGAATCCCTGTGGGCTTCGGGTTCCCTGCTGGGCATCATAGCAGCGGCCTAGTGGAAACATGAGAGATGTCAGAAGACACTCAGGTAACCAAAGATGCGAATGAAGAACCTCCTGAAATACCATCAGAAGACTATGGGACACTGCTACCATCCACAGTTACAGTCCAATTTCCTAGAGCATGTGGGATGCTCTAGAGGAATGCAGTGTCACAGTGGATGAGAGGCGTCCGGCTGGTAGAAGAAATGCTGCGCATCCCCGATGCTGGCTGGGGAAATATCGTATACGTTGTCAGCTATGCCAAAGATAACAACAGAACAATGAACGAGACAGACGCCTGCTTCTTCAGCAATGAAAGTGAAAAGAGCCATCCAGGAAATATCGGATTGAAAATGATTTTAGGTACATTAATTTTTGAAAGACACAAAGAACACAAGTGGGGCATAGGCAGAGAGAGAGAGAGAGATAGTATCTGAAGCAGGCTCCAGATTCAGAGCCATCAGCACAGAAGCTACCCAGGTCTCAAAACCAGAAACCGAGAGACCATGACCCAAGACGAAGTGGGACGCTGAACCCAGAGACATCCAGGTGCCAAGGAAAAAATCTGAATTAAAAGGACTATCACTGCCATGTCGCGGATAAAGGGAGGCAGAATGGGACACATTCGTGAAGCCATCCCACACCAAGGGGGATTGCACCATGCGCTAAACCTTAACTGACACCTAACATTAATCCTAAACATAAACCTTACCTTAAGAAACGCCCACTTTTTCAGTTCTGAAAGTGAAAAAGATATCCATGATTTAATACTGGCATCAGTATCAGATTTAATACTGGCATTAGTGATCCAAATATAAGGAGCGGTGAGGCTCATGAGTGACACCATCGCACGCAGTGGGTGTGGAGGGTCGCATGTGTGAACACACCCCATGCACCAAAAAGGATTGGGTGGTATGTGAAATCCAAACATACCGAGAGAGTGTGGGGTGATGGTGTGAAAAACTCCAGAGCAAAGCTGGAATGGGCGATGCAAGAAAAACCTGCAGTGGAGAGAGACTGGGGAGATAGCAAGAACACAATCCATCAAACAAGGAGGGCGTTGTCCACGCATGAACACCTTCCCGCTCAAAGTGCGGGTGCAAGCATGACCTACTCCTTGCCGAACTCCTAACCCTATCACTAAACAAAATCCCACCACCTAAACCTAACACCTAACCCTAACCATAACCCTAATGCTAAATCCTGCCCCCACCCTTCCCCTAACCCTAGCCCTACCTCTAACTATCCGTAAACGTAAATATAACCCGAACGAACCCTAACCTTACCCTAACCCTCTAACCCTAAGCTTCTAACTCTAACCCTAAAACCCTCATCCTAACTGTCTAACTCTACCCGCTAAATCTAAAACTATAAACTTATGGCCTTCTCACATAGGGATCCATATTGAAAAACTGACAATAGCACACACACCGGGACCAGAAATGGTTCATGAACACTCAGCATGGAATGTGGACATCACAGTGTATTTCCAAAGCGCGGCTGCAGCTGCACAAGAGGATTCCTGAGGCCTAACCAATGGGTGGCCCATACAGTTGTCCGGCCTTGGAACCAAAAGACTAATCCTGACCAGCACCCTCCTTTGTGTACTCCCTTCTGACCTTTGGGGAGACAACTGCTCTGCTGTGGTTTCAGTGCCTGGACCCTCCTGGGACCTAACCCTAATGCTAACCAGGACCGTATGCTAACCCTCACCTAACCTAACCCTATCACTCACACTAGACACATCTATCTACACCAGACCAGATACAGTTGTCTGTCCTTAGAACCCAAAGATTAATCCTGACCCGCCGCCTTGGTTGTGCACACCACTCAGTCATTTGTGGAGGCAACTGCACTGCTGTGGGTTCAGTGAATGGAGCCTTGGGAACGAAGAAAACCCTAACCGTACCCCTAACCATAACCCTCAACCTAATCGTAACCCTAATTCTAATCCTAACCCTACACTTGAGCCACACCCTCGCATGGGATCTCAGGTCAGCCCTTGAGGGATACCACTAGACTGGAGTTGCTTCGGCCCTGGTGACTTCCCTGCACCGAACCCTAACCCTGGCTAAGGCTCCTTCCCCATGGGGACCCAATTCACAGTCTGACATCAGCACGCACATGGAATCGAGAAGCGGTGCAGGAATACTTGGAGTGGAATGTGGAACATCATCATGTCATTTCAAAACCCTGGCTGCCACTGCACTCGAGGATTCAACAGGCGTAACTGAAGAGTGCCCGATACAATCGTCTGGCCTTGGAAACCAAAGACTATTCCTGACTGGCAGCCTCCGTTGTGCACTCCGCTCAACCCTTCCGGGAGACGACTGCACTGCTGTGGGTTCAGCGCCTGGAGACTCCTGGGACCTAACTCTAAACCTAACCGTAACCCTAACAATAACCCTCAACCTAAATCTAACAGTTTCTATCACACTAGACCCACCTATCTACACCAGACCTTATAGAGTTGTCTGTCCTTGGAACCCAAAGACTAATTCTGATGAGCAGCCTCCATTGTGCACTGACTCAGCCCTTCGGGGAGACAATTGCACTGCTGTGGGTACAGCGCCTGGATCCTTCTTTGACCTACCCTAACCATAACCATAACCCTGAGCATAACCCTCAATCTCACCTGACCATATATCTCACAATACCTCTACACCAGACCCACACCAGCGCATGTGCCCTCACTTCAGCCCTCGAGGGAGATCACGAGACTGGAATCCTTTGGCCCTGGCCACATCCCTGCACTGAACCCTAATCCTAGCTAAAACTCACTCCCCATGGGTACCCAATTACAATGTCTGACAACAGAATGCACATGGGGTCAAGAAGCAGTGCAGGGTCACTCGGCGTGGAACATGGAACATCACCATATCATTTCCAAAGCCCGGCTGCTGCTGCATAAGAGGATTCCTGAGGTCTCCCCCAAAGAGTGTCCAATACACTTGTCCAGCCTTGGAACCCAAAGACTAATCTTGACCGGCAGCCTCCGTTGTGCCCGAGAGCATTCCTGAGGCTTACCCGAAGAGTGCCAGAAAGAGTTGTCTGGCCTGGCAACCGAAAGACTAACCCTGACCCGCAGCATCCATTGTGTACTCCAGTCAGCACTTCGGGGAGACCACTGCACTGCTGTGGGTTCAGCATCTGGAGCCTCCTGGGACCTAACCCCAACCCTAACCAGAACCCTGACCCTAGCACTCAACCTAAACCTAAACCTATCTCTCACACTAACTCTATACCAGACCCATACCCTCGCAAGGTTTCTCACTTCAGCCCTCCATGAAATTCACAAGACTGGAGTCACTCTGCTCTGGTGATGTCCCTGCACTGAACCCTAACCCTACCTAAGTCTCCTTCCTCATGGCAACCCAATTCCAATGACTGACAACAGCACACTCATGGTGTAAATCACTCGGCTTGGAACCTGGAACATCACCATGTCATTTCCAAAGCTCAGAGGGAGCTGCACAAGGGAGCTGCTGAGGCCCAACTAAGGAGTGTCCTACACCCAAGGAGGGCCTTGACACCCTAAGACTAAGAAGGAATGGCACCATCCTTTGCGCCCTCCACTCAACCCTCTAGGAGAACACTGCACTACTTAGGATTCTGCACTTAAGCGCCTCCTGGAACCTACCCCTAACCCTCACCATGACCCTCGCCGTATTCCTCAACCGAAACCTCACCCCAATTCTAACATTAACCCTACACCTGACCTGCTACCGCGCATGGCCCTCATTCATACTCAATGGAGATAAATGGACTGTTGTTGCTTCGGCCTTGCTTATGTCCCTGGATCTAATTGTAATCCTACCTATGTCTCTATCCCGATGGGGATCCAATTCCTAATGCAGAGAATATCACGCACCTGTGGCCCAGAAGCGGTGCAGGATTACTCCACATGGAGTGTGGACCACCACCATGTCATGTCCAAATAGCAGAGGGAGGTACCAAAGTGCTTGCTGAGGCCCAAAAGTGGCCCACATGCAAGGCTGGCACTGGTAACCAAAGACTAAACCTGACCATCACCCTCCCATGTGCCCTCCACTGAGCCCTCCCAGGAGACCACTGCACTGCATGGGGTTCATCACCTGGGGACTCCTTGGAGCTATCCCTCATCCTAATCATGACCCACTCCATACTCCTCAATCGGAACCTCACCCTATGTCTAACGCTAACCCTACACGTGACCCGCATCCATGCATGAGCCCTCATTCAGCCCTCCATGGAGGTAAAGGGATTGTTGTTTCTTCAGCCTTGCTTACGTCCCGTCCCTGGATCAAACCCTTGCCCTAGCTATGGCTCATTCCCAATGGGGACCCAATTCCTAACTTGGAGAAAACCACGTACATGGGGCCCAGATGTGGTGCAGGCTTACTTGGCATGGAACGGGGAACATCACCATACCATCTTCTAAGCCCAGAGGGACCTGCACAAGGGGGTTGCTGAGGACCAACCGAAGAGTGGCCCACACAAGAGGCTGGCCTTGGCACCCAAAGAATAAACATGACCGGCACCCTCCCATGCGCCCTCCTCTTGGTCCCCCAGGGAAACAACTGCACTGCCTTGGATTCAGCACCTTGGGCCTCCTGGAACCTAGCCCTAACCCCAACCGTGACCTTCCCCATACTCCCCAACCTATACCTCACCCCAACGCTAATGCTAACCCTACACCTGACCCTCACCCGTGCATTGGCCCTCATACAGGCTCTCATGGAGATAACGGGACCAGTGTCTCTTCAGCCCTGCTTATGTCCCTGGACAGAACCTCACCCTATCCGTGGTTCTCTCCCCATGGGTATCCAGGTCCTAATTCTGAAACACCACGCATATAGGTCAAAACCCCTACAGTATTACTCGGTATGGAATTGGAGCATCATCATTTCGTTTCCATTGCTGGGATGGAGCTGCCCTAGGAGGCTACTGAGACCCAATGAATAGTGGCACACACGGGAGGCTGGCCTTGAAACACAAAGAATAAGTCTGAACTGAAGGCTCCCATGCAGCCACCACTCAGCCTTCCGTGGAGACCACTGTGATGCTAGGGGTTCACTGCCTGGAATTTCTTGGGCCCTAACCCTAACACTAACCGTGACCCTCACCATGCCCTGAACCTCAAACTCATTCCTACACTAACGTTAACCCTACAACTGACCCTCACCTGCACACTGGCTATCATTCATCACCCCATGGAGGTAAGTGGAATGGGGTAGGTTTGGCCCTCCTTATGGCCCTGGTCTGAAATCCAACTCTATCTAAAGCTCTCTCCAGATGGTGACCCGATTCTTAAGTCTGAGGATACCTCCCTTCCAGAAGAAGAGGCAGATTCCTCGGCATGGAACGTGGAATATCACCATGTAATATCCAAAGCCCAGATGTTTCTTCAGAAGCGGTTCCTGAGGCTCAACCAAAGTGTGGCCCACAAGGGAGGCTCACTCTGGCTCTCAAAGACTAAGCATGACCTACACCCTCCCATGTGCTCACCACTGAACCCTCCAGGAAGACCTGCACTGCTGGTGCTTCAGCTTCTGGAGGACCTGGGACAAAACCTAACCATTATATTGACCAGAACCATACACATCATCCTCAACCTCACCCCAACTCTAAAGGTAACGCTACACCTGACCTGCACCCCTGCATGGGTGCCAATTCAGCCCTCCATGTAGATAATGGGACTGGTGTTGCTTCGGCCCTGCTTATGTCCCTGGACCGAATCCTGACCCTAGCTATGGCTCTCCCCCAAAGGGGATCTAGTTCCTAACTCTGAGAACACCATGCACATAGGGTCCAAACCCCTGAAGTATTCTTCAGATGGAATTGGAACATCATCATTTCATTTGCACTGCTGGGACGGAGCTGCACAAGGAGGTTGCTGAGGCCCAACTGAAGAGTGTCACACATAGGATGCTGCCCTGGCATGCAAAGACTTAGTCTGAACTGTAGACTTCCATGCAGCTTCCACTCAGCCCTCTGTGGAGACCACTGCACTGCTAGGCGTTCTGCCTGGAACCTCCTGGAATCTAACCCTAACACTAAACTTGACCCTCACCATACACCTCAACCTAAACTTCACACCAACTCTAACGCTAACCCTACACATGACCCACACCCAAACATGGGCCCTATGGAGTCCTCCAGAATGATCACGGACTCATGTGGATTTGGACCTATCTACATCCCTGGGCTGGTACCTAAGCCTAGTAATGGCTATCTCCCATTGAGGAACAAATTCCTAAGTCTCAGTCACCATGCATATGGGGCCCAGAAGCGCTGCAGCGTTACTCGCATGGAACGTGGAACATCGACAGGTAATTTCCAAAGCCCAGGGGAAGCTGCAAAAAGGGTTTGCTGAGGCCCATCCGAAGATTGCCCCACAACTGATGCTGGCTTCGGCACCCAAAGACTAAGCCTGAGTGGCAACCTACCATTTGCCCTCCACTGATTCCTCCAGTGAGACCACTGGACTGCTTGGGGTACAGCACCTCGTACCTCCTGGAACCTAACCCAACTGTAAACGTGACCATCAACATACTCCTCAACCTCAACCTCACCCCAACTCTAAGGCTTCACCTGACACCCTACACCTGACCCTCACCTGCGCATGGGCCCTCATTCAAACCTCCATGTAGGTAATGGGATTGCTGTTGCTTTGGCCTTGCTTACCTCCCTGGACCGAACCCTAACCCTAGTTGTGGCTGAATCCCGATGGGGATCCAATGCCTAACTCTGAGAGACCACACACATGGGGCCAAAAGCTTTGCAGGATTCCTCGGCATGGATCTTGTAGCAAATCGTGTCATTTCCATTACCCACAAGGAGCTGCACAAGGGGGTTCCTGAGGCACAACTGAAGAGTGACTCATACGAGAGGCTTGATCGGGCACTCAAAGACAAAGCCTGATCAGCACAATCCCATGTGAGATACACTCAGCCCTTCTGGGAGACCACATCCTTCCTGGGGTTGTTGCGCCTAGAGCCTCGAGAGACCTAACAATAACCATGACCTTCAAAGTACCCCTCAACCTAAACATCACCCCTATTCTAAACATAACCTACAACCGACCCGCACCCTCGCAGGGACCCTCACTTCAGCCCTCCAGGGAGATCACGGGACTGCTGTCACTTTGGCCTTGCTTACATCCCTGGACCGAACCCGAACTCCATTTTAGGCTGTCTCCCCATGGTGACCCAATACTTACTTCTGTGCAAACCACACACGTGGGGTTCAGAAGAAGAGCCAGATTCCTCGGCATGGAACGTGGAACATGACCAGGTAATTTCCAAAGCCCAGAGGGAGCTGCACAAGGGGGTTGCTGAGGCCCAACCAAAGTGTGGTCCATATCCGAGGCTGGCCCTAGCCCCTAAAGACTAAGCCTGGCCGGCACCCTCCAATGCGACCTCCCTCAGCCCTCCAGGGAGGTCACTGCACTGCTTGGGTTTCAGCACCTAGGGCCTCCTGGACCCTAACCCTAACCATGACCCTTGCAGTACTCCTCAACCTAAACCTCACTCCAACTCTAACACTAATCCTACACCAGACCTTCACGTGCGCATGGTCCCTCGTCCAACACCCCATGTAGATAATGTGAGTAGTGTTGCTTCAGCACTGCTGATGGCCCTGAAGCAAATCCTAACTCAAACTAAGGCTCTCTCCTGATGGTCACCCAATTCTTTAGTCTGAGGATGCCACAAATATGGAGTACAAAGGAGGAGGAGTATTACTCGGCGTGGAATGTGGAATATCACCATGTAATATCCAAAGCCCAGATGTTGCTGCAGAAGTGGTTGCTGAGGCTCAATCAAAGAATGGCCCATGATGGAGGCTTGCCCTGGCAAACAAAGACTAAGCATGATGGACAACCTGCAATATGCCCTCTACTGAGCCCTCCGGGAAGCTCACTGCATTGCTGTTGATTTATCGCTTGGAGCCACCTAGGACTTAACCCCAAACCCAATAATGAACATAACTATACACACCAACCTCACCATGAACATAACTATGAACAGAACTATAACAATGAACATAACTATACACATCAACTTCACCAACTCTAACTGTAACCCTACATCTGACCTGCACCTGTGCATGCACCCTATTCAGCCCTCCATGTAGCTCAAGGGACTGGTGTCACTTCAGCCATGCTTATGTCGCTGGAACATACCCTAACCCTAGTGATGGCTCTCTCCCAATGGGGATCGAGTTCCGAATTCTGAGAAGACCACGCCCATAGGGCCCAGACCCCTGTAGTATTATTCGGTATGGAATTGGAACATCATCATGTCGATTCCACTGCCGGCGTGGAGTTGCACAAGGAGGGTGCTGAGGCCCAACTGAAGAGTGGCACACATGGGAGGCTGGCTCTGGGATGGAAAGATGAAGCCTGAACTAGAGGCTTTCATGCAGTCTCCATTCAACCCTATGTGGAGACCACTGCACTGCTAGGGGTTCAATGCCTAGAACCTCCTGGGACCTAAACCTAACAGTAACCTTGACCCGCACCATACCCCTCAGCCTAAAGTTCACACCAACTCTTCCCATAATCCTAAACCTTACACGCATTAGTGCATGGGCCCTCACTTCAGCCTTCCAGGGTGATCACAGGTCTCCTGTCCATTCAGCCCTATTTAAGTCCCTGGCCCAAACCCAAACACTAGCTAAGACACTCTCTCTCTCTCTCTCTCTCTCTCTCTCTCTCTCGATGAGGACAAAATTCCTAAATCTGATATGACCACACACACATGGGGCCAGAAGTGGTACAGCGTTACTTTCCATGGAAAGTGTCCTGAAGGGCACAGATGCTCCGAGTACCTGAAGGCACGCCCCATGCCTGAAGCCGCTCCCCATACCTGAAGGCTCTCCCCGTGCCTGAAGACAAGCTCCGTGCCTGAAGGCAAGCCCCTTGCCTGAAGCCGCTCCCTTTGCCTGAAGGCATGCCCCCTGCCTAAAGACAAGCCCCTTACCTGAAGGCAAGCCCCTTGCCTAAACCATGCCCCGAGCATGAAGCCATGTCCCATGCCTGTAGGCAGGTCCAATGCCTGCAGGCTCGCCCCTTGCCTAAAGGCTCGCCCCTTGCTTGAAGGCTCCCCCTGCCTGAAGGCTCGCCCCATGCCTGATGGCTCGCCCCTTGCCTGAAGGGTTAGGCATGCCCAGTGCCTGAGGGCATACCCAGTGACTGAAGTCAGTCACTTCCAATGTCTGAAGTCATGCCCAGTGAATGAAGTCACTCCCAAAGTCAATCCCAGGGAATGAAGTCAAAGCCACTCCCAGTGACTGAAGACAAAGTCACTCCCAGTGAAGGAAGTCATCCCAAAGTCACTCCCAGTGACGGAAGTCTCTCCCGAAGTCACTCCCAGTGATGAAAGTCACTCCCGAAGTGATTGTCAGTGACGGAAGTCACTCCAGATATCACTCTCAGTGAGAGAAGTCACGCCCGAAGTCACTCCCAGTGAGAGAAGTCCCTCTTGAAGTCACTCCCAGTGACTGAAGTCACTCCCGAAGTCACTCCTGATGTCACTCCCAGTGACTGAAGTCAAAGTCATTCCCCGTGACTGATGTCATAGTCACTCCCAGAGACTGAATCCAAAGTCACTCTCAGGGTCTGCAGTTACTCCCAGTGACTGCAGTCGTCACTCCCAGTACCTGAAATTGGCACTCCCAGTGCCTGAAGACACTCCAGGGGAAGTACAGAGTGAGAGGGAGACACAGAATCCCAAGCAGGCTCCAGGCTCTGTGCTCTCACCACAGAGCCTCCTGGGGAAGGACAGAGAGGGAGACATAGAATCCCAAGAAACCCTTCCAGGCTCTGTACTCCCAGCACAGAAACCCCAGGCTCTGAGCTCACAGGACAGAGCCTCCAATGCCTGAAGGCACTCCCCTTGCCTGAATAACACCAGCACTCTCTAAAGGCATACCCCATGCCTGAAGGAATGCCCTGAGTCTGACTGAGCTCTCTGTGCAGGATAGGGCATTCCCTGCCTGAAAGGCACAGGCGTTCCCCTTGCCTGAATGGCACAGGACCTCCTCTTGCCTGAAGCCACGTCCCATGCCTGAAGCCATACATCATGCCTGAAGCCACTCCCTATGCCTGACTCCGCG
This sequence comes from Puma concolor, assembly GCF_028749965.1. Classification (NCBI taxonomy): domain Eukaryota; kingdom Metazoa; phylum Chordata; class Mammalia; order Carnivora; family Felidae; genus Puma; species Puma concolor. The sequence goes on along the minus strand of NC_141681.1, from coordinate 511,656 downwards.
CCCCATGCCTAAAGAGCACAGATGCTCCCCTTGCCTGAAGGCGCGCCCCTTGCATGAAGATGCTCCCTGTGCCTGAAGGCGCTCCCAGTGCCTGAAGACAAGCCGCATGGCTGAAGGTGCACCCCTTGCCTAAAGATGCTCCCTGTGCCTGAGGCCACTCCTGTTCCTGAACTACGACCCATGCCTGATAGAGCTCCACATGCCCTAGGCAAGACCACTGCCTGAAAGCAAGCCTCTTGACTGAAGCAGCGCCCCATGCATAATGCCTCGCCCAGTGCCTGAAGGCACACCCTGTGCCTGAAGGCATGTTCCATGTCTGAAGGCGCTCCCCTTGAATGAAGGGCACAGGCACTCCCTGAAGGCACATACCATGCCTGACAGCGCACCCCTCGCCAGAGGGCGCCCCGTGCCTGTAGAGCACAGGCTCCCCCCACCCCCATGCCTTAAGTCACGCCCTGTGCATGAAGCCGCTCCCTGTACCCAAAGGTGCTCCCAGTGCCTTATGACAAGCCCCATGGTTGAAGGTGCGCCACGTGCCTAAAGACGCTCCCTGTGCCTGAAGCTGCTCCATGTTCCTGAAGGCATGCCTCTTGCCTGAAACAGCTCCACGTGCCTGTACTCAAGCCCCTTGCCTGAAGGCAAGCCCCGTGCCTGAAGCCTTGCCCCATGCATGAAGCCCCGCCCAGTGCCTGAAGGCACGCCCCATGCCTGAAGGCACGCCCCATGCCTGAAGGCACGCCCCATGCCTGAAGGCACGCCCCATGCCTGAAGGCTTGCCCCATGCCTGAATTCTCACCCTGTGCCTGAAGGCTAGACCCCTGCCTGAAGGGCACAGGCATGCCCAGTGCCTGTGGACATGCCCAGTGATTGAAGTCAGTCACTCCCAATGACTGAAGTCTTGCCCAATGAATGAAGACACTCCCAAAGTCACTCCCAGTGACTAAAGTCAAAGTCACTCCCAGTAATTAAAGTTAATCCCAAAGTCACTCCCAGAGAGGGAAGTCTCTCCCGAAGTCACTCCCTTGATGGCAGTCACTGGCAAAGTCACTCCCAGAAACGGAAGTCCCTTGCAAAGTCACACCCAGTGATGGTAGTCCCTCTTGAAGTCACTCCCCGTGACAGAAGTCACTCCCGAAGTCACTCCCAGTGAGTGAAGTCACTCCTGACGTCACTCCCAGTGACTGAAGTCAAAGTCAATCCCTGTGACTGATGTCATAGTCACTCACAGTGACTGAAGTCAAAGTCACACTCAATGTCTGCCGTTACTCCTAGGGACTGTAGTCTTCACTCCCAGTGATTGAAGTCGGCACTCCCAGTGCCTGAAGGAACTGCAGGGGAAGGACACAGAGAAAAGGAGACACAGAATTCCAAGCATCCTCCAGGCTCTGTGGTCTCAGCACAGAGCCTCCCGGGGAAGGACAGAGAGAGGGAGACAGAATCCCATGAAGGCTCCAGCCCTGTGCTCGCTGCATAGAGCCTCCACTTCCTGAAGCCACTCACCACGCCTGAAGGCACTACCAGTGCCTGAAGGCACTCCCTTTGCCTGAAAAGCAGAGGTACTCTCTGAAGGCGCACCCCATGTCTGAGGGCATGCTGTGAATCTCAATGAGCATCCTGTGCATGATGGGGCATCCTTGTTGAAAGGCACATGTGCTCCCTTTACCTGAATGATACAAGAGCTCCCTGTGCCTGAAGACGTGCCCCATGCCTGAAGAAGCTCCACATGCCTGAAGGCAAGCCCCATGCCAAAAAACACTCCACTTGACTCAAGGGCACAGGAACTCCCTGAAGGTGTGCCCCATGCCTGACAGTGCACCCCTTGCTGAGGGCGCCCTGTGCCTGATGGCGAGCCCAGTGCCTGATGGCGCGCCCTGTGCCTGAAGAGCACAGAACTCCCCGTGCCTGAAGTCCCGCCCTGTGCATGAAGCCGCCTGCTGTACCTGAAGGGGCTCCCAGTGCCTGAAGACAAGCCCCATGGTGGAAGGTGCACCGCATTCCTGAAAACGCTCCCTGGTCCTGAAGGCATGCCTCTTGCCTGAAACACCTCCATGTGCCTGTAATCAAGCCCCTTGCCTGAAGGCAAGCCCCATGCCTGAAGACAAGCCCCATGCATGAAGCTCTGCCTAGTGCCTGAAGGCACACCCCTTGCCTGAAGGCAGGCCCCATGCCTGAAGGCTTGCCCCATGCCTGAATGGCACAGGCATGCCCAGTGCCTGAGGGCATGCCCAGTGACTGAAGTCAGTCACCCCCAATGACTGAGTCATGCCCAGTACATGAAGTCACTCCCAAAGTCACTCCCAGTGACTGAAGTCAAAGTCACACCCAGTGAAGGAAGTTACTCCCAAAGTCATTCCAAGTGATGGAAGCCTCTCCTGAAGTCACCCCCAGTGACAGAAATCACTCACTACGTCACTCCCAGTGAGGGAAGTCTCTCCCGAAATCACTCCCCGTGACAGAAGTCACTCCCGATGTCACTCCCAGTGACGGAAGTCATTCGCAAATTCACTCCCAGTGATGGAAGTCCCTCTCGAAGTCCCTCTCCCAGTGACGGAAGTCACTCGCGAAGTCATTCCCAGGGACTGAAGTCACCCCCAGGGACTGAAGTCAAAGCCACTCCCAGTGACTGATGTCATAGTCAGTCCCAGTGACTAAAGTCAAAGTCACACTCAGTGTCTGCAGTTACTCCCAGTGACTGCAGTCGTCACTCCCAGTGCCTGAATCTTCACTGCCAGTGCCTGAAGTTGGCACTCCCGGTGCCTGAAGGTATTGCAGGGGAAGGACAGAGAGAGCGAGACACAGAATTCCAAGCAGCCTCCAGGCACTGGGGTCTCAGCACAGAAACTCCCGGGGAAGGACAGAGAGGGAGGCACAGTATCCCAAGCAGCCCCTCCAGTCTCTGTGCTAGCAGCACTGTGCCTCCAGGCCCTGGTGCTCGCACACTGAACCTCCAGGCCCTGGTGCTCACAGCACAGAGCCTCCAGGCCCTGGTGCTCACAGCTCCGAGCCTACAGGCCCCAATGCTCACAGCAGCGAGCCTCCAGGCCCCAGTGCTCGCAGCACCGAGCCTACAGGCCCCAATGCTCGCAGCACCGAGCCTACAGGCCCCAGTGCTCGCAGCACAGAGCCTCCAGTTCCTGAAGCCACTCACCATGCCTGAATGCACACCCCGTTCCTGAAGGCACTCCCTTTGCCTGAAAGGCACAGGCACTCTCTGAGTGTGCACCCCATGGGTGATGGCGCACCCCTTGCCTGAGTTCGCCTTGTGCATGATGGCGAGCCCAGTGCCTCTTGGCGCACCCTGTGCCCGAAGAGCACAGAGGCTCCCTGTGCCTGAAGTCGCGCCTTGTGCACGAAGCCGCTCACTGTACCTGAAGGTGCTCCCAGTGCCTGAAAACAAGCCCCATGGTTGAAGGTGCACCCCGTGCCTGAAAATGCTCCCTGTGCCTGAAGCCGCTCCCTCTTCCTGAAGGCATGCCTCTTTCCTGAAACAGCTCCAGGTGCCTGTACTCAAGCCCCGTGCCTGAAGGCAAGGCCTGTACCTGAAGGCAAGCCACATAGCTGAAAGCAAGCCCCGTGCCTGAAGCCTTGCCGCATGCATGAAGCCCCGCCCAGTGCCTGAAGGCACGCCCCTTGCCTGAAGGAACGCCCCATGCCTGAATTCTCACCCTGTGCCTGAAGGCTAGCCCCCTGCCTGAAGGGCACACGCATGCCCAGTGCCTGAGGTCATGCCCAGTGAATGAAGTCACTCACCCCAATGACTGAAGTCACTCCCACTGACGGAAGTCACTCTCAAAGTAACTCCCAGTGCCTGAAGTCAATCCTGACGTCACTCCCACTGACTGAAGTCAAGTTACTCCCAGTGACTGATGTCATAGTCACTCCCAGTGACTGAAGTCAAAGTCACACTCAATATCTGCGGTTACTCCGAGTGACTGTAGTCGTCACTCCCAGGGACTGAAGTCATCAATGTCAGTGCCTGATGTCGGCACTCCAGTGAAAACAAGGCCCGTGGCAATGCATCATCCAGTGAACCCAGTGCCTGCGGCACTGGAGCCTCCAGGGAACCCAGTGACCGTGACACGGCAGCTTCCAGTGAACCCAGTGACCGCGACACAGCCTCCTCCAGTGAACGTAGTGCCCGTGGCACTGGAGCCTCCAGTGAAAACAGTGCCCATGGCACTGAATCCTCCAGTGAACCCAGTGCCCATGGCACTGGAGCCTCCAGTGAAACAGTGCACATGGCACTGCATCCTCAAGTGAACCCAGTGTCCACATCACTGTACCCTCCAGTGAACCCAGTGACCGATGCACTGCAGCCTCCAGTGAACCCACTGCCCGCGGCACTGCATCCTCCACTAAAGCCAATGCCATGGCACGGCACCCTCTAGTCAACACATTGCCCGCGGCACTGCAGCTTCCCATGAACCCAGTGCATGGAGCACTGCAGGCGGCAGTGAATCCAGTGTTCACCGCAATGCCACTCCCCGTGAACACAGTGTCATGGCACTACAGCCTGCACTGAAAACAGTGCCCGGGCACTGCAGCATACACTGGACCCAATGCCCGTGACACTGCAGACTGCAGTGAGCCCAGTGCCCATGACATTGCACCCTCCAGTGAACCCAGTGCCCGCAGCACTGCAACCTCCAGAAAATGCGGTGCCCATGGCACCGCACCCTCCAGTGAACACAGTGCCCACAGTACTGCAGTCTCCAGTGAACACAGTGCCTGTGGCACTGCAACCTCCAGTAAATGTGGTGCCCATGGCACCGCACCCTCCAGTGAACACAGTGCCCACAGTACTGCAGTCTCCAGTGAACACAGTGCCTGCGGCACTGCAGCCTTCTGTGAACCCAGTGCCCGCGGCACTGCAGCCTCCAGTGAACCCAGTGCCCTCGACACTGCATCCTCCAGTGAACCCAATGCCCATGGAAATGGATCATCCAGTGAACCGAGTGCCCGTGGCACTACAGCCTCGAGTGAATCCCGTGCCCTCCGCACTGCAGCCTCCACTGAACCCACTGCCAGAGGCACTGCATCCTCCAGTGAACCCAGGGCCCGCAACAATGCATCCTGAAATGAACACAGTGGCAGCGGCACTGCAGCCTCCAGTGCCCCATGACCGCAGCACTGCAGCCTCCAGTACCCCACTGCTCACAGCACAGAGCCTCTAGGCTCTGTGCTCGCGGCACAGACCCTCCAGTTCCTGACGCCACTTACCATGTCTGAAGGCGCTCCCCGTGCGTGAAGGCACTCCCTTGGCCTGAATGGCATAGGCACTCTCTGAGGGTGCACCCCTGCTGGAGGGCATTCTCTGTGTCTCCTTGAGTGCCCTGTGCATGATGGGGCGTCCCTTGTTTAAAGGCACATGTGCTCCCCTGGCCCGAATGGCACAGGAGCTCGCCGTGCCTGAAGCCGCGCCCCATGCCTGAAGGCGCTCCCGTTGACTCAAGGGCACAGGCACTCCGTGAAGTCTTGCCCATGCCTGACGGTGCACCCCTTGCCTGAGCACGACTTGTGCAAGATGGCGAGCCCAGTGCCTCTTGGCACACCCTGTGCCCGAAGAGCACAGAGGCTCCCTGTGCCTGATGTCGCGCCCTGTGCATGAAGCCACTCGCTGTACCTGAAGGTGCTCCCAGTGCCTGAAGACAAACCCCATGGTTGAAGGTGCACACCGTGCCTGAAAATGCTCCCTGTGCCTGAAGCCGCTCCCTGGTCCTGAAGGCACACCCCTTGCCTGAAGGCACGCCCCAGGCCTGAAGTCTTGCACCAGGCCTGAATGACACAGGCATGCCAGTGCCTGAGGGCATGCCCAGTGACTGAAGTCAGTCACCCCCAATGACTGAAGTCATGCCCAGTGAATGAAGACACTCCCAATGTCACTCCCAGTGACTGAAGTCAAAGTTACTCCCAGTGAAGGAAGTTACTCCCAAAGTCGCTCCAAGTGACCGAGGCCTCTCCTGAAGTCACTCCCAGTGACTGAAGTCAAAGTCACTCCCAGTGAAGGAAGTTACTTCCAAAGTCGCTCCAAGTGACCGAGGCCTCTCCTGAAGTCACTCCCAGTGACGGAAGTCACTTGCTATGTCACTCCAAGTGAGGGAAGTCTCTCCCGAAGTCACTCCCCATGATGGAAGCCACTCCCAATGTCACTCCCAGTGACGGAAGTCCCTCGCGAAGTCACACCCAGTGACGGAAGTCCCTCTCGAAGTCCCTCCCAGTGACGGAAGTCACTCCCGAAGTCACTCCCAGATACTGAAGTCACTCCTGACGTCACTCCCAAGGACTGAAGTCCAAGCCACTCCCAGTGACTGATGTCATAGTACCAGTGACTAAAGTCAAAGTCACACTCAGTGTCTGCAGTTACTCCCAGTGACTGCAGTCGTCACTCCCAGAGACTGCAGTTGTCACTCCCCCTGCCTGAAGTCTTCACTGCCAGTGCCTGAAGTTGGCACTCCCGGTGCCTGAAGGTATTGCAGGGGAAGGACAGAGAGAGCGAGACACAGAATTCCAAGCAGCCTCCAAGCACTGTGGTCTCAGCACAGAAACTCCCAGGGAAGGACAGAGACAGAGGGAGACACAGAATCCCATGCAGCCTCCAGGCTCTGTACTCTCACCACAGAGCCTCCTGGGGAAGGACAGAGAGAGAGGGAGGCACAGAATCCCAAACAGCCCCTCCAGTCTCTGTGCTCGCAGCACTGAGCCTCCAGGCCCCAGTGCTCGCAGCACCAAATGTCCAGGCCCCGGTGCTCACAGCACAGAGACCCCAGGCCCTGGTGCTCACAGCACAGAGCCCCCAGGCCCCGGAACTCGCAGCACCGAGCCTCCAGGCCCCAGTGCTCACAGCACCAAGATTCCAGGCCCCATTGCTTGCAACACCGAGCCTCCAGGCCCCAGTCCTCGCAGCACCGAGCCTACAGGCCCCAGTGCTCGCAGCACAGAGCCTCCAGTTCCTGAAGCCACTCACCATGCCTGAATGCACGCCCCGTTCCTGAAGGCACTCCCTTTGCCTGAAAGGCACAGGCACTCTCTGAGTGTGCACCCCATGGGAGACGGCACACCCCTTGCCTGAGTTCACCCTGTGCCTGATGGCGAGCCCAGTGCTTCTTGGCGCACCCTGTGCCCGAAGAGCACAGAGGCTCCCCGTGCTTGAAGTCGTGCCCTGTGCACGAAGCCACTCACTGTACCTGAAGGTGCTCGCAGTGCCTGAAGACAAGCCCCATGGTTGAAGGTGTGCCCCGTGCCTGAAAATGCTCCCTGTGCCTGAAGCCGCTCCCTCTTCCTGAAGGCATGCCTCTTTCCTGAAACAGCTCCAGGTGCCTGTACTCAAGCCCCGTGCCTGAAGGCAAGGCCTGTACCTGAAGGCAAGCCACATAGCTGAAAGCAAGCCCCGTGCCTGAAGCCTTGCCGCATGCATGAAGCCCCGCCCAGTGCCTGAAGGAACGCCCCTTTCCTGAAGGAACGCCCCATGCCTGAATTCTCACCCTGTGCCTGAAGGCTAGCCCCCTGCCTGAAGGGCACAAGCATGCCCAATGCCTGAGGTCATGCTCAGTGACTTAGGTCACTCACCCCCAATGACTGAAGTCACTCCTACTGACGGAAGTCACTCTCGAGGTAACTCCCAGTGCCTGAAGTCAATCCTGACGTCACTCCCACTGACTGAAGTCGAGTTACTCCCAGTGATTTATGTCATAGTCACTCCCAGTGACTGAAGTCAATTTCACACTCATTGTCTGCGGTTACTCCGAGTGACTGCAGTCGTCACTCCCCGAGACTGAAGTAGTCAATGTCAGTGCCTGATGTCGACACTCCAGTGAAAACAAGGCCCGTGGCACTGCATCATCCAGTGAACCTAGTGCCTGTGGCACTGCCGCCTCCAGTGAACCCAGGGCCCCTGGCACTGCAGAAGCCAGTGAAACCAGTGCCTGCGGTGGTGCATCCTCCAGTGAACACAGTGCCCGCGGCACTGCCCCCTCCAGTGAACCCAGTGCCTCCCGCACTGCACACTTCAGTGAACCTAGGGCCCGCAGCACTGCACCGTGTAGTGAAATCAGTTCCCGGTTCTATGCAGCCTCCTGTGAGCCCGGTGCCCGCAGCAATGCAGCCTCCAGTGAACCCACTGCCCGGGGCACTGCACCCTCCAGTGAACCCAGAACATGCGGCACTGCACAATCCAGTGAACCCAGTGCCCAAGTCACTGCACCCTCCAGTGAACACAGTCCCTGTGGCAGTGCAGCCTCCAGTGAACCCACTGCCTGCGGCACTGCCCCCTCCAGTGAACCCAGTGCCCGCGGAACCGCAGCCTCCAGTGAATCCAGTTCCGCTGGTACTGCACCGTGCAGTGAACCCAGTGCCCACAGCACTGCAGCCTCCAGTGAACAAAGTGCCGCGGCAAATCATCCTGCAGTGAACCCAGAGCCCACGGCACTGTACCATCCAGTGAACCTATTTCCCACGGTACTGAACCCTCCAGTGACCCAGTACCAGTGGCACTGCAGCCTGCTGTGAACCCACTGCCCTCGGCACTGCACATTTCAGTGAGCACACTTCCCACTACACTGCAGCCTCTAGTGAACCCACTACCCGTGACACTGCCCCCTACAGTGAACCCAGTGCCCGTGGCACTGCAGCCTCCAGTGAACCCAGTGCCCACGGAACTGCAGCCTGTAGTGAACCCAGTGACCACTGCACTGCAGCCTCCAGTGAACAAAGTGCCCGTGGCAATGCATCCTGCAGTAAACCCAGAGCCCACGGCACTGTACCATCCAGTGAACCTAGTTCCCGCGGTACTGCACCCTCCAGTGAACCCAGTACCCGTGGCACTGCAGCCTGCTGTGAACCCACTGGCCCCAGCACTGCAGCCTCCAGCGAACCCAATTCCTACTGCACTGCAACCAGCAGTGAACCCACTCCCCGCGTCACTGCAGCTTCCAGTGAAGGCAGTGCCCTCTGCACTGCACCCTCCAGTGAACGCAGTGCCTGGGGCACTTCGCCACCAGTGAACCAAGTACCCTGAGCACTGCAGCCTCCAGTGAATCCAGTTCCCCTGGTACTGCAGCGTGCAGTGAACCGAGTGCACACAGCACCGGAGCCTCCATTGAACAAACTGCCCGTGGCCATGCAACCTGCAGTGAACCCACTGCCTGCGGCACTGCACCCTCCAGTGAAAGCAGTGACTGCCGCACTGCACCTTTCAGTGAACCCAGTGCCCGCGGCACTCCGGTCTGCAGTGAACCAGAGCACGAGGCACTGCAGCCTGCAGTGAACCATGTGCCTGCGGCACTGCACCCACCAGTGAACACAGTACTCGTGGCACTGCAGCCTGCTGTGAACCCACTGCCCACGGAACTGCAGTCTCCAGTGAACCCGCTTCCCGCGACACTGCACACTCCAGTGATCTCAGTGCCCGTGGCACTGCAGCCTGCCGTGACACCGGTGCCCAAGGCACTGCAATGTGTAGTGAAATCAGTTCCCCATTCTATGCAGCCTCCAGTGAGCCCAGTGCCCGCAGCACTGCAGCCTACAGTGAACCCACTGCCCGCGACACTGCACCCTCCAGTGAACCCTGTGCCCACTGCACTGCAGCCTCCAGTGAACCCACTGCCCGGGACACTGCAGCCTCCAGTGAAGGCAGTGCCTGGTGCACTGCACCCTCCAGTGAACCCAGTGCCCGTGGCAATGCACCATGAAGTGAACCAAGTTCCCGCTTCTAGGCAGCCTGCTGTGATCCCAGTGTCCGCAGCACTGCAGTCTCTAGTGAACCCAGTGCACACTGCACTGCAGCCTGCAGTGAACACAGTGCCCACTGTACTACAACTTCCATTGAACCTAGTTCCCACTGCATGGCAGCCTCCAGTGAACCCACTGCGCGCGGCACTGCAGCTTCCAGTGAACGCAGTGCCTGCGGCACATCACCCCCAGTGAACCAAGTGCCCTAAGCACTGCAGCCTCCAGTGAATCCAGTTCCACTGGCACTGCAGCCTGTTGTGAACTCACTGCCCACGACACTGAACCCTCCAGTGAACCCTGTGCCCGCAGCACTGCATCCTCAAGTGAACCCAGTGTCTGCATCACTGTATCCTCCGGTGAACCCAGTGACCGATGCACTGGAGCCTCCAGTGAACCCCGTGCACACAGCAATGCATCCTCCAGTGTAACCAGTGCCCACGGCACTGGAGCATCCAGTGAACGCAGTGCCCGTTGCACTGCAGCCTCCAGTGAACCCAGTGCCCGCCGTACTGGAGCCTCTATTGAACAGTGTCCACGGCACTTGAGCCTTCAGTGAACACACTGCCCGTGTCACTGCAGCCTCCAGTGAACCCAGTGCCCGCCGTACTGGAGCCTCTATTGAACAGTGTCCACGGCACTTGAGCCTTCAGTGAACACACTGCCCGTGTCACTGCAGCCTCCAGTGAAACCAGTGCACGTGCACTGCATCCCCTAGTGAACCCAGTGCCCACGGCAGTCAAGCCTCCAGTGAACAAGTCCCCGCGGCCCTGCAGCCTCCAGTGAACCCAGTGCCAGCGGCACTGCAGCCTCCATTGAACCAAGTGCCCGCGGCAGTGGAGCCCAAAGTGAACATAGTCCTCGCAGAACTGCAGCCTCCCATGAAACCAGTGCCAGCGGCACTGGAGCGTGCAGTGCACAGGTGTCCGTGGCAATATATCCTCCAGTGAACCCAGTGCCCGCGGAAGTGCAGCCTCTAGTGAACACAGTGCCTGCGGCACTGCAGCCTCCAGTGAACCCAGTGCCCACGGCACTGCAGCCTCCAGTGAAACCAGTGCCTGCGACACTGGATCTTCTGGTGAACACACTGCCCCCGGCATGGCATCCTCCAGTGAACCTAGTTCCTGCAGAACTGTAGTCTCCAGTGAACACAGTGCCCGCGGCACTGCAGCCTCCAGTGAACCCAGTGCCCACGGCATTGGAGCCTCCAGTGAATCCCGTGCCCTCGGCACTGCAGCCTCCACTGAACCCACTGCCAGAGGCCCTGCATCCTCCAGTGAACCCAGGGCCCGTGGCACTGGAGATCCAGTGAACACATTGCCGGTGGCACTGCAGCCTCCAGTGAACCCAGTGCCCTCAACACTGCATCCTCCAGTGAACCCAATGCCCGTGGCAATGGATCGTCCAGTGAACACGCTGTGCACATCTGCACCTCACCCAGCTGTGCCTACCTAGGCAACCTCATCTGTCACACCCAGCCACATATCCCCAGGCACAGACATGCTCTGTGCATATCCTCAAGCCCCTAGCTTCCACCGCTGGTTCACAGCCCCCAGGCACCAAAGGACATCGGGAAATCTGGCATAGGACTAGTAGCCCTGTGAAATTTTGCTAACACTCCTGCACTGGTACCAAGTTACTCAGTGGGCATACTACCTCACAGCTGGCTTGCCTGAGTCCCACTGACACTATTGAGTGTAAGCACAGCCCACAACAGGCACGCAATCAGTGCGGACATCTACACTAAAAGGAAAAGTAACACAGACACAACAGCATGGAATGAGCAATACCCACGCGATATCCTCCTGAAGGTCCAGGTCCTATAAATGGATACGTGCACTATTGAGGACTCCAGGACCTCTTTTTCATACCGTCGTTAATTTCAAGATCAAGAGGCACAGCTGACTTTCTTAACACAGAGAAATAGAGCCCGAGAGACAGACAAAATGGACACACAGAGATGTTTACCCACAATGAAAGACCTAGTCAAAGTCACAGTGAGAGATCTAAGCTAAAGAGATATAAATAACATACCTGATACTGAATTTAAAGCAATGATCACAAGGATACTCACTGGAGTTGTGAAATGAGTAGAAGAGTGAGACCCCTGACATAGAGATAAGAAATAACACAGTACACACTGAGGACACAATAAAGGGGAACCAAGCTAGCTGGAATGAACAGAGGGAGGGAAGAAGCAGCCGAACAAACTAGTGACCTCGAAGACTGAGTGATGGAAATTAATCACACTGAACCAAAGAGAGAGCACAGAATTCTGCAACGTGAGATGAGACTAAGGGAACTCAGTGACTACAAGAAAGATAATAATATTCATATTGTAGGACTCCCAGACGGAAGAGAATTTGGGGCTGAAAATTTATTTGAGGAAATAATAGCTGAAAACGTCCCTAATTGGGGGAGGGAAACAAATATCCACATCCGGGAGACTAAAGAACTCCCATCAACATCAACAAAATCAGGCCAACACACAAACATAATGTAACCAAACTTGCAAATTACAGTGAGGGTAAAGAAAAACTCTTAAAAGCAGCAAGACAAAAGACCTTAACTTAGAAGGGAAGACCCATAAGGTGAGCTACCCGGTTTCTGAACAGAAACTTGGGAAGCCAGAAGCTAGTGACATCACATATTCAAAGTGCTGAATGGAAAATTCAGCCATCAACAATATTCTATCCAGCAAGGCTATCCTTCAAAATGGAAGGAGACACAGACTTTCCCAAACGAAAACTAAAGGAGTTTGTACCACTAAACCCTTCCTGCAAGAAATATTAAGAAGGATTCTTTGAGTGTAAAGGAGAGACCAACAGTGACAGTCTAGAGGTAGGAGACACAAATCAAGTAAAAAATGAATACGTCTGCAAAAAAATCAGTTAAGGATCTCAGAGAAATGAATTTGAATTGTAATAACGTCTATCAAAAACCTAGGGAGGAGAAAATAATGGGTGCGAAGGTAAATGACCATCAACTTAATACAAACTGATAAATGCAAAAGAGGTTATATAAACACCTAACAGTAACCATATACTAAAACCAATCATAAATATGCTAAGAATAGAGATAAGGAAATCAAAATATATCACTAAAGAAAATAAGCAAAACATGAAAGAAAGGCAAGAAAGGATCAGAGAAAAACATTAGAAACCACAGCAAAACAGGCAATAAAATGGCAATACGTACACCCATATCAATCATTACTTTGAAGGTAAATGGAGTGAATGCTCCAATCTAGAGACATAGGGTGTAAGAATGGATGAAAAAACAGATTTATATGCCTATAAGTGACCCACTTTACACCTCAAGAATGATAGTGAGAGGATAGAGAAACATTGCACACATTAATGTCAAATGAAACCTGGAGTAGCAATACTTGTATCAGAAAAAGATACACTTAAAAAAAGTACATAACAAGAGACAGAGGAGGACACTGTATAACAGTAAAGGGTACAATCCAAAAAGAAGATATAACAAGTGTAAATATATCCCACAATTCAATGGGATTTATTCCCAACCTGCAAAGGTGGTTCAATATTTGCATATCAACCAATGTGACACAATACATCAACAGGAGAAAGGATAAGGACCATATGAATGGGGCACATTGGTGGCTCAATCCTTTAACAGTCTGACATCAGCTCAGGTCATGACTTCATAATTCGTGAGTTCGAGTCCCGTGTCAGACTCTGTGTTGAAAGCTCAGAGCCAAGAGCCTCCTTCGAATTCTGTGTCTCCCTCTCTCTCTGCCCCTCCCCTGCTTATGCTCTGTCTCTCTCAAGATTAATAAACTTTAAAAGAAAAGAACCATACTGTTATTTCAATACGTGCATAAAGGAGCATTTGACAAAGTACAACATCCACTCAGGATTATAACCCCCTAAACTAGGTTTACAGGAAACATACATCAATGTAATAAAGGTTATCTATGAAAACCCTGCAGTTATAATCAACCTTAATGGGGAAAATCTGAGAGGTTTTCCTGTAAGGTCAGGAAGAAGACAAGGATGTTTACTCTTACCACTTTTAATAAATTACTGGAAGTCCTAGCTACAGCCAGAAGACAAACTAAACTAAACTAAACTAATCTAAACTAATCTAAAATAAAATAAAAACAACTCCAAATGTGGAGGAATGAAACTTTAACACTTTGCAGATTACATGACCCTATATATAGAAAACCCTAAAGAGTCCACCCAATAACTGCTAGAACTGCTAGAATGAATTCAGCAATGTCACAGGATACAAATCACTGTACAGAAATCTGTTGTATTTGTAGAACACAATACTGAAGCAGTAGAAATAGAAATTAAGAAAACAGTCCTATTTACACTTGTACACCAAATAATAAGATATCTATGAATAAATCTAACTAAAGTGGTGAGTGACCTATACTCTGAAAAGTATAAAACAGTGATGAAATTCAAGATGACACAAAGAAATGGAAGGACATTCCATACTCATGGGTCGGAAGTACAAATGTAGTGAAAATGTCTATACTTAGCAAAGCAATTGACACAATTAATGCAATTTCCATCAAAATACCAACAACATTTTTCACAGAACTAGAACAGTCTTAATATGTGTATGGAACCACAAAAGAGCCCAATCTTCAGAGTGAACATCCTTTATGTGAAGTGGTAATTATGGATGGTGTTATGCCTCTGGATCTTCTGCTCCAAAACATGGTAACTCTGGCCTAAGCATTTGAACAAACGTTAGACATATCCAAACCAAGGATCATTCTACAAAATACATTCTACACACGTACACTCAAAACTTTGCAGATTATGTAAAATATGGAAAAAATCTAAAAATTGTCATGGCCATGTGGAGCCTAAGGAGACAGGATGACTGTAATGTGCCAGCTGGGATGAGTCTGGGACAGAAGTTAAACCCGAAGAAATCTGAATACAAATATAAACTTTAGTTACTACTACCATATCTCACAGGATATTGATTGTGATCATGTATCAACTCATATAATATCAATAGTCAGAAAACAGTCTGTTGTATGTAGAGACTCAATAATATCTTCCCAATTTTTCTGGTAACTAGAAACCCATCACGAATGAAAAGATTATTAGTAATCATGGTTTTATGTTTGCAACACATGATATTATATGACTAGTTCTAATATTAGTTACTAGTGATGGACATGTACCTATTCTTGTTGTTCTTACATTGTTTAATTTAAATAACAGCATTCATGGTAGAGAAAACTGAATGCATGATAAACACTTCATAGAAACATCTATTTTACATCTTTTAAGATAATAACGCATGTGTATACCACTGTATTATGTGGTATGTAAATTAAGTGTTTTTCTGATCTTGAACGAGCATGTCATTGAATGGCTTTCCATAAACGTGGTTATCCTAGATAATCAATGATACTCAGATATTACAGGATATACTTCACTTCATGCCTGAACATTGTGAAAACTAAAAATGTACACATGGCCAGATGAATCATTGTGACTGGCTCACTGATTGTAAAGAATCCTTGGTTTAATATTTTCACACATATTTTTTTTATCAGGAATACAAGAGAATCAGATGTTTCTAAATCAAAGAGATATCCAAAGACTGGAAGAACAATAGGGAATTCAAGGGGTTTCAGAAGGATAAGATGTGATCATGAAGTGGCAGTCACAAGCAAGCATATTTTTGTGGTCCACTTTGACAGGTTTGCATGAGGATATGTGACTTGCCAAAGGGTAAGTCCCGGAAGTACCACAGGGAAAGACAACGCTTTAGGAAGAGGTGACTTGGAAAGTGTGTTTCTGTGCCTAAATGATGGCTCAGCAACCTCGCTGGGGGTCCCTGGGTGAAAGACATCGAAAGGCCAAGAGTAACCTAGACTCACAAAGATCTTAGTAACACAGATCAAAGTAACTTAGAGCCACAAAGATCTTAGAGCCACAGAGTTTATCTTCCTCTATGATTAGGAGATAGTTACAGTTTCACAGGATATGATCACCGGGCCGGCAGTAGATGGCTAAAATATTATTTAGGGATATACATTTAATAAAAAATGTATACATAAAATTTGGCTTTGGAATGTTAAGAAAAATCACAGGCCCATCATGGAGTTACTTATGTTAAGGCCACATGTCACTAAATCTAATTTCATTCCTGTAAGAATGTAACCTTTAACCAGTCAGCAAAGAATTTCCTAGCCAGTGCTGGAAATAGCTCATAGATCCTTGCCATTCCCCTCAGAGAGGCAGTCTTCCCTAAATAATAAGGATAATAAGGTATTCCATGCCACTAATTTTTTTAAGTTTATTAATTTTGAGAGAGAGAGAGAGAAAGAGAGCACATGCAAGGGAGGGGCAGGACAAGAGGCAAAGAGAGAATCCCACGACCAAGAGGTCATGATCTGATACAGGATCAAGAGTCAGACACTTAACCAAGCCATCCAGGTACCCTGAGACTGTGGAGTTTCAAAGGTTAGAAGCCTTGGCTGGGATACAGCCCTGAGGACACTGGCCTACTCCTGAAGAGAAGGCAGCAAACAACTTGCAGGCAGATGGCATGGAAACAGTGATCTGTACAAAGCCTGGTGCACACAGTGGGGAGATTATACACTCATCGTGGAGAACATCCCTGAGAAGCAGTGTTCACAATGAGGGGACAAAGAGCTATGACAGCGGAGCTGGGTGGGGCTATTTCCCTGCTCTGCCCCCTGCCCCCTGCCCCCAGCATAAACACAGAGCCATCTGCTGGAAACAAGGCAGTTCCCACACTGGCTGCCTAAGCTGCTTACACCAACCCCACCTTCCTGTGCTCTGGCAAGACTGGCCTTCTAGGTCATTCAGGGTTGCCTCAATCCCAATGGATCTGGCCCCTTCCACAGAAGACCAGGTGAAGCCCATGACCATACCACCTCTCTTGACCAAAGAGTGGTGCAGGGCTTCACTTCTAGTAGCAGTCGTTTCAAGTCTCATTTAGCAAGCAGATCAGAGCAGACCTATATAAGACTCACCACATTCTGGCCAAGGACACTACCTTTCCCATACAACTGACCTGAAGGATAGTGCAACCAGAACACAAAACAGTGCATGCAACACACACCACAGACACTCCATGATGTGCCCAGCCCTGGACATTGGATGACCTCCTCTTCATAAAACCATTCAACTCACAGGCAGGTAACACAATGAGCTTTGGTAACACAGAGATGGCAAATACTCAACCAAAATTCCAAGACAAGAGGAAGGCATCCCAAATGAAAGAACAAGATAAGGTCATGGGCAGAAAAATGGAGGGAACACTTCCAAACACATTCTATGAGGCCAGCATGGCCTTGAGTCCAAACTGGACAAAGACCCCACTAAAAAGGAAAACTACAGACCAATTTCCCTGATGACCATGGATGCAAAAAATCTCAACAAAAAGTGGCAAACTGGATCCAACAACACATAAAAAGTATTATTCAGCACAATGAGGTGGATTTTATTCCTGGGATGCACAACCGATTCAATATCTGCAAATCAACTGATGTGATATATCACATTGATAAAAGAAAGGATAACAACCACATGATCCTCTCAATAGATGCAGAATAAACGTTTGACAAAATGCAGCAGAATCCTTTCTTGATGGAAAAAAAAAAAACACCTCATGAAAGGAGGGATAGAAGGATCATGCCTCAATGTGAGAATGTCCAGATACGAAAGTCCCACAGCTAATAACATCTTCAATGGGGAAAAACTGAGAGCTTTCCCCCTAAGGTCAGGAACATGACAGGGATGTCCATTCTCAGCACTGTTATTCACCATTCTGTTGGAAGTCCTAGCCTCAGCAATCAGACAACAAAAAGAAATACAAGGTGTCCAAGTTGGCAAGGAGGGGTCAAACTTTCCCTCCTCACAGATATCATACTCTCTGTGGAAAATCCAAACGACTCCACCAAAAAACTTCTAGGACTGATACAGGAATTCAGGAAAGTCTCAGAATATAAAACCAACATACAGAAGTTGATTGCATTTCTATACACCAATAATGAATCAACAGAAAGAAAATTAAGGAATTGATCTCATTTACAAATGCACTGAAATGCATAAAATACCCAGGGATAAATCTAACCAAAGAGGTAAAAGATCAGTACATTAAAACAATAGAGGTGTGCCTGGGTGGCTCAGTCGTTTAAGTGCCGACCTCAGTTCAGGACATGATCCCGTGTTTGTGGGTTTGAGTCCTGTGATGGGCTCTGTGCTGACAGCTTGGAGCCTGGAGCCTGCTTCAGATTCTGTGTATCCCTCTCTCTGCCTCTCCCCTGCTCACGGGCTCTTGCTCACTCGCTCACTCTCTTAAAAATAAATAAACATTAAAAAAATTAAAAGAACAAACCATACAACATCTATGAAAGAACTTGAAGAAGACACAAAGAAATGGAAAAACATCCCATGCTCATGGATTAGAAGAACAAATATTGTTAAAATGTCAATCCTACCCAAAACAATGGACAAATTCAATGTAATTCCTATCAAAATAACACCAGCTTTCTTCCAGTGCTAGAACAAACAATCCTAAAATTTGTATGGAACCAGAAAATACCCCAATGAGCCAAAGTAATGTTGAAAAAGAAAAAAACAAACCTGGAGACATTACAATTCTAGACTTTATGGTGCATCAGAAAGCCGCAATCATCAAGACAGTATGGGACGGGCACAAAAACAGACACATAGATCAAAGGAACAGAATAGGGAACCCAGAAATGGACCCTCAAAATTATGGCCGACTAAGCTTTGACAAAACAGGAAAGAATATCCAAAGGAAAAAGGAAAAAAAAAAAAGAGTCTCTTCAGCACATGGTACTGGGAAAAATGGACAACGAGAAGAATGAACCTGGACTATGTTCTTAAACCTCTGGGTCTCTCCCTGTCTCTCTCTCTCTGACTCTCTCTCTCACACACACACACACCTCAAAATGGATGAAAGATCTAAGTGTAAGACAGGAGACCATCAAAATCATAGAGGAGAAAAAAGGCAACCTACCTCTTTGATCCTGACTGCAGCAACATCTTTCTTGTCAAGTCTCCAGAAACAAGGGCAATAAAAACAAAAAGGAACTATTGAGACCTCAAGATAAAAAGCCTCTGCACAGGAGAGGACACAATCAACAAAACTAAAAGGAAACTTAATGGAATGGGAGAAGATATTTTCAGGTGACATATCAGATAAAGGGTTACTGTGCAAAATCTATAAAGAACATATCACACTCAACACCCAAAAACCAAATAACCCAGTGAAGAAATGGGCAAAAGACATGAGGAGACACTTTAACAAAGATGACATCCAGATTGGTCATACATGAAAAGATTCTCAACCTCATTCGTCATAAGTGAAATACAAATCAAAACCACAATGAGATATCCCCTCACACCTATCAGAATGGCTAAAATTAACATCTCAGGAAACGACAGATGTTGGAAATGATGCAGAAAAAGTGAACACTTTTGCAATGCTGGTGGGAATGCAAAGTGGTGTAGCCATTCTGGAAAATAGTATGGAGATTCGTTACAAAAACAACAAAAGAACTACACTACGACCCAGCAATTGCACTAATAGGCATTTATCCAAAGGATACACTAACGCAGACTCGAAGAGGCACATGCACTCCAATGTTTATAGCAGCATTATCAACAATAGCTAAATTATGCAAAGAGCCCAAATGACCATTGAGAGATGAATGGATAAAGAAGATGTGGTATATTCATACAGTGGAATATTACTCAGCAATCAAAAAGAGTGGAATCTTGCTATTTGCAACAAGGTGGATGGAACCAGACTTTATTATGCTAACCATAATATCTCAGAGAAAGACACACATCATATGATTTCTCTCATCTGTGGAATTTAATACACCGATGAACATAGTGAAAGGAAAGCAAAAATAAGATACAAACAGAGAGGGAGTCAAATGATAAGAGACTGTTAAATAGAGGGAAGAAGCTCAGGACTCCAGAAAGGTTTCTGAACAGGGGTATGGGCTAAATAGGTGAAGGGCACTCGGGGGGCGGGCACTTAGGATGAGTACTGGATATATTTTGTAATTGATGGATCACTAAATTCTAACCCTGAAACTGTATTCCACTATAAGGTAACTAACTTGGGCTTAAATTTTAACAAAGAAGAAGTATAAAAATAAGTAAAGAAATGTACTACCCGTCAAAAGAAAAGAATATTTAAATCAGACTCTTGGAGTGGAAATGACAGACCAAAAGTGTTACAGACAAGAAAGGATCAGAGAAAACATCAAGAAACAATGGCAAAACAACTAGTAGAATGTCATTAAATATATACCTATCAATAATTACTCTGAATGTAAACCGACTACATGCTCCAATCAAAAGACAAGGATAGGGTGTCAGAATGGACAATAAATAAATAAACAAACAAACAAACAAACAAAAACAAGGTCTATCTAGATGCTGCCTACAAAGCCTTATTTGGACACATGTCACCTGCCTTTTAAAGGAGGGAATGAAAAAACATTTATCATGACAATAATGTAAAAGAAAGCCAGTAGCAATACTTGTATTAGGCAAAATAAACTTTAAAACCGAGAGTGTAGTTTGGTACCCTTTGGGTCAATACCTAGTAGTAAAATTGCGTACACCCAATATTTATAGCAGCATTATCAACAGTAGCCATACTATGGAGAAAGCCCAAGTATCCATCAACTGATGAAGGTATAAAGAACTTATGGTGTGTGTGTGTGTGTGTGTGTGTGTGTGTGTGTGTGTGTGTATGTGTGTGTGTGTGTGTGCATGTATACGCATATGTACTCACTTGTATGCTCATATATACATACATATATACATACATATATACAATGAAATGTAACTCAGCTTCAAAAAGAATGAAATCCTGCCACTTGCCACGATGTGGATGGGCCTAGAATGTATTATGCTAAGTGAAATATGCCAATCAATGAAAGACACATATGATTTCACTCATGTGGAATTTAAGAAACAAAACAGATGAAAACATGGGAAGGGGGCAGGAAAAGAGAAGAGTGGTAACAAACCACATGAGTCTCTTAACTGTAGAGAAAAAAAGTGAGGGTTGATAGAGGGAGATGTGTTGGCGCTGGGCTAGATGGAGGACGAGTATTAAGGAGAGCACTTGTTGTGATGAGTACTGGGTGTTGTATGTAAGGGATGAATCACTGGATTCTACTCCCGAAACAGAGAATGCACTATATGTCAACTAAGGCTTATATTAAAAATATAAATAAAGCTGTAACAAGAGGTGAAGATAGACAGTATCTCATACTAAAGGGGACAACCAAACAAAAAGATCCAATGATTGTAAATTTTGATGCACCCCATATGCAATCACCAATATAAAAGAAATTAACAAAACCATAAAGGAATTGATAATAATATAATGATAATAGAGGACTTTAACACATCAGTCACATCAATGGACAGAATCTGTAAACAGAAAATCAACAAGGAAACAATGGCTTTGAATGACACACTGGACCAGATGCGTTCAACAGATATATTCAGAACACTCCATACTAAAATGGTGGAGTACACATTCTTTTCAAGCACACATGGGGCATTCTCCAGAAATGATCACATTCTAGGTCACAAATTAGGCCTCAACAGGTACCCAAAGACAGAGATCAGACCAAGCATCTTTTCTGACCACAAAGCTAGGAAACTTGAAGTTAACCACACTCACACACACACACACACACACACACACACACACACACACACACACAAGGGGGAAAGGCCACAAATAAAGGGAGGTTAAATAACATGCTACAAAATGAATGGGTCAAACAGGAAATTAATGAGAAAATACACTGAAACTAATGAAAATGAAAATACACTGGTAAAAACTTTTGGAATGCGGCAAAAGCAATCTAAGATGGAAGTATACAGCAATACAAGCCTACCTTAAAGAGCAAGAAAAATCTCAAACCCTCCTAACTTACAACTAAAGGAATGAGAAGAACAGGGGCGCCTGGGTGGCGCAGTCGGTTAAGCGTCCGACTTCAGCCAGGTCACGATCTCGCGGTCCATGAGTTCGAGCCCCGCGTCGGGCTCTGGGCTGATGGCTCAGAGCCTGGAGCCTGTTTCTGATTCTGTGTCTCCCTCTCTCTCTGCCCCTCCCCCGTTCATGCTCTGTCTCTCTCTGTCCCCAAAAAATAAATAAACGTTAAAAAAAAAAAAAAGGAATGAGAAGAACAGCAGAAGGAAGGAAATAATAGGGATTAAGGCAGAAATAAGGGATATACAAACCAAAAAGACACTAGACCAAATCAATGAAACCAGGGGCTGGTTCCTTAAAAACAGTAATCAACATGAAAACCTCCTAGGCAGAATTTTCACAAAAAAGAGAGAAAGTACTCAAATAAATAAAATCACAAATAAGAAAGGAGAAACAACAGTCAGCACTACAAAAATACAGTTAGAAGATAATATTATGAAAAACTATATGCAACAAATTGGACACTCTGAGAAAAATGGGCAAATTCCTAGAAACACGAAAATTACCAAAACTGAAACAGGAAGATACATAAAATCTGAAAACAGAAAGAAATCAAATCAGTAAGAAAAAAAAATCTCCCCCCAACACAAGAGTTCAGGGCCAGAGGGCTTCACTGATGAATTCTATCAACCATTTAAGGAAGAGGTAATATGTATTCTCCTCCAATTATTCAAAAAAATAAAAAAGAAGGAAAACTTCCAAATTCATCTCATGAGGCCATCACTACCCTGATACCAAAACCAGATAAAGCCTCCACTAAAACCGAAAACTGCCGGGGCGCCTGTGTGGCTCAGTCGGTTTACTCTCCAACTCTTAATTTTGGATTAGGACATTATCTTGCGGTGCATGGGTTCGAGTCCCACATTGGACCGTGCATTGACAGTGTGGAGCATGGCCAGGATTCTCTCTTTCCCTATCTCTCTGCCCCTCCCTCACTTTTATGTACTTTTTCTAAGGAAAGAAATAAACATTTAAAAAAATGTTTAAAAAAATTTAAAATAAAACTGCAGACCAATAGCCTGAGAGTATGTATGCACAAATACTCATTAAAATACCTTCAAATTAAAGTCAACAATACATTAATAGAATCATTTACCATAATCAACTGGGATATATTCCCGGGCTGCAAGGGTGGTTCCACATTCACAGATCAATCAACATGATGCACCACAGTAATAGAAGAAAGGATAAGAACAATATGATGCTTTTCGCAGATGCAGGAAAACCATTTGACAAAATGTCACACCGTTCATGATAAAAACCCTCAGCAAAGTAGATTTGGACTAAACCTACCTACACATATAAAGGTCATCTAGGAAACACCCACAGCTCAGCTCATCCTCAATGGGGAAAAATTGAAAGTGTTTCCTCCAAGGTCAGGGACAAGACAGGGATGACCCCTGTCACCACTATTATTCCACATAGTACAGGAAGTCCTAGCCACAGCAATCAGACAAAAAAGGAAATGAGGCATCCAAATTGGCAAGGAAGAAGTAGAACTTTAGCTGTTTGGAACTGACATGATGCTCTCTATAAACAACATAAAAGACTCCAATGAAAATTGCTAGGATTGATATATGAATTCGACAAATCACAATATACAGAAATCAATGTACATAAATCTATTGCATTTCTATAGATGAGTGATGAATTAACAGAAAGAGAAAGTAAGGGATCAATCCCATTGACAGTTGAACCAAATACCCCAAGATACCTAGAATGAACCTAACCAAAGAGGTGAAAGACCTGTACTCACTCTAAAGGCTATGAAACACTGATGAAAGAAATGGAAGAGGACACAAAGAAAAGGAAATAGATTTCACCTTCATGGATGGGAAGTATAAAATACTGTTAAATGTCTACACTCCTCAAAACAATCTACATATGTAATGAAATCCCTATCACACTAACAAAAACATTTGTCACAGAACTACAACAAATAATCCCAAGATTTGTATGGAACGACAAAGACTCCAAACAGCAAAAACAAAATTGAAGAAGAAAACTAAAGCTGGAGGCATCACAATTCCAGACTTCAGGTTATATTAAAAAGCTGTACTGTTGAAAAACAAATTAAAAAAAAAAAAAAGCTGTACTGAGCAGAACAGTATGGTCCTGGCAAAACAACAACAACAACAACAACAACAACAACAACGACAACAACAACTACACACAAATGCAGAGATCAATAGAACGGAAATGCAGAAGTGAACTCAAACCTATATGGTCAATTAATTCTCAACAAAGCAGGAAAGTATATCCAATGGAAAAAAAAAAAGATAGTCTTGGGACACATGGGTGGCTGCAAAGCATGTGATTGTGGATTCAGCTCAGGTCATGATCTCAGGGCAGTGCAGAGCATGTGTGGGATTCTCAATCCCCATTTCTTTCTGCCCCTCTTCTGCATTCTCTCTGTCTCTCAAAAATAGATACATAAACTTAAAAAAAAAATCTCCTCAACATATGGTTTTGGAAAAACTAGACAGCAACCTGCAAAACAAAACAAGACCAACAACGCCACCTTCTTACAACATACACAAAAATAAATCCAACATGGATAAAGACCTATGTGTGAAACCTGAAACCATAAAAATCCCAGAGGATAATTAACACAGGCAGTATCTTATTTGACATTGGCTGTACAAACATCTTTGCAGACATATCTCCTGAGTTAAGGGAAACACAACCAAAAATAATGGGACTTCCTAAAAATAAAAAGCTTCTGTCACAAAGGAAATAATCAACAAAACTAAAACACCTACAGAATAATATTTGTAAACATCTGATAAAGGTTTACTGTCCAAAATATATAAAGTCATACAGCACCCAAAAAAGGAGAAATCCGATTAAAAATGGGCAGAAGACACGAATGGACATTTTCCCAAGGAAGACATACACATGGCCAAGAAACATATGAAAAGATGCTCAACAATACTGATCTTCAGGAAAATACAATTCAAAAGTACAATGAGATAACACATCACATCTGTCAGAATGACTGAAATCAATGAATGATGAAACAGCAGGTGTTGCCAAGGATGTGAGGAAAGAGAATCCCTCTTGCACTGTGGGTAGGAATGCAAACTGGTGCAGCCACTCTGGAAAACTCCATGGAGATTCATCAAAAAAAAAAAAAAATGGAAATGGAACTACCTTAAGATCCAGCAGTTTCACTACGAGGTATTTACACAAAGAATACAAAAATAATTCCTAAAAGGGATACAGGCACCATGATGTTTACAGCAGCATTTTCTACAACAGCCAAATTACGGAAACTTCCCAAGCATCCATCAAGTGATGAATAAGTTGAGATGTAGTATATGGAATGTAATATTCTTTAGCCATAAAAACATGAAATCTTGTCATTTGCCACAAGGTGGAGGAGTGACAGTATGTTATGCTGGGTGAAAAAGAGCCTGTCAGAGAAAGACAAATACCAGATGATTTCACTAACACATGGCAAGAAAACAAAACAAAGGGGGGGGGGGTGGGTGAAGGACACAGTGACAAACAAACAGATTCTTAACTAGGAAACAAACTGAGGGCTTCCACAGCGAGGTGAGGGAATGGGTGAAACAGCTGCTGGGGATTAAGAAGTGCACCTGGGATGAGCTCCGGGTGACGTGTGGAAGGGTTGCTCTATATTGGACACCTGAAACTAATATTACACTGTGTCTTCACTCACTGGCATTTAAATTAAAAGATAACATAAGGTTAATGACACCTACCTACCAGGTTTTCTGTAGTTTTCAATCACTTCACTAGGTTGGAAAAATAACCATGAAATTTTTAAAAAAGCATGTATGATGTGGGGGCAGTTTGTGCCCTTACCTTGGTCTCTGGTTCCAGCAGGACTCAGAAACTGGGTCCCAGCTCATTCTTCTAGAAGGTCGTGAGAGGAGCATTTCATGTATTCATGTCCTAATGGAATGCAGCTCGTGTTCTTCTGAACTTCTGAGCTCGGTTTCTTCCTGGAAACAAGCCTGAATCTGGAACAAACCATTGACTGCATCGATGAGGTGATGTCGTAGGACCCCGCAATCCACGAGTTCTTTAGTAAAATATGTCTTGCTCAAATACTGTCCTGGAAGTGGAGGAATGAAACACGGAAACAGCCCAGAAAATGCAAGTGCCTGTGCAGCTCAGCAACCAGCTTGCCCAGGGAAGCCACCCAGTGCCCCCTCCTCAGCACTCAGTACAACAAGGCAGATACTCTGTGGGACTCAGGAGATGCCAAGTTGCTGCAAAGCTCCCCAGGTCTCCCCTGGGGTGGGCGGCAGAACGCGCTGGAAAGGCAGCTCTGCTCTCTGTCCTGAGGCAGCAGCAGAGGCGCTGCGTTCTCTGGAATAAATAGAAGCCCTTTCTGTTCTGAGGTGCCCTGGGTCAGAAAAGCCGATGGTGAGCCCTCTGCTGGCCATCACTGCCTCGGCAGAGGAACCAGTGCCTCCGGGTCTGTGGTGCTCGAGCTCTCTCTGCTGGCCACCATGGGAATTCCTGCAATGTTGAAGACCCTGGTGGCTCAGCTGAGGGACCGAAAGTGCTCTGGGCAACTAAGCCTGTTCTCTACACTGGGAAGGGTCTTAGTGACAGGGCCTAGGGCACAAAGAAATCTTTTCCTTCTCCTTTCTTGTGAGTGAAGAATGAAACCAAATTTATTAACGTAATGACACCATTTGTAATGCTTTAAGCAATGTTCCCAGAAAAATAGATCACCAATTTACACATGCTGAACAAGAGGTAATGGTGTTTACCACCTAAGTGTTTAGGTTAGATAAAGAATGGACACCTTTGAGAGAGAGATACCGGCTTCCAGCTATGGAATGAATGCGTCCTAGGGATACAAGGGACAGCCAATGGAAAAGAGTCAATCCTGTAATAATACTGTTGCATGCTTTCACATGATAGCTACACTTGTGCTAAAGTACAACATAATTTATAGACAAATGGAAGGACTACAATGTATGCCTAAAACTAATACAACAAATGTGTGAAGAATATTTCAATTAAAAGTCGACATCCTTTATGCTATCTTTAATTTCTCTTTCTTTGCCAATAAACTATCATTCCTGGGCGCTTGGGTGGCTTACTTGGTTAAGCGTCTGACTTCCACTCAGGTCATGATCTTGCAGTCCATCAGTTTGAGCCCCGTGTCAGGCTCTGTCCTGACAACTCAGAGCCTGGAGCCTGCCTCAGATTCAGTATCTCCCACTCTCTCCCCCATCCCCAGCTCGGGTTCTCTCATACAAGGAAAAAGAAAAAGGGACATTAAAAATGAAAAATCATTCCTAATTTAGAATCTGTGAAATTCCTTTTATACCAGCTTCTCTAACATGACCATCTTGATGTTTAGAGCTTATCTGAAAAGTCACTAGTAATATCTGATGACACATATGTGACAAGGTCAGCATGCAACTTACAGGGAGCTACACACCTGTTATGAATTTACGACATGTATCCGTGGCTTAGATTTCCAATGAAATGTGCTTTAGGGATATGGATGGATGAAATAATGCCCATCAGTCATGTAGGTCAATTTCCTACAGGACCATTATGCCTTCAATCAGTAATTGCCATCTCTTCAAAATTAAAAGAAAGCTTGGAAAACAAATTGTCTTTGAATGATGTAAGAGAAGACTATGGTGTTGTAAAGGGTTCACCTACCTTCCGGAATCCTCAGATTGGTTGTGGACAGGAGGATAGAAACCCACGATTTGGATGCACACCGCTCGTTCCAGAGGGAGAATATGGACCTTATTGTCAAATATGTTTTTTTTTTTTTTATCAACAGTCCACCTCTGCCAGGTCCAGACTGCAGAACCTGGGGACAACACAATGCGTCATGCCTGGGTTCAGAACACGAGGAACGCCAACTAGTGGGGGGAGGGGTGAAATCCAACAGGGCCTGGGGTCAGTGAGGGAGATGACCCAGGGACACCTCCCCACAGGGCGGTCTCTGGAGTTTAACTGCCAAAGAGCAGCACACTCTCCCTGAAGACATCCTTCTCCATGACAGAACATAATGCTGAGCCCCACAATTCCAGGAGAAATGACAGATACCCATCTTTTCAATTGCAATGGCCTCTGCAGAGCTTGGCCTCAGGGATGTTGGAGTCTTAGAGACATGAAACTATGATGCCCATGATACCAGCCCTTTCTGCCCCAGCACTCAGAGCCACTTCCTACATCCCCTCTCCCCTGGCCCATCTCACCCCATCCACATTCCTGGACCAGGTCTCCACTTTTCTCCTTGTACTTCCTCTTTGTCTCTGTTTCTCTCTAACCACACCTCTCTGTGTTTCTTCCTTTCACTCTCTCGGTCTTGCCCAACTCCCCTATCACTCATCCAGTTTCTCTCTCCTTTCCTGTCTCTTTGTCCACCTCTCCCCAGGCTTCAGGCTATCTGCTCTGTGCATGCAGCCCTGTCCAGGACCACAGGGAACTACTTTCTCTCTCTCTCTCTCTCTCTCTCTCTCATCATGTTTTGTCCCAGGCCTGATCAAAATGGAGGAGAATCCCCCATACAGCAGCTGCTCATATTGACATTAGCTAAAGCAATCCTGGCAGCATGTGGACAGCCAGATATTTACCGTTGGTGGCCCAGCCATGACCCAAAAGCTGCTGGAGGGCCGGCTGCTTCCCTAAGCTGGAAGGAAAAAGGGGCTCACAGGGTTCAGGGTCCCTGATGTAGGTTGGATTGGCTGATGTAGAAGGACCCGTATGCTTACACCCAACTCTCCTGGGTGATGTCGAAGGAACCTATCTCAGACTATGGACTTCTGCCCTCCCCATGCCTCAATATGTCATCAGGGGGAGCTTTATGGGACACCATGTGACTCGCCACAAAAATTGTGCCATTTGCCCCCATGGAGGCCACCTGGATTGGTGCTATTGGTGGCAGCGGGTAAGGTGCACGAGGGCACAAGAGCTCAATTAATGCAGGGCCTCCTTGCTGGTCTCCTGAATCCATTCCTCATCATCAGAAGGGACCGTGGAGGGGCTGCATGGGATTCTGGGTCTCCCATTCCTCAGACCTTCCCCGGGAGTTTCGAGCTGAGACCAAAGGGTCGGGAGGCTGTTTGGGATCCTGTGACAACTTTCTCTCAGGTACAGGGAGCGGCTTCAGCTCCCTGACAGGGAGTGCGGTCAGCCATGGTAAGTGACTCAGGGCCTGAAGGCCCGGGGCTCGCAGGGGGTGCAACGGATTCTGTGTCTCGCATCCCTCAGACCTTTCCCGGGAATTTCTGGGCTGAGACCACAGGGTCTGGAGGCTTTTTGGGATTGTAGCTTGTGTCTCGCTTGGGATTTTGTCCTCGCTGCACAGCCCCTGGAGAGGCTGCTTGGGATTCTGTGTCTCCCATTTCTCGGACCTTCCCCGGGAGTTTCTGAGGTGAGAACCCAGGGTGTGGAGGCTGTTTGGGATTCTGTGACCGCTTTCTCTCAGGTAGAGAGCGGATTAAGCCATGGTAAGCCATGGTAAGTGACCCCGGGCGTGGAGTCCCGGGGCTGAGCAGCCCCGCGCCTGGAGGCCGGGGGATGAGAAGCCCCGCGCCTGGAGGCACGGGGCAGAGCAGACCCTGGCGTGGAGGCCCAGGGCTGAGCAGCCCGACGCCTGGAGGCCCGGGGCTGAGCAGCCCCGCACCTGGAGGCCAGGGAATGAGAAGCCCCGCGCCTGGAGGCACGGGGCAGAGCAGACCCAGGCGTGGAGGCCCGGGGCTGAGCAGCCCCGCACCTGGAGGCCCGGGGCTGAGCAGCCCCGAGCCTGGAGGCCGGGGGATGAGAAGCCCCGCGCCTGGAGGCACGGGGCAGAGCAGACCCAGGCGTGGAGGTCCAGGGCTGAGCAGCCCGATGCCTGCAGGCCCGGGGTGAGCAGGGGCACTACCCATTCTGTGTCTCCAATCATTTGGAACTTCCCTGGGAGTTTCTGAGCAGGGAACCCAGGGTCTGGCGGGTGTTTGTGATTGTGTGACCCCATTCTCTCAGGTACAGGGAGTGGCTTCAGCCATGCAAAGGCATGGTTATTGACTCCGGGCCTCGAAGCCGGGACTCGCAGCACCTGATTGGGATTGTGTGTCTCACAGCCATCTGACCTATCCCGGGAGTTTCTGTGCTGACACCACAGGGTTTTTTGATTCTAGCTTATGTCTTCCTTGGGATTTTGTGCTCACTGCACATCCCAGGATGGGCTGCTTGGGTTTCTCTGTCCCTCCGAATTCTCGGACCATCCCCTGGAGATCCTGAGCTGAGACCGCAGGTTCTGGAGGCTGTTTGGGATTCTGTGATCCCTTTCTCTCAGGTACAGGGAGCGGCTTCAGCCATAGTGAACCACAGCGAGCATCCCCCTGTCTGGAGTCCCGGGGATGAGCCAGCCCGGGCATGGAGGCCCGGGGCTGAGCAGCCCCGTGACTGGAGCCCCGGGGCTGAGCAGCCCCGCTCCTGGAGGCCCCGGGTGGAGCAGCCCGGCGCCTGGGGGCCCGGGGCGAGCAGCCCCGCTCCTGGAGGGCCGGGGCCAGCAGCCCTGGGCGAGCATGCCGGGGGTGAGCATCCCGCGCCTAGAGGCACAGGGCATAGCAGCCCCAGGCGTGGAGGAATAGGGCCGAGCAGCCTGGCGCCTGGAGGCCCGGGCACGAGCAGCTCGGCGCCTGGAGGCCCGGGGCGAGCAGCCAGGGGCGAGGAGGCCCGGGGCGAGCAGCACCGGGCGAGGAGCCCCGGGGCGGGCAGCCCCGGGAGAGTAGGCCCGGGGCGGGCAGCCCCGGACGAGGAGGCCCGGGGCGGGCAGCCCCGGGCGAGGAGGCCGGCGCGGGCAGCCCCGGGCGAGGAGCCCCGGGGCGGGCAGCCCCGGGCGAGGAGGCCCGGGGCGGGCAGCCCCGGGCGAGGAGGCCCGGGGCGGGCAGCCCCGGACGGGGAGGCCCGGGGCGGGCAGTCCCGGGCGAGGAGGCCCGGGGCGGGCAGCCCCGGACGGGGAGGCCCGGGGCGAGGAGCCCCGGATCTGGAGGCCCGGGACGAGCAGCCGGGGGCGAGGAGGCCCTGGGCGAGCAGCCCTGGCCTGGAGGCCCGGGGCGAACAGGGGGGGCGAGCAGCCGGGGGCGAGGAGGCCCGGGACGAGCAGCCTCGGGCGGGGAGGCCCGGGGCGAGCAGCCCCGGGCGGGGAGGCCCGGGGCGAGCAGCCCCGGGCGGGGAGGCCCGGGGCGAGCAGCCCCGGGCGGGGAGGCCCGGGGCGAGCAGCCCCCGGCCTGGAGGCCCGGGGCGAGCGGGGCACTTCCCATTCTGGGTCTCCAATGCCTCGGACCTTTGCGGGGAATTTCTGCACTGAGTCCCCAGGGTCTGGAGGCTGTTTCGGGTCCTGTGAACCCTTTCTCTCAGGTAGAGGGAACGGCTTCAGCCACGGTGTGCCAAGGTAATGACTCAGGGCTTGGATGCCGGGTCTCGTAGCAGGTGTTTGGGATTCTGTTTCCCTACCCTCGGTCCTAACCCCGGAGTTTCTGGGCTGAGAGGAAGGGTTTGTTTGCTTTTTAGGAGTCAGGCATCTGTCTCCTTGGGATTTTGTGCTCGCTGCATAGCCCCTGGAGGGGCTGCTTGGGATTCTGTGTCTCCCACTTCTCCAACATTCCCCGTAAGTTTCTCACCTTAGACCCCATGGACTGGAGGCTGTGTGGGATACTCTGACCCGTTCCTCTCGGTTACAGGCAGAGGCTTCAGGCATGATTAGCCATGGTAAGAGACAGCCCCGGGCGAGGAGGCCCGGGGCGAGCAGCCCCGGGCGAGGAGGCCCGGGGCGAGCAGCCCCGGGCGAGGAGGCCCGGGGCTGAGCAGCCCCGCGCCTGGAGGCCCGGGGCTGAGCAGCCCCGCGCCTGGAGGCCGGGGGATGAGAAGCCCCGCACCTGGAGGCACGGGGCAGAGCAGACCCAGGCGTGGAGGTCCAGGGCTGAGCAGCCCGACGCCTGCAGGCCCGGGGTGAGCAGGGGCACTACCCATTCTGTGTCTCCAATCATTTGGAACTTCCCTGGGAGTTTCTGAGCAGGGAACCCAGGGTCTGGCGGGTGTTTGTGATTGTGTGACCCCATTCTCTCAGGTACAGGGAGTGGCTTCAGCCATGCAAAGGCATGGTTATTGACTCCGGGCCTCGAAGCCGGGACTCGCAGCACCTGATTGGGATTGTGTGTCTCACAGCCATCTGACCTATCCCGGGAGTTTCTGTGCTGACACCACAGGGTTTTTTGATTCTAGCTTATGTCTTCCTTGGGATTTTGTGCTCACTGCACATCCCAGGATGGGCTGCTTGGGTTTCTCTGTCCCTCCGAATTCTCGGACCATCCCCTGGAGATCCTGAGCTGAGACCGCAGGTTCTGGAGGCTGTTTGGGATTCTGTGATCCCTTTCTCTCAGGTACAGGGAGCGGCTTCAGCCATAGTGAACCACAGCGAGCATCCCCCTGTCTGGAGTCCCGGGGATGAGCCAGCCCGGGCATGGAGGCCCGGGGCTGAGCAGCCCCGTGACTGGAGCCCCGGGGCTGAGCAGCCCCGCTCCTGGAGGCCCCGGGTGGAGCAGCCCGGCGCCTGGGGGCCCGGGGCGAGCAGCCCCGCTCCTGGAGGGCCGGGGCCAGCAGCCCTGGGCGAGCATGCCGGGGGTGAGCATCCCGCGCCTAGAGGCACAGGGCATAGCAGCCCCAGGCGTGGAGGAATAGGGCCGAGCAGCCTGGCGCCTGGAGGCCTGGGGCGAGCAGCCAGGGGCGAGGAGGCCCGGGGCGAGCAGCCATGGGCGAGTAGGCCCGGGGCGGGCAGCCCCGGACGGGGAGGCCCGGGGCGGGCAGTCCCGGGCGAGGAGGCCCGGGGCGGGCAGCCCCGGACGGGGAGGCCCGGGGCGAGGAGCCCCGGATCTGGAGGCCCGGGACGAGCAGCCGGGGGCGAGGAGGCCCGGGGCGAGCAGCCCTGGCCTGGAGGCCCGGGGCGAACAGGGGGGGCGAGCAGCCGGGGGCGAGGAGGCCCGGGGCGAGCAGCCCCGGGCGGGGAGGCCCGGGGCGAGCAGCCCCGGGCCGGGAGGCCCGGGGCGAGCGGGGCACTTCCCATGTTGTGTCTCCAATGCCTCGGACCTTTGCGGGGAATTTCTGCGCTGAGTCCCCAGGGTCTGGAGGCTGTTTCGGGTCCTGTGAACCCTTTCTCTCAGGTACAGGGAGCGGCTTCAGCCATGGTGAGGGAAGGTAATGACTCAGGGTTTGGATGCTGGGTCTCATAGCAGGTGTTTGGGAATCTGTGTTTCCCTACATTCAATCCTAACCCCGGAGTTTCTGGCCCGAGAGGAAGGGTTTGTTTCCTTTTCGGAGTCAGGCATCTGTCTCCTTGGGATTTTGTGCTCGCTGCATAGCCCCTGGAGGGGCAGCTTGGGATTCTGTGTCTCCCACTTCTCCAACATTCTCCGTAAGTTTCTCAGCTTAGACCCCATGGCCTGGAGGCTGTGTGGGATACTCTGACCAGTTCCTCTCGGGTACAGGCAGAGGCTTCAGGCATGATTAGCCATGGTAAGAGATAGCCCCGGGCGAGGAGGCCCGGGGCGAGCAGCCCCGGGCCTGGAGGCCCGGGGCGAGCAGCCCCGGGCGAGGAGGCCCGGGGCGAGCAGCCCCGGGCCTGGAGGCCCGGGGCGAGCAGCCCCGGGCCTGGAGGCCCGGGGCGAGCAGCCCCGGGCCTGGAGGCCCGGGGCGAGCAGCCCCGGGCCTGGAGGCCCGGGGCGAGCAGCCCCGGGCCTGGAGGCCCGGGGCGAGCAGCCCCGGGCCTGGAGGCCCGGGGCGAGCAGCCCCGGGCCTGGAGGCCCGGGGCGAGCAGCCCCGGGCCTGGAGGCCCGGGGCGAGCAGCCCCGGGCCTGGAGGCCCGGGGCGAGCAGCCCCGGGCCTGGAGGCCCGGGGCGAGCAGCCCCGGGCCTGGAGGCCCGGGGCGAGCAGCCCCGGGCCTGGAGGCCCGGGGCGAGCAGCCCCGGGCCTGGAGGCCCGGGGCGAGCAGCCCCGGGCCTGGAGGCCCGGGGCGAGCAGCCCCGGGCCTGGAGGCCCGGGGCGAGCAGCCCCGGGCCTGGAGGCCCGGGGCGAGCAGCCCCGGGCCTGGAGGCCCGGGGCGAGCAGCCCCGGGCCTGGAGGCCCGGGGCGAGCAGCCCCGGGCCTGGAGGCCCGGGGCGAGCAGCCCCGGGCCTGGAGGCCCGGGGCGAGCAGCCCCGGGCCTGGAGGCCCGGGGCGAGCAGCCCCGGGCCTGGAGGCCCGGGGCGAGCAGCCCCGGGCCTGGAGGCCCGGGGCGAGCAGCCCCGGGCCTGGAGGCCCGGGGCGAGCAGCCCCGGGCCTGGAGGCCCGGGGCGAGCAGCCCCGGGCCTGGAGGCCCGGGGCGAGCAGCCCCGGGCCTGGAGGCCCGGGGCGAGCAGCCCCGGGCCTGGAGGCCCGGGGCGAGCAGCCCCGGGCCTGGAGGCCCGGGGCGAGCAGCCCCGGGCCTGGAGGCCCGGGGCGAGCAGCCCCGGGCCTGGAGGCCCGGGGCGAGCAGCCCCGGGCCTGGAGGCCCGGGGCGAGCAGCCCCGGGCCTGGAGGCCCGGGGCGAGCAGCCCCGGGCCTGGAGGCCCGGGGCGAGCAGCCCCGGGCCTGGAGGCCCGGGGCGAGCAGCCCCGGGCCTGGAGGCCCGGGGCGAGCAGCCCCGGGCCTGGAGGCCCGGGGCGAGCAGCCCCGGGCCTGGAGGCCCGGGGCGAGCAGCCCCGGGCCTGGAGGCCCGGGGCGAGCAGCCCCGGGCCTGGAGGCCCGGGGCGAGCAGCCCCGGGCCTGGAGGCCCGGGGCGAGCAGCCCCGGGCCTGGAGGCCCGGGGCGAGCAGCCCCGGGCCTGGAGGCCCGGGGCGAGCAGCCCCGGGCCTGGAGGCCCGGGGCGAGCAGCCCCGGGCCTGGAGGCCCGGGGCGAGCAGCCCCGGGCCTGGAGGCCCGGGGCGAGCAGCCCCGGGCCTGGAGGCCCGGGGCGAGCAGCCCCGGGCCTGGAGGCCCGGGGCGAGCAGCCCCGGGCCTGGAGGCCCGGGGCGAGCAGCCCCGGGCCTGGAGGCCCGGGGCGAGCAGCCCCGGGCCTGGAGGCCCGGGGCGAGCAGCCCCGGGCCTGGAGGCCCGGGGCGAGCAGCCCCGGGCCTGGAGGCCCGGGGCGAGCAGCCCCGGGCCTGGAGGCCCGGGGCGAGCAGCCCCGGGCCTGGAGGCCCGGGGCGAGCAGCCCCGGGCCTGGAGGCCCGGGGCGAGCAGCCCCGGGCCTGGAGGCCCGGGGCGAGCAGCCCCGGGCCTGGAGGCCCGGGGCGAGCAGCCCCGGGCCTGGAGGCCCGGGGCGAGCAGCCCCGGGCCTGGAGGCCCGGGGCGAGCAGCCCCGGGCCTGGAGGCCCGGGGCGAGCAGCCCCGGGCCTGGAGGCCCGGGGCGAGCAGCCCCGGGCCTGGAGGCCCGGGGCGAGCAGCCCCGGGCCTGGAGGCCCGGGGCGAGCAGCCCCGGGCCTGGAGGCCCGGGGCGAGCAGCCCCGGGCCTGGAGGCCCGGGGCGAGCAGCCCCGGGCCTGGAGGCCCGGGGCGAGCAGCCCCGGGCCTGGAGGCCCGGGGCGAGCAGCCCCGGGCCTGGAGGCCCGGGGCGAGCAGCCCCGGGCCTGGAGGCCCGGGGCGAGCAGCCCCGGGCCTGGAGGCCCGGGGCGAGCAGCCCCGGGCCTGGAGGCCCGGGGCGAGCAGCCCCGGGCCTGGAGGCCCGGGGCGAGCAGCCCCGGGCCTGGAGGCCCGGGGCGAGCAGCCCCGGGCCTGGAGGCCCGGGGCGAGCAGCCCCGGGCCTGGAGGCCCGGGGCGAGCAGCCCCGGGCCTGGAGGCCCGGGGCGAGCAGCCCCGGGCCTGGAGGCCCGGGGCGAGCAGCCCCGGGCCTGGAGGCCCGGGGCGAGCAGCCCCGGGCCTGGAGGCCCGGGGCGAGCAGCCCCGGGCCTGGAGGCCCGGGGCGAGCAGCCCCGGGCCTGGAGGCCCGGGGCGAGCAGCCCCGGGCCTGGAGGCCCGGGGCGAGCAGCCCCGGGCCTGGAGGCCCGGGGCGAGCAGCCCCGGGCCTGGAGGCCCGGGGCGAGCAGCCCCGGGCCTGGAGGCCCGGGGCGAGCAGCCCCGGGCCTGGAGGCCCGGGGCGAGCAGCCCCGGGCCTGGAGGCCCGGGGCGAGCAGCCCCGGGCCTGGAGGCCCGGGGCGAGCAGCCCCGGGCCTGGAGGCCCGGGGCGAGCAGCCCCGGGCCTGGAGGCCCGGGGCGAGCAGCCCCGGGCCTGGAGGCCCGGGGCGAGCAGCCCCGGGCCTGGAGGCCCGGGGCGAGCAGCCCCGGGCCTGGAGGCCCGGGGCGAGCAGCCCCGGGCCTGGAGGCCCGGGGCGAGCAGCCCCGGGCCTGGAGGCCCGGGGCGAGCAGCCCCGGGCCTGGAGGCCCGGGGCGAGCAGCCCCGGGCCTGGAGGCCCGGGGCGAGCAGCCCCGGGCCTGGAGGCCCGGGGCGAGCAGCCCCGGGCCTGGAGGCCCGGGGCGAGCAGCCCCGGGCCTGGAGGCCCGGGGCGAGCAGCCCCGGGCCTGGAGGCCCGGGGCGAGCAGCCCCGGGCCTGGAGGCCCGGGGCGAGCAGCCCCGGGCCTGGAGGCCCGGGGCGAGCGGGGCACTTCCCATTCTGGGTCTCCAATGCCTCGGACCTTTGCGGGGAATCTCTGCACTGAGTCCCCAAGGTCTGGAGGCTGTTTCGGGTCCTGTGAACCCTTTCTCTCAGGTACAGGGAGCGGCTTCACCCACGGTAGGCCAAGGTAATGACTCAGGGTTTGGATGCCGGGTCTCGTAGCAGGTGTTTGGGATTTTGTGTTTCCCTACTCTCGGACCTAACCCCGCAGTTTCTGGGCCGAGAGGAAGGGTTTGTTTCCTTTTCGGAGTCAGGCATCTGTCTCCTTGGGATTTTGTGCTCGCTGCATAACCCCTGGAGGGGCAGCTTGGGATTCTGTGTCTCCCACTTCTCCAACATTCCCCGTAAGTTTCTCAGCTTAGACCCCATGGACTGGAGGCTGTGTGGGATACTCTGACCCGTTCCTCTCGGGTACAGGCAGAGGCTTCAGGCATGATTAGCCATGGTAAGAGACAGCCCCGGGCGAGGAGGCCCGGGGCGAGCAGCCCCGGGCGAGGAGGCCCGGGGCGAGCAGCCCCGGGCGAGGAGGCCCGGGGCGAGCAGCCCCGGGCGAGGAGGCCCGGGGCGAGCAGCCGCGGGCGAGGAGGCCCGGGGCGAGCAGCCGCGGGCGAGGAGGCCCGGGGCGAGCAGCCGCGGGCGAGGAGGCCCGGGGCGAGCAGCCGCGGGCGAGGAGGCCCGGGCCGAGCAGCCCCGGGCCTGGAGGCCCGGGCCGAGCAGCCCCGGGCCTGGAGGCCCGGGCCGAGCAGCCCCGGGCCTGGAGGCCCGGGCCGAGCAGCCCCGGGCCTGGAGGCCCGGGCCGAGCAGCCCCGGGCCTGGAGGCCCGGGGCGAGCAGCCCCGGGCCTGGAGGCCCGGGGCGAGCAGCCCCGGGCGAGGAGGCCCGGGCCGAGCAGCCCCGGGCGAGGAGGCCCGGGGCGAGCAGCCCCGGGCCTGGAGGCCCGGGGCGAGCAGCCCCGGGCCTGGAGGCCCGGGCCGAGCAGCCCCGGGCCTGGAGGCCCGGGGCGAGCAGCCCCGGGCCTGGAGGCCCGGGGCGAGCAGCCCCGGGCCTGGAGGCCCGGGGCGAGCAGCCCCGGGCCTGGAGGCCCGGGGCGAGCAGCCCCGGGCCTGGAGGCCCGGGGCGAGCAGCCCCGGGCCTGGAGGCCCGGGGCGAGCAGCCCCGGGCCTGGAGGCCCGGGGCGAGCAGCCCCGGGCCTGGAGGCCCGGGGCGAGCAGCCCCGGGCCTGGAGGCCCGGGGCGAGCAGCCCCGGGCCTGGAGGCCCGGGGCGAGCAGCCCCGGGCCTGGAGGCCCGGGGCGAGCAGCCCCGGGCCTGGAGGCCCGGGGCGAGCAGCCCCGGGCCTGGAGGCCCGGGGCGAGCAGCCCCGGGCCTGGAGGCCCGGGGCGAGCAGCCCCGGGCCTGGAGGCCCGGGGCGAGCAGCCCCGGGCCTGGAGGCCCGGGGCGAGCAGCCCCGGGCCTGGAGGCCCGGGGCGAGCAGCCCCGGGCCTGGAGGCCCGGGGCGAGCGGGGCACTTCCCATTCTGGGTCTCCAATGCCTCGGACCTTTGCGGGGAATCTCTGCACTGAGTCCCCAAGGTCTGGAGGCTGTTTCGGGTCCTGTGAACCCTTTCTCTCAGGTACAGGGAGCGGCTTCACCCACGGTAGGCCAAGGTAATGACTCAGGGTTTGGATGCCGGGTCTCGTAGCAGGTGTTTGGGATTTTGTGTTTCCCTACTCTCGGACCTAACCCCGCAGTTTCTGGGCCGAGAGGAAGGGTTTGTTTCCTTTTCGGAGTCAGGCATCTGTCTCCTTGGGATTTTGTGCTCGCTGCATAACCCCTGGAGGGGCAGCTTGGGATTCTGTGTCTCCCACTTCTCCAACATTCCCCGTAAGTTTCTCAGCTTAGACCCCATGGACTGGAGGCTGTGTGGGATACTCTGACCCGTTCCTCTCGGGTACAGGCAGAGACAGCCCGGGGCGAGGAGGCCCGGGGCGAGGAGGCCCGGGGCGAGGAGGCCCGGGGCGAGCAGCCCCGGGCCTGGAGGCCCGGGGCGAGCAGCCCCGGGGCGAGGAGGCCCGGGGCGAGGAGGCCCGGGGCGAGGAGGCCCGGGGCGAGCAGCCCCGGGCCTGGAGGCCCGGGGCGAGCAGCCCCGGGCCTGGAGGCCCGGGGCGAGCAGCCCCGGGCCTGGAGGCCCGGGGCGAGCAGCCCCGGGCCTGGAGGCCCGGGGCGAGCAGCCCCGGGCCTGGAGGCCCGGGGCGAGCAGCCCCGGGCCTGGAGGCCCGGGGCGAGCAGCCCCGGGCCTGGAGGCCCGGGGCGAGCGGGGCACTTCCCATTCTGGGTCTCCAATGCCTCGGACCTTTGCGGGGAATCTCTGCACTGAGTCCCCAAGGTCTGGAGGCTGTTTCGGGTCCTGTGAACCCTTTCTCTCAGGTACAGGGAGCGGCTTCACCCACGGTAGGCCAAGGTAATGACTCAGGGTTTGGATGCCGGGTCTCGTAGCAGGTGTTTGGGATTTTGTGTTTCCCTACTCTCGGACCTAACCCCGCAGTTTCTGGGCCGAGAGGAAGGGTTTGTTTCCTTTTCGGAGTCAGGCATCTGTCTCCTTGGGATTTTGTGCTCGCTGCATAACCCCTGGAGGGGCAGCTTGGGATTCTGTGTCTCCCACTTCTCCAACATTCCCCGTAAGTTTCTCAGCTTAGACCCCATGGACTGGAGGCTGTGTGGGATACTCTGACCCGTTCCTCTCGGGTACAGGCAGAGGCTTCAGGCATGATTAGCCATGGTAAGAGACAGCCCGGGGCGAGGAGGCCCGGGGCGAGGAGGCCCGGGGCGAGGAGGCCCGGGGCGAGGAGGCCCGGGGCGAGGAGGCCCGGGGCGAGCAGCCCCGGGCCTGGAGGCCCGGGGCGGGCAGCCCCGGGCCTGGAGGCCCGGGGCGGGCAGCCCCGGGCCTGGAGGCCCGGGGCGGGCCGCCCCGGGCCTGGAGGCCCGGGGCGGGCCGCCCCGGGCCTGGAGGCCCGGGGCGGGCAGCCCCGGGCCTGGAGGCCCGGGGCGAGCGGGGCACTTCCCATTCTGGGTCTCCAATGCCTCGGACCTTTGCGGGGAATCTCTGCACTGAGTCCCCAAGGTCTGGAGGCTGTTTCGGGTCCTGTGAACCCTTTCTCTCAGGTACAGGGAGCGGCTTCACCCACGGTAGGCCAAGGTAATGACTCAGGGTTTGGATGCCGGGTCTCGTAGCAGGTGTTTGGGATTTTGTGTTTCCCTACTCTCGGACCTAACCCCGCAGTTTCTGGGCCGAGAGGAGGGGTTTGTTTCCTTTTCGGAGTCAGGCATCTGTCTCCTTGGGATTTTGTGCTCGCTGCATAACCCCTGGAGGGGCAGCTTGGGATTCTGTGTCTCCCACTTCTCCAACATTCCCCGTAAGTTTCTCAGCTTAGACCCCATGGACTGGAGGCTGTGTGGGATACTCTGACCCGTTCCTCTCGGGTACAGGCAGAGGCTTCAGGCATGATTAGCCATGGTAAGAGACAGCCCGGGGCGAGGAGGCCCGGGGCGAGGAGGCCCGGGGCGAGGAGGCCCGGGGCGAGCAGCCCCGGGCCTGGAGGCCCGGGGCGAGCAGCCCCGGGGCGAGGAGGCCCGGGGCGAGGAGGCCCGGGGCGAGGAGGCCCGGGGCGAGCAGCCCCGGGCCTGGAGGCCCGGGGCGAGCAGCCCCGGGCCTGGAGGCCCGGGGCGAGCAGCCCCGGGCCTGGAGGCCCGGGGCGAGCAGCCCCGGGCCTGGAGGCCCGGGGCGAGCAGCCCCGGGCCTGGAGGCCCGGGGCGAGCGGGGCACTTCCCATTCTGGGTCTCCAATGCCTCGGACCTTTGCGGGGAATCTCTGCACTGAGTCCCCAAGGTCTGGAGGCTGTTTCGGGTCCTGTGAACCCTTTCTCTCAGGTACAGGGAGCGGCTTCACCCACGGTAGGCCAAGGTAATGACTCAGGGTTTGGATGCCGGGTCTCGTAGCAGGTGTTTGGGATTTTGTGTTTCCCTACTCTCGGACCTAACCCCGCAGTTTCTGGGCCGAGAGGAAGGGTTTGTTTCCTTTTCGGAGTCAGGCATCTGTCTCCTTGGGATTTTGTGCTCGCTGCATAACCCCTGGAGGGGCAGCTTGGGATTCTGTGTCTCCCACTTCTCCAACATTCCCCGTAAGTTTCTCAGCTTAGACCCCATGGACTGGAGGCTGTGTGGGATACTCTGACCCGTTCCTCTCGGGTACAGGCAGAGGCTTCAGGCATGATTAGCCATGGTAAGAGACAGCCCGGGGCGAGGAGGCCCGGGGCGAGGAGGCCCGGGGCGAGGAGGCCCGGGGCGAGGAGGCCCGGGGCGAGGAGGCCCGGGGCGAGCAGCCCCGGGCCTGGAGGCCCGGGGCGAGCAGCCCCGGGCCTGGAGGCCCGGGGCGAGCAGCCCCGGGCCTGGAGGCCCGGGGCGAGCAGCCCCGGGCCTGGAGG
This sequence comes from Puma concolor, assembly GCF_028749965.1. NCBI lineage: Eukaryota > Metazoa > Chordata > Mammalia > Carnivora > Felidae > Puma > Puma concolor. The sequence goes on along the minus strand of NC_141681.1, from coordinate 470,802 downwards.
CCCGGGGCGAGCAGCCCCGGGCCTGGAGGCCCGGGGCGAGCAGCCCCGGGCCTGGAGGCCCGGGGCGAGCAGCCCCGGGCCTGGAGGCCCGGGGCGAGCAGCCCCGGGCCTGGAGGCCCGGGGCGAGCAGCCCCGGGCCTGGAGGCCCGGGGCGAGCAGCCCCGGGCCTGGAGGCCCGGGGCGAGCAGCCCCGGGCCTGGAGGCCCGGGGCGAGCGGGGCACTTCCCATTCTGGGTCTCCAATGCCTCGGACCTTTGCGGGGAATCTCTGCACTGAGTCCCCAAGGTCTGGAGGCTGTTTCGGGTCCTGTGAACCCTTTCTCTCAGGTACAGGGAGCGGCTTCACCCACGGTAGGCCAAGGTAATGACTCAGGGTTTGGATGCCGGGTCTCGTAGCAGGTGTTTGGGATTTTGTGTTTCCCTACTCTCGGACCTAACCCCGCAGTTTCTGGGCCGAGAGGAAGGGTTTGTTTCCTTTTCGGAGTCAGGCATCTGTCTCCTTGGGATTTTGTGCTCGCTGCATAACCCCTGGAGGGGCAGCTTGGGATTCTGTGTCTCCCACTTCTCCAACATTCCCCGTAAGTTTCTCAGCTTAGACCCCATGGACTGGAGGCTGTGTGGGATACTCTGACCCGTTCCTCTCGGGTACAGGCAGAGGCTTCAGGCATGATTAGCCATGGTAAGAGACAGCCCCGGGCGAGGAGGCCCGGGGCGAGCAGCCCCGGGCGAGGAGGCCCGGGGCGAGCAGCCCCGGGCGAGGAGGCCCGGGGCGAGCAGCCCCGGGCGAGGAGGCCCGGGGCGAGCAGCCCCGGGCGAGGAGGCCCGGGGCGAGCAGCCCCGGGCGAGGAGGCCCGGGGCGAGCAGCCCCGGGCGAGGAGGCCCGGGGCGAGCAGCCCCGGGCGAGGAGGCCCGGGGCGAGCAGCCCCGGGCGAGGAGGCCCGGGGCGAGCAGCCCCGGGCGAGGAGGCCCGGGGCGAGCAGCCCCGGGCGAGGAGGCCCGGGGCGAGCAGCCCCGGGCGAGGAGGCCCGGGGCGAGCAGCCCCGGGCGAGGAGGCCCGGGGCGAGCAGCCCCTGGCGAGGAGGCCCGGGGCGAGCAGCCCCGGGCGAGGAGGCCCGGGGCGAGCAGCCCCGGGCGAGGAGGCCCGGGGCGAGCAGCCCCGGGCGAGGAGGCCCGGGGCGAGCAGCCCCGGGCGAGGAGGCCCGGGGCGAGCAGCCCCGGGCGAGGAGGCCCGGGGCGAGCAGCCCCGGGCGAGGAGGCCCGGGGCGAGCAGCCCCGGGCCTGGAGGCCCGGGGCGAGCATCCACGGGCCTGGAGGCCCGGGGAGATCAGGGCACTTCCCATTTTGTGTCTCCAATGCCTCGGACCTTTGCGTGGAATTTCTGCGCTGAGTCCCCAGGGTCTGGAGGCTGTTTCGGGTCCTGTGAACCCTTTCTCTCAGGTACAGGGAGCGGCTTCACCCACGGTGAGCCAAGGTAATGACTCAGGGTTTGGATGCCGGGTCTCGTAGCAGGTGTTTGGGATTTTGTGTTTCCCTACTCTCGGACCCAACCCCGGAGTTTCTGGGCCGAGGGGAAGGGTTTGTTTCCTTTTCGGAGTCAGGCATCTGTCTCCTTGGGATTTTGTGCTCGCTGCATAGCCCCTGGAGGGGCAGCTTGGGATTCTGTGTCTCCCACTTCTCCAACATTCTCCGTAAGTTTCTCAGCTTAGACCCCATGGCCTGGAGGCTGTGTGGGATACTCTGACCCGTTCCTCTCGGGTACAGGCAGAGGCCTCAGGCATGATTAGCCATGGTAAGAGATAGCCCCGGGCGAGGAGGCCCGGGGCGAGCAGCCCCGGGCCTGGAGGCCCGGGGCGAGCAGCCCCGGGCCTGGAGGCCCGGGGCGAGCGGGGCACTTCCCATTCTGGGTCTCCAATGCCTCGGACCTTTGCGGGCAATCTCTGCACTGAGTCCCCAGGGTCTGGAGGCTGTTTCGGGTCCTGTGAACCCTTTCTCTCAGGTACAGGGAGAGGCTTCACCCACGGTGAGCCAAGGTAATGACTCAGGGTTTGGATGCCGGGTCTCGTAGCAGGTGTTTGGGATTTTGTGTTTCCCTACTCTCGGACCCAACCCCGGAGTTTCTGGGCCGAGGGGAAGGGTTTGTTTCCTTTTCGGAGTCAGGCATCTGTCTCCTTGGGATTTTGTGCTCACTGCATAGCCCCTGGAGGGGCAGCTTGGGATTCTGTGTCTCCCACTTCTCCAACATTCTCCGTAAGTTTCTCAGCTTAGACCCCATGGCCTGGAGGCTGTGTGGGATACTCTGACCCGTTCCTCTCGGGTACAGGCAGAGGCTTCAGGCATGATTAGCCATGGTAAGAGATAGCCCCGGGCGAGGAGGCCCGGGGCGAGCAGCCCCGGGCGAGGAGGCCCGGGGCGAGCCGCCCCGGGCGAGGAGGCCCGGGGCGAGCCGCCCCGGGCGAGGAGGCCCGGGGCGAGCCGCCCCGGGCGAGGAGGCCCGGGGCGAGCCGCCCCGGGCGAGGAGGCCCGGGGCGAGCCGCCCCGGGCGAGGAGGCCCGGGGCGAGCCGCCCCGGGCGAGGAGGCCCGGGGCGAGCCGCCCCGGGCGAGGAGGCCCGGGGCGAGCCGCCCCGGGCGAGGAGGCCCGGGGCGAGCCGCCCCGGGCGAGGAGGCCCGGGGCGAGCCGCCCCGGGCGAGGAGGCCCGGGGCGAGCAGCCCCGGGCCTGGAGGCCCGGGGCGAGCAGCCCCGGGCCTGGAGGCCCGGGGCGAGCAGCCCCGGGCCTGGAGGCCCGGGGCGAGCAGCCCCGGGCCTGGAGGCCCGGGGCGAGCAGCCCCGGGCCTGGAGGCCCGGGGCGAGCAGCCCCGGGCCTGGAGGCCCGGGGCGAGCAGCCCCGGGCGAGGAGGCCCGGGGCGAGCAGCCCCGGGCGAGGAGGCCCGGGGCGAGCAGCCCCGGGCCTGGAGGCCCGGGGCGAGCAGCCCCGGGCCTGGAGGCCCGGGGCGAGCAGCCGCGGGCCTGGAGGCCCGGGGCGAGCAGCCCCGGGCCTGGAGGCCCGGGGCGAGCAGCCCCGGGCCTGGAGGCCCGGGGCGAGCAGCCCCGGGCCTGGAGGCCCGGGGCGAGCAGCCCCGGGCCTGGAGGCCCGGGGCGAGCAGCCCCGGGCCTGGAGGCCCGGGGCGAGCAGCCCCGGGCCTGGAGGCCCGGGGCGAGCAGCCCCGGGCCTGGAGGCCCGGGGCGAGCGGGGCACTTCCCATTCTGGGTCTCCAATGCCTCGGACCTTTGCGGGCAATCTCTGCACTGAGTCCCCAGGGTCTGGAGGCTGTTTCGGGTCCTGTGAACCCTTTCTCTCAGGTACAGGGAGCGGCTTCACCCACGGTGAGCCAAGGTAATGACTCAGGGTTTGGATGCCGGGTCTCCTAGCAGGTGTTTGGGATTTTGTGTTTCCCTACTCTCGGACCCAACCCCGGAGTTTCTGGGCCGAGGGGAAGGGTTTGTTTCCTTTTCGGAGTCAGGCATCTGTCTCCTTGGGATTTTGTGCTCACTGCATAGCCCCTGGAGGGGCAGCTTGGGATTCTGTGTCTCCCACTTCTCCAACATTCTCCGTAAGTTTCTCAGCTTAGACCCCATGGCCTGGAGGCTGTGTGGGATACTCTGACCCGTTCCTCTCGGGTACAGGCAGAGGCTTCAGGCATGATTAGCCATGGTAAGAGATAGCCCCGGGCGAGGAGGCCCGGGGCGAGCAGCCCCAGGCGAGGAGGCCCGGGGCGAGCAGCCCCGGGCGAGGAGGCCCGGGGCGAGCAGCCCCGGGCGAGGAGGCCCGGGGCGAGCAGCCCCGGGCGAGGAGGCCCGGGGCGAGCAGCCCCGGGCGAGGAGGCCCGGGGCGAGCAGCCCCGGGCGAGGAGGCCCGGGGCGAGCAGCCCCGGGCGAGGAGGCCCGGGGCGAGCAGCCCCGGGCCTGGAGGCCCGGGGCGAGCAGCCCCGGGCCTGGAGGCCCGGGGCGAGCGGGGCACTTCCCATTCTGGGTCTCCAATGCCTCGGACCTTTGCGGGCAATCTCTGCACTGAGTCCCCAGGGTCTGGAGGCTGTTTCGGGTCCTGTGAACCCTTTCTCTCAGGTACAGGGAGCGGCTTCACCCACGGTGAGCCAAGGTAATGACTCAGGGTTTGGATGCCGGGTCTCGTAGCAGGTGTTTGGGATTTTGTGTTTCCCTACTCTCGGACCCAACCCCAGAGTTTCTGGGCCGAGGGGAAGGGTTTGTTTCCTTTTCGGAGTCAGGCATCTGTCTCCTTGGGATTTTGTGCTCGCTGCATAGCCCCTGGAGGGGCAGCTTGGGATTCTGTGTCTCCCACTTCTCCAACATTCTCCGTAAGTTTCTCAGCTTAGACCCCATGGCCTGGAGGCTGTGTGGGATACTCTGACCCGTTCCTCTCGGGTACAGGCAGAGGCTTCAGGCATGATTAGCCATGGTAAGAGATAGCCCCGGGCGAGGAGGCCCGGGGCGAGCAGCCCCGGGCGAGGAGGCCCGGGGCGAGCAGCCCCGGGCGAGGAGGCCCGGGGCGAGCAGCCCCGGGCGAGGAGGCCCGGGGCGAGCAGCCCCGGGCGAGGAGGCCCGGGGCGAGCAGCCCCGGGCGAGGAGGCCCGGGGCGAGCAGCCCCGGGCGAGGAGGCCCGGGGCGAGCAGCCCCGGGCGAGGAGGCCCGGGGCGAGCAGCCCCGGGCGAGGAGGCCCGGGGCGAGCAGCCCCGGGCGAGGAGGCCCGGGGCGAGCAGCCCCGGGCCTGGAGGCCCGGGGCGAGCAGCCCCGGGCCTGGAGGCCCGGGGCGAGCAGCCCCGGGCCTGGAGGCCCGGGGCGAGCAGCCCCGGGCCTGGAGGCCCGGGGCGAGCAGCCCCGGGCCTGGAGGCCCGGGGCGAGCAGCCCCGGGCCTGGAGGCCCGGGGCGAGCAGCCCCGGGCCTGGAGGCCCGGGGCGAGCAGCCCCGGGCCTGGAGGCCCGGGGCGAGCAGCCCCGGGCCTGGAGGCCCGGGGCGAGCAGCCCCGGGCCTGGAGGCCCGGGGCGAGCAGCCCCGGGCCTGGAGGCCCGGGGCGAGCAGCCCCGGGCCTGGAGGCCCGGGGCGAGCAGCCCCGGGCCTGGAGGCCCGGGGCGAGCAGCCCCGGGCCTGGAGGCCCGGGGCGAGCAGCCCCGGGCCTGGAGGCCCGGGGCGAGCAGCCCCGGGCCTGGAGGCCCGGGGCGAGCAGCCCCGGGCCTGGAGGCCCGGGGCGAGCAGCCCCGGGCCTGGAGGCCCGGGGCGAGCAGCCCCGGGCCTGGAGGCCCGGGGCGAGCAGCCCCGGGCCTGGAGGCCCGGGGCGAGCAGCCCCGGGCCTGGAGGCCCGGGGCGAGCAGCCCCGGGCCTCGAGGCCCGGGGCGAGCAGCCCCGGGCCTCGAGGCCCGGGGCGAGCGGGGCACTTCCCATTCTGGGTCTCCAATGCCTCGGACCTTTGCGGGCAATCTCTGCACTGAGTCCCCAGGGTCTGGAGGCTGTTTCGGGTCCTGTGAACCCTTTCTCTCAGGTACAGGGAGCGGCTTCACCCACGGTGAGCCAAGGTAATGACTCAGGGTTTGGATGCCGGGTCTCGTAGCAGGTGTTTGGGATTTTGTGTTTCCCTACTCTCGGACCCAACCCCGGAGTTTCTGGGCCGAGGGGAAGGGTTTGTTTCCTTTTCGGAGTCAGGCATCTGTCTCCTTGGGATTTTGTGCTCACTGCATAGCCCCTGGAGGGGCAGCTTGGGATTCTGTGTCTCCCACTTCTCCAACATTCTCCGTAAGTTTCTCAGCTTAGACCCCATGGCCTGGAGGCTGTGTGGATACTCTGACCCGTTCCTCTCGGGTACAGGCAGAGGCTTCAGGCATGATTAGCCATGGTAAGAGATAGCCCCGGGCGAGGAGGCCCGGGGCGAGCAGCCCCGGGCGAGGAGGCCCGGGGCGAGCGGCCCCGGGCGAGGAGGCCCGGGGCGAGCGGCCCCGGGCGAGGAGGCCCGGGGCGAGCGGCCCCGGGCCTGGAGGCCCGGGGCGAGCGGCCCCGGTCGAGGAGGCCCGGGGCGAGCGGCCCCGGGCCTGGAGGCCCGGGGCGAGCGGCCCCGGGCGAGGAGGCCCGGGGCGAGCGGCCACGGGCCTGGAGGCCCGGGGCGAGCGGCCCCGGGCGAGGAGGCCCGGGGCGAGCGGCCCCGGGCGAGGAGGCCCGGGGCGAGCGGCCCCGGGCCTGGAGGCCCGGGGCGAGCGGCCCCGGGCCTGGAGGCCCGGGGCGAGCGGCCCCGGGCCTGGAGGCCCGGGGCGAGCGGCCTCGGGCCTGGAGGCCCGGGGCGAGCGGGGCACTTCCCATTCTGGGTCTCCAATGCCTCGGACCTTTGCGGGCAATCTCTGCACTGAGTCCCCAGGGTCTGGAGGCTGTTTCGGGTCCTGTGAACCCTTTCTCTCAGGTACAGGGAGCGGCTTCACCCACGGTGAGCCAAGGTAATGACTCAGGGTTTGGATGCCGGGTCTCGTAGCAGGTGTTTGGGATTTTGTGTTTCCCTACTCTCGGACCCAACCCCGGAGTTTCTGGGCCGAGGGGAAGGGTTTGTTTCCTTTTCGGAGTCAGGCATCTGTCTCCTTGGGATTTTGTGCTCGCTGCATAGCCCCTGGAGGGGCAGCTTGGGATTCTGTGTTTCCCACTTCTCCAACATTCTCCGTAAGTTTCTCAGCTTAGACCCCATGGCCTGGAGGCTGTGTGGGATACTCTGACCCGTTCCTCTCGGGTACAGGCAGAGGCTTCAGGCATGATTAGCCATGGTAAGAGATAGCCCCGGGCGAGGAGGCCCGGGGCGAGCAGCCCCGGGCGAGGAGGCCCGGGGCGAGCAGCCCCGGGCCTGGAGGCCCGGGGCGAGCAGCCCCGGGCCTGGAGGCCCGGGGCGAGCAGCCCCGGGCGAGGAGGCCCGGGGCGAGCAGCCCCGGGCCTGGAGCCCCGGGGCGAGCAGCCCCGGGCCTGGAGGCCCGGGGCGAGCAGCCCCGGGCGAGGAGGCCCGGGGCGAGCAGCCCCGGGCCTGGAGGCCCGGGGCGAGCAGCCCCGGGCCTGGAGGCCCGGGGCGAGCAGCCCCGGGCCTGGAGGCCCGGGGCGAGCGGGGCACTTCCCATTCTGGGTCTCCAATGCCTCGGACCTTTGCGGGCAATCTCTGCACTGAGTCCCCAGGGTCTGGAGGCTGTTTCGGGTCCTGTGAACCCTTTCTCTCAGGTACAGGGAGCGGCTTCACCCACGGTGAGCCAAGGTAATGACTCAGGGTTTGGATGCCGGGTCTCGTAGCAGGTGTTTGGGATTTTGTGTTTCCCTACTCTCGGACCCAACCCCGGAGTTTCTGGGCCGAGGGGAAGGGTTTGTTTCCTTTTCGGAGTCAGGCATCTGTCTCCTTGGGATTTTGTGCTCGCTGCATAGCCCCTGGAGGGGCAGCTTGGGATTCTGTGTCTCCCACTTCTCCAACATTCTCCGTAAGTTTCTCAGCTTAGACCCCATGGCCTGGAGGCTGTGTGGGATACTCTGACCCGTTCCTCTCGGGTACAGGCAGAGGCTTCAGGCATGATTAGCCATGGTAAGAGATAGCCCCGGGCGAGGAGGCCCGGGGCGAGCAGCCCCGGGCGAGGAGGCCCGGGGCGAGCGGCCCCGGGCGAGGAGGCCCGGGGCGAGCGGCCCCGGGCCTGGAGGCCCGGGGCGAGCGGCCCCGGGCGAGGAGGCCCGGGGCGAGCGGCCCCGGGCCTGGAGGCCCGGGGCGAGCGGCCCCGGGCGAGGAGGCCCGGGGCGAGCGGCCCCGGGCCTGGAGGCCCGGGGCGAGCGGCCCCGGGCGAGGAGGCCCGGGGCGAGCGGCCCCGGGCCTGGAGGCCCGGGGCGAGCGGCCCCGGGCGAGGAGGCCCGGGGCGAGCGGCCCCGGGCCTGGAGGCCCGGGGCGAGCGGCCCCGGGCCTGGAGGCCCGGGGCGAGCGGCCCCGGGCCTGGAGGCCCGGGGCGAGCGGCCCCGGGCCTGGAGGCCCGGGGCGAGCGGGGCACTTCCCATTCTGGGTCTCCAATGCCTCGGACCTTTGCGGGCAATCTCTGCACTGAGTCCCCAGGGTCTGGAGGCTATTTCGGGTCCTGTGAACCCTTTCTCTCAGGTACAGGGAGCGGCTTCACCCACGGTGAGCCAAGGTAATGACTCAGGGTTTGGATGCCGGGTCTCGTAGCAGGTGTTTGGGATTTTGTGTTTCCCTACTCTCGGACCCAACCCCGGAGTTTCTGGGCCGAGGGGAAGGGTTTGTTTCCTTTTCGGAGTCAGGCATCTGTCTCCTTGGGATTTTGTGCTCGCTGCATAGCCCCTGGAGGGGCAGCTTGGGATTCTGTGTCTCCCACTTCTCCAACATTCTCCGTAAGTTTCTCAGCTTAGACCCCATGGCCTGGAGGCTGTGTGGGATACTCTGACCCGTTCCTCTCGGGTACAGGCAGAGGCTTCAGGCATGATTAGCCATGGTAAGAGATAGCCCCGGGCGAGGAGGCCCGGGGCGAGCAGCCCCGGGCGAGGAGGCCCGGGGCGAGCAGCCCCGGGCCTGGAGGCCCGGGGCGAGCAGCCCCGGGCGAGGAGGCCCGGGGCGAGCAGCCCCGGGCGAGGAGGCCCGGGGCGAGCAGCCCCGGGCGAGGAGGCCCGGGGCGAGCAGCCCCGGGCGAGGAGGCCCGGGGCGAGCAGCCCCGGGCGAGGAGGCCCGGGGCGAGCAGCCCCGGGCGAGGAGGCCCGGGGCGAGCAGCCCCGGGCGAGGAGGCCCGGGGCGAGCAGCCCCGGGCCTGGAGGCCCGGGGCGAGCAGCCCCGGGCCTGGAGGCCCGGGGCGAGCAGCCCCGGGCCTGGAGGCCCGGGGCGAGCAGCCCCGGGCCTGGAGGCCCGGGGCGAGCAGCCCCGGGCCTGGAGGCCCGGGGCGAGCAGCCCCGGGCCTGGAGGCCCGGGGCGAGCAGCCCCGGGCCTGGAGGCCCGGGGCGAGCGGGGCACTTCCCATTCTGGGTCTCCAATGCCTCGGACCTTTGCGGGCAATCTCTGCACTGAGTCCCCAGGGTCTGGAGGCTGTTTCGGGTCCTGTGAACCCTTTCTCTCAGGTACAGGGAGCGGCTTCACCCACGGTGAGCCAAGGTAATGACTCAGGGTTTGGATGCCGGGTCTCGTAGCAGGTGTTTGGGATTTTGTGTTTCCCTACTCTCGGACCCAACCCCGGAGTTTCTGGGCCGAGGGGAAGGGTTTGTTTCCTTTTCGGAGTCAGGCATCTGTCTCCTTGGGATTTTGTGCTCACTGCATAGCCCCTGGAGGGGCAGCTTGGGATTCTGTGTCTCCCACTTCTCCAACATTCTCCGTAAGTTTCTCAGCTTAGACCCCATGGCCTGGAGGCTGTGTGGGATACTCTGACCCGTTCCTCTCGGGTACAGGCAGAGGCTTCAGGCATGATTAGCCATGGTAAGAGATAGCCCCGGGCGAGGAGGCCCGGGGCGAGCAGCCCCGGGCGAGGAGGCCCGGGGCGAGCGGCCCCGGGCGAGGAGGCCCGGGGCGAGCGGCCCCGGGCCTGGAGGCCCGGGGCGAGCGGCCCCGGGCCTGGAGGCCCGGGGCGAGCGGCCCCGGGCCTGGAGGCCCGGGGCGAGCGGGGCACTTCCCATTCTGGGTCTCCAATGCCTCGGACCTTTGCGGGCAATCTCTGCACTGAGTCCCCAGGGTCTGGAGGCTGTTTCGGGTCCTGTGAACCCTTTCTCTCAGGTACAGGGAGCGGCTTCACCCACGGTGAGCCAAGGTAATGACTCAGGGTTTGGATGCCGGGTCTCGTAGCAGGTGTTTGGGATTTTGTGTTTCCCTACTCTCGGACCCAACCCCGGAGTTTCTGGGCCGAGGGGAAGGGTTTGTTTCCTTTTCGGAGTCAGGCATCTGTCTCCTTGGGATTTTGTGCTCACTGCATAGCCCCTGGAGGGGCAGCTTGGGATTCTGTGTCTCCCACTTCTCCAACATTCTCCGTAAGTTTCTCAGCTTAGACCCCATGGCCTGGAGGCTGTGTGGATACTCTGACCCGTTCCTCTCGGGTACAGGCAGAGGCTTCAGGCATGATTAGCCATGGTAAGAGATAGCCCCCGGCGAGGAGGCCCGGGGCGAGCAGCCCCGGGCGAGGAGGCCCGGGGCGAGCGGCCCCGGGCGAGGAGGCCCGGGGCGAGCGGCCCCGGGCGAGGAGGCCCGGGGCGAGCGGCCCCGGGCCTGGAGGCCCGGGGCGAGCGGCCCCGGGCCTGGAGGCCCGGGGCGAGCGGCCCCGGGCCTGGAGGCCCGGGGCGAGCGGCCCCGGTCGAGGCGGCCCGGGGCGAGCGGCCCCGGGCCTGGAGGCCCGGGGCGAGCGGCCCCGGGCGAGGAGGCCCGGGGCGAGCGGCCCCGGGCCTGGAGGCCCGGGGCGAGCGGCCCCGGGCGAGGAGGCCCGGGGCGAGCGGCCCCGGGCCTGGAGGCCCGGGGCGAGCGGCCCCGGGCGAGGAGGCCCGGGGCGAGCGGCCCCGGGCCTGGAGGCCCGGGGCGAGCGGCCCCGGGCCTGGAGGCCCGGGGCGAGCGGGGCACTTCCCATTCTGGGTCTCCAATGCCTCGGACCTTTGCGGGCAATCTCTGCACTGAGTCCCCAGGGTCTGGAGGCTGTTTCGGGTCCTGTGAACCCTTTCTCTCAGGTACAGGGAGCGGCTTCACCCACGGTGAGCCAAGGTAATGACTCAGGGTTTGGATGCCGGGTCTCGTAGCAGGTGTTTGGGATTTTGTGTTTCCCTACTCTCGGACCCAACCCCGGAGTTTCTGGGCCGAGGGGAAGGGTTTGTTTCCTTTTCGGAGTCAGGCATCTGTCTCCTTGGGATTTTGTGCTCGCTGCATAGCCCCTGGAGGGGCAGCTTGGGATTCTGTGTCTCCCACTTCTCCAACATTCTCCGTAAGTTTCTCAGGTTAGACCCCATGGCCTGGAGGCTGTGTGGGATACTCTGACCCGTTCCTCTCGGGTACAGGCAGAGGCTTCAGGCATGATTAGCCATGGTAAGAGATAGCCCCGGGCGAGGAGGCCCGGGGCGAGCAGCCCCGGGCGAGGAGGCCCGGGGCGAGCAGCCCCGGGCCTGGAGGCCCGGGGCGAGCAGCCCCGGGCCTGGAGGCCCGGGGCGAGCAGCCCCGGGCGAGGAGGCCCGGGGCGAGCAGCCCCGGGCGAGGAGGCCCGGGGCGAGCAGCCCCGGGCGAGGAGGCCCGGGGCGAGCAGCCCCGGGCCTGGAGGCCCGGGGCGAGCAGCCCCGGGCCTGGAGGCCCGGGGCGAGCAGCCCCGGGCCTGGAGGCCCGGGGCGAGCAGCCCCGGGCCTGGAGGCCCGGGGCGAGCAGCCCCGGGCCTGGAGGCCCGGGGCGAGCAGCCCCGGGCCTGGAGGCCCGGGGCGAGCAGCCCCGGGCCTGGAGGCCCGGGGCGAGCGGGGCACTTCCCATTCTGGGTCTCCAATGCCTCGGACCTTTGCGGGCAATCTCTGCACTGAGTCCCCAGGGTCTGGAGGCTGTTTCGGGTCCTGTGAACCCTTTCTCTCAGGTACAGGGAGCGGCTTCACCCACGGTGAGCCAAGGTAATGACTCAGGGTTTGGATGCCGGGTCTCGTAGCAGGTGTTTGGGATTTTGTGTTTCCCTACTCTCGGACCCAACCCCGGAGTTTCTGGGCCGAGGGGAAGGGTTTGTTTCCTTTTCGGAGTCAGGCATCTGTCTCCTTGGGATTTTGTGCTCACTGCATAGCCCCTGGAGGGGCAGCTTGGGATTCTGTGTCTCCCACTTCTCCAACATTCTCCGTAAGTTTCTCAGCTTAGACCCCATGGCCTGGAGGCTGTGTGGGATACTCTGACCCGTTCCTCTCGGGTACAGGCAGAGGCTTCAGGCATGATTAGCCATGGTAAGAGATAGCCCCGGGCGAGGAGGCCCGGGGCGAGCGGCCCCGGGCGAGGAGGCCCGGGGCGAGCGGCCCCGGGCGAGGAGGCCCGGGGCGAGCGGCCCCGGGCGAGGAGGCCCGGGGCGAGCGGCCCCGGGCGAGGAGGCCCGGGGCGAGCGGCCCCGGGCGAGGAGGCCCGGGGCGAGCGGCCCCGGGCCTGGAGGCCCGGGGCGAGCGGCCCCGGGCCTGGAGGCCCGGGGCGAGCGGCCCCGGGCCTGGAGGCCCGGGGCGAGCGGCCCCGGGCCTGGAGGCCCGGGGCGAGCGGCCCCGGGCCTGGAGGCCCGGGGCGAGCGGCCCCGGGCCTGGAGGCCCGGGGCGAGCGGGGCACTTCCCATTCTGGGTCTCCAATGCCTCGGACCTTTGCGGGCAATCTCTGCACTGAGTCCCCAGGGTCTGGAGGCTGTTTCGGGTCCTGTGAACCCTTTCTCTCAGGTACAGGGAGCGGCTTCACCCACGGTGAGCCAAGGTAATGACTCAGGGTTTGGATGCCGGGTCTCGTAGCAGGTGTTTGGGATTTTGTGTTTCCCTACTCTCGGACCCAACCCCGGAGTTTCTGGGCCGAGGGGAAGGGTTTGTTTCCTTTTCGGAGTCAGGCATCTGTCTCCTTGGGATTTTGTGCTCGCTGCATAGCCCCTGGAGGGGCAGCTTGGGATTCTGTGTCTCCCACTTCTCCAACATTCTCCGTAAGTTTCTCAGCTTAGACCCCATGGCCTGGAGGCTGTGTGGGATACTCTGACCCGTTCCTCTCGGGTACAGGCAGAGGCTTCAGGCATGATTAGCCATGGTAAGAGATAGCCCCGGGCGAGGAGGCCCGGGGGAGCAGCCCCGGGCGAGGAGGCCCGGGGCGAGCAGCCCCGGGCGAGGAGGCCCGGGGCGAGCAGCCCCGGGCGAGGAGGCCCGGGGCGAGCAGCCCCGGGCCTGGAGGCCCGGGGCGAGCAGCCCCGGGCGAGGAGGCCCGGGGCGAGCAGCCCCGGGCGAGGAGGCCCGGGGCGAGCAGCCCCGGGCCTGGAGGCCCGGGGCGAGCAGCCCCGGGCCTGGAGGCCCGGGGCGAGCAGCCCCGGGCCTGGAGGCCCGGGGCGAGCAGCCCCGGGCCTGGAGGCCCGGGGCGAGCGGGGCACTTCCCATTCTGGGTCTCCAATGCCTCGGACCTTTGCGGGCAATCTCTGCACTGAGTCCCCAGGGTCTGGAGGCTGTTTCGGGTCCTGTGAACCCTTTCTCTCAGGTACAGGGAGCGGCTTCACCCACGGTGAGCCAAGGTAATGACTCAGGGTTTGGATGCCGGGTCTCGTAGCAGGTGTTTGGGATTTTGTGTTTCCCTACTCTCGGACCCAACCCCGGAGTTTCTGGGCAGAGGGGAAGGGTTTGTTTCCTTTTCGGAGTCAGGCATCTGTCTCCTTGGGATTTTGTGCTCACTGCATAGCCCCTGGAGGGGCAGCTTGGGATTCTGTGTCTCCCACTTCTCCAACATTCTCCGTAAGTTTCTCAGCTTAGACCCCATGGCCTGGAGGCTGTGTGGGATACTCTGACCCGTTCCTCTCGGGTACAGGCAGAGGCTTCAGGCATGATTAGCCATGGTAAGAGATAGCCCCGGGCGAGGAGGCCCGGGGCGAGCGGCCCCGGGCGAGGAGGCCAGGGGCGAGCGGCCCCGGGCGAGGAGGCCCGGGGCGAGCGGCCCCGGGCCTGGAGGCCCGGGGCGAGCGGCCCCGGGCGAGGAGGCCCGGGGCGAGCGGCCCCGGGCCTTGAGGCCCGGGGCGAGCGGCCCCGGGCGAGGAGGCCCGGGGCGAGCGGCCCCGGGCCTGGAGGCCCGGGGCGAGCGGCCCCGGGCGAGGAGGCCCGGGGCGAGCGGCCCCGGGCCTGGAGGCCCGGGGCGAGCGGCCCCGGGCGAGGAGGCCCGGGGCGAGCGGCCCCGGGCCTGGAGGCCCGGGGCGAGCGGCCCCGGGCGAGGAGGCCCGGGGCGAGCGGCCCCGGGCCTGGAGGCCCGGGGCGAGCGGGGCACTTCCCATTCTGGGTCTCCAATGCCTCGGACCTTTGCGGGCAATCTCTGCACTGAGTCCCCAGGGTCTGGAGGCTGTTTCGGGTCCTGTGAACCCTTTCTCTCAGGTACAGGGAGCGGCTTCACCCACGGTGAGCCAAGGTAATGACTCAGGGTTTGGATGCCGGGTCTCGTAGCAGGTGTTTGGGATTTTGTGTTTCCCTACTCTCGGACCCAACCCCGGAGTTTCTGGGCCGAGGGGAAGGGTTTGTTTCCTTTTCGGAGTCAGGCATCTGTCTCCTTGGGATTTTGTGCTCGCTGCATAGCCCCTGGAGGGGCAGCTTGGGATTCTGTGTCTCCCACTTCTCCAACATTCTCCGTAAGTTTCTCAGCTTAGACCCCATGGCCTGTAGGCTGTGTGGGATACTCTGACCCGTTCCTCTCGGGTACAGGCAGAGGCTTCAGGCATGATTAGCCATGGTAAGAGATAGCCCCGGGCGAGGAGGCCCGGGGCGAGCAGCCCCGGGCGAGGAGGCCCGGGGCGAGCAGCCCCGGGCGAGGAGGCCCGGGGCGAGCAGCCCCGGGCGAGGAGGCCCGGGGCGAGCAGCCCCGGGCCTGGAGGCCCGGGGCGAGCAGCCCCGGGCGAGGAGGCCCGGGGCGAGCAGCCCCGGGCGAGGAGGCCCGGGGCGAGCAGCCCCGGGCCTGGAGGCCCGGGGCGAGCAGCCCCGGGCCTGGAGGCCCGGGGCGAGCAGCCCCGGGCCTGGAGGCCCGGGGCGAGCAGCCCCGGGCCTGGAGGCCCGGGGCGAGCAGCCCCGGGCCTGGAGGCCCGGGGCGAGCAGCCCCGGGCCTGGAGGCCCGGGGCGAGCAGCCCCGGGCCTGGAGGCCCGGGGCGAGCAGCCCCGGGCCTGGAGGCCCGGGGCGAGCAGCCCCGGGCCTGGAGGCCCGGGGCGAGCAGCCCCGGGCCTGGAGGCCCGGGGCGAGCAGCCCCGGGCCTGGAGGCCCGGGGCGAGCAGCCCCGGGCCTGGAGGCCCGGGGCGAGCAGCCCCGGGCCTGGAGGCCCGGGGCGAGCAGCCCCGGGCCTGGAGGCCCGGGGCGAGCAGCCCCGGGCCTGGAGGCCCGGGGCGAGCAGCCCCGGGCCTGGAGGCCCGGGGCGAGCAGCCCCGGGCCTGGAGGCCCGGGGCGAGCAGCCCCGGGCCTGGAGGCCCGGGGCGAGCGGGGCACTTCCCATTCTGGGTCTCCAATGCCTCGGACCTTTGCGGGCAATCTCTGCACTGAGTCCCCAGGGTCTGGAGGCTGTTTCGGGTCCTGTGAACCCTTTCTCTCAGGTACAGGGAGCGGCTTCACCCACGGTGAGCCAAGGTAATGACTCAGGGTTTGGATGCCGGGTCTCGTAGCAGGTGTTTGGGATTTTGTGTTTCCCTACTCTCGGACCTAACCCCGGAGTTTCTGGGCCGAGGGGAAGGGTTTGTTTCCTTTTCGGAGTCAGGCATCTGTCTCCTTGGGATTTTGTGCTCGCTGCATAGCCCCTGGAGGGGCAGCTTGGGATTCTGTGTCTCCCACTTCTCCAACATTCTCCGTAAGTTTCTCAGCTTAGACCCCATGGCCTGGAGGCTGTGTGGGATACTCTGACCCGTTCCTCTCGGGTACAGGCAGAGGCTTCAGGCATGATTAGCCATGGTAAGAGATAGCCCCGGGCGAGGAGGACCGGGGCGAGCAGCCCCGGGCGAGGAGGCCCGGGGCGAGCAGCCCCGGGCCTGGAGGCCCGGGGCGAGCAGCCCCGGGCCTGGAGGCCCGGGGCGAGCAGCCCCGGGCGAGGAGGCCCGGGGCGAGCAGCCCCGGGCCTGGAGGCCCGGGGCGAGCAGCCCCGGGCGAGGAGGCCCGGGGCGAGCAGCCCCGGGCGAGGAGGCCCGGGGCGAGCAGCCCCGGGCCTGGAGGCCCGGGGCGAGCAGCCCCGGGCCTGGAGGCCCGGGGCGAGCAGCCCCGGGCCTGGAGGCCCGGGGCGAGCAGCCCCGGGCCTGGAGGCCCGGGGCGAGCAGCCCCGGGCCTGGAGGCCCGGGGCGAGCAGCCCCGGGCCTGGAGGCCCGGGGCGAGCGGGGCACTTCCCATTCTGGGTCTCCAATGCCTCGGACCTTTGCGGGCAATCTCTGCACTGAGTCCCCAGGGTCTGGAGGCTGTTTCGGGTCCTGTGAACCCTTTCTCTCAGGTACAGGGAGCGGCTTCACCCACGGTGAGCCAAGGTAATGACTCAGGGTTTGGATGCCGGGTCTCGTAGCAGGTGTTTGGGATTTTGTGTTTCCCTACTCTCGGACCCAACCCCGGAGTTTCTGGGCCGAGGGGAAGGGTTTGTTTCCTTTTCGGAGTCAGGCATCTGTCTCCTTGGGATTTTGTGCTCGCTGCATAGCCCCTGGAGGGGCAGCTTGGGATTCTGTGTCTCCCACTTCTCCAACATTCTCCTTAAGTTTCTCAGCTTAGACCCCATGGCCTGGAGGCTGTGTGGGATACTCTGACCCGTTCCTCTCGGGTACAGGCAGAGGCTTCAGGCATGATTAGCCATGGTAAGAGATAGCCCCGGGCGAGGAGGCCCGGGGCGAGCAGCCCCGGGCGAGGAGGCCCGGGGCGAGCAGCCCCGGGCGAGGAGGCCCGGGGCGAGCAGCCCCGGGCGAGGAGGCCCGGGGCGAGCAGCCCCGGGCGAGGAGGCCCGGGGCGAGCAGCCCCGGGCGAGGAGGCCCGGGGCGAGCAGCCCCGGGCGAGGAGGCCCGGGGCGAGCAGCCCCGGGCGAGGAGGCCCGGGGCGAGCAGCCCCGGGCGAGGAGGCCCGGGGCGAGCAGCCCCGGGCGAGGAGGCCCGGGGCGAGCAGCCCCGGGCCTGGAGGCCCGGGGCGAGCAGCCCCGGGCGAGGAGGCCCGGGGCGAGCAGCCCCGGGCGAGGAGGCCCGGGGCGAGCAGCCCCGGGCGAGGAGGCCCGGGGCGAGCAGCCCCGGGCCTGGAGGCCCGGGGCGAGCAGCCCCGGGCGAGGAGGCCCGGGGCGAGCAGCCCCGGGCGAGGAGGCCCGGGGCGAGCAGCCCCGGGCGAGGAGGCCCGGGGCGAGCAGCCCCGGGCGAGGAGGCCCGGGGCGAGCAGCCCCGGGCGAGGAGGCCCGGGGCGAGCAGCCCCGGGCGAGGAGGCCCGGGGCGAGCAGCCCCGGGCGAGGAGGCCCGGGGCGAGCAGCCCCGGGCGAGGAGGCCCGGGGCGAGCAGCCCCGGGCCTGGAGGCCCGGGGCGAGCAGCCCCGGGCGAGGAGGCCCGGGGCGAGCAGCCCCGGGCGAGGAGGCCCGGGGCGAGCAGCCCCGGGCGAGGAGGCCCGGGGCGAGCAGCCCCGGGCGAGGAGGCCCGGGGCGAGCAGCCCCGGGCCTGGAGGCCCGGGGCGAGCAGCCCCGGGCCTGGAGGCCCGGGGCGAGCAGCCCCGGGCGAGGAGGCCCGGGGCGAGCAGCCCCGGGCGAGGAGGCCCGGGGCGAGCAGCCCCGGGCCTGGAGGCCCGGGGCGAGCAGCCCCGGGCCTGGAGGCCCGGGGCGAGCAGCCCCGGGCGAGGAGGCCCGGGGCGAGCAGCCCCGGGCCTGGAGGCCCGGGGCGAGCAGCCCCGGGCCTGGAGGCCCGGGGCGAGCAGCCCCGGGCCTGGAGGCCCGGGGCGAGCAGCCCCGGGCCTGGAGGCCCGGGGCGAGCAGCCCCGGGCCTGGAGGCCCGGGGCGAGCAGCCCCGGGCCTGGAGGCCCGGGGCGAGCAGCCCCGGGCCTGGAGGCCCGGGGCGAGCAGCCCCGGGCCTGGAGGCCCGGGGCGAGCAGCCCCGGGCCTGGAGGCCCGGGGCGAGCAGCCCCGGGCCTGGAGGCCCGGGGCGAGCAGCCCCGGGCCTGGAGGCCCGGGGCGAGCAGCCCCGGGCCTGGAGGCCCGGGGCGAGCAGCCCCGGGCCTGGAGGCCCGGGGCGAGCAGCCCCGGGCCTGGAGGCCCGGGGCGAGCAGCCCCGGGCCTGGAGGCCCGGGGCGAGCAGCCCCGGGCCTGGAGGCCCGGGGCGAGCAGCCCCGGGCCTGGAGGCCCGGGGCGAGCAGCCCCGGGCCTGGAGGCCCGGGGCGAGCAGCCCCGGGCCTGGAGGCCCGGGGCGAGCAGCCCCGGGCCTGGAGGCCCGGGGCGAGCAGCCCCGGGCCTGGAGGCCCGGGGCGAGCAGCCCCGGGCCTGGAGGCCCGGGGCGAGCAGCCCCGGGCCTGGAGGCCCGGGGCGAGCAGCCCCGGGCCTGGAGGCCCGGGGCGAGCAGCCCCGGGCCTGGAGGCCCGGGGCGAGCAGCCCCGGGCCTGGAGGCCCGGGGCGAGCAGCCCCGGGCCTGGAGGCCCGGGGCGAGCAGCCCCGGGCCTGGAGGCCCGGGGCGAGCAGCCCCGGGCCTGGAGGCCCGGGGCGAGCAGCCCCGGGCCTGGAGGCCCGGGGCGAGCAGCCCCGGGCCTGGAGGCCCGGGGCGAGCAGCCCCGGGCCTGGAGGCCCGGGGCGAGCAGCCCCGGGCCTGGAGGCCCGGGGCGAGCAGCCCCGGGCCTGGAGGCCCGGGGCGAGCAGCCCCGGGCCTGGAGGCCCGGGGCGAGCAGCCCCGGGCCTGGAGGCCCGGGGCGAGCAGCCCCGGGCCTGGAGGCCCGGGGCGAGCAGCCCCGGGCCTGGAGGCCCGGGGCGAGCAGCCCCGGGCCTGGAGGCCCGGGGCGAGCAGCCCCGGGCCTGGAGGCCCGGGGCGAGCAGCCCCGGGCCTGGAGGCCCGGGGCGAGCAGCCCCGGGCCTGGAGGCCCGGGGCGAGCAGCCCCGGGCCTGGAGGCCCGGGGCGAGCAGCCCCGGGCCTGGAGGCCCGGGGCGAGCAGCCCCGGGCCTGGAGGCCCGGGGCGAGCAGCCCCGGGCCTGGAGGCCCGGGGCGAGCAGCCCCGGGCCTGGAGGCCCGGGGCGAGCAGCCCCGGGCCTGGAGGCCCGGGGCGAGCAGCCCCGGGCCTGGAGGCCCGGGGCGAGCAGCCCCGGGCCTGGAGGCCCGGGGCGAGCAGCCCCGGGCCTCGAGGCCCGGGGCGAGCAGCCCCGGGCCTCGAGGCCCGGGGCGAGCAGCCCCGGGCCTGGAGGCCCGGGGCGAGCAGCCCCGGGCCTGGAGGCCCGGGGCGAGCAGCCCCGGGCCTCGAGGCCCGGGGCGAGCAGCCCCGGGCCTCGAGGCCCGGGGCGAGCAGCCCCGGGCCTGGAGGCCCGGGGCGAGCAGCCCCGGGCCTGGAGGCCCGGGGCGAGCAGCCCCGGGCCTCGAGGCCCGGGGCGAGCAGCCCCGGGCCTCGAGGCCCGGGGCGAGCAGCCCCGGGCCTGGAGGCCCGGGGCGAGCAGCCCCGGGCCTCGAGGCCCGGGGCGAGCAGCCCCGGGCCTCGAGGCCCGGGGCGAGCAGCCCCGGGCCTGGAGGCCCGGGGCGAGCAGCCCCGGGCCTGGAGGCCCGGGGCGAGCAGCCCCGGGCCTGGAGGCCCGGGGCGAGCAGCCCCGGGCCTCGAGGCCCGGGGCGAGCAGCCCCGGGCCTCGAGGCCCGGGGCGAGCGGGGCACTTCCCATTCTGGGTCTCCAATGCCTCGGACCTTTGCGGGCAATCTCTGCACTGAGTCCCCAGGGTCTGGAGGCTGTTTCGGGTCCTGTGAACCCTTTCTCTCATGTACAGGGAGCGGCTTCACCCACGGTGAGCCAAGGTAATGACTCAGGGTTTGGATGCCGGGTCTCGTAGCAGGTGTTTCGGATTTTGTGTTTCCCTACTCTCGGACCCAACCCCGGAGTTTCTGGGCCGAGGGGAAGGGTTTGTTTCCTTTTCGGAGTCAGGCATCTGTCTCCTTGGGATTTTGTGCTCACTGCATAGCCCCTGGAGGGGCAGCTTGGGATTCTGTGTCTCCCACTTCTCCAACATTCTCCGTAAGTTTCTCAGCTTAGACCCCATGGCCTGGAGGCTGTGTGGGATACTCTGACCCGTTCCTCTCGGGTACAGGCAGAGGCTTCAGGCATGATTAGCCATGGTAAGAGATAGCCCCGGGCGAGGAGGCCCGGGGCGAGCGGCCCCGGGCGAGGAGGCCCGGGGCGAGCGGCCCCGGGCCTGGAGGCCCGGGGCGAGCGGCCCCGGGCCTGGAGGCCCGGGGCGAGCGGCCCCGGGCCTGGAGGCCCGGGGCGAGCGGGGCACTTCCCATTCTGGGTCTCCAATGCCTCGGACCTTTGCGGGCAATCTCTGCACTGAGTCCCCAGGGTCTGGAGGCTGTTTCGGGTCCTGTGAACCCTTTCTCTCAGGTACAGGGAGCGGCTTCACCCACGGTGAGCCAAGGTAATGACTCAGGGTTTGGATGCCGGGTCTCGTAGCAGGTGTTTGGGATTTTGTGTTTCCCTACTCTCGGACCCAACCCCGGAGTTTCTGGGCCGAGGGGAAGGGTTTGTTTCCTTTTCGGAGTCAGGCATCTGTCTCCTTGGGATTTTGTGCTCACTGCATAGCCCCTGGAGGGGCAGCTTGGGATTCTGTGTCTCCCACTTCTCCAACATTCTCCGTAAGTTTCTCAGCTTAGACCCCATGGCCTGGAGGCTGTGTGGATACTCTGACCCGTTCCTCTCGGGTACAGGCAGAGGCTTCAGGCATGATTAGCCATGGTAAGAGATAGCCCCGGGCGAGGAGGCCCGGGGCGAGCAGCCCCGGGCGAGGAGGCCCGGGGCGAGCGTCCCCGGGCGAGGAGGCCCGGGGCGAGCGTCCCCGGGCGAGGAGGCCCGGGGCGAGCGGCCCCGGGCCTGGAGGCCCGGGGCGAGCGGCCCCGGTCGAGGCGGCCCGGGGCGAGCGGCCCCGGGCCTGGAGGCCCGGGGCGAGCGGCCCCGGGCCTGGAGGCCCGGGGCGAGCGGCCCCGGGCGAGGAGGCCCGGGGCGAGCGGCCCCGGGCGAGGAGGCCCGGGGCGAGCGGCCCCGGGCCTGGAGGCCCGGGGCGAGCGGCCCCGGGCGAGGAGGCCCGGGGCGAGCGGCCCCGGGCGAGGAGGCCCGGGGCGAGCGGCCCCGGGCGAGGAGGCCCGGGGCGAGCGGCCCCGGGCGAGGAGGCCCGGGGCGAGCGGCCCCGGGCGAGGAGGCCCGGGGCGAGCGGCCCCGGGCGAGGAGGCCCGGGGCGAGCGGCCCCGGGCCTGGAGGCCCGGGGCGAGCGGCCCCGGGCCTGGAGGCCCGGGGCGAGCGGCCCCGGGCCTGGAGGCCCGGGGCGAGCAGCCCCGGGCCTGGAGGCCCGGGGCGAGCGGGGCACTTCCCATTCTGGGTCTCCAATGCCTCGGACCTTTGCGGGCAATCTCTGCACTGAGTCCCCAGGGTCTGGAGGCTGTTTCGGGTCCTGTGAACCCTTTCTCTCAGGTACAGGGAGCGGCTTCACCCACGGTGAGCCAAGGTAATGACTCAGGGTTTGGATGCCGGGTCTCGTAGCAGGTGTTTGGGATTTTGTGTTTCCCTACTCTCGGACCCAACCCCGGAGTTTCTGGGCAGAGGGGAAGGGTTTGTTTCCTTTTCGGAGTCAGGCATCTGTCTCCTTGGGATTTTGTGCTCACTGCATAGCCCCTGGAGGGGCAGCTTGGGATTCTGTGTCTCCCACTTCTCCAACATTCTCCGTAAGTTTCTCAGCTTAGACCCCATGGCCTGGAGGCTGTGTGGGATACTCTGACCCGTTCCTCTCGGGTACAGGCAGAGGCTTCAGGCATGATTAGCCATGGTAAGAGATAGCCCCGGGCGAGGAGGCCCGGGGCGAGCGGCCTCGGGCGAGGAGGCCCGGGGCGAGCGGCCACGGGCGAGGAGGCCCGGGGCGAGCGGCCCCGGGCCTGGAGGCCCGGGGCGAGCGGCCCCGGTCGAGGAGGCCCGGGGCGAGCGGCCCCGGGCCTTGAGGCCCGGGGCGAGCGGCCCCGGGCGAGGAGGCCCGGGGCGAGCGGCCCCGGGCCTGGAGGCCCGGGGCGAGCGGCCCCGGGCGAGGAGGCCCGGGGCGAGCGGCCCCGGGCCTGGAGGCCCGGGGCGAGCGGCCCCGGGCGAGGAGGCCCGGGGCGAGCGGCCCCGGGCCTGGAGGCCCGGGGCGAGCGGCCCCGGGCGAGGAGGCCCGGGGCGAGCGGCCCCGGGCCTGGAGGCCCGGGGCGAGCGGGGCACTTCCCATTCTGGGTCTCCAATGCCTCGGACCTTTGCGGGCAATCTCTGCACTGAGTCCCCAGGGTCTGGAGGCTGTTTCGGGTCCTGTGAACCCTTTCTCTCAGGTACAGGGAGCGGCTTCACCCACGGTGAGCCAAGGTAATGACTCAGGGTTTGGATGCCGGGTCTCGTAGCAGGTGTTTGGGATTTTGTGTTTCCCTACTCTCGGACCCAACCCCGGAGTTTCTGGGCCGAGGGGAAGGGTTTGTTTCCTTTTCGGAGTCAGGCATCTGTCTCCTTGGGATTTTGTGCTCGCTGCATAGCCCCTGGAGGGGCAGCTTGGGATTCTGTGTCTCCCACTTCTCCAACATTCTCCGTAAGTTTCTCAGCTTAGACCCCATGGCCTGGAGGCTGTGTGGGATACTCTGACCCGTTCCTCTCGGGTACAGGCAGAGGCTTCAGGCATGATTAGCCATGGTAAGAGATAGCCCCGGGCGAGGAGGCCCGGGGCGAGCAGCCCCGGGCGAGGAGGCCCGGGGCGAGCGGCCCCGGGCCTGGAGGCCCGGGGCGAGCGGCCCCGGGCGAGGAGGCCCGGGGCGAGCGGCCCCGGGCCTGGAGGCCCGGGGCGAGCGGCCCCGGGCGAGGAGGCCCGGGGCGAGCGGCCCCGGGCGAGGAGGCCCGGGGCGAGCGGCCCCGGGCCTGGAGGCCCGGGGCGAGCGGCCCCGGGCCTGGAGGCCCGGGGCGAGCGGCCCCGGGCCTGGAGGCCCGGGGCGAGCGGGGCACTTCCCATTCTGGGTCTCCAATGCCTCGGACCTTTGCGGGCAATCTCTGCACTGAGTCCCCAGGGTCTGGAGGCTGTTTCGGGTCCTGTGAACCCTTTCTCTCAGGTACAGGGAGCGGCTTCACCCACGGTGAGCCAAGGTAATGACTCAGGGTTTGGATGCCGGGTCTCGTAGCAGGTGTTTGGGATTTTGTGTTTCCCTACTCTCGGACCCAACCCCGGAGTTTCTGGGCCGAGGGGAAGGGTTTGTTTCCTTTTCGGAGTCAGGCATCTGTCTCCTTGGGATTTTGTGCTCGCTGCATAGCCCCTGGAGGGGCAGCTTGGGATTCTGTGTCTCCCACTTCTCCAACATTCTCCGTAAGTTTCTCAGCTTAGACCCCATGGCCTGGAGGCTGTGTGGGATACTCTGACCCGTTCCTCTCGGGTACAGGCAGAGGCTTCAGGCATGATTAGCCATGGTAAGAGATAGCCCCGGGCGAGGAGGCCCGGGGCGAGCGGCCCCGGGCGAGGAGGCCCGGGGCGAGCGGCCCCGGGCGAGGAGGCCCGGGGCGAGCGGCCCCGGGCGAGGAGGCCCGGGGCGAGCGGCCCCGGGCCTGGAGGCCCGGGGCGAGCGGCCCCGGGCCTGGAGGCCCGGGGCGAGCGGCCCCGGGCCTGGAGGCCCGGGGCGAGCGGCCCCGGGCCTGGAGGCCCGGGGCGAGCGGCCCCGGGCCTGGAGGCCCGGGGCGAGCGGCCCCGCGCCTGGAGGCCCGGGGCGAGCGGCCCCGGGCCTCGAGGCCCGGGGCGAGCGGCCCCGGGCCTGGAGGCCCGGGGCGAGCGGCCCCGGGCCTGGAGGCCCGGGGCGAGCGGCCCCGGGCCTGGAGGCCCGGGGCGAGCGGCCCCGGGCCTGGAGGCCCGGGGCGAGCGGCCCCGGGCCTGGAGGCCCGGGGCGAGCGGGGCACTTCCCATTCTGGGTCTCCAATGCCTCGGACCTTTGCGGGCAATCTCTGCACTGAGTCCCCAGGGTCTGGAGGCTGTTTCGGGTCCTGTGAACCCTTTCTCTCAGGTACAGGGAGCGGCTTCACCCACGGTGAGCCAAGGTAATGACTCAGGGTTTGGATGCCGGGTCTCGTAGCAGGTGTTTGGGATTTTGTGTTTCCCTACTCTCGGACCCAACCCCGGAGTTTCTGGGCCGAGGGGAAGGGTTTGTTTCCTTTTCGGAGTCAGGCATCTGTCTCCTTGGGATTTTGTGCTCGCTGCATAGCCCCTGGAGGGGCAGCTTGGGATTCTGTGTCTCCCACTTCTCCAACATTCTCCGTAAGTTTCTCAGCTTAGACCCCATGGCCTGGAGGCTGTGTGGGATACTCTGACCCGTTCCTCTCGGGTACAGGCAGAGGGTTCAGGCATGATTAGCCATGGTAAGAGATAGCCCCGGGCGAGGAGGCCCGGGGCGAGCAGCCTCGGGCCTGGAGGCCCGGGGCGAGCGGGGCACTTCCCATTCTGGGTCTCCAATGCCTCGGATCTTTGCGGGCAATCTCTGCACTGAGTCCCCAGGGTCTGGAGGCTGTTTCGGGTCCTGTGAACCCTTTCTCTCAGGTACAGGGAGCGGCTTCACCCACGGTGAGCCAAGGTAATGACTCAGGGTTTGGATGCCGGGTCTCGTAGCAGGTGTTTGGGATTTTGTGTTTCCCTACTCTCGGACCCAACCCCGGAGTTTCTGGGCCGAGGGGAAGGGTTTGTTTCCTTTTCGGAGTCAGGCATCTGTCTCCTTGGGATTTTGTGCTCGCTGCATAGCCCTTGGAGGGGCAGCTTGGGATTCTGTGTCTCCCACTTCTCCAACATTCTCCGTAAGTTTCTCAGCTTAGACCCCATGGCCTGGAGGCTGTGTGGGATACTCTGACCCGTTCCTCTCGGGTACAGGCAGAGGCTTCAGGCATGATTAGCCATGGTAAGAGATAGCCCCGGGCGAGGAGGCCCGGGGCGAGCAGCCCCGGGCGAGGAGGCCCGGGGCGAGCAGCCCCGGGCCTGGAGGCCCGGGGCGAGCAGCCCCGGGCCTGGAGGCCCGGGGCGAGCAGCCCCGGGCCTGGAGGCCCGGGGCGAGCAGCCCCGGGCCTGGAGGCCCGGGGCGAGCAGCCCCGGGCCTGGAGGCCCGGGGCGAGCAGCCCCGGGCCTGGAGGCCCGGGGCGAGCAGCCCCGGGCCTGGAGGCCCGGGGCGAGCAGCCCCGGGCCTGGAGGCCCGGGGCGAGCAGCCCCGGGCCTGGAGGCCCGGGGCGAGCAGCCCCGGGCCTGGAGGCCCGGGGCGAGCAGCCCCGGGCCTGGAGGCCCGGGGCGAGCAGCCCCGGGCCTGGAGGCCCGGGGCGAGCAGCCCCGGGCCTGGAGGCCCGGGGCGAGCAGCCCCGGGCCTGGAGGCCCGGGGCGAGCAGCCCCGGGCCTGGAGGCCCGGGGCGAGCAGCCCCGGGCCTGGAGGCCCGGGGCGAGCAGCCCCGGGCCTGGAGGCCCGGGGCGAGCAGCCCCGGGCCTGGAGGCCCGGGGCGAGCAGCCCCGGGCCTGGAGGCCCGGGGCGAGCAGCCCCGGGCCTGGAGGCCCGGGGCGAGCAGCCCCGGGCCTGGAGGCCCGGGGCGAGCGGGGCACTTCCCATTCTGGGTCTCCAATGCCTCGGACCTTTGCGGGCAATCTCTGCACTGAGTCCCCAGGGTCTGGAGGCTGTTTCGGGTCCTGTGAACCCTTTCTCTCATGTACAGGGAGCGGCTTCACCCACGGTGAGCCAAGGTAATGACTCAGGGTTTGGATGCCGGGTCTCGTAGCAGGTGTTTCGGATTTTGTGTTTCCCTACTCTCGGACCCAACCCCGGAGTTTCTGGGCCGAGGGGAAGGGTTTGTTTCCTTTTCGGAGTCAGGCATCTGTCTCCTTGGGATTTTGTGCTCACTGCATAGCCCCTGGAGGGGCAGCTTGGGATTCTGTGTCTCCCACTTCTCCAACATTCTCCGTAAGTTTCTCAGCTTAGACCCCATGGCCTGGAGGCTGTGTGGGATACTCTGACCCGTTCCTCTCGGGTACAGGCAGAGGCTTCAGGCATGATTAGCCATGGTAAGAGATAGCCCCGGGCGAGGAGGCCCGGGGCGAGCGGCCCCGGGCGAGGAGGCCCGGGGCGAGCGGCCCCGGGCCTGGAGGCCCGGGGCGAGCGGCCCCGGGCCTGGAGGCCCGGGGCGAGCGGCCCCGGGCCTGGAGGCCCGGGGCGAGCGGGGCACTTCCCATTCTGGGTCTCCAATGCCTCGGACCTTTGCGGGCAATCTCTGCACTGAGTCCCCAGGGTCTGGAGGCTGTTTCGGGTCCTGTGAACCCTTTCTCTCAGGTACAGGGAGCAGCTTCACCCACGGTGAGCCAAGGTAATGACTCAGGGTTTGGATGCCGGGTCTCGTAGCAGGTGTTTGGGATTTTGTGTTTCCCTACTCTCGGACCCAACCCCGGAGTTTCTGGGCCGAGGGGAAGGGTTTGTTTCCTTTTCGGAGTCAGGCATCTGTCTCCTTGGGATTTTGTGCTCACTGCATAGCCCCTGGAGGGGCAGCTTGGGATTCTGTGTCTCCCACTTCTCCAACATTCTCCGTAAGTTTCTCAGCTTAGACCCCATGGCCTGGAGGCTGTGTGGATACTCTGACCCGTTCCTCTCGGGTACAGGCAGAGGCTTCAGGCATGATTAGCCATGGTAAGAGATAGCCCCGGGCGAGGAGGCCCGGGGCGAGCAGCCCCGGGCGAGGAGGCCCGGGGCGAGCGGCCCCGGGCGAGGAGGCCCGGGGCGAGCGTCCCCGGGCGAGGAGGCCCGGGGCGAGCGGCCCCGGGCCTGGAGGCCCGGGGCGAGCGGCCCCGGTCGAGGCGGCCCGGGGCGAGCGGCCCCGGGCCTGGAGGCCCGGGGCGAGCGGCCCCGGGCCTGGAGGCCCGGGGCGAGCGGCCCCGGGCGAGGAGGCCCGGGGCGAGCGGCCCCGGGCGAGGAGGCCCGGGGCGAGCGGCCCCGGGCCTGGAGGCCCGGGGCGAGCGGCCCCGGGCGAGGAGGCCCGGGGCGAGCGGCCCCGGGCGAGGAGGCCCGGGGCGAGCGGCCCCGGGCGAGGAGGCCCGGGGCGAGCGGCCCCGGGCGAGGAGGCCCGGGGCGAGCGGCCCCGGGCGAGGAGGCCCGGGGCGAGCGGCCCCGGGCGAGGAGGCCCGGGGCGAGCGGCCCCGGGCCTGGAGGCCCGGGGCGAGCGGCCCCGGGCCTGGAGGCCCGGGGCGAGCAGCCCCGGGCCTGGAGGCCCGGGGCGAGCGGGGCACTTCCCATTCTGGGTCTCCAATGCCTCGGACCTTTGCGGGCAATCTCTGCACTGAGTCCCCAGGGTCTGGAGGCTGTTTCGGGTCCTGTGAACCCTTTCTCTCAGGTACAGGGAGCGGCTTCACCCACGGTGAGCCAAGGTAATGACTCAGGGTTTGGATGCCGGGTCTCGTAGCAGGTGTTTGGGATTTTGTGTTTCCCTACTCTCGGACCCAACCCCGGAGTTTCTGGGCAGAGGGGAAGGGTTTGTTTCCTTTTCGGAGTCAGGCATCTGTCTCCTTGGGATTTTGTGCTCACTGCATAGCCCCTGGAGGGGCAGCTTGGGATTCTGTGTCTCCCACTTCTCCAACATTCTCCGTAAGTTTCTCAGCTTAGACCCCATGGCCTGGAGGCTGTGTGGGATACTCTGACCCGTTCCTCTCGGGTACAGGCAGAGGCTTCAGGCATGATTAGCCATGGTAAGAGATAGCCCCGGGCGAGGAGGCCCGGGGCGAGCGGCCTCGGGCGAGGAGGCCCGGGGCGAGCGGCCACGGGCGAGGAGGCCCGGGGCGAGCGGCCCCGGGCCTGGAGGCCCGGGGCGAGCGGCCCCGGTCGAGGAGGCCCGGGGCGAGCGGCCCCGGGCCTTGAGGCCCGGGGCGAGCGGCCCCGGGCGAGGAGGCCCGGGGCGAGCGGCCCCGGGCCTGGAGGCCCGGGGCGAGCGGCCCCGGGCGAGGAGGCCCGGGGCGAGCGGCCCCGGGCCTGGAGGCCCGGGGCGAGCGGCCCCGGGCGAGGAGGCCCGGGGCGAGCGGCCCCGGGCCTGGAGGCCCGGGGCGAGCGGCCCCGGGCGAGGAGGCCCGGGGCGAGCGGCCCCGGGCCTGGAGGCCCGGGGCGAGCGGGGCACTTCCCATTCTGGGTCTCCAATGCCTCGGACCTTTGCGGGCAATCTCTGCACTGAGTCCCCAGGGTCTGGAGGCTGTTTCGGGTCCTGTGAACCCTTTCTCTCAGGTACAGGGAGCGGCTTCACCCACGGTGAGCCAAGGTAATGACTCAGGGTTTGGATGCCGGGTCTCGTAGCAGGTGTTTGGGATTTTGTGTTTCCCTACTCTCGGACCCAACCCCGGAGTTTCTGGGCCGAGGGGAAGGGTTTGTTTCCTTTTCGGAGTCAGGCATCTGTCTCCTTGGGATTTTGTGCTCGCTGCATAGCCCCTGGAGGGGCAGCTTGGGATTCTGTGTCTCCCACTTCTCCAACATTCTCCGTAAGTTTCTCAGCTTAGACCCCATGGCCTGGAGGCTGTGTGGGATACTCTGACCCGTTCCTCTCGGGTACAGGCAGAGGCTTCAGGCATGATTAGCCATGGTAAGAGATAGCCCCGGGCGAGGAGGCCCGGGGCGAGCAGCCCCGGGCGAGGAGGCCCGGGGCGAGCGGCCCCGGGCCTGGAGGCCCGGGGCGAGCGGCCCCGGGCGAGGAGGCCCGGGGCGAGCGGCCCCGGGCCTGGAGGCCCGGGGCGAGCGGCCCCGGGCGAGGAGGCCCGGGGCGAGCGGCCCCGGGCGAGGAGGCCCGGGGCGAGCGGCCCCGGGCCTGGAGGCCCGGGGCGAGCGGCCCCGGGCCTGGAGGCCCGGGGCGAGCGGCCCCGGGCCTGGAGGCCCGGGGCGAGCGGCCCCGGGCCTGGAGGCCCGGGGCGAGCGGGGCACTTCCCATTCTGGGTCTCCAATGCCTCGGACCTTTGCGGGCAATCTCTGCACTGAGTCCCCAGGGTCTGGAGGCTGTTTCGGGTCCTGTGAACCCTTTCTCTCAGGTACAGGGAGCGGCTTCACCCACGGTGAGCCAAGGTAATGACTCAGGGTTTGGATGCCGGGTCTCGTAGCAGGTGTTTGGGATTTTGTGTTTCCCTATTCTCGGACCCAACCCCGGAGTTTCTGGGCCGAGGGGAAGGGTTTGTTTCCTTTTCGGAGTCAGGCATCTGTCTCCTTGGGATTTTGTGCTCGCTGCATAGCCCCTGGAGGGGCAGCTTGGGATTCTGTGTCTCCCACTTCTCCAACATTCTCCGTAAGTTTCTCAGCTTAGACCCCATGGCCTGGAGGCTGTGTGGGATACTCTGACCCGTTCCTCTCGGGTACAGGCAGAGGCTTCAGGCATGATTAGCCATGGTAAGAGATAGCCCCGGGCGAGGAGGCCCGGGGCGAGCAGCCCCGGGCGAGGAGGCCCGGGGCGAGCGGCCCCGGGCGAGGAGGCCCGGGGCGAGCGGCCCCGGGCGAGGAGGCCCGGGGCGAGCGGCCCCGGGCCTGGAGGCCCGGGGCGAGCGGCCCCGGGCCTGGAGGCCCGGGGCGAGCGGCCCCGGGCCTGGAGGCCCGGGGCGAGCGGCCCCGGGCCTGGAGGCCCGGGGCGAGCGGCCCCGGGCCTGGAGGCCCGGGGCGAGCGGCCCCGCGCCTGGAGGCCCGGGGCGAGCGGCCCCGGGCCTCGAGGCCCGGGGCGAGCGGCCCCGGGCCTGGAGGCCCGGGGCGAGCGGCCCCGGGCCTGGAGGCCCGGGGCGAGCGGCCCCGGGCCTGGAGGCCCGGGGCGAGCGGCCCCGGGCCTGGAGGCCCGGGGCGAGCGGGGCACTTCCCATTCTGGGTCTCCAATGCCTCGGACCTTTGCGGGCAATCTCTGCACTGAGTCCCCAGGGTCTGGAGGCTGTTTCGGGTCCTGTGAACCCTTTCTCTCAGGTACAGGGAGCGGCTTCACCCACGGTGAGCCAAGGTAATGACTCAGGGTTTGGATGCCGGGTCTCGTAGCAGGTGTTTGGGATTTTGTGTTTCCCTACTCTCGGACCCAACCCCGGAGTTTCTGGGCCGAGGGGAAGGGTTTGTTTCCTTTTCGGAGTCAGGCATCTGTCTCCTTGGGATTTTGTGCTCGCTGCATAGCCCCTGGAGGGGCAGCTTGGGATTCTGTGTCTCCCACTTCTCCAACATTCTCCGTAAGTTTCTCAGCTTAGACCCCATGGCCTGGAGGCTGTGTGGGATACTCTGACCCGTTCCTCTCGGGTACAGGCAGAGGGTTCAGGCATGATTAGCCATGGTAAGAGATAGCCCCGGGCGAGGAGGCCCGGGGCGAGCAGCCTCGGGCCTGGAGGCCCGGGGCGAGCGGGGCACTTCCCATTCTGGGTCTCCAATGCCTCGGACCTTTGCGGGCAATCTCTGCACTGAGTCCCCAGGGTCTGGAGGCTGTTTCGGGTCCTGTGAACCCTTTCTCTCAGGTACAGGGAGCGGCTTCACCCACGGTGAGCCAAGGTAATGACTCAGGGTTTGGATGCCGGGTCTCGTAGCAGGTGTTTGGGATTTTGTGTTTCCCTACTCTCGGACCCAACCCCGGAGTTTCTGGGCCGAGGGGAAGGGTTTGTTTCCTTTTCGGAGTCAGGCATCTGTCTCCTTGGGATTTTGTGCTCGCTGCATAGCCCTTGGAGGGGCAGCTTGGGATTCTGTGTCTCCCACTTCTCCAACATTCTCCGTAAGTTTCTCAGCTTAGACCCCATGGCCTGGAGGCTGTGTGGGATACTCTGACCCGTTCCTCTCGGGTACAGGCAGAGGCTTCAGGCATGATTAGCCATGGTAAGAGATAGCCCCGGGCGAGGAGGCCCGGGGCGAGCAGCCCCGGGCGAGGAGGCCCGGGGCGAGCAGCCCCGGGCGAGGAGGCCCGGGGCGAGCAGCCCCGGGCGAGGAGGCCCGGGGCGAGCAGCCCCGGGCGAGGAGGCCCGGGGCGAGCAGCCCCGGGCCTGGAGGCCCGGGGCGAGCAGCCCCGGGCCTGGAGGCCCGGGGCGAGCAGCCCCGGGCCTGGAGGCCCGGGGCGAGCAGCCCCGGGCCTGGAGGCCCGGGGCGAGCAGCCCCGGGCCTGGAGGCCCGGGGCGAGCAGCCCCGGGCCTGGAGGCCCGGGGCGAGCAGCCCCGGGCCTGGAGGCCCGGGGCGAGCGGGGCACTTCCCATTCTGGGTCTCCAATGCCTCGGACCTTTGCGGGCAATCTCTGCACTGAGTCCCCAGGGTCTGGAGGCTGTTTCGGGTCCTGTGAACCCTTTCTCTCAGGTACAGGGAGCGGCTTCACCCACGGTGAGCCAAGGTAATGACTCAGGGTTTGGATGCCGGGTCTCGTAGCAGGTGTTTGGGATTTTGTGTTTCCCTACTCTCGGACCCAACCCCGGAGTTTCTGGGCCGAGGGGAAGGGTTTGTTTCCTTTTCGGAGTCAGGCATCTGTCTCCTTGGGATTTTGTGCTCGCTGCATAGCCCCTGGAGGGGCAGCTTGGGATTCTGTGTCTCCCACTTCTCCAACATTCTCCGTAAGTTTCTCAGCTTAGACCCCATGGCCTGGAGGCTGTGTGGGATACTCTGACCCGTTCCTCTCGGGTACAGGCAGAGGCTTCAGGCATGATTAGCCATGGTAAGAGATAGCCCCGGGCGAGGAGGCCCGGGGCGAGCAGCCCCGGGCGAGGAGGCCCGGGGCGAGCAGCCCCGGGCCTGGAGGCCCGGGGCGAGCAGCCCCGGGCCTGGAGGCCCGGGGCGAGCAGCCCCGGGCCTGGAGGCCCGGGGCGAGCGGGGCACTTCCCATTCTGGGTCTCCAATGCCTCGGACCTTTGCGGGCAATCTCTGCACTGAGTCCCCAGGGTCTGGAGGCTGTTTCGGGTCCTGTGAACCCTTTCTCTCAGGTACAGGGAGCGGCTTCACCCACGGTGAGCCAAGGTAATGACTCAGGGTTTGGATGCCGGGTCTCGTAGCAGGTGTTTGGGATTTTGTGTTTCCCTACTCTCGGACCCAACCCCGGAGTTTCTGGGCAGAGGGGAAGGGTTTGTTTCCTTTTCGGAGTCAGGCATCTGTCTCCTTGGGATTTTGTGCTCACTGCATAGCCCCTGGAGGGGCAGCTTGGGATTCTGTGTCTCCCACTTCTCCAACATTCTCCGTAAGTTTCTCAGCTTAGACCCCATGGCCTGGAGGCTGTGTGGGATACTCTGACCCGTTCCTCTCGGGTACAGGCAGAGGCTTCAGGCATGATTAGCCATGGTAAGAGATAGCCCCGGGCGAGGAGGCCCGGGGCGAGCAGCCCCGGGCGAGGAGGCCCGGGGCGAGCAGCCCCGGGCCTCGGAGGCCCGGGGCGAGCAGCCCCGGGCCCGGAGGCCCGGGGCGAGCAGGGCACTTCCCATTCTGGGTCTCCAATGCCTCGGACCTTTGCGGGCAATCTCTGCACTGAGTCCCCAGGGTCTGGAGGCTGTTTCGGGTCCTGTGAACCCTTTCTCTCAGGTACAGGGAGCGGCTTCACCCACGGTGAGCCAAGGTAATGACTCAGGGTTTGGATGCCGGGTCTCGTAGCAGGTGTTTGGGATTTTGTGTTTCCCTACTCTCGGACCCAACCCCGGAGTTTCTGGGCCGAGGTGAAGGGTTTGTTTCCTTTTCGGAGTCAGGCATCTGTCTCCTTGGGATTTTGTGCTCGCTGCATAGCCCCTGGAGGGGCAGCTTGGGATTCTGTGTCTCCCACTTCTCCAACATTCTCCGTAAGTTTCTCAGCTTAGACCCCATGGCCTGGAGGCTGTGTGGGATACTCTGACCCGTTCCTCTCGGGTACAGGCAGAGGCTTCAGGCATGATTAGCCATGGTAAGAGATAGCCCCGGGCGAGGAGGCCCGGGGCGAGCAGCCCCGGGCGAGGAGGCCCGGGGCGAGCAGCCCCGGGCGAGGAGGCCCGGGGCGAGCAGCCCCGGGCGAGGAGGCCCGGGGCGAGCAGCCCCGGGCGAGGAGGCCCGGGGCGAGCAGCCCCGGGCGAGGAGGCCCGGGGCGAGCAGCCCCGGGCGAGGAGGCCCGGGGCGAGCAGCCCCGGGCGAGGAGGCCCGGGGCGAGCAGCCCCGGGCGAGGAGGCCCGGGGCGAGCAGCCCCGGGCCTGGAGGCCCGGGGCGAGCAGCCCCGGGCCTGGAGGCCCGGGGCGAGCAGCCCCGGGCCTGGAGGCCCGGGGCGAGCAGCCCCGGGCCTGGAGGCCCGGGGCGAGCAGCCCCGGGCCTGGAGGCCCGGGGCGAGCAGCCCCGGGCCTGGAGGCCCGGGGCGAGCAGCCCCGGGCCTCGAGGCCCGGGGCGAGCGGGGCACTTCCCATTCTGGGTCTCCAATGCCTCGGACCTTTGCGGGCAATCTCTGCACTGAGTCCCCAGGGTCTGGAGGCTGTTTCGGGTCCTGTGAACCCTTTCTCTCAGGTACAGGGAGCGGCTTCACCCACGGTGAGCCAAGGTAATGACTCAGGGTTTGGATGCCGGGTCTCGTAGCAGGTGTTTGGGATTTTGTGTTTCCCTACTCTCGGACCCAACCCCGGAGTTTCTGGGCCGAGGGGAAGGGTTTGTTTCCTTTTCGGAGTCAGGCATCTGTCTCCTTGGGATTTTGTGCTCGCTGCATAGCCCCTGGAGGGGCAGCTTGGGATTCTGTGTCTCCCACTTCTCCAACATTCTCCGTAAGTTTCTCAGCTTAGACCCCATGGCCTGGAGGCTGTGTGGGATACTCTGACCCGTTCCTCTCGGGTACAGGCAGAGGCCTCAGGCATGATTAGCCATGGTAAGAGATAGCCCCGGGCGAGGAGGCCCGGGGCGAGCAGCCCCGGGCCTGGAGGCCCGGGGCGAGCAGCCCCGGGCCTGGAGGCCCGGGGCGAGCGGGGCACTTCCCATTCTGGGTCTCCAATGCCTCGGACCTTTGCGGGCAATCTCTGCACTGAGTCCCCAGGGTCTGGAGGCTGTTTCGGGTCCTGTGAACCCTTTCTCTCAGGTACAGGGAGCGGCTTCACCCACGGTGAGCCAAGGTAATGACTCAGGGTTTGGATGCCGGGTCTCGTAGCAGGTGTTTGGGATTTTGTGTTTCCCTACTCTCGGAAACCAACCCCGGAGTTTCTGGGCCGAGGGGAAGGGTTTGTTTCCTTTTCGGAGTCAGGCATCTGTCTCCTTGGGATTTTGTGCTCGCTGCATAGCCCCTGGAGGGGCAGCTTGGGATTCTGTGTCTCCCACTTCTCCAACATTCTCCGTAAGTTTCTCAGCTTAGACCCCATGGCCTGGAGGCTGTGTGGGATACTCTGACCCGTTCCTCTCGGGTACAGGCAGAGGCCTCAGGCATGATTAGCCATGGTAAGAGATAGCCCCGGGCGAGGAGGCCCGGGGCGAGCAGCCCCGGGCCTGGAGGCCCGGGGCGAGCAGCCCCGGGCCTGGAGGCCCGGGGCGAGCGGGGCACTTCCCATTCTGGGTCTCCAATGCCTCGGACCTTTGCGGGCAATCTCTGCACTGAGTCCCCAGGGTCTGGAGGCTGTTTCGGGTCCTGTGAACCCTTTCTCTCAGGTACAGGGAGCGGCTTCACCCACGGTGAGCCAAGGTAATGACTCAGGGTTTGGATGCCGGGTCTCCTAGCAGGTGTTTGGGATTTTGTGTTTCCCTACTCTCGGACCCAACCCCGGAGTTTCTGGGCCGAGGGGAAGGGTTTGTTTCCTTTTCGGAGTCAGGCATCTGTCTCCTTGGGATTTTGTGCTCGCTGCATAGCCCCTGGAGGGGCAGCTTGGGATTCTGTGTCTCCCACTTCTCCAACATTCTCCGTAAGTTTCTCAGCTTAGACCCCATGGCCTGGAGGCTGTGTGGGATACTCTGACCCGTTCCTCTCGGGTACAGGCAGAGGCTTCAGGCATGATTAGCCATGGTAAGAGATAGCCCCGGGCGAGGAGGCCCGGGGCGAGCAGCCCCGGGCGAGGAGGCCCGGGGCGAGCAGCCCCGGGCGAGGAGGCCCGGGGCGAGCAGCCCCGGGCCTGGAGGCCCGGGGCGAGCAGCCCCGGGCGAGGAGGCCCGGGGCGAGCAGCCCCGGGCCTGGAGGCCCGGGGCGAGCAGCCCCGGGCGAGGAGGCCCGGGGCGAGCAGCCCCGGGCGAGGAGGCCCGGGGCGAGCAGCCCCGGGCCTGGAGGCCCGGGGCGAGCAGCCGCGGGCGAGGAGGCCCGGGGCGAGCAGCCCCGGGCGAGGAGGCCCGGGGCGAGCAGCCCCGGGCCTGGAGGCCCGGGGCGAGCAGCCCCGGGCGAGGAGGCCCGGGGCGAGCAGCCCCGGGCCTGGAGGCCCGGGGCGAGCAGCCCCGGGCGAGGAGGCCCGGGGCGAGCAGCCCCGGGCGAGGAGGCCCGGGGCGAGCAGCCCCGGGCGAGGAGGCCCGGGGCGAGCAGCCCCGGGCGAGGAGGCCCGGGGCGAGCAGCCCCGGGCGAGGAGGCCCGGGGCGAGCAGCCCCGGGCGAGGAGGCCCGGGGCGAGCAGCCCCGGGCCTGGAGGCCCGGGGCGAGCAGCCCCGGGCGAGGAGGCCCGGGGCGAGCAGCCCCGGGCGAGGAGGCCCGGGGCGAGCGGCCCCGGGCGAGGAGGCCCGGGGCGAGCGGCCCCGGGCGAGGAGGCCCGGGGCGAGCGGCCCCGGGCCTGGAGGCCCGGGGCGAGCGGGGCACTTCCCATTCTGGGTCTCCAATGCCTCGGACCTTTGCGGGCAATCTCTGCACTGAGTCCCCAGGGTCTGGAGGCTGTTTCGGGTCCTGTGAACCCTTTCTCTCAGGTACAGGGAGCGGCTTCACCCACGGTGAGCCAAGGTAATGACTCAGGGTTTGGATGCCGGGTCTCGTAGCAGGTGTTTGGGATTTTGTGTTTCCCTACTCTCGGACCCAACCCCGGAGTTTCTGGGCCGAGGGGAAGGGTTTGTTTCCTTTTCGGAGTCAGGCATCTGTCTCCTTGGGATTTTGTGCTCGCTGCATAGCCCCTGGAGGGGCAGCTTGGGATTCTGTGTCTCCCACTTCTCCAACATTCTCCGTAAGTTTCTCAGCTTAGACCCCATGGCCTGGAGGCTGTGTGGGATACTCTGAC
Source organism: Puma concolor (assembly GCF_028749965.1). NCBI lineage: Eukaryota > Metazoa > Chordata > Mammalia > Carnivora > Felidae > Puma > Puma concolor. Next base: position 434,896 of record NC_141681.1, on the reverse strand, counting down.
CCGTTCCTCTCGGGTACAGGCAGAGGCTTCAGGCATGATTAGCCATGGTAAGAGATAGCCCCGGGCGAGGAGGCCCGGGGCGAGCAGCCCCGGGCGAGGAGGCCCGGGGCGAGCAGCCCCGGGCGAGGAGGCCCGGGGCGAGCAGCCCCGGGCCTGGAGGCCCGGGGCGAGCAGCCCCGGGCGAGGAGGCCCGGGGCGAGCAGCCCCGGGCGAGGAGGCCCGGGGCGAGCAGCCCCGGGCCTGGAGGCCCGGGGCGAGCAGCCCCGGGCGAGGAGGCCCGGGGCGAGCAGCCCCGGGCGAGGAGGCCCGGGGCGAGCAGCCCCGGGCGAGGAGGCCCGGGGCGAGCAGCCCCGGGCGAGGAGGCCCGGGGCGAGCAGCCCCGGGCGAGGAGGCCCGGGGCGAGCAGCCCCGGGCCTGGAGGCCCGGGGCGAGCAGCCCCGGGCCTGGAGGCCCGGGGCGAGCAGCCCCGGGCGAGGAGGCCCGGGGCGAGCAGCCCCGGGCGAGGAGGCCCGGGGCGAGCAGCCCCGGGCCTGGAGGCCCGGGGCGAGCAGCCGCGGGCGAGGAGGCCCGGGGCGAGCAGCCCCGGGCGAGGAGGCCCGGGGCGAGCAGCCCCGGGCCTGGAGGCCCGGGGCGAGCAGCCCCGGGCGAGGAGGCCCGGGGCGAGCAGCCCCGGGCCTGGAGGCCCGGGGCGAGCAGCCCCGGGCGAGGAGGCCCGGGGCGAGCAGCCCCGGGCGAGGAGGCCCGGGGCGAGCAGCCCCGGGCGAGGAGGCCCGGGGCGAGCAGCCCCGGGCGAGGAGGCCCGGGGCGAGCAGCCCCGGGCGAGGAGGCCCGGGGCGAGCAGCCCCGGGCGAGGAGGCCCGGGGCGAGCAGCCCCGGGCCTGGAGGCCCGGGGCGAGCAGCCCCGGGCGAGGAGGCCCGGGGCGAGCAGCCCCGGGCGAGGAGGCCCGGGGCGAGCAGCCCCGGGCCTGGAGGCCCGGGGCGAGCAGCCGCGGGCGAGGAGGCCCGGGGCGAGCAGCCCCGGGCGAGGAGGCCCGGGGCGAGCAGCCCCGGGCCTGGGGGCCCGGGGCGAGCAGCCCCGGGCCTGGGGGCCCGGGGCGAGCAGCCCCGGGCCTGGGGGCCCGGGGCGAGCAGCCGCGGGCGAGGAGGCCCGGGGCGAGCAGCCGCGGGCGAGGAGGCCCGGGGCGAGCAGCCCCGGGCCTGGAGGCCCGGGGCGAGCAGCCCCGGGCCTGGAGGCCCGGGGCGAGCAGCCCCGGGCCTGGAGGCCCGGGGCGAGCAGCCCCGGGCCTGGAGGCCCGGGGCGAGCAGCCCCGGGCCTGGAGGCCCGGGGCGAGCAGCCCCGGGCCTGGAGGCCCGGGGCGAGCAGCCCCGGGCCTGGAGGCCCGGGCCGAGCAGCCCCGGGCCTGGAGGCCCGGGCCGAGCAGCCCCGGGCCTGGAGGCCCGGGCCGAGCAGCCCCGGGCCTGGAGGCCCGGGCCGAGCAGCCCCGGGCCTGGAGGCCCGGGCCGAGCAGCCCCGGGCCTGGAGGCCCGGGCCGAGCAGCCCCGGGCCTGGAGGCCCGGGCCGAGCAGCCCCGGGCCTGGAGGCCCGGGCCGAGCAGCCCCGGGCCTGGAGGCCCGGGCCGAGCAGCCCCGGGCCTGGAGGCCCGGGCCGAGCAGCCCCGGGCCTGGAGGCCCGGGCCGAGCAGCCCCGGGCCTGGAGGCCCGGGCCGAGCAGCCCCGGGCGAGGAGGCCCGGGCCGAGCAGCCCCGGGCGAGGAGGCCCGGGCCGAGCAGCCCCGGGCGAGGAGGCCCGGGCCGAGCAGCCCCGGGCGAGGAGGCCCGGGCCGAGCAGCCCCGGGCGAGGAGGCCCGGGGCGAGCAGCCCCGGGCCTGGAGGCCCGGGGCGAGCAGCCCCGGGCCTGGAGGCCCGGGGCGAGCAGCCCCGGGCGAGGAGGCCCGGGGCGAGCAGCCCCGGGCGAGGAGGCCCGGGGCGAGCAGCCCCGGGCGAGGAGGCCCGGGGCGAGCAGCCCCGGGCGAGGAGGCCCGGGGCGAGCAGCCCCGGGCGAGGAGGCCCGGGGCGAGCAGCCCCGGGCCTGGAGGCCCGGGGCGAGCAGCCCCGGGCGAGGAGGCCCGGGGCGAGCAGCCCCGGGCCTGGAGGCCCGGGGCGAGCAGCCCCGGGCCTGGAGGCCCGGGGCGAGCAGCCCCGGGCCTGGAGGCCCGGGGCGAGCAGCCCCGGGCCTGGAGGCCCGGGGCGAGCAGCCCCGGGCCTGGAGGCCCGGGGCGAGCAGCCCCGGGCCTGGAGGCCCGGGCCGAGCAGCCCCGGGCCTGGAGGCCCGGGCCGAGCAGCCCCGGGCCTGGAGGCCCGGGCCGAGCAGCCCCGGGCCTGGAGGCCCGGGCCGAGCAGCCCCGGGCCTGGAGGCCCGGGCCGAGCAGCCCCGGGCGAGGAGGCCCGGGCCGAGCAGCCCCGGGCGAGGAGGCCCGGGCCGAGCAGCCCCGGGCCTGGAGGCCCGGGCCGAGCAGCCCCGGGCCTGGAGGCCCGGGCCGAGCAGCCCCGGGCCTGGAGGCCCGGGCCGAGCAGCCCCGGGCCTGGAGGCCCGGGCCGAGCAGCCCCGGGCCTGGAGGCCCGGGCCGAGCAGCCCCGGGCCTGGAGGCCCGGGCCGAGCAGCCCCGGGCCTGGAGGCCCGGGCCGAGCAGCCCCGGGCCTGGAGGCCCGGGCCGAGCAGCCCCGGGCCTGGAGGCCCGGGCCGAGCAGCCCCGGGCCTGGAGGCCCGGGCCGAGCAGCCCCGGGCCTGGAGGCCCGGGCCGAGCAGCCCCGGGCCTGGAGGCCCGGGCCGAGCAGCCCCGGGCCTGGAGGCCCGGGCCGAGCAGCCCCGGGCCTGGAGGCCCGGGCCGAGCAGCCCCGGGCCTGGAGGCCCGGGCCGAGCAGCCCCGGGCCTGGAGGCCCGGGCCGAGCAGCCCCGGGCCTGGAGGCCCGGGCCGAGCAGCCCCGGGCCTGGAGGCCCGGGCCGAGCAGCCCCGGGCCTGGAGGCCCGGGCCGAGCAGCCCCGGGCCTGGAGGCCCGGGCCGAGCAGCCCCGGGCCTGGAGGCCCGGGCCGAGCAGCCCCGGGCGAGGAGGCCCGGGCCGAGCAGCCCCGGGCGAGGAGGCCCGGGCCGAGCAGCCCCGGGCGAGGAGGCCCGGGCCGAGCAGCCCCGGGCGAGGAGGCCCGGGCCGAGCAGCCCCGGGCGAGGAGGCCCGGGCCGAGCAGCCCCGGGCGAGGAGGCCCGGGCCGAGCAGCCCCGGGCGAGGAGGCCCGGGCCGAGCAGCCCCGGGCGAGGAGGCCCGGGCCGAGCAGCCCCGGGCGAGGAGGCCCGGGGCGAGCAGCCCCGGGCCTGGAGGCCCGGGGCGAGCAGCCCCGGGCCTGGAGGCCCGGGGCGAGCAGCCCCGGGCCTGGAGGCCCGGGGCGAGCAGCCCCGGGCCTGGAGGCCCGGGGCGAGCAGCCCCGGGCCTGGAGGCCCGGGGCGAGCAGCCCCGGGCGAGGAGGCCCGGGGCGAGCAGCCCCGGGCGAGGAGGCCCGGGGCGAGCAGCCCCGGGCCTGGAGGCCCGGGGCGAGCAGCCCCGGGCCTGGAGGCCCGGGGCGAGCAGCCCCGGGCGAGGAGGCCCGGGGCGAGCAGCCCCGGGCCTGGAGGCCCGGGGCGAGCAGCCCCGGGCCTGGAGGCCCGGGGCGAGCAGCCCCGGGCCTGGAGGCCCGGGGCGAGCAGCCCCGGGCCTGGAGGCCCGGGGCGAGCAGCCCCGGGCCTGGAGGCCCGGGGCGAGCAGCCCCGGGCCTGGAGGCCCGGGGCGAGCAGCCCCGGGCCTGGAGGCCCGGGGCGAGCAGCCCCGGGCCTGGAGGCCCGGGGCGAGCAGCCCCGGGCCTGGAGGCCCGGGGCGAGCAGCCCCGGGCCTGGAGGCCCGGGGCGAGCAGCCCCGGGCCTGGAGGCCCGGGGCGAGCAGCCCCGGGCCTGGAGGCCCGGGGCGAGCAGCCCCGGGCCTGGAGGCCCGGGGCGAGCAGCCCCGGGCCTGGAGGCCCGGGGCGAGCAGCCCCGGGCCTGGAGGCCCGGGGCGAGCAGCCCCGGGCCTGGAGGCCCGGGGCGAGCAGCCCCGGGCCTGGAGGCCCGGGGCGAGCAGCCCCGGGCCTGGAGGCCCGGGGCGAGCAGCCCCGGGCGAGGAGGCCCGGGGCGAGCAGCCCCGGGCCTGGAGGCCCGGGGCGAGCAGCCCCGGGCGAGGAGGCCCGGGGCGAGCAGCCCCGGGCGAGGAGGCCCGGGGCGAGCAGCCCCGGGCCTGGAGGCCCGGGGCGAGCAGCCCCGGGCGAGGAGGCCCGGGGCGAGCAGCCCCGGGCCTGGAGGCCCGGGGCGAGCAGCCCCGGGCGAGGAGGCCCGGGGCGAGCAGCCCCGGGCCTGGAGGCCCGGGGCGAGCAGCCCCGGGCCTGGAGGCCCGGGGCGAGCAGCCCCGGGCCTGGAGGCCCGGGGCGAGCAGCCCCGGGCCTGGAGGCCCGGGGCGAGCAGCCCCGGGCCTGGAGGCCCGGGGCGAGCAGCCCCGGGCCTGGAGGCCCGGGGCGAGCAGCCCCGGGCCTGGAGGCCCGGGGCGAGCAGCCCCGGGCCTGGAGGCCCGGGGCGAGCAGCCCCGGGCCTGGAGGCCCGGGGCGAGCAGCCCCGGGCCTGGAGGCCCGGGGCGAGCAGCCCCGGGCCTGGAGGCCCGGGGCGAGCAGCCCCGGGCCTGGAGGCCCGGGGCGAGCAGCCCCGGGCCTGGAGGCCCGGGGCGAGCAGCCCCGGGCCTGGAGGCCCGGGGCGAGCAGCCCCGGGCCTGGAGGCCCGGGGCGAGCAGCCCCGGGCCTGGAGGCCCGGGGCGAGCAGCCCCGGGCCTGGAGGCCCGGGGCGAGCAGCCCCGGGCCTGGAGGCCCGGGGCGAGCAGCCCCGGGCCTGGAGGCCCGGGGCGAGCAGCCCCGGGCCTGGAGGCCCGGGGCGAGCAGCCCCGGGCCTGGAGGCCCGGGGCGAGCAGCCCCGGGCCTGGAGGCCCGGGGCGAGCAGCCCCGGGCCTGGAGGCCCGGGGCGAGCAGCCCCGGGCCTGGAGGCCCGGGGCGAGCAGCCCCGGGCCTGGAGGCCCGGGGCGAGCAGCCCCGGGCCTGGAGGCCCGGGGCGAGCAGCCCCGGGCCTGGAGGCCCGGGGCGAGCAGCCCCGGGCCTGGAGGCCCGGGGCGAGCAGCCCCGGGCCTGGAGGCCCGGGGCGAGCAGCCCCGGGCCTGGAGGCCCGGGGCGAGCAGCCCCGGGCCTGGAGGCCCGGGGCGAGCAGCCCCGGGCCTGGAGGCCCGGGGCGAGCAGCCCCGGGCCTGGAGGCCCGGGGCGAGCAGCCCCGGGCCTGGAGGCCCGGGGCGAGCAGCCCCGGGCCTGGAGGCCCGGGGCGAGCAGCCCCGGGCCTGGAGGCCCGGGGCGAGCAGCCCCGGGCCTGGAGGCCCGGGGCGAGCAGCCCCGGGCCTGGAGGCCCGGGGCGAGCAGCCCCGGGCCTGGAGGCCCGGGGCGAGCAGCCCCGGGCCTGGAGGCCCGGGGCGAGCAGCCCCGGGCCTGGAGGCCCGGGGCGAGCAGCCCCGGGCCTGGAGGCCCGGGGCGAGCAGCCCCGGGCCTGGAGGCCCGGGGCGAGCAGCCCCGGGCCTGGAGGCCCGGGGCGAGCAGCCCCGGGCCTGGAGGCCCGGGGCGAGCAGCCCCGGGCCTGGAGGCCCGGGGCGAGCAGCCCCGGGCCTGGAGGCCCGGGGCGAGCAGCCCCGGGCCTGGAGGCCCGGGGCGAGCAGCCCCGGGCCTGGAGGCCCGGGGCGAGCAGCCCCGGGCCTGGAGGCCCGGGGCGAGCAGCCCCGGGCCTGGAGGCCCGGGGCGAGCAGCCCCGGGCCTGGAGGCCCGGGGCGAGCAGCCCCGGGCCTGGAGGCCCGGGGCGAGCAGCCCCGGGCCTGGAGGCCCGGGGCGAGCAGCCCCGGGCCTGGAGGCCCGGGGCGAGCAGCCCCGGGCCTGGAGGCCCGGGGCGAGCAGCCCCGGGCCTGGAGGCCCGGGGCGAGCAGCCCCGGGCCTGGAGGCCCGGGGCGAGCAGCCCCGGGCCTGGAGGCCCGGGGCGAGCAGCCCCGGGCCTGGAGGCCCGGGGCGAGCAGCCCCGGGCCTGGAGGCCCGGGGCGAGCAGCCCCGGGCCTGGAGGCCCGGGGGCGAGCAGCCCCGGGCCTGGAGGCCCGGGGCGAGCAGCCCCGGGCCTGGAGGCCCGGGGCGAGCAGCCCCGGGCCTGGAGGCCCGGGGCGAGCAGCCCCGGGCCTGGAGGCCCGGGGCGAGCAGCCCCGGGCCTGGAGGCCCGGGGCGAGCAGCCCCGGGCCTGGAGGCCCGGGGCGAGCAGCCCCGGGCCTGGAGGCCCGGGGCGAGCAGCCCCGGGCCTGGAGGCCCGGGGGCGAGCAGCCCCGGGCCTGGAGGCCCGGGGCGAGCAGCCCCGGGCCTGGAGGCCCGGGGCGAGCAGCCCCGGGCCTGGAGGCCCGGGGCGAGCAGCCCCGGGCCTGGAGGCCCGGGGCGAGCAGCCCCGGGCCTGGAGGCCCGGGGCGAGCAGCCCCGGGCCTGGAGGCCCGGGGCGAGCAGCCCCGGGCCTGGAGGCCCGGGGCGAGCAGCCCCGGGCCTGGAGGCCCGGGGCGAGCAGCCCCGGGCCTGGAGGCCCGGGGCGAGCAGCCCCGGGCCTGGAGGCCCGGGGCGAGCAGCCCCGGGCCTGGAGGCCCGGGGCGAGCAGCCCCGGGCCTGGAGGCCCGGGGCGAGCAGCCCCGGCCTGGAGGCCCGGGGCGAGCAGCCCCGGGCCTGGAGGCCCGGGGCGAGCAGCCCCGGGCCTGGAGGCCCGGGGCGAGCAGCCCCGGGCCTGGAGGCCCGGGGCGAGCAGCCCCGGGCCTGGAGGCCCGGGGCGAGCAGCCCCGGGCCTGGAGGCCCGGGGCGAGCAGCCCCGGGCCTGGAGGCCCGGGGCGAGCAGCCCCGGGCCTGGAGGCCCGGGGCGAGCAGCCCCGGGCCTGGAGGCCCGGGGCGAGCAGCCCCGGGCCTGGAGGCCCGGGGCGAGCAGCCCCGGGCCTGGAGGCCCGGGGCGAGCAGCCCCGGGCCTGGAGGCCCGGGGCGAGCAGCCCCGGGCCTGGAGGCCCGGGGCGAGCAGCCCCGGGCCTGGAGGCCCGGGGCGAGCAGCCCCGGGCCTGGAGGCCCGGGGCGAGCAGCCCCGGGCCTGGAGGCCCGGGGCGAGCAGCCCCGGGCCTGGAGGCCCGGGGCGAGCAGCCCCGGGCCTGGAGGCCCGGGGCGAGCAGCCCCGGGCCTGGAGGCCCGGGGCGAGCAGCCCCGGGCCTGGAGGCCCGGGGCGAGCAGCCCCGGGCCTGGAGGCCCGGGGCGAGCAGCCCCGGGCCTGGAGGCCCGGGGCGAGCAGCCCCGGGCCTGGAGGCCCGGGGCGAGCAGCCCCGGGCCTGGAGGCCCGGGGCGAGCAGCCCCGGGCCTGGAGGCCCGGGGCGAGCAGCCCCGGGCCTGGAGGCCCGGGGCGAGCAGCCCCGGGCCTGGAGGCCCGGGGCGAGCAGCCCCGGGCCTGGAGGCCCGGGGCGAGCAGCCCCGGGCCTGGAGGCCCGGGGCGAGCAGCCCCGGGCCTGGAGGCCCGGGGCGAGCAGCCCCGGGCCTGGAGGCCCGGGGCGAGCAGCCCCGGGCCTGGAGGCCCGGGGCGAGCAGCCCCGGGCCTGGAGGCCCGGGGCGAGCAGCCCCGGGCCTGGAGGCCCGGGGCGAGCGGGGCACTTCCCATTCTGGGTCTCCAATGCCTCGGACCTTTGCGGGGAATCTCTGCACTGAGTCCCCAAGGTCTGGAGGCTGTTTCGGGTCCTGTGAACCCTTTCTCTCAGGTACAGGGAGCGGCTTCACCCACGGTAGGCCAAGGTAATGACTCAGGGTTTGGATGCCGGGTCTCGTAGCAGGTGTTTGGGATTTTGTGTTTCCCTACTCTCGGACCTAACCCCGCAGTTTCTGGGCCGAGAGGAAGGGTTTGTTTCCTTTTCGGAGTCAGGCATCTGTCTCCTTGGGATTTTGTGCTCGCTGCATAACCCCTGGAGGGGCAGCTTGGGATTCTGTGTCTCCCACTTCTCCAACATTCCCCGTAAGTTTCTCAGCTTAGACCCCATGGACTGGAGGCTGTGTGGGATACTCTGACCCGTTCCTCTCGGGTACAGGCAGAGGCTTCAGGCATGATTAGCCATGGTAAGAGACAGCCCGGGGCGAGGAGGCCCGGGGCGAGGAGGCCCGGGGCGAGGAGGCCCGGGGCGAGGAGGCCCGGGGCGAGGAGGCCCGGGGCGAGGAGGCCCGGGGCGAGGAGGCCCGGGGCGAGGAGGCCCGGGGCGAGCAGCCCCGGGCCTGGAGGCCCGGGGCGAGCAGCCCCGGGCCTGGAGGCCCGGGGCGAGCAGCCCCGGGCCTGGAGGCCCGGGGCGAGCGGGGCACTTCCCATTCTGGGTCTCCAATGCCTCGGACCTTTGCGGGGAATCTCTGCACTGAGTCCCCAAGGTCTGGAGGCTGTTTCGGGTCCTGTGAACCCTTTCTCTCAGGTACAGGGAGCGGCTTCACCCACGGTAGGCCAAGGTAATGACTCAGGGTTTGGATGCCGGGTCTCGTAGCAGGTGTTTGGGATTTTGTGTTTCCCTACTCTCGGACCTAACCCCGCAGTTTCTGGGCCGAGAGGAAGGGTTTGTTTCCTTTTCGGAGTCAGGCATCTGTCTCCTTGGGATTTTGTGCTCGCTGCATAACCCCTGGAGGGGCAGCTTGGGATTCTGTGTCTCCCACTTCTCCAACATTCCCCGTAAGTTTCTCAGCTTAGACCCCATGGACTGGAGGCTGTGTGGGATACTCTGACCCGTTCCTCTCGGGTACAGGCAGAGGCTTCAGGCATGATTAGCCATGGTAAGAGACAGCCCCGGGCGAGGAGGCCCGGGGCGAGCAGCCCCGGGCGAGGAGGCCCGGGGCGAGCAGCCCCGGGCGAGGAGGCCCGGGGCGAGCAGCCCCGGGCGAGGAGGCCCGGGCCGAGCAGCCCCGGGCGAGGAGGCCCGGGGCGAGCAGCCCCGGGCGAGGAGGCCCGGGGCGAGCAGCCCCGGGCGAGGAGGCCCGGGGCGAGCAGCCCCGGGCGAGGAGGCCCGGGGCGAGCAGCCCCGGGCGAGGAGGCCCGGGGCGAGCAGCCCCGGGCGAGGAGGCCCGGGGCGAGCAGCCCCGGGCGAGGAGGCCCGGGGCGAGCAGCCCCGGGCGAGGAGGCCCGGGGCGAGCAGCCCCGGGCCTGGAGGCCCGGGGCGAGCAGCCCCGGGCGAGGAGGCCCGGGGCGAGCAGCCCCGGGCGAGGAGGCCCGGGGCGAGCAGCCCCGGGCCTGGAGGCCCGGGGCGAGCAGCCCCGGGCGAGGAGGCCCGGGGCGAGCAGCCCCGGGCGAGGAGGCCCGGGGCGAGCAGCCCCGGGCCTGGAGGCCCGGGGCGAGCAGCCCCGGGCGAGGAGGCCCGGGGCGAGCAGCCCCGGGCGAGGAGGCCCGGGGCGAGCAGCCCCGGGCGAGGAGGCCCGGGGCGAGCAGCCCCGGGCCTGGAGGCCCGGGGCGAGCAGCCGCGGGCGAGGAGGCCCGGGGCGAGCAGCCCCGGGCGAGGAGGCCCGGGGCGAGCAGCCCCGGGCCTGGAGGCCCGGGGCGAGCAGCCCCGGGCCTGGGGGCCCGGGGCGAGCAGCCCCGGGCCTGGGGGCCCGGGGCGAGCAGCCGCGGGCGAGGAGGCCCGGGGCGAGCAGCCGCGGGCGAGGAGGCCCGGGGCGAGCAGCCCCGGGCCTGGAGGCCCGGGGCGAGCAGCCCCGGGCCTGGAGGCCCGGGGCGAGCAGCCCCGGGCCTGGAGGCCCGGGGCGAGCAGCCCCGGGCCTGGAGGCCCGGGGCGAGCAGCCCCGGGCCTGGAGGCCCGGGGCGAGCAGCCCCGGGCCTGGAGGCCCGGGCCGAGCAGCCCCGGGCCTGGAGGCCCGGGCCGAGCAGCCCCGGGCCTGGAGGCCCGGGCCGAGCAGCCCCGGGCCTGGAGGCCCGGGCCGAGCAGCCCCGGGCCTGGAGGCCCGGGCCGAGCAGCCCCGGGCCTGGAGGCCCGGGCCGAGCAGCCCCGGGCCTGGAGGCCCGGGCCGAGCAGCCCCGGGCCTGGAGGCCCGGGCCGAGCAGCCCCGGGCCTGGAGGCCCGGGCCGAGCAGCCCCGGGCCTGGAGGCCCGGGCCGAGCAGCCCCGGGCCTGGAGGCCCGGGCCGAGCAGCCCCGGGCCTGGAGGCCCGGGCCGAGCAGCCCCGGGCCTGGAGGCCCGGGCCGAGCAGCCCCGGGCCTGGAGGCCCGGGCCGAGCAGCCCCGGGCGAGGAGGCCCGGGCCGAGCAGCCCCGGGCGAGGAGGCCCGGGCCGAGCAGCCCCGGGCGAGGAGGCCCGGGCCGAGCAGCCCCGGGCGAGGAGGCCCGGGCCGAGCAGCCCCGGGCGAGGAGGCCCGGGGCGAGCAGCCCCGGGCGAGGAGGCCCGGGGCGAGCAGCCCCGGGCCTGGAGGCCCGGGGCGAGCAGCCCCGGGCGAGGAGGCCCGGGGCGAGCAGCCCCGGGCGAGGAGGCCCGGGGCGAGCAGCCCCGGGCGAGGAGGCCCGGGGCGAGCAGCCCCGGGCCTGGAGGCCCGGGGCGAGCAGCCCCGGGCGAGGAGGCCCGGGGCGAGCAGCCCCGGGCCTGGAGGCCCGGGGCGAGCAGCCCCGGGCCTGGAGGCCCGGGGCGAGCAGCCCCGGGCCTGGAGGCCCGGGGCGAGCAGCCCCGGGCCTGGAGGCCCGGGGCGAGCAGCCCCGGGCGAGGAGGCCCGGGGCGAGCAGCCCCGGGCCTGGAGGCCCGGGGCGAGCAGCCCCGGGCCTGGAGGCCCGGGGCGAGCAGCCCCGGGCCTGGAGGCCCGGGGCGAGCAGCCCCGGGCCTGGAGGCCCGGGGCGAGCAGCCCCGGGCCTGGAGGCCCGGGGCGAGCAGCCCCGGGCCTGGAGGCCCGGGGCGAGCAGCCCCGGGCCTGGAGGCCCGGGGCGAGCAGCCCCGGGCCTGGAGGCCCGGGGCGAGCAGCCCCGGGCCTGGAGGCCCGGGGCGAGCAGCCCCGGGCCTGGAGGCCCGGGGCGAGCAGCCCCGGGCCTGGAGGCCCGGGGCGAGCAGCCCCGGGCCAGGAGGCCCGGGGCGAGCAGCCCCGGGCCTGGAGGCCCGGGGCGAGCAGCCCCGGGCCAGGAGGCCCGGGGCGAGCAGCCCCGGGCGAGGAGGCCCGGGGCGAGCAGCCCCGGGCCTGGAGGCCCGGGGCGAGCAGCCGCGGGCGAGGAGGCCCGGGGCGAGCAGCCCCGGGCCTGGAGGCCCGGGGCGAGCAGCCGCGGGCGAGGAGGCCCGGGGCGAGCAGCCCCGGGCCTGGAGGCCCGGGCCGAGCAGCCCCGGGCCTGGAGGCCCGGGCCGAGCAGCCCCGGGCCTGGAGGCCCGGGCCGAGCAGCCCCGGGCCTGGAGGCCCGGGCCGAGCAGCCCCGGGCCTGGAGGCCCGGGCCGAGCAGCCCCGGGCCTGGAGGCCCGGGCCGAGCAGCCCCGGGCCTGGAGGCCCGGGCCGAGCAGCCCCGGGCCTGGAGGCCCGGGCCGAGCAGCCCCGGGCCTGGAGGCCCGGGCCGAGCAGCCCCGGGCCTGGAGGCCCGGGCCGAGCAGCCCCGGGCCTGGAGGCCCGGGCCGAGCAGCCCCGGGCCTGGAGGCCCGGGCCGAGCAGCCCCGGGCCTGGAGGCCCGGGCCGAGCAGCCCCGGGCCTGGAGGCCCGGGCCGAGCAGCCCCGGGCCTGGAGGCCCGGGCCGAGCAGCCCCGGGCCTGGAGGCCCGGGCCGAGCAGCCCCGGGCCTGGAGGCCCGGGCCGAGCAGCCCCGGGCCTGGAGGCCCGGGCCGAGCAGCCCCGGGCCTGGAGGCCCGGGCCGAGCAGCCCCGGGCCTGGAGGCCCGGGCCGAGCAGCCCCGGGCCTGGAGGCCCGGGCCGAGCAGCCCCGGGCCTGGAGGCCCGGGCCGAGCAGCCCCGGGCGAGGAGGCCCGGGCCGAGCAGCCCCGGGCGAGGAGGCCCGGGCCGAGCAGCCCCGGGCGAGGAGGCCCGGGCCGAGCAGCCCCGGGCCTGGAGGCCCGGGGCGAGCAGCCCCGGGCCTGGAGGCCCGGGGCGAGCAGCCCCGGGCCTGGAGGCCCGGGGCGAGCAGCCCCGGGCCTGGAGGCCCGGGGCGAGCAGCCCCGGGCCTGGAGGCCCGGGGCGAGCAGCCCCGGGCCTGGAGGCCCGGGGCGAGCAGCCCCGGGCCTGGAGGCCCGGGGCGAGCAGCCCCGGGCCTGGAGGCCCGGGGCGAGCAGCCCCGGGCCTGGAGGCCCGGGGCGAGCAGCCCCGGGCCTGGAGGCCCGGGGCGAGCAGCCCCGGGCCTGGAGGCCCGGGGCGAGCAGCCCCGGGCCTGGAGGCCCGGGGCGAGCAGCCCCGGGCCTGGAGGCCCGGGGCGAGCAGCCCCGGGCCTGGAGGCCCGGGGCGAGCAGCCCCGGGCCTGGAGGCCCGGGGCGAGCAGCCCCGGGCCTGGAGGCCCGGGGCGAGCAGCCCCGGGCCTGGAGGCCCGGGGCGAGCAGCCCCGGGCCTGGAGGCCCGGGGCGAGCAGCCCCGGGCCTGGAGGCCCGGGGCGAGCAGCCCCGGGCCTGGAGGCCCGGGGCGAGCAGCCCCGGGCCTGGAGGCCCGGGGCGAGCAGCCCCGGGCCTGGAGGCCCGGGGCGAGCAGCCCCGGGCCTGGAGGCCCGGGGCGAGCAGCCCCGGGCCTGGAGGCCCGGGGCGAGCAGCCCCGGGCGAGGAGGCCCGGGGCGAGCAGCCCCGGGCGAGGAGGCCCGGGGCGAGCAGCCCCGGGCCTGGAGGCCCGGGGCGAGCAGCCCCGGGCCTGGAGGCCCGGGGCGAGCAGCCCCGGGCCTGGAGGCCCGGGGCGAGCAGCCCCGGGCCTGGAGGCCCGGGGCGAGCAGCCCCGGGCCTGGAGGCCCGGGGCGAGCAGCCCCGGGCCTGGAGGCCCGGGGCGAGCAGCCCCGGGCCTGGAGGCCCGGGGCGAGCAGCCCCGGGCCTGGAGGCCCGGGGCGAGCAGCCCCGGGCGAGGAGGCCCGGGGCGAGCAGCCCCGGGCCTGGAGGCCCGGGGCGAGCAGCCCCGGGCGAGGAGGCCCGGGGCGAGCAGCCCCGGGCGAGGAGGCCCGGGGCGAGCGGGGCACTTCCCATTCTGGGTCTCCAATGCCTCGGACCTTTGCGGGGAATCTCTGCACTGAGTCCCCAAGGTCTGGAGGCTGTTTCGGGTCCTGTGAACCCTTTCTCTCAGGTACAGGGAGCGGCTTCACCCACGGTAGGCCAAGGTAATGACTCAGGGTTTGGATGCCGGGTCTCGTAGCAGGTGTTTGGGATTTTGTGTTTCCCTACTCTCGGACCTAACCCCGCAGTTTCTGGGCCGAGAGGAAGGGTTTGTTTCCTTTTCGGAGTCAGGCATCTGTCTCCTTGGGATTTTGTGCTCGCTGCATAACCCCTGGAGGGGCAGCTTGGGATTCTGTGTCTCCCACTTCTCCAACATTCCCCGTAAGTTTCTCAGCTTAGACCCCATGGACTGGAGGCTGTGTGGGATACTCTGACCCGTTCCTCTCGGGTACAGGCAGAGGCTTCAGGCATGATTAGCCATGGTAAGAGACAGCCCGGGGCGAGGAGGCCCGGGGCGAGGAGGCCCGGGGCGAGGAGGCCCGGGGCGAGGAGGCCCGGGGCGAGGAGGCCCGGGGCGAGGAGGCCCGGGGCGAGGAGGCCCGGGGCGAGGAGGCCCGGGGCGAGGAGGCCCGGGGCGAGGAGGCCCGGGGCGAGCAGCCCCGGGCCTGGAGGCCCGGGGCGAGCGGGGCACTTCCCATTCTGGGTCTCCAATGCCTCGGACCTTTGCGGGGAATCTCTGCACTGAGTCCCCAAGGTCTGGAGGCTGTTTCGGGTCCTGTGAACCCTTTCTCTCAGGTACAGGGAGCGGCTTCACCCACGGTAGGCCAAGGTAATGACTCAGGGTTTGGATGCCGGGTCTCGTAGCAGGTGTTTGGGATTTTGTGTTTCCCTACTCTCGGACCTAACCCCGCAGTTTCTGGGCCGAGAGGAAGGGTTTGTTTCCTTTTCGGAGTCAGGCATCTGTCTCCTTGGGATTTTGTGCTCGCTGCATAACCCCTGGAGGGGCAGCTTGGGATTCTGTGTCTCCCACTTCTCCAACATTCCCCGTAAGTTTCTCAGCTTAGACCCCATGGACTGGAGGCTGTGTGGGATACTCTGACCCGTTCCTCTCGGGTACAGGCAGAGGCTTCAGGCATGATTAGCCATGGTAAGAGACAGCCCCGGGCGAGGAGGCCCGGGGCGAGCAGCCCCGGGCGAGGAGGCCCGGGGCGAGCAGCCCCGGGCGAGGAGGCCCGGGGCGAGCAGCCCCGGGCGAGGAGGCCCGGGGCGAGCAGCCCCGGGCGAGGAGGCCCGGGGCGAGCAGCCCCGGGCGAGGAGGCCCGGGGCGAGCAGCCCCGGGCGAGGAGGCCCGGGGCGAGCAGCCCCGGGCGAGGAGGCCCGGGGCGAGCAGCCCCGGGCGAGGAGGCCCGGGGCGAGCAGCCCCGGGCGAGGAGGCCCGGGGCGAGCAGCCCCGGGCGAGGAGGCCCGGGGCGAGCAGCCCCGGGCCTGGAGGCCCGGGGCGAGCAGCCCCGGGCGAGGAGGCCCGGGGCGAGCAGCCCCGGGCGAGGAGGCCCGGGGCGAGCAGCCCCGGGCCTGGAGGCCCGGGGCGAGCAGCCCCGGGCGAGGAGGCCCGGGGCGAGCAGCCCCGGGCGAGGAGGCCCGGGGCGAGCAGCCCCGGGCCTGGAGGCCCGGGGCGAGCAGCCCCGGGCGAGGAGGCCCGGGGCGAGCAGCCCCGGGCGAGGAGGCCCGGGGCGAGCAGCCCCGGGCCTGGAGGCCCGGGGCGAGCAGCCCCGGGCGAGGAGGCCCGGGGCGAGCAGCCCCGGGCGAGGAGGCCCGGGGCGAGCAGCCCCGGGCCTGGAGGCCCGGGGCGAGCAGCCCCGGGCGAGGAGGCCCGGGGCGAGCAGCCCCGGGCGAGGAGGCCCGGGGCGAGCAGCCCCGGGCGAGGAGGCCCGGGGCGAGCAGCCCCGGGCCTGGAGGCCCGGGGCGAGCAGCCCCGGGCGAGGAGGCCCGGGGCGAGCAGCCCCGGGCCTGGAGGCCCGGGGCGAGCAGCCCCGGGCCTGGAGGCCCGGGGCGAGCAGCCCCGGGCCTGGAGGCCCGGGGCGAGCAGCCCCGGGCCTGGAGGCCCGGGGCGAGCAGCCCCGGGCCTGGAGGCCCGGGGCGAGCAGCCCCGGGCCTGGAGGCCCGGGGCGAGCAGCCCCGGGCCTGGAGGCCCGGGGCGAGCAGCCCCGGGCCTGGAGGCCCGGGGCGAGCAGCCCCGGGCCTGGAGGCCCGGGGCGAGCAGCCCCGGGCCTGGAGGCCCGGGGCGAGCAGCCCCGGGCCTGGAGGCCCGGGGCGAGCAGCCCCGGGCCTGGAGGCCCGGGGCGAGCAGCCCCGGGCCTGGAGGCCCGGGGCGAGCAGCCCCGGGCCTGGAGGCCCGGGGCGAGCAGCCCCGGGCCTGGAGGCCCGGGGCGAGCAGCCCCGGGCCTGGAGGCCCGGGGCGAGCAGCCCCGGGCCTGGAGGCCCGGGGCGAGCAGCCCCGGGCCTGGAGGCCCGGGGCGAGCAGCCCCGGGCCTGGAGGCCCGGGGCGAGCAGCCCCGGGCCTGGAGGCCCGGGGCGAGCAGCCCCGGGCCTGGAGGCCCGGGGCGAGCAGCCCCGGGCCTGGAGGCCCGGGGCGAGCAGCCCCGGGCCTGGAGGCCCGGGGCGAGCAGCCCCGGGCGAGGAGGCCCGGGGCGAGCAGCCCCGGGCCTGGAGGCCCGGGGCGAGCAGCCGCGGGCGAGGAGGCCCGGGGCGAGCAGCCCCGGGCCAGGAGGCCCGGGCCGAGCAGCCCCGGGCCTGGAGGCCCGGGCCGAGCAGCCCCGGGCCTGGAGGCCCGGGCCGAGCAGCCCCGGGCCTGGAGGCCCGGGCCGAGCAGCCCCGGGCCTGGAGGCCCGGGCCGAGCAGCCCCGGGCCTGGAGGCCCGGGCCGAGCAGCCCCGGGCCTGGAGGCCCGGGCCGAGCAGCCCCGGGCCTGGAGGCCCGGGCCGAGCAGCCCCGGGCCTGGAGGCCCGGGCCGAGCAGCCCCGGGCCTGGAGGCCCGGGCCGAGCAGCCCCGGGCCTGGAGGCCCGGGCCGAGCAGCCCCGGGCCTGGAGGCCCGGGCCGAGCAGCCCCGGGCCTGGAGGCCCGGGCCGAGCAGCCCCGGGCCTGGAGGCCCGGGCCGAGCAGCCCCGGGCCTGGAGGCCCGGGGCGAGCAGCCCCGGGCCTGGAGGCCCGGGCCGAGCAGCCCCGGGCCTGGAGGCCCGGGCCGAGCAGCCCCGGGCCTGGAGGCCCGGGCCGAGCAGCCCCGGGCCTGGAGGCCCGGGGCGAGCAGCCCCGGGCCTGGAGGCCCGGGGCGAGCAGCCCCGGGCGAGGAGGCCCGGGGCGAGCAGCCCCGGGCGAGGAGGCCCGGGGCGAGCAGCCCCGGGCCTGGAGGCCCGGGGCGAGCAGCCCCGGGCCTGGAGGCCCGGGGCGAGCAGCCCCGGGCCTGGAGGCCCGGGGCGAGCAGCCCCGGGCCTGGAGGCCCGGGGCGAGCAGCCCCGGGCCTGGAGGCCCGGGGCGAGCAGCCCCGGGCCTGGAGGCCCGGGGCGAGCAGCCCCGGGCCTGGAGGCCCGGGGCGAGCAGCCCCGGGCCTGGAGGCCCGGGGCGAGCAGCCCCGGGCCTGGAGGCCCGGGGCGAGCAGCCCCGGGCCAGGAGGCCCGGGGCGAGCAGCCCCGGGCCAGGAGGCCCGGGCCGAGCAGCCCCGGGCCAGGAGGCCCGGGCCGAGCAGCCCCGGGCCTGGAGGCCCGGGCCGAGCAGCCCCGGGCCTGGAGGCCCGGGCCGAGCAGCCCCGGGCCTGGAGGCCCGGGCCGAGCAGCCCCGGGCCTGGAGGCCCGGGCCGAGCAGCCCCGGGCCTGGAGGCCCGGGCCGAGCAGCCCCGGGCCTGGAGGCCCGGGCCGAGCAGCCCCGGGCCTGGAGGCCCGGGCCGAGCAGCCCCGGGCCTGGAGGCCCGGGCCGAGCAGCCCCGGGCCTGGAGGCCCGGGCCGAGCAGCCCCGGGCCTGGAGGCCCGGGCCGAGCAGCCCCGGGCCTGGAGGCCCGGGCCGAGCAGCCCCGGGCCTGGAGGCCCGGGCCGAGCAGCCCCGGGCCTGGAGGCCCGGGCCGAGCAGCCCCGGGCCTGGAGGCCCGGGCCGAGCAGCCCCGGGCCTGGAGGCCCGGGGCGAGCAGCCCCGGGCCTGGAGGCCCGGGCCGAGCAGCCCCGGGCCTGGAGGCCCGGGCCGAGCAGCCCCGGGCCTGGAGGCCCGGGGCGAGCAGCCCCGGGCCTGGAGGCCCGGGGCGAGCAGCCCCGGGCCTGGAGGCCCGGGGCGAGCAGCCCCGGGCCTGGAGGCCCGGGGCGAGCAGCCCCGGGCGAGGAGGCCCGGGGCGAGCAGCCCCGGGCGAGGAGGCCCGGGGCGAGCAGCCCCGGGCGAGGAGGCCCGGGGCGAGCAGCCCCGGGCGAGGAGGCCCGGGGCGAGCAGCCCCGGGCCTGGAGGCCCGGGGCGAGCAGCCCCGGGCCTGGAGGCCCGGGGCGAGCAGCCCCGGGCCTGGAGGCCCGGGGCGAGCAGCCCCGGGCCTGGAGGCCCGGGGCGAGCAGCCCCGGGCCTGGAGGCCCGGGGCGAGCAGCCCCGGGCCTGGAGGCCCGGGGCGAGCAGCCCCGGGCCTGGAGGCCCGGGGCGAGCAGCCCCGGGCGAGGAGGCCCGGGGCGAGCAGCCCCGGGCCTGGAGGCCCGGGGCGAGCAGCCCCGGGCCTGGAGGCCCGGGGCGAGCAGCCCCGGGCCTGGAGGCCCGGGGCGAGCAGCCCCGGGCCTGGAGGCCCGGGGCGAGCAGCCCCGGGCCTGGAGGCCCGGGGCGAGCAGCCCCGGGCCTGGAGGCCCGGGGCGAGCAGCCCCGGGCCTGGAGGCCCGGGGCGAGCAGCCCCGGGCCTGGAGGCCCGGGGCGAGCAGCCCCGGGCCTGGAGGCCCGGGGCGAGCAGCCCCGGGCCTGGAGGCCCGGGGCGAGCAGCCCCGGGCCTGGAGGCCCGGGGCGAGCAGCCCCGGGCCTGGAGGCCCGGGGCGAGCGGGGCACTTCCCATTCTGGGTCTCCAATGCCTCGGACCTTTGCGGGGAATCTCTGCACTGAGTCCCCAAGGTCTGGAGGCTGTTTCGGGTCCTGTGAACCCTTTCTCTCAGGTACAGGGAGCGGCTTCACCCACGGTAGGCCAAGGTAATGACTCAGGGTTTGGATGCCGGGTCTCGTAGCAGGTGTTTGGGATTTTGTGTTTCCCTACTCTCGGACCTAACCCCGCAGTTTCTGGGCCGAGAGGAAGGGTTTGTTTCCTTTTCGGAGTCAGGCATCTGTCTCCTTGGGATTTTGTGCTCGCTGCATAACCCCTGGAGGGGCAGCTTGGGATTCTGTGTCTCCCACTTCTCCAACATTCCCCGTAAGTTTCTCAGCTTAGACCCCATGGACTGGAGGCTGTGTGGGATACTCTGACCCGTTCCTCTCGGGTACAGGCAGAGGCTTCAGGCATGATTAGCCATGGTAAGAGACAGCCCGGGGCGAGGAGGCCCGGGGCGAGGAGGCCCGGGGCGAGGAGGCCCGGGGCGAGGAGGCCCGGGGCGAGGAGGCCCGGGGCGAGGAGGCCCGGGGCGAGGAGGCCCGGGGCGAGCAGCCCCGGGCCTGGAGGCCCGGGGCGAGCAGCCCCGGGCCTGGAGGCCCGGGGCGAGCAGCCCCGGGCCTGGAGGCCCGGGGCGAGCAGCCCCGGGCCTGGAGGCCCGGGGCGAGCAGCCCCGGGCCTGGAGGCCCGGGGCGAGCAGCCCCGGGCCTGGAGGCCCGGGGCGAGCGGGGCACTTCCCATTCTGGGTCTCCAATGCCTCGGACCTTTGCGGGGAATCTCTGCACTGAGTCCCCAAGGTCTGGAGGCTGTTTCGGGTCCTGTGAACCCTTTCTCTCAGGTACAGGGAGCGGCTTCACCCACGGTAGGCCAAGGTAATGACTCAGGGTTTGGATGCCGGGTCTCGTAGCAGGTGTTTGGGATTTTGTGTTTCCCTACTCTCGGACCTAACCCCGCAGTTTCTGGGCCGAGAGGAAGGGTTTGTTTCCTTTTCGGAGTCAGGCATCTGTCTCCTTGGGATTTTGTGCTCGCTGCATAACCCCTGGAGGGGCAGCTTGGGATTCTGTGTCTCCCACTTCTCCAACATTCCCCGTAAGTTTCTCAGCTTAGACCCCATGGACTGGAGGCTGTGTGGGATACTCTGACCCGTTCCTCTCGGGTACAGGCAGAGGCTTCAGGCATGATTAGCCATGGTAAGAGACAGCCCCGGGCGAGGAGGCCCGGGGCGAGCAGCCCCGGGCGAGGAGGCCCGGGGCGAGCAGCCCCGGGCGAGGAGGCCCGGGGCGAGCAGCCCCGGGCGAGGAGGCCCGGGCCGAGCAGCCCCGGGCGAGGAGGCCCGGGGCGAGCAGCCCCGGGCGAGGAGGCCCGGGGCGAGCAGCCCCGGGCGAGGAGGCCCGGGGCGAGCAGCCCCGGGCGAGGAGGCCCGGGGCGAGCAGCCCCGGGCGAGGAGGCCCGGGGCGAGCAGCCCCGGGCGAGGAGGCCCGGGGCGAGCAGCCCCGGGCGAGGAGGCCCGGGGCGAGCAGCCCCGGGCGAGGAGGCCCGGGGCGAGCAGCCCCGGGCCTGGAGGCCCGGGGCGAGCAGCCCCGGGCGAGGAGGCCCGGGGCGAGCAGCCCCGGGCGAGGAGGCCCGGGGCGAGCAGCCCCGGGCCTGGAGGCCCGGGGCGAGCAGCCCCGGGCGAGGAGGCCCGGGGCGAGCAGCCCCGGGCGAGGAGGCCCGGGGCGAGCAGCCCCGGGCCTGGAGGCCCGGGGCGAGCAGCCCCGGGCGAGGAGGCCCGGGGCGAGCAGCCCCGGGCGAGGAGGCCCGGGGCGAGCAGCCCCGGGCGAGGAGGCCCGGGGCGAGCAGCCCCGGGCGAGGAGGCCCGGGGCGAGCAGCCCCGGGCCTGGAGGCCCGGGGCGAGCAGCCCCGGGCCTGGAGGCCCGGGGCGAGCAGCCCCGGGCGAGGAGGCCCGGGGCGAGCAGCCCCGGGCGAGGAGGCCCGGGGCGAGCAGCCCCGGGCCTGGAGGCCCGGGGCGAGCAGCCGCGGGCGAGGAGGCCCGGGGCGAGCAGCCCCGGGCGAGGAGGCCCGGGGCGAGCAGCCCCGGGCCTGGAGGCCCGGGGCGAGCAGCCCCGGGCCTGGGGGCCCGGGGCGAGCAGCCCCGGGCCTGGGGGCCCGGGGCGAGCAGCCGCGGGCGAGGAGGCCCGGGGCGAGCAGCCGCGGGCGAGGAGGCCCGGGGCGAGCAGCCCCGGGCCTGGAGGCCCGGGGCGAGCAGCCCCGGGCCTGGAGGCCCGGGGCGAGCAGCCCCGGGCCTGGAGGCCCGGGGCGAGCAGCCCCGGGCCTGGAGGCCCGGGGCGAGCAGCCCCGGGCCTGGAGGCCCGGGGCGAGCAGCCCCGGGCCTGGAGGCCCGGGGCGAGCAGCCCCGGGCCTGGAGGCCCGGGGCGAGCAGCCCCGGGCCTGGAGGCCCGGGGCGAGCAGCCCCGGGCCTGGAGGCCCGGGCCGAGCAGCCCCGGGCCTGGAGGCCCGGGCCGAGCAGCCCCGGGCCTGGAGGCCCGGGCCGAGCAGCCCCGGGCCTGGAGGCCCGGGCCGAGCAGCCCCGGGCCTGGAGGCCCGGGCCGAGCAGCCCCGGGCCTGGAGGCCCGGGCCGAGCAGCCCCGGGCCTGGAGGCCCGGGCCGAGCAGCCCCGGGCCTGGAGGCCCGGGCCGAGCAGCCCCGGGCCTGGAGGCCCGGGCCGAGCAGCCCCGGGCCTGGAGGCCCGGGCCGAGCAGCCCCGGGCCTGGAGGCCCGGGCCGAGCAGCCCCGGGCCTGGAGGCCCGGGCCGAGCAGCCCCGGGCCTGGAGGCCCGGGCCGAGCAGCCCCGGGCCTGGAGGCCCGGGCCGAGCAGCCCCGGGCCTGGAGGCCCGGGCCGAGCAGCCCCGGGCCTGGAGGCCCGGGCCGAGCAGCCCCGGGCGAGGAGGCCCGGGCCGAGCAGCCCCGGGCGAGGAGGCCCGGGCCGAGCAGCCCCGGGCGAGGAGGCCCGGGCCGAGCAGCCCCGGGCGAGGAGGCCCGGGGCGAGCAGCCCCGGGCGAGGAGGCCCGGGCCGAGCAGCCCCGGGCGAGGAGGCCCGGGGCGAGCAGCCCCGGGCGAGGAGGCCCGGGGCGAGCAGCCCCGGGCCTGGAGGCCCGGGGCGAGCAGCCCCGGGCGAGGAGGCCCGGGGCGAGCAGCCCCGGGCGAGGAGGCCCGGGGCGAGCAGCCCCGGGCGAGGAGGCCCGGGGCGAGCAGCCCCGGGCGAGGAGGCCCGGGGCGAGCAGCCCCGGGCGAGGAGGCCCGGGGCGAGCAGCCCCGGGCCTGGAGGCCCGGGGCGAGCAGCCCCGGGCCTGGAGGCCCGGGGCGAGCAGCCCCGGGCGAGGAGGCCCGGGGCGAGCAGCCCCGGGCCTGGAGGCCCGGGGCGAGCAGCCCCGGGCCTGGAGGCCCGGGGCGAGCAGCCCCGGGCCTGGAGGCCCGGGGCGAGCAGCCCCGGGCCTGGAGGCCCGGGGCGAGCAGCCCCGGGCCTGGAGGCCCGGGGCGAGCAGCCCCGGGCCTGGAGGCCCGGGGCGAGCAGCCCCGGGCCTGGAGGCCCGGGGCGAGCAGCCCCGGGCCTGGAGGCCCGGGGCGAGCAGCCCCGGGCCTGGAGGCCCGGGGCGAGCAGCCCCGGGCCTGGAGGCCCGGGGCGAGCAGCCCCGGGCCTGGAGGCCCGGGGCGAGCAGCCCCGGGCCTGGAGGCCCGGGGCGAGCAGCCCCGGGCCTGGAGGCCCGGGGCGAGCAGCCCCGGGCCAGGAGGCCCGGGGCGAGCAGCCCCGGGCCTGGAGGCCCGGGGCGAGCAGCCCCGGGCGAGGAGGCCCGGGGCGAGCAGCCCCGGGCGAGGAGGCCCGGGGCGAGCAGCCCCGGGCCTGGAGGCCCGGGCCGAGCAGCCCCGGGCCTGGAGGCCCGGGCCGAGCAGCCCCGGGCCTGGAGGCCCGGGCCGAGCAGCCCCGGGCCTGGAGGCCCGGGCCGAGCAGCCCCGGGCCTGGAGGCCCGGGCCGAGCAGCCCCGGGCCTGGAGGCCCGGGCCGAGCAGCCCCGGGCCTGGAGGCCCGGGCCGAGCAGCCCCGGGCCTGGAGGCCCGGGCCGAGCAGCCCCGGGCCTGGAGGCCCGGGCCGAGCAGCCCCGGGCCTGGAGGCCCGGGCCGAGCAGCCCCGGGCCTGGAGGCCCGGGCCGAGCAGCCCCGGGCCTGGAGGCCCGGGCCGAGCAGCCCCGGGCCTGGAGGCCCGGGCCGAGCAGCCCCGGGCCTGGAGGCCCGGGCCGAGCAGCCCCGGGCCTGGAGGCCCGGGCCGAGCAGCCCCGGGCCTGGAGGCCCGGGCCGAGCAGCCCCGGGCCTGGAGGCCCGGGCCGAGCAGCCCCGGGCCTGGAGGCCCGGGCCGAGCAGCCCCGGGCCTGGAGGCCCGGGCCGAGCAGCCCCGGGCGAGGAGGCCCGGGCCGAGCAGCCCCGGGCGAGGAGGCCCGGGCCGAGCAGCCCCGGGCGAGGAGGCCCGGGCCGAGCAGCCCCGGGCGAGGAGGCCCGGGCCGAGCAGCCCCGGGCGAGGAGGCCCGGGCCGAGCAGCCCCGGGCGAGGAGGCCCGGGCCGAGCAGCCCCGGGCGAGGAGGCCCGGGCCGAGCAGCCCCGGGCGAGGAGGCCCGGGCCGAGCAGCCCCGGGCGAGGAGGCCCGGGCCGAGCAGCCCCGGGCGAGGAGGCCCGGGGCGAGCAGCCCCGGGCCTGGAGGCCCGGGGCGAGCAGCCCCGGGCCTGGAGGCCCGGGGCGAGCAGCCCCGGGCCTGGAGGCCCGGGGCGAGCAGCCCCGGGCGAGGAGGCCCGGGGCGAGCAGCCCCGGGCGAGGAGGCCCGGGGCGAGCAGCCCCGGGCCTGGAGGCCCGGGGCGAGCAGCCCCGGGCCTGGAGGCCCGGGGCGAGCAGCCCCGGGCGAGGAGGCCCGGGGCGAGCAGCCCCGGGCGAGGAGGCCCGGGGCGAGCAGCCCCGGGCCTGGAGGCCCGGGGCGAGCAGCCCCGGGCCTGGAGGCCCGGGGCGAGCAGCCCCGGGCCTGGAGGCCCGGGGCGAGCAGCCCCGGGCCTGGAGGCCCGGGGCGAGCAGCCCCGGGCCTGGAGGCCCGGGGCGAGCAGCCCCGGGCCTGGAGGCCCGGGGCGAGCAGCCCCGGGCCTGGAGGCCCGGGGCGAGCAGCCCCGGGCCTGGAGGCCCGGGGCGAGCAGCCCCGGGCCTGGAGGCCCGGGGCGAGCAGCCCCGGGCCTGGAGGCCCGGGGCGAGCAGCCCCGGGCCTGGAGGCCCGGGGCGAGCAGCCCCGGGCCTGGAGGCCCGGGGCGAGCAGCCCCGGGCCTGGAGGCCCGGGGCGAGCAGCCCCGGGCGAGGAGGCCCGGGGCGAGCAGCCCCGGGCCTGGAGGCCCGGGGCGAGCAGCCCCGGGCCTGGAGGCCCGGGGCGAGCAGCCCCGGGCCTGGAGGCCCGGGGCGAGCAGCCCCGGGCCTGGAGGCCCGGGGCGAGCAGCCCCGGGCCTGGAGGCCCGGGGCGAGCAGCCCCGGGCGAGGAGGCCCGGGGCGAGCAGCCCCGGGCCTGGAGGCCCGGGGCGAGCAGCCCCGGGCCTGGAGGCCCGGGGCGAGCAGCCCCGGGCCTGGAGGCCCGGGGCGAGCAGCCCCGGGCCTGGAGGCCCGGGGCGAGCAGCCCCGGGCGAGGAGGCCCGGGGCGAGCAGCCCCGGGCCTGGAGGCCCGGGGCGAGCAGCCCCGGGCCTGGAGGCCCGGGGCGAGCAGCCCCGGGCGAGGAGGCCCGGGGCGAGCAGCCCCGGGCGAGGAGGCCCGGGGCGAGCGGGGCACTTCCCATTCTGGGTCTCCAATGCCTCGGACCTTTGCGGGGAATCTCTGCACTGAGTCCCCAAGGTCTGGAGGCTGTTTCGGGTCCTGTGAACCCTTTCTCTCAGGTACAGGGAGCGGCTTCACCCACGGTAGGCCAAGGTAATGACTCAGGGTTTGGATGCCGGGTCTCGTAGCAGGTGTTTGGGATTTTGTGTTTCCCTACTCTCGGACCTAACCCCGCAGTTTCTGGGCCGAGAGGAAGGGTTTGTTTCCTTTTCGGAGTCAGGCATCTGTCTCCTTGGGATTTTGTGCTCGCTGCATAACCCCTGGAGGGGCAGCTTGGGATTCTGTGTCTCCCACTTCTCCAACATTCCCCGTAAGTTTCTCAGCTTAGACCCCATGGACTGGAGGCTGTGTGGGATACTCTGACCCGTTCCTCTCGGGTACAGGCAGAGGCTTCAGGCATGATTAGCCATGGTAAGAGACAGCCCGGGGCGAGGAGGCCCGGGGCGAGGAGGCCCGGGGCGAGGAGGCCCGGGGCGAGGAGGCCCGGGGCGAGGAGGCCCGGGGCGAGGAGGCCCGGGGCGAGGAGGCCCGGGGCGAGGAGGCCCGGGGCGAGCAGCCCCGGGCCTGGAGGCCCGGGGCGAGCAGCCCCGGGCCTGGAGGCCCGGGGCGAGCAGCCCCGGGCCTGGAGGCCCGGGGCGAGCGGGGCACTTCCCATTCTGGGTCTCCAATGCCTCGGACCTTTGCGGGGAATCTCTGCACTGAGTCCCCAAGGTCTGGAGGCTGTTTCGGGTCCTGTGAACCCTTTCTCTCAGGTACAGGGAGCGGCTTCACCCACGGTAGGCCAAGGTAATGACTCAGGGTTTGGATGCCGGGTCTCGTAGCAGGTGTTTGGGATTTTGTGTTTCCCTACTCTCGGACCTAACCCCGCAGTTTCTGGGCCGAGAGGAAGGGTTTGTTTCCTTTTCGGAGTCAGGCATCTGTCTCCTTGGGATTTTGTGCTCGCTGCATAACCCCTGGAGGGGCAGCTTGGGATTCTGTGTCTCCCACTTCTCCAACATTCCCCGTAAGTTTCTCAGCTTAGACCCCATGGACTGGAGGCTGTGTGGGATACTCTGACCCGTTCCTCTCGGGTACAGGCAGAGGCTTCAGGCATGATTAGCCATGGTAAGAGACAGCCCCGGGCGAGGAGGCCCGGGGCGAGCAGCCCCGGGCGAGGAGGCCCGGGGCGAGCAGCCCCGGGCGAGGAGGCCCGGGGCGAGCAGCCCCGGGCGAGGAGGCCCGGGGCGAGCAGCCCCGGGCGAGGAGGCCCGGGGCGAGCAGCCCCGGGCGAGGAGGCCCGGGGCGAGCAGCCCCGGGCGAGGAGGCCCGGGGCGAGCAGCCCCGGGCGAGGAGGCCCGGGGCGAGCAGCCCCGGGCGAGGAGGCCCGGGGCGAGCAGCCCCGGGCGAGGAGGCCCGGGGCGAGCAGCCCCGGGCGAGGAGGCCCGGGGCGAGCAGCCCCGGGCGAGGAGGCCCGGGGCGAGCAGCCCCGGGCGAGGAGGCCCGGGGCGAGCAGCCCCGGGCGAGGAGGCCCGGGGCGAGCAGCCCCGGGCGAGGAGGCCCGGGGCGAGCAGCCCCGGGCCTGGAGGCCCGGGGCGAGCAGCCCCGGGCGAGGAGGCCCGGGGCGAGCAGCCCCGGGCGAGGAGGCCCGGGGCGAGCAGCCCCGGGCGAGGAGGCCCGGGGCGAGCAGCCCCGGGCGAGGAGGCCCGGGGCGAGCAGCCCCGGGCGAGGAGGCCCGGGGCGAGCAGCCCCGGGCGAGGAGGCCCGGGGCGAGCAGCCCCGGGCGAGGAGGCCCGGGGCGAGCAGCCCCGGGCGAGGAGGCCCGGGGCGAGCAGCCCCGGGCCTGGAGGCCCGGGGCGAGCAGCCCCGGGCGAGGAGGCCCGGGGCGAGCAGCCCCGGGCGAGGAGGCCCGGGGCGAGCAGCCCCGGGCGAGGAGGCCCGGGGCGAGCAGCCCCGGGCCTGGAGGCCCGGGGCGAGCAGCCCCGGGCGAGGAGGCCCGGGGCGAGCAGCCCCGGGCGAGGAGGCCCGGGGCGAGCAGCCCCGGGCGAGGAGGCCCGGGGCGAGCAGCCCCGGGCGAGGAGGCCCGGGGCGAGCAGCCCCGGGCGAGGAGGCCCGGGGCGAGCAGCCCCGGGCGAGGAGGCCCGGGGCGAGCAGCCCCGGGCGAGGAGGCCCGGGGCGAGCAGCCCCGGGCGAGGAGGCCCGGGGCGAGCAGCCCCGGGCCTGGAGGCCCGGGGCGAGCAGCCCCGGGCCTGGAGGCCCGGGGCGAGCAGCCCCGGGCCTGGAGGCCCGGGGCGAGCAGCCCCGGGCCTGGAGGCCCGGGGCGAGCAGCCCCGGGCCTGGAGGCCCGGGGCGAGCAGCCCCGGGCCTGGAGGCCCGGGGCGAGCAGCCCCGGGCCTGGAGGCCCGGGGCGAGCAGCCCCGGGCCTGGAGGCCCGGGGCGAGCAGCCCCGGGCCTGGAGGCCCGGGGCGAGCAGCCCCGGGCCTGGAGGCCCGGGGCGAGCAGCCCCGGGCCTGGAGGCCCGGGGCGAGCAGCCCCGGGCCTGGAGGCCCGGGGCGAGCAGCCCCGGGCCTGGAGGCCCGGGGCGAGCAGCCCCGGGCCTGGAGGCCCGGGGCGAGCAGCCCCGGGCCTGGAGGCCCGGGGCGAGCAGCCCCGGGCCTGGAGGCCCGGGGCGAGCAGCCCCGGGCCTGGAGGCCCGGGGCGAGCAGCCCCGGGCCTGGAGGCCCGGGGCGAGCAGCCCCGGGCCTGGAGGCCCGGGGCGAGCAGCCCCGGGCCTGGAGGCCCGGGGCGAGCAGCCCCGGGCCTGGAGGCCCGGGGCGAGCAGCCCCGGGCCTGGAGGCCCGGGGCGAGCAGCCCCGGGCCTGGAGGCCCGGGGCGAGCAGCCCCGGGCCTGGAGGCCCGGGGCGAGCAGCCCCGGGCCTGGAGGCCCGGGGCGAGCAGCCCCGGGCCTGGAGGCCCGGGGCGAGCAGCCCCGGGCCTGGAGGCCCGGGGCGAGCAGCCCCGGGCCTGGAGGCCCGGGGCGAGCAGCCCCGGGCCTGGAGGCCCGGGGCGAGCAGCCCCGGGCCTGGAGGCCCGGGGCGAGCAGCCCCGGGCCTGGAGGCCCGGGGCGAGCAGCCCCGGGCCTGGAGGCCCGGGGCGAGCAGCCCCGGGCCTGGAGGCCCGGGGCGAGCAGCCCCGGGCCTGGAGGCCCGGGGCGAGCAGCCCCGGGCCTGGAGGCCCGGGGCGAGCAGCCCCGGGCCTGGAGGCCCGGGGCGAGCAGCCCCGGGCCTGGAGGCCCGGGGCGAGCAGCCCCGGGCCTGGAGGCCCGGGGCGAGCAGCCCCGGGCCTGGAGGCCCGGGGCGAGCAGCCCCGGGCCTGGAGGCCCGGGGCGAGCAGCCCCGGGCCTGGAGGCCCGGGGCGAGCAGCCCCGGGCCTGGAGGCCCGGGGCGAGCAGCCCCGGGCCTGGAGGCCCGGGGCGAGCAGCCCCGGGCCTGGAGGCCCGGGGCGAGCAGCCCCGGGCCTGGAGGCCCGGGGCGAGCAGCCCCGGGCCTGGAGGCCCGGGGCGAGCAGCCCCGGGCCTGGAGGCCCGGGGCGAGCAGCCCCGGGCCTGGAGGCCCGGGGCGAGCAGCCCCGGGCCTGGAGGCCCGGGGCGAGCAGCCCCGGGCCTGGAGGCCCGGGGCGAGCAGCCCCGGGCCTGGAGGCCCGGGGCGAGCAGCCCCGGGCCTGGAGGCCCGGGGCGAGCAGCCCCGGGCCTGGAGGCCCGGGGCGAGCAGCCCCGGGCCTGGAGGCCCGGGGCGAGCAGCCCCGGGCCTGGAGGCCCGGGGCGAGCAGCCCCGGGCCTGGAGGCCCGGGGCGAGCAGCCCCGGGCCTGGAGGCCCGGGGCGAGCAGCCCCGGGCCTGGAGGCCCGGGGCGAGCAGCCCCGGGCCTGGAGGCCCGGGGCGAGCAGCCCCGGGCCTGGAGGCCCGGGGCGAGCAGCCCCGGGCCTGGAGGCCCGGGGCGAGCAGCCCCGGGCCTGGAGGCCCGGGGCGAGCAGCCCCGGGCCTGGAGGCCCGGGGCGAGCAGCCCCGGGCCTGGAGGCCCGGGGCGAGCAGCCCCGGGCCTGGAGGCCCGGGGCGAGCAGCCCCGGGCCTGGAGGCCCGGGGCGAGCAGCCCCGGGCCTGGAGGCCCGGGGCGAGCAGCCCCGGGCCTGGAGGCCCGGGGCGAGCAGCCCCGGGCCTGGAGGCCCGGGGCGAGCAGCCCCGGGCCTGGAGGCCCGGGGCGAGCAGCCCCGGGCCTGGAGGCCCGGGGCGAGCAGCCCCGGGCCTGGAGGCCCGGGGCGAGCAGCCCCGGGCCTGGAGGCCCGGGGCGAGCAGCCCCGGGCCTGGAGGCCCGGGGCGAGCAGCCCCGGGCCTGGAGGCCCGGGGCGAGCAGCCCCGGGCCTGGAGGCCCGGGGCGAGCAGCCCCGGGCCTGGAGGCCCGGGGCGAGCAGCCCCGGGCCTGGAGGCCCGGGGCGAGCAGCCCCGGGCCTGGAGGCCCGGGGCGAGCAGCCCCGGGCCTGGAGGCCCGGGGCGAGCAGCCCCGGGCCTGGAGGCCCGGGGCGAGCAGCCCCGGGCCTGGAGGCCCGGGGCGAGCAGCCCCGGGCCTGGAGGCCCGGGGCGAGCAGCCCCGGGCCTGGAGGCCCGGGGCGAGCAGCCCCGGGCCTGGAGGCCCGGGGCGAGCAGCCCCGGGCCTGGAGGCCCGGGGCGAGCAGCCCCGGGCCTGGAGGCCCGGGGCGAGCAGCCCCGGGCCTGGAGGCCCGGGGCGAGCAGCCCCGGGCCTGGAGGCCCGGGGCGAGCAGCCCCGGGCCTGGAGGCCCGGGGCGAGCAGCCCCGGGCCTGGAGGCCCGGGGCGAGCAGCCCCGGGCCTGGAGGCCCGGGGCGAGCAGCCCCGGGCCTGGAGGCCCGGGGCGAGCAGCCCCGGGCCTGGAGGCCCGGGGCGAGCAGCCCCGGGCCTGGAGGCCCGGGGCGAGCAGCCCCGGGCCTGGAGGCCCGGGGCGAGCAGCCCCGGGCCTGGAGGCCCGGGGCGAGCAGCCCCGGGCCTGGAGGCCCGGGGCGAGCAGCCCCGGGCCTGGAGGCCCGGGGCGAGCAGCCCCGGGCCTGGAGGCCCGGGGCGAGCAGCCCCGGGCCTGGAGGCCCGGGGCGAGCAGCCCCGGGCCTGGAGGCCCGGGGCGAGCAGCCCCGGGCCTGGAGGCCCGGGGCGAGCAGCCCCGGGCCTGGAGGCCCGGGGCGAGCAGCCCCGGGCCTGGAGGCCCGGGGCGAGCAGCCCCGGGCCTGGAGGCCCGGGGCGAGCAGCCCCGGGCCTGGAGGCCCGGGGCGAGCGGGGCACTTCCCATTCTGGGTCTCCAATGCCTCGGACCTTTGCGGGGAATCTCTGCACTGAGTCCCCAAGGTCTGGAGGCTGTTTCGGGTCCTGTGAACCCTTTCTCTCAGGTACAGGGAGCGGCTTCACCCACGGTAGGCCAAGGTAATGACTCAGGGTTTGGATGCCGGGTCTCGTAGCAGGTGTTTGGGATTCTGTGTTTCCCTACTCTCGGACCTAACCCCGCAGTTTCTGGGCCGAGAGGAAGGGTTTGTTTCCTTTTCGGAGTCAGGCATCTGTCTCCTTGGGATTTTGTGCTCGCTGCATAACCCCTGGAGGGGCAGCTTGGGATTCTGTGTCTCCCACTTCTCCAACATTCCCCGTAAGTTTCTCAGCTTAGACCCCATGGACTGGAGGCTGTGTGGGATACTCTGACCCGTTCCTCTCGGGTACAGGCAGAGGCTTCAGGCATGATTAGCCATGGTAAGAGACAGCCCCGGGCGAGGAGGCCCGGGGCGAGCAGCCCCGGGCGAGGAGGCCCGGGGCGAGCAGCCCCGGGCGAGGAGGCCCGGGGCGAGCAGCCCCGGGCGAGGAGGCCCGGGGCGAGCAGCCCCGGGCGAGGAGGCCCGGGGCGAGCAGCCCCGGGCGAGGAGGCCCGGGGCGAGCAGCCCCGGGCGAGGAGGCCCGGGGCGAGCAGCCCCGGGCGAGGAGGCCCGGGGCGAGCAGCCCCGGGCGAGGAGGCCCGGGGCGAGCAGCCCCGGGCGAGGAGGCCCGGGGCGAGCAGCCCCGGGCGAGGAGGCCCGGGGCGAGCAGCCCCGGGCGAGGAGGCCCGGGGCGAGCAGCCCCGGGCGAGGCGGCCCGGGGCGAGCAGCCCCGGGCGAGGCGGCCCGGGGCGAGCAGCCCCGGGCGAGGCGGCCCGGGGCGAGCAGCCCCGGGCGAGGCGGCCCGGGGCGAGCAGCCCCGGGCGAGGCGGCCCGGGGCGAGCAGCCCCGGGCGAGGCGGCCCGGGGCGAGCAGCCCCGGGCGAGGCGGCCCGGGGCGAGCAGCCCCGGGCGAGGCGGCCCGGGGCGAGCAGCCCCGGGCGAGGCGGCCCGGGGCGAGCAGCCCCGGGCGAGGCGGCCCGGGGCGAGCAGCCCCGGGCGAGGCGGCCCGGGGCGAGCAGCCCCGGGGCGAGGCGGCCCGGGGCGAGCAGCCCCGGGCCTCGAGGCCCGGGGCGAGCAGCCCCGGGCGAGGCGGCCCGGGGCGAGCAGCCCCGGGCCTCGAGGCCCGGGGAGAGCGGGGCACTTCCCATTTTGTGTCTCCAATGCCTAGGACCTTTGCGGGGAATTTCTGCGCTGAGTCCCCAGGGTCTGGAGGCTGTTTCGGGTCCTGTGAACCCTTTCTCTCAGGTACAGGGAGCGGCTTCAGCCATGATGAGCCATGGTAAGAGACAGCCCCGGGCGAGGAGGCCCGGGGCGAGCAGCCCCGGGCGAGGAGGCCCGGGGCGATCAGCCCCGGGCGAGGAGGCCCGGGGCGAGCAGCCCCGGGCGAGGAGGCCCGGGGCGAGCAGCCCCGGGCGAGGAGGCCCGGGGCGAGCAGCCCCGGGCGAGGAGGCCCGGGGCGAGCAGCCCCGGGCGAGGAGGCCCGGGGCGAGCAGCCCCGGGCCTGGAGGCCCGGGGCGAGCAGCCCCGGGCCTGGAGGCCCGGGGCGAGCAGCCCCGGGCCTGGAGGCCCGGGGCGAGCAGCCCCGGGCCTGGAGGCCCGTGGCGAGCAGCCCCGGGCGAGGAGGCCCGGCGGCGAGCAGCCCCGGGCCTGGAGGCCCGGCGGCGAGCAGCCCCGGGCCTGGAGGCCCGGCGGCGAGGAGCCCCGGGCCTGGAGGCCCGGCGGCCAGCAGCCCCGGGCCTGGAGGCCCGGCGGCGAGCAGCCCCGGGCCTGGAGGCCCGGCGGCCAGCAGCCCCGGGCCTGGAGGCCCGGCGGCCAGCAGCCCCGGGCCTGGAGGCCCGGCGGCCAGCAGCCCCGGGCCTGGAGGCCCGGCGGCCAGCAGCCCCGGGCCTGGAGGCCCGGCGGCCAGCAGCCCCGGGCCTCGAGGCCCGGCGGCCAGCAGCCCCGGGCCTCGAGGCCCGGCGGCCAGCAGCCCCGGGCCTCGAGGCCCGGCGGCCAGCAGCCCCGGGCCTCGAGGCCCGGCGGCCAGCAGCCCCGGGCCTCGAGGCCCGGCGGCCAGCAGCCCCGGGCCTCGAGGCCCGGCGGCCAGCAGCCCCGGGCCTCGAGGCCCGGCGGCCAGCAGCCCCGGGCCTCGAGGCCCGGCGGCCAGCAGCCCCGGGCCTCGAGGCCCGGCGGCCAGCAGCCCCGGGCCTCGAGGCCCGGGGCGAGCGGGGCACTTCCCATTCTGGGTCTCCAATGCCTCGGACCTTTGCGGGGAATCTCTGCACTGAGTCCCCAGGGTCTGGAGGCTGTTTCGGGTCCTGTGAACCCTTTCTCTCAGGTACAGGGAGCGGCTTCACCCACGGTGAGCCAAGGTAATGACTCAGGGCTTGGATGCCGGGTCTCGTAGCAGGTGTTTGGGATTCTGTGTTTCCCTACTCTCGGACCTAACCCCGGAGTTTCTGGGCCGAGAGGAAGGGTTTGTTTCCTTTTCGGAGTCAGGCATCTGTCTCCTTGGGATTTTGTGCTCGCTGCATAGCCCCTGGAGGGGCAGCTTGGGATTCTGTGTCTCCCATTTCTCCAACATTCCCCGTAAGTTTCTCAGCTTAGACCCCATGGACTGGAGGCTGTGTGGGATAACCTGACCCGTTCCTCTCGGGTACAGGCAGAGGCTTCAGGCATGATTAGCCATGGTAAGAGAAGGCCCCGGGCGAGGAGGCCCGGGGCGAGCAGCCCCGGGCGAGGAGGCCCGGGGCGAGCAGCCCCGGGTCTGGAGGCCCGGGGCGAGCGGGGCACTTCCGATTCTGGGTCTGCAATGCCTCGGACCTTTGCGGGGAATCTCTGCACTGAGTCCACAGGGTCTGGAGGCTGTTTCGGGTCCTGTGAACCCTTTCTCTCAGGTACAGGGAGCGGCTTCACACACGGTGAGCCAAGGTAATGACTCAGGGCTTGGATGCCGGGTCTCGTAGCAGGTGTTTGGGATTCTGTTTCCCTACTCTCGGACCTAACCCCGGAGATTCTGGGCCGAGTGGAAGGGTTTGTTTCCTTTTCGGAGTCAGGCATCTGTCTCCTTGGATTTTGTGCTCGCTGCATAGCCCCTGGAGGGGCTGCTTGGGATTCTGTGTCTCCCACTTCTCCAACATTCCCCGTAAGTTTCTCAGCTTAGACCCCATGGACTGGAGGCTGTGTGGGATACTCTGACCCGTTCCTCTCGGGTACAGGCAGAGGCTTCAGGCATGATTAGCCATGGTAAGAGACAGCCCCGGGCGAGGAGGCCCGGGGCGAGCAGCCCCGGGCGAGGAGGCCCGGGGCGAGCAGCCCCGGGCGAGGAGGCCCGGGGCGAGCAGCCCCGGGCGAGGAGGCCCGGGGCGAGCAGCCCCGGGCGAGGAGGCCCGGGGCGAGCAGCCCCGGGCGAGGAGGCCCGGGGCGAGCAGCCCCGGGCGAGGAGGCCCGGGGCGAGCAGCCCCGGGCGAGGAGGCCCGGGGCGAGCAGCCCCGGGCCTCGAGGCCCGGGGAGAGCGGGGCACTTCCCATTTTGTGTCTCCAATGCCTAGGACCTTTGCGGGGAATTTCTGCGCTGAGTCCCCAGGGTCTGGAGGCTGTTTCGGGTCCTGTGAACCCTTTCTCTCAGGTACAGGGAGCGGCTTCAGCCATGATGAGCCATGGTAAGAGACAGCCCCGGGCGAGGAGGCCCGGGGCGAGCAGCCCCGGGCGAGGAGGCCCGGGGCGAGCAGCCCCGGGCCTCGAGGCCCGGGGCGAGCGGGGCACTTCCCATTCTGGGTCTCCAATGCCTCGGACTTTTGCGGGGAATCTCTGCACTGAGTCCCCAGGGTCTGGAGGCTGTTTCGGGTCCTGTGAACCCTTTCTCTCAGGTACAGGGAGCGGCTTCACCCACGGTGAGCCAAGGTAATGACTCAGGGCTTGGATGCCGGGTCTCGTAGCAGGTGTTTGGGATTCTGTGTTTCCCTACTCTCGGACCTAACCCCGGAGTTTCTGGGCCGAGAGGAAGGGTTTGTTTCCTTTTCGGAGTCAGGGATCTGTCTCCTTGGGATTTTGTGCTCGCTGCATAGCCCCTGGAGGGGCAGCTTGGGATTCTGTGTCTCCCATTTCTCCAACATTCCCCGTAAGTTTCTCAGCTTAGACCCCATGGACTGGAGGCTGTGTGGGATACTCTGACCCGTTCCTCTCGGGTACAGGCAGAGGCTTCAGGCATGATTAGCCATGGTAAGAGAAGGCCCCGGGCGAGGAGGCCCGGGGCGAGCAGCCCCGGGCGAGGAGACCCGGGGCGAGCAGCCCCGGGTCTGGAGGCCCGGGGCGAGCGGGGCACTTCCCATTCTGGGTCTGCAATGCCTCGGACCTTTGCGGGGAATCTCTGCACTGAGTCCACAGGGTCTGGAGGCTGTTTCGGGTCCTGTGAACCCTTTCTCTCAGGTACAGGGAGCGGCTTCACACACGGTGAGCCAAGGTAATGACTCAGGGCTTGGATGCCGGGTCTCGTAGCAGGTGTTTGTGATTCTGTTTCCCTACTCTCGGACCTAACCCCGGAGTTTCTGGGCCGAGTGGAAGGGTTTGTTTCCTTTTCGGAGTCAGGCATCTGTCTCCTTGGATTTTGTGCTCGCTGCATAGCCCCTGGAGGGGCTGCTTGGGATTCTGTATCTCCCACTTCTCCAACATTCCCCGTAAGTTTCTCAGCTTAGACCCCATGGACTGGAGGCTGTGTGGGATACTCTGAACCGTTCCTCTCGGGTACAGGCAGAGGCTTCAGGCATGATTAGCCATGGTAAGAGACAGCCCCGGGCGAGGAGGCCCGGGGCGAGCAGCCCCGGGCGAGGAGGCCCGGGGCGAGCAGCCCCGGGCGAGGAGGCCCGGGGCGAGCAGCCCCGGGCGAGTTGGCCCGGGGAGAGCAGCCCCGGGCCTGGAGGCCCGGGGCGAGCAGCCCCGGGCGAGGAGGCCCGGGGCGAGCAGCCCCGGGCGAGGAGGCCCGGGGCGAGCAGCCCCGGGCCTGGAGGCCCGGGGCGAGCAGCCCCGGGCCTGGAGGCCCGGGGCGAGCAGCCCCGGGCGAGGAGGCCCGGGGCGAGCAGCCCCGGGCGAGGAGGCCCGGGGCGAGCAGCCCCGGGCGAGGAGGCCCGGGGCGAGCAGCCCCGGGCGAGGAGGCCCGGGGCGAGCAGCCCCGGGCGAGGAGGCCCGGGGCGAGCAGCCCCGGGCGAGGAGGCCCGGGGCGAGCAGCCCCGGGCCTGGAGGCCCGGGGCGAGCAGCCCCGGGCCTGGAGGCCCGGGGCGAGCAGCCCCGGGCCTGGAGGCCCGGGGCGAGCAGCCCCGGGCCTGGAGGCCCGGGGCGAGCAGCCCCGGGCGAGGAGGCCCGGGGCGAGCAGCCCCGGGCCTGGAGGCCCGGGGCGAGCGGGGCACTTCCCATTCTGGGTCTCCAATGCCTCGGACCTTTGCGGGGAATCTCTGCACTGAGTCCCCAGGGTCTGGAGGCTGTTTCGGGTCCTGTGAACCCTTTCTCTCAGGTACAGGGAGCGGCTTCACCCACGGTGAGCCAAGGTAATGACTCAGGGCTTGGATGCCGGGTCTCGTAGCAGGTGTTTGGGATTCTGTGTTTCCCTACTCTCGGACCTAACCCCGGAGTTTCTGGGCCGAGAGGAAGGGTTTGTTTCCTTTTCGGAGTCAGGCATCTGTCTCCTTGGGATTTTGTGCTCGCTGCATAGCCCCTGGAGGGGCTGCTTGGGATTCTGTGTCTCCCACTTCTCCCACATTCCCGGTAAGTTTCTCAGCTTAGACCCCATGGACTGGAGGCTGTGTGGGATACTCTGACCCGTTCCTCTCGGGTACAGGCAGAGGCTTCAGGCATGATTAGCCATGGTAAGAGACAGCCCCGGGCGAGGAGGCCCGGGGCGAGCAGCCCCGGGCGAGGAGGCCCGGGGCGAGCAGCCCCGGGCGAGGAGGCCCGGGGCGAGCAGCCCCGGGCGAGGAGGCCCGGGGCGAGCAGCCCCGGGCGAGGAGGCCCGGGGCGAGCAGCCCCGGGCGAGGAGGCCCGGGGCGAGCAGCCCCGGGCGAGGAGGCCCGGGGCGAGCAGCCCC
Organism: Puma concolor; assembly: GCF_028749965.1. NCBI lineage: Eukaryota > Metazoa > Chordata > Mammalia > Carnivora > Felidae > Puma > Puma concolor. The sequence continues at coordinate 399,309 of NC_141681.1, read as the reverse complement.
GGGCCTCGAGGCCCGGGGAGAGCGGGGCACTTCCCATTTTGTGTCTCCAATGCCTAGGACCTTTGCGGGGAATTTCTGCGCTGAGTCCCCAGGGTCTGGAGGCTGTTTCGGGTCCTGTGAACCCTTTCTCTCAGGTACAGGGAGCGGCTTCAGCCATGATGAGCCATGGTAAGAGACAGCCCCGGGCGAGGAGGCCCGGGGCGAGCAGCCCCGGGCGAGGAGGCCCGGGGCGAGCAGCCCCGGGCCTCGAGGCCCGGGGCGAGCGGGGCACTTCCCATTCTGGGTCTCCAATGCCTCGGACTTTTGCGGGGAATCTCTGCACTGAGTCCCCAGGGTCTGGAGGCTGTTTCGGGTCCTGTGAACCCTTTCTCTCAGGTACAGGGAGCGGCTTCACCCACGGTGAGCCAAGGTAATGACTCAGGGCTTGGATGCCGGGTCTCGTAGCAGGTGTTTGGGATTCTGTGTTTCCCTACTCTCGGACCTAACCCCGGAGTTTCTGGGCCGAGAGGAAGGGTTTGTTTCCTTTTCGGAGTCAGGGATCTGTCTCCTTGGGATTTTGTGCTCGCTGCATAGCCCCTGGAGGGGCAGCTTGGGATTCTGTGTCTCCCATTTCTCCAACATTCCCCGTAAGTTTCTCAGCTTAGACCCCATGGACTGGAGGCTGTGTGGGATACTCTGACCCGTTCCTCTCGGGTACAGGCAGAGGCTTCAGGCATGATTAGCCATGGTAAGAGAAGGCCCCGGGCGAGGAGGCCCGGGGCGAGCAGCCCCGGGCGAGGAGACCCGGGGCGAGCAGCCCCGGGTCTGGAGGCCCGGGGCGAGCGGGGCACTTCCCATTCTGGGTCTGCAATGCCTCGGACCTTTGCGGGGAATCTCTGCACTGAGTCCACAGGGTCTGGAGGCTGTTTCGGGTCCTGTGAACCCTTTCTCTCAGGTACAGGGAGCGGCTTCACACACGGTGAGCCAAGGTAATGACTCAGGGCTTGGATGCCGGGTCTCGTAGCAGGTGTTTGTGATTCTGTTTCCCTACTCTCGGACCTAACCCCGGAGTTTCTGGGCCGAGTGGAAGGGTTTGTTTCCTTTTCGGAGTCAGGCATCTGTCTCCTTGGATTTTGTGCTCGCTGCATAGCCCCTGGAGGGGCTGCTTGGGATTCTGTATCTCCCACTTCTCCAACATTCCCCGTAAGTTTCTCAGCTTAGACCCCATGGACTGGAGGCTGTGTGGGATACTCTGAACCGTTCCTCTCGGGTACAGGCAGAGGCTTCAGGCATGATTAGCCATGGTAAGAGACAGCCCCGGGCGAGGAGGCCCGGGGCGAGCAGCCCCGGGCGAGGAGGCCCGGGGCGAGCAGCCCCGGGCGAGTTGGCCCGGGGAGAGCAGCCCCGGGCCTGGAGGCCCGGGGCGAGCAGCCCCGGGCCTGGAGGCCCGGGGCGAGCAGCCCCGGGCGAGGAGGCCCGGGGCGAGCAGCCCCGGGCCTGGAGGCCCGGGGCGAGCAGCCCCGGGCGAGGAGGCCCGGGGCGAGCAGCCCCGGGCCTGGAGGCCCGGGGCGAGCAGCCCCGGGCCTGGAGGCCCGGGGCGAGCAGCCCCGGGCGAGGAGGCCCGGGGCGAGCAGCCCCGGGCGAGGAGGCCCGGGGCGAGCAGCCCCGGGCGAGGAGGCCCGGGGCGAGCAGCCCCGGGCGAGGAGGCCCGGGGCGAGCAGCCCCGGGCGAGGAGGCCCGGGGCGAGCAGCCCCGGGCGAGGAGGCCCGGGGCGAGCAGCCCCGGGCGAGGAGGCCCGGGGCGAGCAGCCCCGGGCGAGGAGGCCCGGGGCGAGCAGCCCCGGGCGAGGAGGCCCGGGGCGAGCAGCCCCGGGCCTGGAGGCCCGGGGCGAGCAGCCCCGGGCCTGGAGGCCCGGGGCGAGCAGCCCCGGGCCTGGAGGCCCGGGGCGAGCAGCCCCGGGCCTGGAGGCCCGGGGCGAGCAGCCCCGGGCCTGGAGGCCCGGGGCGAGCAGCCCCGGGCGAGGAGGCCCGGGGCGAGCAGCCCCGGGCGAGGAGGCCCGGGGCGAGCAGCCCCGGGCCTGGAGGCCCGGGGCGAGCAGCCCCGGGCGAGGAGGCCCGGGGCGAGCAGCCCCGGGCCTGGAGGCCCGGGGCGAGCAGCCCCGGGCGAGGAGGCCCGGGGCGAGCAGCCCCGGGCGAGGAGGCCCGGGGCGAGCAGCCCCGGGCGAGGAGGCCCGGGGCGAGCAGCCCCGGGCGAGGAGGCCCGGGGCGAGCAGCCCCGGGCGAGGAGGCCCGGGGCGAGCAGCCCCGGGCGAGGAGGCCCGGGGCGAGCAGCCCCGGGCGAGGAGGCCCGGGGCGAGCAGCCCCGGGCGAGGAGGCCCGGGGCGAGCAGCCCCGGGCGAGGAGGCCCGGGGCGAGCAGCCCCGGGCGAGGAGGCCCGGGGCGAGCAGCCCCGGGCCTGGAGGCCCGGGGCGAGCAGCCCCGGGCGAGGAGGCCCGGGGCGAGCAGCCCCGGGCGAGGAGGCCCGGGGCGAGCAGCCCCGGGCGAGGAGGCCCGGGGCGAGCAGCCCCGGGCGAGGAGGCCCGGGGCGAGCAGCCCCGGGCGAGGAGGCCCGGGGCGAGCAGCCCCGGGCGAGGAGGCCCGGGGCGAGCAGCCCCGGGCGAGGAGGCCCGGGGCGAGCAGCCCCGGGCGAGGAGGCCCGGGGCGAGCAGCCCCGGGCCTGGAGGCCCGGGGCGAGCAGCCCCGGGCCTGGAGGCCCGGGGCGAGCAGCCCCGGGCCTGGAGGCCCGGGGCGAGCAGCCCCGGGCCTGGAGGCCCGGGGCGAGCAGCCCCGGGCCTGGAGGCCCGGGGCGAGCAGCCCCGGGCCTGGAGGCCCGGGGCGAGCAGCCCCGGGCCTGGAGGCCCGGGGCGAGCAGCCCCGGGCCTGGAGGCCCGGGGCGAGCAGCCCCGGGCCTGGAGGCCCGGGGCGAGCAGCCCCGGGCCTGGAGGCCCGGGGCGAGCAGCCCCGGGCCTGGAGGCCCGGGGCGAGCAGCCCCGGGCCTGGAGGCCCGGGGCGAGCAGCCCCGGGCCTGGAGGCCCGGGGCGAGCAGCCCCGGGCCTGGAGGCCCGGGGCGAGCAGCCCCGGGCCTGGAGGCCCGGGGCGAGCAGCCCCGGGCGAGGAGGCCCGGGGCGAGCAGCCCCGGGCGAGGAGGCCCGGGGCGAGCAGCCCCGGGCGAGGAGGCCCGGGGCGAGCAGCCCCGGGCGAGGAGGCCCGGGGCGAGCAGCCCCGGGCGAGGAGGCCCGGGGCGAGCAGCCCCGGGCCTGGAGGCCCGGGGCGAGCAGCCCCGGGCCTGGAGGCCCGGGGCGAGCAGCCCCGGGCCTGGAGGCCCGGGGCGAGCAGCCCCGGGCCTGGAGGCCCGGGGCGAGCAGCCCCGGGCCTGGAGGCCCGGGGCGAGCAGCCCCGGGCCTGGAGGCCCGGGGCGAGCAGCCCCGGGCCTGGAGGCCCGGGGCGAGCAGCCCCGGGCCTGGAGGCCCGGGGCGAGCAGCCCCGGGCCTGGAGGCCCGGGGCGAGCAGCCCCGGGCCTGGAGGCCCGGGGCGAGCAGCCCCGGGCCTGGAGGCCCGGGGCGAGCAGCCCCGGGCCTGGAGGCCCGGGGCGAGCAGCCCCGGGCGAGGAGGCCCGGGGCGAGCAGCCCCGGGCGAGGAGGCCCGGGGCGAGCAGCCCCGGGCGAGGAGGCCCGGGGCGAGCAGCCCCGGGCGAGGAGGCCCGGGGCGAGCAGCCCCGGGCGAGGAGGCCCGGGGCGAGCAGCCCCGGGCCTGGAGGCCCGGGGCGAGCAGCCCCGGGCCTGGAGGCCCGGGGCGAGCAGCCCCGGGCGAGGAGGCCCGGGGGGGCGAGCAGCCCCGGGCGAGGAGGCCCGGGGGGGCGAGCAGCCCCGGGCGAGGAGGCCCGGGGGGGCGAGCAGCCCCGGGCGAGGAGGCCCGGGGGGGCGAGCAGCCCCGGGCGAGGAGGCCCGGGGGGGCGAGCAGCCCCGGGCCTGGAGGCCCGGGGGGGCGAGCAGCCCCGGGCCTGGAGGCCCGGGGGGGCGAGCAGCCCCGGGCCTGGAGGCCCGGGGGGGCGAGCAGCCCCGGGCCTGGAGGCCCGGGGGGGCGAGCAGCCCCGGGCCTGGAGGCCCGGGGGGGCGAGCAGCCCCGGGCCTGGAGGCCCGGGGGGGCGAGCAGCCCCGGGCCTGGAGGCCCGGGGGGGCGAGCAGCCCCGGGCCTGGAGGCCCGGGGGGGCGAGCAGCCCCGGGCCTGGAGGCCCGGGGGGGCGAGCAGCCCCGGGCCTGGAGGCCCGGGGGGGCGAGCAGCCCCGGGCCTGGAGGCCCGGGGGGGCGAGCAGCCCCGGGCCTGGAGGCCCGGGGGGGCGAGCAGCCCCGGGCCTGGAGGCCCGGGGGGGCGAGCAGCCCCGGGCCTGGAGGCCCGGGGGGGCGAGCAGCCCCGGGCCTGGAGGCCCGGGGGGGCGAGCAGCCCCGGGCCTGGAGGCCCGGGGGGGCGAGCAGCCCCGGGCCTGGAGGCCCGGGGGGGCGAGCAGCCCCGGGCCTGGAGGCCCGGGGGGGCGAGCAGCCCCGGGCCTGGAGGCCCGGGGGGGCGAGCAGCCCCGGGCCTGGAGGCCCGGGGGGGCGAGCAGCCCCGGGCCTGGAGGCCCGGGGGGGCGAGCAGCCCCGGGCCTGGAGGCCCGGGGGGGCGAGCAGCCCCGGGCCTGGAGGCCCGGGGGGGCGAGCAGCCCCGGGCCTGGAGGCCCGGGGGGGCGAGCAGCCCCGGGCCTGGAGGCCCGGGGGGGCGAGCAGCCCCGGGCCTGGAGGCCCGGGGGGGCGAGCAGCCCCGGGCCTGGAGGCCCGGGGGGGCGAGCAGCCCCGGGCCTGGAGGCCCGGGGGGGCGAGCAGCCCCGGGCCTGGAGGCCCGGGGGGGCGAGCAGCCCCGGGCCTGGAGGCCCGGGGGGGCGAGCAGCCCCGGGCCTGGAGGCCCGGGGGGGCGAGCAGCCCCGGGCCTGGAGGCCCGGGGGGGCGAGCAGCCCCGGGCCTGGAGGCCCGGGGGGGCGAGCAGCCCCGGGCCTGGAGGCCCGGGGGGGCGAGCAGCCCCGGGCCTGGAGGCCCGGGGGGGCGAGCAGCCCCGGGCCTGGAGGCCCGGGGGGGCGAGCAGCCCCGGGCCTGGAGGCCCGGGGGGGCGAGCAGCCCCGGGCCTGGAGGCCCGGGGGGGCGAGCAGCCCCGGGCCTGGAGGCCCGGGGGGGCGAGCAGCCCCGGGCCTGGAGGCCCGGGGGGGCGAGCAGCCCCGGGCCTGGAGGCCCGGGGGGGCGAGCAGCCCCGGGCCTGGAGGCCCGGGGGGGCGAGCAGCCCCGGGCCTGGAGGCCCGGGGGGGCGAGCAGCCCCGGGCCTGGAGGCCCGGGGGGGCGAGCAGCCCCGGGCCTGGAGGCCCGGGGGGGCGAGCAGCCCCGGGCCTGGAGGCCCGGGGGGGCGAGCAGCCCCGGGCCTGGAGGCCCGGGGGGGCGAGCAGCCCCGGGCCTGGAGGCCCGGGGGGGCGAGCAGCCCCGGGCCTGGAGGCCCGGGGGGGCGAGCAGCCCCGGGCCTGGAGGCCCGGGGGGGCGAGCAGCCCCGGGCCTGGAGGCCCGGGGGGGCGAGCAGCCCCGGGCCTGGAGGCCCGGGGGGGCGAGCAGCCCCGGGCCTGGAGGCCCGGGGGGGCGAGCAGCCCCGGGCCTGGAGGCCCGGGGGGGCGAGCAGCCCCGGGCCTGGAGGCCCGGGGGGGCGAGCAGCCCCGGGCCTGGAGGCCCGGGGGGGCGAGCAGCCCCGGGCCTGGAGGCCCGGGGGGGCGAGCAGCCCCGGGCCTGGAGGCCCGGGGGGGCGAGCAGCCCCGGGCCTGGAGGCCCGGGGGGGCGAGCAGCCCCGGGCCTGGAGGCCCGGGGGGGCGAGCAGCCCCGGGCCTGGAGGCCCGGGGGGGCGAGCAGCCCCGGGCCTGGAGGCCCGGGGGGGCGAGCAGCCCCGGGCCTGGAGGCCCGGGGGGGCGAGCAGCCCCGGGCCTGGAGGCCCGGGGGGGCGAGCAGCCCCGGGCCTGGAGGCCCGGGGGGGCGAGCAGCCCCGGGCCTGGAGGCCCGGGGGGGGCGAGCAGCCCCGGGCCTGGAGGCCCGGGGGGGCGAGCAGCCCCGGGCCTGGAGGCCCGGGGGGGCGAGCAGCCCCGGGCCTGGAGGCCCGGGGGGGCGAGCAGCCCCGGGCCTGGAGGCCCGGGGGGGCGAGCAGCCCCGGGCCTGGAGGCCCGGGGGGGCGAGCAGCCCCGGGCCTGGAGGCCCGGGGGGGCGAGCAGCCCCGGGCCTGGAGGCCCGGGGGGGCGAGCAGCCCCGGGCCTGGAGGCCCGGGGGGGCGAGCAGCCCCGGGCCTGGAGGCCCGGGGGGGCGAGCAGCCCCGGGCCTGGAGGCCCGGGGGGGCGAGCAGCCCCGGGCCTGGAGGCCCGGGGGGGCGAGCAGCCCCGGGCCTGGAGGCCCGGGGGGGCGAGCAGCCCCGGGCCTGGAGGCCCGGGGGGGCGAGCAGCCCCGGGCCTGGAGGCCCGGGGGGGCGAGCAGCCCCGGGCCTGGAGGCCCGGGGGGGCGAGCAGCCCCGGGCCTGGAGGCCCGGGGGGGCGAGCAGCCCCGGGCCTGGAGGCCCGGGGGGGCGAGCAGCCCCGGGCCTGGAGGCCCGGGGGGGCGAGCAGCCCCGGGCCTGGAGGCCCGGGGGGGCGAGCAGCCCCGGGCCTGGAGGCCCGGGGGGGCGAGCAGCCCCGGGCCTGGAGGCCCGGGGGGGCGAGCAGCCCCGGGCCTGGAGGCCCGGGGGGGCGAGCAGCCCCGGGCCTGGAGGCCCGGGGGGGCGAGCAGCCCCGGGCCTGGAGGCCCGGGGGGGCGAGCAGCCCCGGGCCTGGAGGCCCGGGGGGGCGAGCAGCCCCGGGCCTGGAGGCCCGGGGGGGCGAGCAGCCCCGGGCCTGGAGGCCCGGGGGGGCGAGCAGCCCCGGGCCTGGAGGCCCGGGGGGGCGAGCAGCCCCGGGCCTGGAGGCCCGGGGGGGCGAGCAGCCCCGGGCCTGGAGGCCCGGGGGGGCGAGCAGCCCCGGGCCTGGAGGCCCGGGGGGGCGAGCAGCCCCGGGCCTGGAGGCCCGGGGGGGCGAGCAGCCCCGGGCCTGGAGGCCCGGGGGGGGCGAGCAGCCCCGGGCCTGGAGGCCCGGGGGGGCGAGCAGCCCCGGGCCTGGAGGCCCGGGGGGGCGAGCAGCCCCGGGCCTGGAGGCCCGGGGGGGCGAGCAGCCCCGGGCCTGGAGGCCCGGGGGGGCGAGCAGCCCCGGGCCTGGAGGCCCGGGGGGGCGAGCAGCCCCGGGCCTGGAGGCCCGGGGGGGCGAGCAGCCCCGGGCCTGGAGGCCCGGGGGGGCGAGCAGCCCCGGGCCTGGAGGCCCGGGGGGGCGAGCAGCCCCGGGCCTGGAGGCCCGGGGGGGCGAGCAGCCCCGGGCCTGGAGGCCCGGGGGGGCGAGCAGCCCCGGGCCTGGAGGCCCGGGGGGGCGAGCAGCCCCGGGCCTGGAGGCCCGGGGGGGCGAGCAGCCCCGGGCCTGGAGGCCCGGGGGGGCGAGCAGCCCCGGGCCTGGAGGCCCGGGGGGGCGAGCAGCCCCGGGCCTGGAGGCCCGGGGGGGCGAGCAGCCCCGGGCCTGGAGGCCCGGGGGGGCGAGCAGCCCCGGGCCTGGAGGCCCGGGGGGGCGAGCAGCCCCGGGCCTGGAGGCCCGGGGGGGCGAGCAGCCCCGGGCCTGGAGGCCCGGGGGGGCGAGCAGCCCCGGGCCTGGAGGCCCGGGGGGGCGAGCAGCCCCGGGCCTGGAGGCCCGGGGGGGCGAGCAGCCCCGGGCCTGGAGGCCCGGGGGGGCGAGCAGCCCCGGGCCTGGAGGCCCGGGGGGGCGAGCAGCCCCGGGCCTGGAGGCCCGGGGGGGCGAGCAGCCCCGGGCCTGGAGGCCCGGGGGGGCGAGCAGCCCCGGGCCTGGAGGCCCGGGGGGGCGAGCAGCCCCGGGCCTGGAGGCCCGGGGGGGGCGAGCAGCCCCGGGCCTGGAGGCCCGGGGGGGCGAGCAGCCCCGGGCCTGGAGGCCCGGGGGGGCGAGCAGCCCCGGGCCTGGAGGCCCGGGGGGGCGAGCAGCCCCGGGCCTGGAGGCCCGGGGGGGCGAGCAGCCCCGGGCCTGGAGGCCCGGGGGGGCGAGCAGCCCCGGGCCTGGAGGCCCGGGGGGGCGAGCAGCCCCGGGCCTGGAGGCCCGGGGGGGCGAGCAGCCCCGGGCCTGGAGGCCCGGGGGGGCGAGCAGCCCCGGGCCTGGAGGCCCGGGGGGGCGAGCAGCCCCGGGCCTGGAGGCCCGGGGGGGGCGAGCAGCCCCGGGCCTGGAGGCCCGGGGGGGCGAGCAGCCCCGGGCCTGGAGGCCCGGGGGGGCGAGCAGCCCCGGGCCTGGAGGCCCGGGGGGGCGAGCAGCCCCGGGCCTGGAGGCCCGGGGGGGCGAGCAGCCCCGGGCCTGGAGGCCCGGGGGGGCGAGCAGCCCCGGGCCTGGAGGCCCGGGGGGGCGAGCAGCCCCGGGCCTGGAGGCCCGGGGGGGCGAGCAGCCCCGGGCCTGGAGGCCCGGGGGGGCGAGCAGCCCCGGGCCTGGAGGCCCGGGGGGGCGAGCAGCCCCGGGCCTGGAGGCCCGGGGGGGCGAGCAGCCCCGGGCCTGGAGGCCCGGGGGGGCGAGCAGCCCCGGGCCTGGAGGCCCGGGGGGGCGAGCAGCCCCGGGCCTGGAGGCCCGGGGGGGCGAGCAGCCCCGGGCCTGGAGGCCCGGGGGGGCGAGCAGCCCCGGGCCTGGAGGCCCGGGGGGGCGAGCAGCCCCGGGCCTGGAGGCCCGGGGGGGCGAGCAGCCCCGGGCCTGGAGGCCCGGGGGGGCGAGCAGCCCCGGGCCTGGAGGCCCGGGGGGGCGAGCAGCCCCGGGCCTGGAGGCCCGGGGGGGCGAGCAGCCCCGGGCCTGGAGGCCCGGGGGGGCGAGCAGCCCCGGGCCTGGAGGCCCGGGGGGGCGAGCAGCCCCGGGCCTGGAGGCCCGGGGGGGCGAGCAGCCCCGGGCCTGGAGGCCCGGGGGGGCGAGCAGCCCCGGGCCTGGAGGCCCGGGGGGGCGAGCAGCCCCGGGCCTGGAGGCCCGGGGGGGCGAGCAGCCCCGGGCCTGGAGGCCCGGGGGGGCGAGCAGCCCCGGGCCTGGAGGCCCGGGGGGGCGAGCAGCCCCGGGCCTGGAGGCCCGGGGGGGCGAGCAGCCCCGGGCCTGGAGGCCCGGGGGGGCGAGCAGCCCCGGGCCTGGAGGCCCGGGGGGGCGAGCAGCCCCGGGCCTGGAGGCCCGGGGGGGCGAGCAGCCCCGGGCCTGGAGGCCCGGGGGGGCGAGCAGCCCCGGGCCTGGAGGCCCGGGGGGGCGAGCAGCCCCGGGCCTGGAGGCCCGGGGGGGCGAGCAGCCCCGGGCCTGGAGGCCCGGGGGGGCGAGCAGCCCCGGGCCTGGAGGCCCGGGGGGGCGAGCAGCCCCGGGCCTGGAGGCCCGGGGGGGCGAGCAGCCCCGGGCCTGGAGGCCCGGGGGGGCGAGCAGCCCCGGGCCTGGAGGCCCGGGGGGGCGAGCAGCCCCGGGCCTGGAGGCCCGGGGGGGCGAGCAGCCCCGGGCCTGGAGGCCCGGGGGGGCGAGCAGCCCCGGGCCTGGAGGCCCGGGGGGGCGAGCAGCCCCGGGCCTGGAGGCCCGGGGGGGCGAGCAGCCCCGGGCCTGGAGGCCCGGGGGGGCGAGCAGCCCCGGGCCTGGAGGCCCGGGGGGGCGAGCAGCCCCGGGCCTGGAGGCCCGGGGGGGCGAGCAGCCCCGGGCCTGGAGGCCCGGGGGGGCGAGCAGCCCCGGGCCTGGAGGCCCGGGGGGGCGAGCAGCCCCGGGCCTGGAGGCCCGGGGGGGCGAGCAGCCCCGGGCCTGGAGGCCCGGGGGGGCGAGCAGCCCCGGGCCTGGAGGCCCGGGGGGGCGAGCAGCCCCGGGCCTGGAGGCCCGGGGGGGCGAGCAGCCCCGGGCCTGGAGGCCCGGGGGGGCGAGCAGCCCCGGGCCTGGAGGCCCGGGGGGGCGAGCAGCCCCGGGCCTGGAGGCCCGGGGGGGCGAGCAGCCCCGGGCCTGGAGGCCCGGGGGGGCGAGCAGCCCCGGGCCTGGAGGCCCGGGGGGGCGAGCAGCCCCGGGCCTGGAGGCCCGGGGGGGCGAGCAGCCCCGGGCCTGGAGGCCCGGGGGGGCGAGCAGCCCCGGGCCTGGAGGCCCGGGGGGGCGAGCAGCCCCGGGCCTGGAGGCCCGGGGGGGCGAGCAGCCCCGGGCCTGGAGGCCCGGGGGGGCGAGCAGCCCCGGGCCTGGAGGCCCGGGGGGGCGAGCAGCCCCGGGCCTGGAGGCCCGGGGGGGCGAGCAGCCCCGGGCCTGGAGGCCCGGGGGGGCGAGCAGCCCCGGGCCTGGAGGCCCGGGGGGGCGAGCAGCCCCGGGCCTGGAGGCCCGGGGGGGCGAGCAGCCCCGGGCCTGGAGGCCCGGGGGGGCGAGCAGCCCCGGGCCTGGAGGCCCGGGGGGGCGAGCAGCCCCGGGCCTGGAGGCCCGGGGGGGCGAGCAGCCCCGGGCCTGGAGGCCCGGGGGGGCGAGCAGCCCCGGGCCTGGAGGCCCGGGGGGGCGAGCAGCCCCGGGCCTGGAGGCCCGGGGGGGCGAGCAGCCCCGGGCCTGGAGGCCCGGGGGGGCGAGCAGCCCCGGGCCTGGAGGCCCGGGGGGGCGAGCAGCCCCGGGCCTGGAGGCCCGGGGGGGCGAGCAGCCCCGGGCCTGGAGGCCCGGGGCGAGCGGGGCACTTCCCATTCTGGGTCTCCAATGCCTCGGACCTTTGCGGGGAATCTCTGCACTGAGTCCCCAAGGTCTGGAGGCTGTTTCGGGTCCTGTGAACCCTTTCTCTCAGGTACAGGGAGCGGCTTCACCCACGGTAGGCCAAGGTAATGACTCAGGGTTTGGATGCCGGGTCTCGTAGCAGGTGTTTGGGATTTTGTGTTTCCCTACTCTCGGACCTAACCCCGCAGTTTCTGGGCCGAGAGGAAGGGTTTGTTTCCTTTTCGGAGTCAGGCATCTGTCTCCTTGGGATTTTGTGCTCGCTGCATAACCCCTGGAGGGGCAGCTTGGGATTCTGTGTCTCCCACTTCTCCAACATTCCCCGTAAGTTTCTCAGCTTAGACCCCATGGACTGGAGGCTGTGTGGGATACTCTGACCCGTTCCTCTCGGGTACAGGCAGAGGCTTCAGGCATGATTAGCCATGGTAAGAGACAGCCCGGGGCGAGGAGGCCCGGGGCGAGGAGGCCCGGGGCGAGGAGGCCCGGGGCGAGGAGGCCCGGGGCGAGGAGGCCCGGGGCGAGCAGCCCCGGGCCTGGAGGCCCGGGGCGAGGAGGCCCGGGGCGAGGAGGCCCGGGGCGAGCAGCCCCGGGCCTGGAGGCCCGGGGCGAGCAGCCCCGGGCCTGGAGGCCCGGGGCGAGCAGCCCCGGGCCTGGAGGCCCGGGGCGAGCAGCCCCGGGCCTGGAGGCCCGGGGCGAGCGGGGCACTTCCCATTCTGGGTCTCCAATGCCTCGGACCTTTGCGGGGAATCTCTGCACTGAGTCCCCAAGGTCTGGAGGCTGTTTCGGGTCCTGTGAACCCTTTCTCTCAGGTACAGGGAGCGGCTTCACCCACGGTAGGCCAAGGTAATGACTCAGGGTTTGGATGCCGGGTCTCGTAGCAGGTGTTTGGGATTTTGTGTTTCCCTACTCTCGGACCTAACCCCGCAGTTTCTGGGCCGAGAGGAAGGGTTTGTTTCCTTTTCGGAGTCAGGCATCTGTCTCCTTGGGATTTTGTGCTCGCTGCATAACCCCTGGAGGGGCAGCTTGGGATTCTGTGTCTCCCACTTCTCCAACATTCCCCGTAAGTTTCTCAGCTTAGACCCCATGGACTGGAGGCTGTGTGGGATACTCTGACCCGTTCCTCTCGGGTACAGGCAGAGGCTTCAACCCGTTCCTCTCGGGTACAGGCAGAGGCTTCAGGCATGATTAGCCATGGTAAGAGACAGCCCCGGGCGAGGAGGCCCGGGGCGAGCAGCCCCGGGCGAGGAGGCCCGGGGCGAGCAGCCCCGGGCGAGGAGGCCCGGGGCGTGCAGCCCCGGGCGAGGAGGCCCGGGGCGAGCAGCCCCGGGCGAGGAGGCCCGGGGCGAGCAGCCCCGGGCGAGGAGGCCCGGGGCGAGCAGCCCCGGGCGAGGAGGCCCGGGGCGAGCAGCCCCGGGCGAGGAGGCCCGGGGCGAGCAGCCCCGGGCGAGGAGGCCCGGGGCGAGCAGCCCCGGGCGAGGAGGCCCGGGGCGAGCAGCCCCGGGCGAGGAGGCCCGGGGCGAGCAGCCCCGGGCGAGGAGGCCCGGGGCGAGCAGCCCCGGGCGAGGAGGCCCGGGGCGAGCAGCCCCGGGCGAGGAGGCCCGGGGCGAGCAGCCCCGGGCGAGGAGGCCCGGGGCGAGCAGCCCCGGGCGAGGAGGCCCGGGGCGAGCAGCCCCGGGCGAGGAGGCCCGGGGCGAGCAGCCCCGGGCGAGGAGGCCCGGGGCGAGCAGCCCCGGGCCTGGAGGCCCGGGGCGAGCAGCCCCGGGCCTGGAGGCCCGGGGCGAGCAGCCCCGGGCGAGGAGGCCCGGGGCGAGCAGCCCCGGGCCTGGAGGCCCGGGGCGAGCAGCCCCGGGCCTGGAGGCCCGGGGCGAGCAGCCCCGGGCCTGGAGGCCCGGGGCGAGCAGCCCCGGGCCTGGAGGCCCGGGGCGAGCAGCCCCGGGCCTGGAGGCCCGGGGCGAGCAGCCCCGGGCCTGGAGGCCCGGGGCGAGCAGCCCCGGGCCTGGAGGCCCGGGGCGAGCAGCCCCGGGCCTGGAGGCCCGGGGCGAGCAGCCCCGGGCCTGGAGGCCCGGGGCGAGCAGCCCCGGGCCTGGAGGCCCGGGGCGAGCAGCCCCGGGCCTGGAGGCCCGGGGCGAGCAGCCCCGGGCCTGGAGGCCCGGGGCGAGCAGCCCCGGGCCTGGAGGCCCGGGGCGAGCAGCCCCGGGCCTGGAGGCCCGGGGCGAGCAGCCCCGGGCCTGGAGGCCCGGGGCGAGCAGCCCCGGGCCTGGAGGCCCGGGGCGAGCAGCCCCGGGCCTGGAGGCCCGGGGCGAGCAGCCCCGGGCCTGGAGGCCCGGGGCGAGCAGCCCCGGGCCTGGAGGCCCGGGGCGAGCAGCCCCGGGCCTGGAGGCCCGGGGCGAGCAGCCCCGGGCCTGGAGGCCCGGGGCGAGCAGCCCCGGGCCTGGAGGCCCGGGGCGAGCGGGGCACTTCCCTTTCTGGGTCTCCAATGCCTCGGACCTTTGCGGGGAATCTCTGCACTGAGTCCCCAGGGTCTGGAGGCTGTTTCGGGTCCTGTGAACCCTTTCTCTTAGGTACAGGGAACGGCTTCACCCACGGTGAGCCAAGGTAATGACTCAGGGCTTGGATGCCGTGTCTCGTAGCAGGTGTTTGGGATTCTGTGTTTCCCTACTCTCGGACCTAACCCCGGCATTTCTGGGCCGAGAGGAAGGGTTTGTTTCCTTTTCGGAGTCAGGCATCTGTCTCCTTGGGATTTTGTGCTCGCTGCATAGCCCCTGGAGGGGCTGCTTGGGATTCTGTGTCTCCCACTTCTCCAACATTCCCCGTAAGGTTCTCAGCTTAGACCCCATGGACTGGAGGCTGTGTGGGATACTCTGACCCGTTCCTCTCGGGTACAGGCAGAGGCTTCAGGCATGATTAGCAATGGTAAGAGACAGCCCCGGGCGAGGAGGCCCGGGGCGAGCAGCCCCGGGCGAGGAGGCCCGGGGCGAGCAGCCCCGGGCGAGGAGGCCCGGGGCGAGCAGCCCCGGGCGAGGAGGCCCGGGGCGAGCAGCCCCGGGCGAGGAGGCCCGGGGCGAGCAGCCCCGGGCGAGGAGGCCCGGGGCGAGCAGCCCCGGGCGAGGAGGCCCGGGGCGAGCAGCCCCGGGCGAGGAGGCCCGGGGCGAGCAGCCCCGGGCCTGGAGGCCCGGGGCGAGCAGCCCCGGGCCTGGAGGCCCGGGGCGAGCAGCCCCGGGCCTGGAGGCCCGGGGCGAGCAGCCCCGGGCCTGGAGGCCCGGGGCGAGCAGCCCCGGGCCTGGAGGCCCGGGGCGAGCAGCCCCGGGCCTGGAGGCCCGGGGCGAGCAGCCCCGGGCCTGGAGGCCCGTGGCGAGCGGGGCACTTCCCTTTCTGGGTCTCCAATGCCTCGGACCTTTGCGGGGAATCTCTGCACTGAGTCCCTAGGGTCTGGAGGCTGTTTCGGGTCCTGTGAACCCTTTCTCTCAGGTACAGGGAGCGGCTTCACCCACGGTGAGCCAAGGTAATGACTCAGGGCTTGGATGCCGTGTCTCGTAGCAGGTGTTTGGGATTCTGTGTTTCCCTACTCTCGGACCTAACCCCGGCATTTCTGGGCCGAGAGGAAGGGTTTGTTTCCTTTTCGGAGTCAGGCATCTGTCTCCTTGGGATTTTGTGCTCGCTGCATAGCCCCTGGAGGGGCTGCTTGGGATTCTGTGTCTCCCACTTCTCCAACATTCCCCGTAAGGTTCTCAGCTTAGACCCCATGGACTGGAGGCTGTGTGGGATACTCTGACCCGTTCCTCTCGGGTACAGGCAGAGGCTTCAGGCATGATTAGCCATGGTAAGAGACAGCCCCGGGCGAGGAGGCCCGGGGCGAGCAGCCCCGGGCGAGGAGGCCCGGGGCGAGCAGCCCCGGGCGAGGAGGCCCGGGGCGAGCAGCCCCGGGCGAGGAGGCCCGGGGCGAGCAGCCCCGGGCCTGGAGGCCCGGGGCGAGCAGCCCCGGGCCTGGAGGCCCGGGGCGAGCAGCCCCGGGCGAGGAGGCCCGGGGCGAGCAGCCCCGGGCCTGGAGGCCCGGGGCGAGCAGCCCCGGGCCTGGAGGCCCGGGGCGAGCAGCCCCGGGCCTGGAGGCCCGGGGCGAGCAGCCCCGGGCCTGGAGGCCCGGGGCGAGCAGCCCCGGGCCTGGAGGCCCGGGGCGAGCAGCCCCGGGCCTGGAGGCCCGGGGCGAGCAGCCCCGGGCCTGGAGGCCCGGGGCGAGCAGCCCCGGGCCTGGAGGCCCGGGGCGAGCAGCCCCGGGCCTGGAGGCCCGGGGCGAGCAGCCCCGGGCCTGGAGGCCCGGGGCGAGCGGGGCACTTCCCTTTCTGGGTCTCCAATGCCTCGGACCTTTGCGGGGAATCTCTGCACTGAGTCCCTAGGGTCTGGAGGCTGTTTCGGGTCCTGTGAACCCTTTCTCTCAGGTACAGGGAGCGGCTTCACCCACGGTGAGCCAAGGTAATGACTCAGGGCTTGGATGCCGTGTCTCGTAGCAGGTGTTTGGGATTCTGTGTTTCCCTACTCTCGGACCTAACCCCGCGGAGTCAGGCATCTGTCTCCTTGGGATTTTGTGCTCGCTGCATAGCCCCTGGAGGGGCTGCTTGGGATTCTGTGTCTCCCACTTCTCCAACATTCCCCGTAAGGTTCTCAGCTTAGACCCCATGGACTGGAGGCTGTGTGGGATACTCTGACCCGTTCCTCTCGGGTACAGGCAGAGGCTTCAGGCATGATTAGCCATGGTAAGAGACAGCCCCGGGCGAGGAGGCCCGGGGCGAGCAGCCCCGGGCGAGGAGGCCCGGGGCGAGCAGCCCCGGGCCTGGAGGCCCGGGGCGAGCAGCCCCGGGCTAGGAGGCCCGGGGCGAGCAGCCCCGGGCCTGGAGGCCCGGGGCGAGCAGCCCCGGGCCTGGAGGCCCGGGGCGAGCAGCCCCGGGCCTGGAGGCCCGGGGCGAGCAGCCCCGGGCCTGGAGGCCCGGGGCGAGCAGCCCCGGGCGAGGAGGCCCGGGGCGAGCAGCCCCGGGCCTGGAGGCCCGGGGCGAGCAGCCCCGGGCCTGGAGGCCCGGGGCGAGCAGCCCCGGGCCTGGAGGCCCGGGGCGAGCAGCCCCGGGCCTGGAGGCCCGGGGCGAGCAGCCCCGGGCCTGGAGGCCCGGGGCGAGCAGCCCCGGGCCTGGAGGCCCGGGGCGAGCAGCCCCGGGCCTGGAGGCCCGGGGCGAGCAGCCCCGGGCCTGGAGGCCCGGGGCGAGCAGCCCCGGGCCTGGAGGCCCGGGGCGAGCAGCCCCGGGCCTGGAGGCCCGGGGCGAGCAGCCCCGGGCCTGGAGGCCCGGGGCGAGCAGCCCCGGGCCTGGAGGCCCGGGGCGAGCAGCCCCGGGCCTGGAGGCCCGGGGCGAGCAGCCCCGGGCCTGGAGGCCCGGGGCGAGCAGCCCCGGGCCTGGAGGCCCGGGGCGAGCAGCCCCGGGCCTGGAGGCCCGGGGCGAGCAGCCCCGGGCCTGGAGGCCCGGGGCGAGCAGCCCCGGGCCTGGAGGCCCGGGGCGAGCGGGGCACTTCCCTTTCTGGGTCTCCAATGCCTCGGACCTTTGCGGGGAATCTCTGCACTGAGTCCCCAGGGTCTGGAGGCTGTTTCGGGTCCTGTGAACCCTTTCTCTTAGGTACAGGGAACGGCTTCACCCACGGTGAGCCAAGGTAATGACTCAGGGCTTGGATGCCGTGTCTCGTAGCAGGTGTTTGGGATTCTGTGTTTCCCTACTCTCGGACCTAACCCCGGCATTTCTGGGCCGAGAGGAAGGGTTTGTTTCCTTTTCGGAGTCAGGCATCTGTCTCCTTGGGATTTTGTGCTCGCTGCATAGCCCCTGGAGGGGCTGCTTGGGATTCTGTGTCTCCCACTTCTCCAACATTCCCCGTAAGGTTCTCAGCTTAGACCCCATGGACTGGAGGCTGTGTGGGATACTCTGACCCGTTCCTCTCGGGTACAGGCAGAGGCTTCAGGCATGATTAGCAATGGTAAGAGACAGCCCAGGGCGAGGAGGCCCGGGGCGAGCAGCCCCGGGCGAGGAGTCCCGGGGCGAGCAGCCCAGGGCGAGGAGGCCCGGGGCGAGCAGCCCCGGGCGAGGAGGCCCGGGGCGAGCAGCCCCGGGCGAGGAGGCCCGGGGCGAGCAGCCCCGGGCGAGGAGGCCCGGGGCGAGCAGCCCCGGGCCTGGAGGCCCGGGGCGAGCAGCCCCGGGCCTGGCGGCCCGGGGCGAGCAGCCCCGGGCCTGGCGGCCCGGGGCGAGCAGCCCCGGGCCTGGAGGCCCGGGGCGAGCAGCCCCGGGCCTGGAGGCCCGGGGCGAGCAGCCCCGGGCCTGGAGGCCCGGGGCGAGCAGCCCCGGGCGAGGAGGCCCGGGGCGAGCAGCCCCGGGCCTGGAGGCCCGGGGCGAGCAGCCCCGGGCCTGGAGGCCCGGGGCGAGCAGCCCCGGGCCTGGAGGCCCTGTGCGAGCAGCCCCGGGCCTGGAGGCCCGGGGCGAGCAGCCCCGGGCCTGGAGGCCCGGGGCGAGCAGCCCCGGGCCTGGAGGCCCGGGGCGAGCAGCCCCGGGCCTGGAGGCCCGGGGCGAGCAGCCCCGGGCCTGGAGGCCCGGGGCGAGCAGCCCCGGGCCTGGAGGCCCGGGGCGAGCGGGGCACTTCCCTTTCTGGGTCTCCAATGCCTCGGACCTTTGCGGGGAATCTCTGCACTGAGTCCCCAGGGTCTGGAGGCTGTTTCGGGTCCTGTGAACCCTTTCTCTCAGGTACAGGGAGCGGCTTCACCCACGGTGAGCGAAGGTAATGACTCAGGGCTGGATGCCGTGTCTCGTAGCAGGTGTTTGGGATTCTGTGTTTCCCTACTCTCGGACCTAACCCCGGGATTTCTGGGCCGAGAGGAAGGGTTTGTTTCCTTTTCGGAGTCAGGCATCTGTCTCCTTGGGATTTTGTGCTCGCTGCATAGCCCCTGGAGGGGCTGCTTGGGATTCTGTGTCTCCCACTTCTCCAACATTCCCCGTAAGGTTCTCAGCTTAGACCCCATGGACTGGAGGCTGTGTGGGATACTCTGACCCGTTCCTCTCGGGTACACGCAGAGGCTTCAGGCATGATTAGAAATGGTAAGAGACAGCCCCGGGCGAGGAGGCCCGGGGCGAGCAGCCCCGGGCGAGGAGGCCCGGGGCGAGCAGCCCCGGGCCTGGAGGCCCGGGGCGAGCAGCCCCGGGCGAGGAGGCCCGGGGCGAGCAGCCCCGGGCCTGGAGGCCCGGGGCGAGCAGCCCCGGGCGAGGAGGCCCGGGGCGAGCAGCCCCGGGCGAGGAGGCCCGGGGCGAGCAGCCCCGGGCCTGGAGGCCCGGGGCGAGCAGCCCCGGGCGAGGATGCCCGGGGCGAGCAGCCCCGGGCCTGGAGGCCCGGGGCGAGCAGCCCCGGGCCTGGAGGCCCGGGGCGAGCAGCCCCGGGCCTGGAGGCCCGGGGCGAGCAGCCCCGGGCCTGGAGGCCCGGGGCGAGCAGCCCCGGGCGAGGAGGCCCGGGGCGAGCAGCCCCGGGCGAGGAGGCCCGGGGCGAGCAGCCCCGGGCCTGGAGGCCCGGGGCGAGCAGCCCCGGGCCTGGAGGCCCGGGGCGAGCAGCCCCGGGCCTGGAGGCCCGGGGCGAGCAGCCCCGGGCCTGGAGGCCCGGGGCGAGCAGCCCCGGGCCTGGAGGCCCGGGGCGAGCAGCCCCGGGCCTGGAGGCCCGGGGCGAGCAGCCCCGGGCCTGGAGGCCCGGGGCGAGCAGCCCCGGGCCTGGAGGCCCGGGGCGAGCAGCCCCGGGCCTGGAGGCCCGGGGCGAGCAGCCCCGGGCCTGGAGGCCCGGGGCGAGCAGCCCCGGGCCTGGAGGCCCGGGGCGAGCAGCCCCGGGCCTGGAGGCCCGGGGCGAGCAGCCCCGGGCCTGGAGGCCCGGGGCGAGCGGGGCACTTCCCTTTCTGGGTCTCCAATGCCTCGGACCTTTGCGGGGAATCTCTGCACTGAGTCCCTAAGGTCTGGAGGCTGTTTCGGGTCCTGTGAACCCTTTCTCTCAGGTACAGGGAGCGGCTTCACCCACGGTGAGCCAAGGTAATGACTCAGGGCTTGGATGCCGTGTCTCGTAGCAGGTGTTTGGGATTCTGTGTTTCCCTACTCTCGGACCTAACCCCGGCATTTCTGGGCCGAGAGGAAGGGTTTGTTTCCTTTTCGGAGTCAGGCATCTGTCTCCTTGGGATTTTGTGCTCGCTGCATAGCCCCTGGAGGGGCTGCTTGGGATTCTGTGTCTCCCACTTCTCCAACATTCCCCGTAAGGTTCTCAGCTTAGACCCCATGGACTGGAGGCTGTGTGGGATACTCTGACCCGTTCCTCTCGGGTACAGGCAGAGGCTTCAGGCATGATTAGCCATGGTAAGAGACAGCCCCGGGCGAGGAGGCCCGGGGCGAGCAGCCCCGGGCGAGGAGGCCCGGGGCGAGCAGCCCCGGGCGAGGAGGCCCGGGGCGAGCAGCCCCGGGCGAGGAGGCCCGGGGCGAGCAGCCCCGGGCGAGGAGGCCCGGGGCGAGCAGCCCCGGGCGAGGAGGCCCCGGGCGAGCAGCCCCGGGCCTGGAGGCCCGGGGCGAGCAGCCCCGGGCGAGGAGGCCCGGGGCGAGCAGCCCCGGGCCTGGAGGCCCGGGGCGAGCAGCCCCGGGCGAGGAGGCCCGGGGCGAGCAGCCCCGGGCCTGGAGGCCCGGGGCGAGCAGCCCCGGGCCTGGAGGCCCGGGGCGAGCAGCCCCGGGCCTGGAGGCCCGGGGCGAGCGGGGCACTTCCCTTTCTGGGTCTCCAATGCCTCGGACCTTTGCGGGGAATCTCTGCACTGAGTCCCTAAGGTCTGGAGGCTGTTTCGGGTCCTGTGAACCCTTTCTCTCAGGTACAGGGAGCGGCTTCACCCACGGTGAGCCAAGGTAATGACTCAGGGCTTGGATGCCGTGTCTCGTAGCAGGTGTTTGGGATTCTGTGTTTCCCTACTCTCGGACCTAACCCCGGCATTTCTGGGCCGAGAGGAAGGGTTTGTTTCCTTTTCGGAGTCAGGCATCTGTCTCCTTGGGATTTTGTGCTCGCTGCATAGCCCCTGGAGGGGCTGCTTGGGATTCTGTGTCTCCCACTTCTCCAACATTCCCCGTAAGGTTCTCAGCTTAGACCCCATGGACTGGAGGCTGTGTGGGATACTCTGACCCGTTCCTCTCGGGTACAGGCAGAGGCTTCAGGCATGATTAGCCATGGTAAGAGACAGCCCCGGGCGAGGAGGCCCGGGGCGAGCAGCCCCGGGCGAGGAGGCCCGGGGCGAGCAGCCCCGGGCGAGGAGGCCCGGGGCGAGCAGCCCCGGGCGAGGAGGCCCGGGGCGAGCAGCCCCGGGCGAGGAGGCCCGGGGCGAGCAGCCCCGGGCGAGGAGGCCCGGGGCGAGCAGCCCCGGGCCTGGAGGCCCGGGGCGAGCAGCCCCGGGCGAGGAGGCCCGGGGCGAGCAGCCCCGGGCCTGGAGGCCCGGGGCGAGCAGCCCCGGGCGAGGAGGCCCGGGGCGAGCAGCCCCGGGCCTGGAGGCCCGGGGCGAGCAGCCCCGGGCCTGGAGGCCCGGGGCGAGCAGCCCCGGGCCTGGAGGCCCGGGGCGAGCAGCCCCGGGCCTGGAGGCCCGGGGCGAGCAGCCCCGGGCCTGGAGGCCCGGGGCGAGCAGCCCCGGGCCTGGAGGCCCGGGGCGAGCAGCCCCGGGCCTGGAGGCCCGGGGCGAGCAGCCCCGGGCCTGGAGGCCCGGGGCGAGCGGGGCACTTCCCTTTCTGGGTCTCCAATGCCTCGGACCTTTGCGGGGAATCTCTGTACTGAGTCCCCAGGGTCTGGAGGCTGTTTCGGGTCCTGTGAACCCTTTCTCTCAGGTACAGGGAGCGGCTTCACGCACGGTGAGCCAAGGTAATGACTCAGGGCTTGGATGCCGTGTCTCGTAGCAGGTGTTTGGGATTCTGTGTTTCCCTACTCTCGGACCTAACCCCGGCATTTCTGGGCCGAGAGGAAGGGTTTGTTTCCTTTTCGGAGTCAGGCATCTGTCTCCTTGGGATTTTGTGCTCGCTGCATAGCCCCTGGAGGGGCTGCTTGGGATTCTGTGTCTCCCACTTCTCCAACATTCCCCGTAAGGTTCTCAGCTTGGACCCCATGGACTGGAGGCTGTGTGGGATACTCTGACCCGTTCCTCTCGGGTACAGGCAGAGGCTTCAGGCATGATTAGCAATGGTAAGAGACAGCCCCGGGCGAGGAGGCCCGGGGCGAGCAGCCCCGGGCGAGGAGGCCAGGGGCGAGCAGCCCCGGGCGAGGAGGCCCGGGGCGAGCAGCCCCGGGCGAGGAGGCCCGGGGCGAGCAGCCCCGGGCGAGGAGGCCCGGGGCGAGCAGCCCCGGGCCTGGAGGCCCGGGGCGAGCAGCCCCGGGCGAGGAGGCCCGGGGCGAGCAGCCCCGGGCCTGGAGGCCCGGGGCGAGCAGCCCCGGGCCTGGAGGCCCGGGGCGAGCAGCCCCGGGCGAGGAGGCCCGGGGCGAGCAGCCCCGGGCGAGGAGGCCCGGGGCGAGCAGCCCCGGGCGAGGAGGCCCGGGGCGAGCAGCCCCGGGCCTGGAGGCCCGGGGCGAGCAGCCCCGGGCGAGGAGGCCCGGGGCGAGCAGCCCCGGGCGAGGAGGCCCGGGGCGAGCAGCCCCGGGCGAGGAGGCCCGGGGCGAGCAGCCCCGGGCGAGGAGGCCCGGGGCGAGCAGCCCCGGGCGAGGAGGCCCGGGGCGAGCAGCCCCGGGCCTGGAGGCCCGGGGCGAGCAGCCCCGGGCGAGGAGGCCCGGGGCGAGCAGCCCCGGGCCTGGAGGCCCGGGGCGAGCAGCCCCGGGCGAGGAGGCCCGGGGCGAGCAGCCCCGGGCGAGGAGGCCCGGGGCGAGCAGCCCCGGGCGAGGAGGCCCGGGGCGAGCAGCCCCGGGCCTGGAGGCCCGGGGCGAGCAGCCCCGGGCGAGGAGGCCCGGGGCGAGCAGCCCCGGGCCTGGAAGCCCGGGGCGAGCAGCCCCGGGCGAGGAGGCCCGGGGCGAGCAGCCCCGGGCCTGGAGGCCCGGGGCGAGCAGCCCCGGGCCTGGAGGCCCGGGGCGAGCAGCCCCGGGCCTGGAGGCCCGGGGCGAGCAGCCCCGGGCCTGGAGGCCCGGGGCGAGCTGCCCCGGGCCTGGAGGCCCGGGGCGAGCTGCCCCGGGCCTGGAGGCCCGGGGCGAGCAGCCCCGGGCCTGGAGGCCCGGGGCGAGCAGCCCCGGGCCTGGAGGCCCGGGGCGAGCAGCCCCGGGCCTGGAGGCCCGGGGCGAGCAGCCCCGGGCCTGGAGGCCCGGGGCGAGCAGCCCCGGGCCTGGAGGCCCGGGGCGAGCAGCCCCGGGCCTGGAGGCCCGGGGCGAGCAGCCCCGGGCCTGGAGGCCCGGGGCGAGCAGCCCCGGGCCTGGAGGCCCGGGGCGAGCAGCCCCGGGCCTGGAGGCCCGGGGCGAGCAGCCCCGGGCCTGGAGGCCCGGGGCGAGCAGCCCCGGGCCTGGAGGCCCGGGGCGAGCAGCCCCGGGCCTGGAGGCCCGGGGCGAGCAGCCCCGGGCCTGGAGGCCCGGGGCGAGCAGCCCCGGGCCTGGAGGCCCGGGGCGAGCAGCCCCGGGCCTGGAGGCCCGGGGCGAGCGGGGCACTTCCCTTTCTGGGTCTCCAATGCCTCGGACCTTTGCGGGGAATCTCTGTACTGAGTCCCCAGGGTCTGGAGGCTGTTTCGGGTCCTGTGAACCCTTTCTCTCAGGTACAGGGAGCGGCTTCACCCACGGTGAGCCAAGGTAATGACTCAGGGCTTGGATGCCGTGTCTCGTAGCAGGTGTTTGGGATTCTGTGTTTCCCTACTCTCGGACCTAACCCCGGCATTTCTGGGCCGAGAGGAAGGGTTTGTTTCCTTTTCGGAGTCAGGCATCTGTCTCCTTGGGATTTTGTGCTCGCTGCATAGCCCCTGGAGGGGCTGCTTGGGATTCTGTGTCTCCCACTTCTCCAACATTCCCCGTAAGGTTCTCAGCTTAGACCCCATGGACTGGAGGCTGTGTGGGATACTCTGACCCGTTCCTCTCGGGTACAGGCAGAGGCTTCAGGCATGATTAGCAATGGTAAGAGACAGCCCCGGGCGAGGAGGCCCGGGGCGAGCAGCCCCGGGCGAGGAGGCCCGGGGCGAGCAGCCCCGGGCGAGGAGGCCCGGGGCGAGCAGCCCCGGGCGAGGAGGCCCGGGGCGAGCAGCCCCGGGCGAGGAGGCCCGGGGCGAGCAGCCCCGGGCGAGGAGGCCCGGGGCGAGCAGCCCCGGGCGAGGAGGCCCGGGGCGAGCAGCCCCGGGCGAGGAGGCCCGGGGCGAGCAGCCCCGGGCGAGGAGGCCCGGGGCGAGCAGCCCCGGGCGAGGAGGCCCGGGGCGAGCAGCCCCGGGCCTGGAGGCCCGGGGCGAGCAGCCCCGGGCCTGGAGGCCCGGGGCGAGCAGCCCCGGGCCTGGAGGCCCGGGGCGAGCAGCCCCGGGCCTGGAGGCCCGGGGCGAGCAGCCCCGGGCCTGGAGGCCCGGGGCGAGCAGCCCCGGGCCTGGAGGCCCGGGGCGAGCAGCCCCGGGCCTGGAGGCCCGGGGCGAGCAGCCCCGGGCCTGGAGGCCCGGGGCGAGCAGCCCCGGGCCTGGAGGCCCGGGGCGAGCAGCCCCGGGCCTGGAGGCCCGGGGCGAGCAGCCCCGGGCCTGGAGGCCCGGGGCGAGCAGCCCCGGGCCTGGAGGCCCGGGGCGAGCAGCCCCGGGCCTGGAGGCCCGGGGCGAGCAGCCCCGGGCCTGGAGGCCCGGGGCGAGCAGCCCCGGGCCTGGAGGCCCGGGGCGAGCAGCCCCGGGCCTGGAGGCCCGGGGCGAGCAGCCCCGGGCCTGGAGGCCCGGGGCGAGCAGCCCCGGGCCTGGAGGCCCGGGGCGAGCAGCCCCGGGCCTGGAGGCCCGGGGCGAGCAGCCCCGGGCCTGGAGGCCCGGGGCGAGCAGCCCCGGGCCTGGAGGCCCGGGGCGAGCAGCCCCGGGCCTGGAGGCCCGGGGCGAGCAGCCCCGGGCCTGGAGGCCCGGGGCGAGCAGCCCCGGGCCTGGAGGCCCGGGGCGAGCGGGGCACTTCCCATTCTGGGTCTCCAATGCCTCGGACCTTTGCGGGGAATCTCTGCACTGAGTCCCCAGGGTCTGGAGGCTGTTTCGGGTCCTGTGAACCCTTTCTCTCAGGTACAGGGAGCGGCTTCACCCACGGTGAGACAAGGTAATGACTCAGGGCTTGGATGCCGTGTCTCGTAGCAGGTTTTTGGGATTCTGTGTTTCCCTACTCTCGGACCTAACCCCGGCATTTCTGGGCCGAGAGGAAGGGTTTGTTTCCTTTTCGGAGTCAGGCATCTGTCTCCTTGGGATTTTGTGCTCGCTGCATAGCCCCTGGAGGGGCTGCTTGGGATTCTGTGTCTCCCACTTCTCCAACATTCCCCGTAAGGTTCTCAGCTTAGACCCCATGGACTGGAGGCTGTGTGGGATACTCTGACCCGTTCCTCTCGGGTACAGGCAGAGGCTTCAGGCATGATTAGCCATGGTAAGAGACAGCCCCGGGCGAGGAGGCCCGGGGCGAGCAGCCCCGGGCGAGGAGGCCCGGGGCGAGCAGCCCCGGGCGAGGAGGCCCGGGGCGAGCAGCCCCGGGCCTGGAGGCCCGGGGCGAGCAGCCCCGGGCCTGGAGGCCCGGGGCGAGCAGCCCCGGGCCTGGAGGCCCGGGGCGAGCAGCCCCGGGCCTGGAGGCCCGGGGCGAGCAGCCCCGGGCCTGGAGGCCCGGGGCGAGCAGCCCCGGGCGAGGAGGCCCGGGGCGAGCAGCCCCGGGCGAGGAGGCCCGGGGCGAGCAGCCCCGGGCGAGGAGGCCCGGGGCGAGCAGCCCCGGGCGAGGAGGCCCGGGGCGAGCAGCCCCGGGCGAGGAGGCCCGGGGCGAGCAGCCCCGGGCGAGGAGGCCCGGGGCGAGCAGCCCCGGGCGAGGAGGCCCGGGGCGAGCAGCCCCGGGCGAGGAGGCCCGGGGCGAGCAGCCCCGGGCGAGGAGGCCCGGGGCGAGCAGCCCCGGGCCTGGAGGCCCGGGGCGAGCAGCCCCGGGCCTGGAGGCCCGGGGCGAGCAGCCCCGGGCCTGGAGGCCCGGGGCGAGCAGCCCCGGGCCTGGAGGCCCGGGGCGAGCAGCCCCGGGCCTGGAGGCCCGGGGCGAGCAGCCCCGGGCCTGGAGGCCCGGGGCGAGCAGCCCCGGGCCTGGAGGCCCGGGGCGAGCAGCCCCGGGCCTGGAGGCCCGGGGCGAGCAGCCCCGGGCCTGGAGGCCCGGGGCGAGCAGCCCCGGGCCTGGAGGCCCGGGGCGAGCAGCCCCGGGCCTGGAGGCCCGGGGCGAGCAGCCCCGGGCCTGGAGGCCCGGGGCGAGCAGCCCCGGGCCTGGAGGCCCGGGGCGAGCAGCCCCGGGCCTGGAGGCCCGGGGCGAGCAGCCCCGGGCCTGGAGGCCCGGGGCGAGCAGCCCCGGGCCTGGAGGCCCGGGGCGAGCAGCCCCGGGCCTGGAGGCCCGGGGCGAGCAGCCCCGGGCCTGGAGGCCCGGGGCGAGCAGCCCCGGGCCTGGAGGCCCGGGGCGAGCAGCCCCGGGCCTGGAGGCCCGGGGCGAGCAGCCCCGGGCCTGGAGGCCCGGGGCGAGCAGCCCCGGGCCTGGAGGCCCGGGGCGAGCAGCCCCGGGCCTGGAGGCCCGGGGCGAGCAGCCCCGGGCCTGGAGGCCCGGGGCGA
The DNA here is from genome assembly GCF_028749965.1 of Puma concolor. Taxonomy (NCBI): domain Eukaryota; kingdom Metazoa; phylum Chordata; class Mammalia; order Carnivora; family Felidae; genus Puma; species Puma concolor. The sequence continues at coordinate 373,693 of NC_141681.1, read as the reverse complement.
GCAGCCCCGGGCCTGGAGGCCCGGGGCGAGCAGCCCCGGGCCTGGAGGCCCGGGGCGAGCAGCCCCGGGCCTGGAGGCCCGGGGCGAGCAGCCCCGGGCCTGGAGGCCCGGGGCGAGCAGCCCCGGGCCTGGAGGCCCGGGGCGAGCAGCCCCGGGCCTGGAGGCCCGGGGCGAGCAGCCCCGGGCCTGGAGGCCCGGGGCGAGCAGCCCCGGGCCTGGAGGCCCGGGGCGAGCAGCCCCGGGCCTGGAGGCCCGGGGCGAGCAGCCCCGGGCCTGGAGGCCCGGGGCGAGCAGCCCCGGGCCTGGAGGCCCGGGGCGAGCAGCCCCGGGCCTGGAGGCCCGGGGCGAGCAGCCCCGGGCCTGGAGGCCCGGGGCGAGCAGCCCCGGGCCTGGAGGCCCGGGGCGAGCAGCCCCGGGCCTGGAGGCCCGGGGCGAGCAGCCCCGGGCCTGGAGGCCCGGGGCGAGCAGCCCCGGGCCTGGAGGCCCGGGGCGAGCAGCCCCGGGCCTGGAGGCCCGGGGCGAGCAGCCCCGGGCCTGGAGGCCCGGGGCGAGCAGCCCCGGGCCTGGAGGCCCGGGGCGAGCAGCCCCGGGCCTGGAGGCCCGGGGCGAGCAGCCCCGGGCCTGGAGGCCCGGGGCGAGCAGCCCCGGGCCTGGAGGCCCGGGGCGAGCAGCCCCGGGCCTGGAGGCCCGGGGCGAGCAGCCCCGGGCCTGGAGGCCCGGGGCGAGCAGCCCCGGGCCTGGAGGCCCGGGGCGAGCAGCCCCGGGCCTGGAGGCCCGGGGCGAGCAGCCCCGGGCCTGGAGGCCCGGGGCGAGCAGCCCCGGGCCTGGAGGCCCGGGGCGAGCAGCCCCGGGCCTGGAGGCCCGGGGCGAGCAGCCCCGGGCCTGGAGGCCCGGGGCGAGCAGCCCCGGGCCTGGAGGCCCGGGGCGAGCAGCCCCGGGCCTGGAGGCCCGGGGCGAGCAGCCCCGGGCCTGGAGGCCCGGGGCGAGCAGCCCCGGGCCTGGAGGCCCGGGGCGAGCAGCCCCGGGCCTGGAGGCCCGGGGCGAGCAGCCCCGGGCCTGGAGGCCCGGGGCGAGCAGCCCCGGGCCTGGAGGCCCGGGGCGAGCAGCCCCGGGCCTGGAGGCCCGGGGCGAGCAGCCCCGGGCCTGGAGGCCCGGGGCGAGCAGCCCCGGGCCTGGAGGCCCGGGGCGAGCAGCCCCGGGCCTGGAGGCCCGGGGCGAGCAGCCCCGGGCCTGGAGGCCCGGGGCGAGCAGCCCCGGGCCTGGAGGCCCGGGGCGAGCAGCCCCGGGCCTGGAGGCCCGGGGCGAGCAGCCCCGGGCCTGGAGGCCCGGGGCGAGCAGCCCCGGGCCTGGAGGCCCGGGGCGAGCAGCCCCGGGCCTGGAGGCCCGGGGCGAGCGGGGCACTTCCCTTTCTGGGTCTCCAATGCCTCGGACCTTTGCGGGGAATCTCTGTACTGAGTCCCCAGGGTCTGGAGGCTGTTTCGGGTCCTGTGAACCCTTTCTCTCAGGTACAGGGAGCGGCTTCACCCACGGTGAGCCAAGGTAAAGACTCAAGGCTTGGATGCCGTGTCTCGTAGCAGGTGTTTGGGATTCTGTGTTTCCCTACTCTCGGACCTAACCCCGGCATTTCTGGGCCGAGAGGAAGGGTTTGTTTCCTTTTCGGAGTCAGGCATCTGTCTCCTTGGGATTTTGTGCTCGCTGCATAGCCCCTGGAGGGGCTGCTTGGGATTCTGTGTCTCCCACTTCTCCAACATTCCCCGTAAGGTTCTCAGCTTAGACCCCATGGACTGGAGGCTGTGTGGGATACTCTGACCCGTTCCTCTCGGGTACAGGCAGAGGCTTCAGGCATGATTAGCAATGGTAAGAGACAGCCCCGGGCGAGGAGGCCCGGGGCGAGCAGCCCCGGGCGAGGAGGCCCGGGGCGAGCAGCCCCGGGCGAGGAGGCCCGGGGCGAGCAGCCCCGGGCGAGGAGGCCCGGGGCGAGCAGCCCCGGGCGAGGAGGCCCGGGGCGAGCAGCCCCGGGCGAGGAGGCCCGGGGCGAGCAGCCCCGGGCCTGGAGGCCCGGGGCGAGCAGCCCCGGGCGAGGAGGCCCGGGGCGAGCAGCCCCGGGCGAGGAGGCCCGGGGCGAGCAGCCCCGGGCCTGGAGGCCCGGGGCGAGCAGCCCCGGGCCTGGAGGCCCGGGGCGAGCAGCCCCGGGCCTGGAGGCCCGGGGCGAGCAGCCCCGGGCCTGGAGGCCCGGGGCGAGCAGCCCCGGGCCTGGAGGCCCGGGGCGAGCAGCCCCGGGCCTGGAGGCCCGGGGCGAGCAGCCCCGGGCCTGGAGGCCCGGGGCGAGCAGCCCCGGGCCTGGAGGCCCGGGGCGAGCAGCCCCGGGCCTGGAGGCCCGGGGCGAGCAGCCCCGGGCCTGGAGGCCCGGGGCGAGCAGCCCCGGGCCTGGAGGCCCGGGGCGAGCAGCCCCGGGCCTGGAGGCCCGGGGCGAGCAGCCCCGGGCCTGGAGGCCCGGGGCGAGCAGCCCCGGGCCTGGAGGCCCGGGGCGAGCAGCCCCGGGCCTGGAGGCCCGGGGCGAGCAGCCCCGGGCGAGGAGGCCCGGGGCGAGCAGCCCCGGGCGAGGAGGCCCGGGGCGAGCAGCCCCGGGCGAGGAGGCCCGGGGCGAGCAGCCCCGGGCCTGGAGGCCCGGGGCGAGCAGCCCCGGGCCTGGAGGCCCGGGGCGAGCAGCCCCGGGCCTGGAGGCCCGGGGCGAGCAGCCCCGGGCCTGGAGGCCCGGGGCGAGCAGCCCCGGGCCTGGAGGCCCGGGGCGAGCAGCCCCGGGCCTGGAGGCCCGGGGCGAGCAGCCCCGGGCCTGGAGGCCCGGGGCGAGCAGCCCCGGGCCTGGAGGCCCGGGGCGAGCAGCCCCGGGCCTGGAGGCCCGGGGCGAGCAGCCCCGGGCCTGGAGGCCCGGGGCGAGCAGCCCCGGGCCTGGAGGCCCGGGGCGAGCAGCCCCGGGCCTGGAGGCCCGGGGCGAGCAGCCCCGGGCCTGGAGGCCCGGGGCGAGCAGCCCCGGGCCTGGAGGCCCGGGGCGAGCAGCCCCGGGCCTGGAGGCCCGGGGCGAGCAGCCCCGGGCCTGGAGGCCCGGGGCGAGCAGCCCCGGGCCTGGAGGCCCGGGGCGAGCAGCCCCGGGCCTGGAGGCCCGGGGCGAGCGGGGCACTTCCCATTCTGGGTCTCCAATGCCTCGGACCTTTGCGGGGAATCTCTGCACTGAGTCCCCAGGGTCTGGAGGCTGTTTCGGGTCCTGTGAACCCTTTCTCTCAGGTACAGGGAGCGGCTTCACCCACGGTGAGACAAGGTAATGACTCAGGGCTTGGATGCCGTGTCTCGTAGCAGGTTTTTGGGATTCTGTGTTTCCCTACTCTCGGACCTAACCCCGGGATTTCTGGGCCGAGAGGAAGGGTTTGTTTCCTTTTCGGAGTCAGGCATCTGTCTCCTTGGGATTTTGTGCTCGCTGCATAGCCCCTGGAGGGGCTGCTTGGGATTCTGTGTCTCCCACTTCTCCAACATTCCCCGTAAGGTTCTCAGCTTAGACCCCATGGACTGGAGGCTGTGTGGGATACTCTGACCCATTCCTCTCGGGTACAGGCAGAGGCTTCAGGCATGATTAGCCATGGTAAGAGACAGCCCCGGGCGAGGAGGCCCGGGGCGAGCAGCCCCGGGCGAGGAGGCCCGGGGCGAGCAGCCCCGGGCGAGGAGGCCCGGGGCGAGCAGCCCCGGGCGAGGAGGCCCGGGGCGAGCAGCCCCGGGCGAGGAGGCCCGGGGCGAGCAGCCCCGGGCGAGGAGGCCCGGGGCGAGCAGCCCCGGGCCTGGAGGCCCGGGGCGAGCAGCCCCGGGCGAGGAGGCCCGGGGCGAGCAGCCCCGGGCGAGGAGGCCCGGGGCGAGCAGCCCCGGGCGAGGAGGCCCGGGGCGAGCAGCCCCGGGCGAGGAGGCCCGGGGCGAGCAGCCCCGGGCGAGGAGGCCCGGGGCGAGCAGCCCCGGGCGAGGAGGCCCGGGGCGAGCAGCCCCGGGCGAGGAGGCCCGGGGCGAGCAGCCCCGGGCCTGGAGGCCCGGGGCGAGCAGCCCCGGGCCTGGAGGCCCGGGACGAGCAGCCCCGGGCCTGGAGGCCCGGGGCGAGCAGCCCCGGGCGAGGAGGCCCGGGGCGAGCAGCCCCGGGCCTGGAGGCCCGGGGCGAGCAGCCCCGGGCCTGGAGGCCCGGGGCGAGCAGCCCCGGGCCTGGAGGCCCGGGGCGAGCAGCCCCGGGCCTGGAGGCCCGGGGCGAGCAGCCCCGGGCCTGGAGGCCCGGGGCGAGCAGCCCCGGGCCTGGAGGCCCGGGGCGAGCAGCCCCGGGCCTGGAGGCCCGGGGCGAGCAGCCCCGGGCCTGGAGGCCCGGGGCGAGCAGCCCCGGGCCTGGAGGCCCGGGGCGAGCAGCCCCGGGCCTGGAGGCCCGGGGCGAGCAGCCCCGGGCCTGGAGGCCCGGGGCGAGCAGCCCCGGGCCTGGAGGCCCGGGGCGAGCAGCCCCGGGCCTGGAGGCCCGGGGCGAGCAGCCCCGGGCCTGGAGGCCCGGGGCGAGCAGCCCCGGGCCTGGAGGCCCGGGGCGAGCAGCCCCGGGCCTGGAGGCCCGGGGCGAGCAGCCCCGGGCCTGGAGGCCCGGGGCGAGCAGCCCCGGGCCTGGAGGCCCGGGGCGAGCAGCCCCGGGCCTGGAGGCCCGGGGCGAGCAGCCCCGGGCCTGGAGGCCCGGGGCGAGCAGCCCCGGGCCTGGAGGCCCGGGGCGAGCAGCCCCGGGCCTGGAGGCCCGGGGCGAGCAGCCCCGGGCCTGGAGGCCCGGGGCGAGCGGGGCACTTCCCTTTCTGGGTCTCCAATGCCTCGGACCTTTGCGGGGAATCTCTGCACTGAGTCCCCAGGGTCTGGAGGCTGTTTCGGGTCCTGTGAACCCTTTCTCTTAGGTACAGGGAACGGCTTCACCCACGGTGAGCCAAGGTAATGACTCAGGGCTTGGATGCCGTGTCTCGTAGCAGGTGTTTGGGATTCTGTGTTTCCCTACTCTCGGACCTAACCCCGGCATTTCTGGGCCGAGAGGAAGGGTTTGTTTCCTTTTCGGAGTCAGGCATCTGTCTCCTTGGGATTTTGTGCTCGCTGCATAGCCCCTGGAGGGGCTGCTTGGGATTCTGTGTCTCCCACTTCTCCAACATTCCCCGTAAGGTTCTCAGCTTAGACCCCATGGACTGGAGGCTGTGTGGGATACTCTGACCCGTTCCTCTCGGGTACAGGCAGAGGCTTCAGGCATGATTAGCAATGGTAAGAGACAGCCCCGGGCGAGGAGGCCCGGGGCGAGCAGCCCCGGGCGAGGAGGCCCGGGGCGAGCAGCCCCGGGCGAGGAGGCCCGGGGCGAGCAGCCCCGGGCGAGGAGGCCCGGGGCGAGCAGCCCCGGGCGAGGAGGCCCGGGGCGAGCAGCCCCGGGCGAGGAGGCCCGGGGCGAGCAGCCCCGGGCGAGGAGGCCCGGGGCGAGCAGCCCCGGGCCTGGAGGCCCGGGGCGAGCAGCCCCGGGCCTGGAGGCCCGGGGCGAGCAGCCCCGGGCCTGGAGGCCCGGGGCGAGCAGCCCCGGGCGAGGAGGCCCGGGGCGAGCAGCCCCGGGCCTGGAGGCCCGGGGCGAGCAGCCCCGGGCCTGGAGGCCCGGGGCGAGCAGCCCCGGGCCTGGAGGCCCGGGGCGAGCAGCCCCGGGCCTGGAGGCCCGGGGCGAGCAGCCCCGGGCCTGGAGGCCCGGGGCGAGCAGCCCCGGGCCTGGAGGCCCGGGGCGAGCAGCCCCGGGCCTGGAGGCCCGGGGCGAGCAGCCCCGGGCCTGGAGGCCCGGGGCGAGCAGCCCCGGGCCTGGAGGCCCGGGGCGAGCAGCCCCGGGCCTGGAGGCCCGGGGCGAGCAGCCCCGGGCCTGGAGGCCCGGGGCGAGCAGCCCCGGGCCTGGAGGCCCGGGGCGAGCGGGGCACTTCCCTTTCTGGGTCTCCAATGCCTCGGACCTTTGCGGGGAATCTCTGCACTGAGTCCCCAGGGTCTGGAGGCTGTTTCGGGTCCTGTGAACCCTTTCTCTTAGGTACAGGGAACGGCTTCACCCACGGTGAGCCAAGGTAATGACTCAGGGCTTGGATGCCGTGTCTCGTAGCAGGTGTTTGGGATTCTGTGTTTCCCTACTCTCGGACCTAACCCCGGCATTTCTGGGCCGAGAGGAAGGGTTTGTTTCCTTTTCGGAGTCAGGCATCTGTCTCCTTGGGATTTTGTGCTCGCTGCATAGCCCCTGGAGGGGCTGCTTGGGATTCTGTGTCTCCCACTTCTCCAACATTCCCCGTAAGGTTCTCAGCTTAGACCCCATGGACTGGAGGCTGTGTGGGATACTCTGACCCGTTCCTCTCGGGTACAGGCAGAGGCTTCAGGCATGATTAGCAATGGTAAGAGACAGCCCCGGGCGAGGAGGCCCGGGGCGAGCAGCCCCGGGCGAGGAGGCCCGGGGCGAGCAGCCCCGGGCGAGGAGGCCCGGGGCGAGCAGCCCCGGGCGAGGAGGCCCGGGGCGAGCAGCCCCGGGCCTGGAGGCCCGGGGCGAGCAGCCCCGGGCCTGGAGGCCCGGGGCGAGCAGCCCCGGGCGAGGAGGCCCGGGGCGAGCAGCCCCGGGCCTGGAGGCCCGGGGCGAGCAGCCCCGGGCCTGGAGGCCCGGGGCGAGCAGCCCCGGGCCTGGAGGCCCGGGGCGAGCAGCCCCGGGCCTGGAGGCCCGGGGCGAGCAGCCCCGGGCCTGGAGGCCCGGGGCGAGCAGCCCCGGGCCTGGAGGCCCGGGGCGAGCAGCCCCGGGCCTGGAGGCCCGGGGCGAGCAGCCCCGGGCCTGGAGGCCCGGGGCGAGCAGCCCCGGGCCTGGAGGCCCGGGGCGAGCAGCCCCGGGCCTGGAGGCCCGGGGCGAGCAGCCCCGGGCCTGGAGGCCCGGGGCGAGCAGCCCCGGGCCTGGAGGCCCGGGGCGAGCAGCCCCGGGCCTGGAGGCCCGGGGCGAGCGGGGCACTTCCCTTTCTGGGTCTCCAATGCCTCGGACCTTTGCGGGGAATCTCTGCACTGAGTCCCTAGGGTCTGGAGGCTGTTTCGGGTCCTGTGAACCCTTTCTCTCAGGTACAGGGAGCGGCTTCACCCACGGTGAGCCAAGGTAATGACTCAGGGCTTGGATGCCGTGTCTCGTAGCAGGTGTTTGGGATTCTGTGTTTCCCTACTCTCGGACCTAACCCCGGCATTTCTGGGCCGAGAGGAAGGGTTTGTTTCCTTTTCGGAGTCAGGCATCTGTCTCCTTGGGATTTTGTGCTCGCTGCATAGCCCCTGGAGGGGCTGCTTGGGATTCTGTGTCTCCCACTTCTCCAACATTCCCCGTAAGGTTCTCAGCTTAGACCCCATGGACTGGAGGCTGTGTGGGATACTCTGACCCGTTCCTCTCGGGTACAGGCAGAGGCTTCAGGCATGATTAGCCATGGTAAGAGACAGCCCCGGGCGAGGAGGCCCGGGGCGAGCAGCCCCGGGCCTGGAGGCCCGGGGCGAGCAGCCCCGGGCGAGGAGGCCCGGGGCGAGCAGCCCCGGGCCTGGAGGCCCGGGGCGAGCAGCCCCGGGCCTGGAGGCCCGGGGCGAGCAGCCCCGGGCCTGGAGGCCCGGGGCGAGCAGCCCCGGGCCTGGAGGCCCGGGGCGAGCAGCCCCGGGCCTGGAGGCCCGGGGCGAGCAGCCCCGGGCCTGGAGGCCCGGGGCGAGCAGCCCCGGGCCTGGAGGCCCGGGGCGAGCAGCCCCGGGCCTGGAGGCCCGGGGCGAGCAGCCCCGGGCCTGGAGGCCCGGGGCGAGCAGCCCCGGGCCTGGAGGCCCGGGGCGAGCAGCCCCGGGCCTGGAGGCCCGGGGCGAGCGGGGCACTTCCCTTTCTGGGTCTCCAATGCCTCGGACCTTAGCGGGGAATCTCTGCACTGAGTCCCTAGGGTCTGGAGGCTGTTTCGGGTCCTGTGAACCCTTTCTCTCAGGTACAGGGAGCGGCTTCACCCACGGTGAGCCAAGGTAATGACTCAGGGCTTGGATGCCGTGTCTCGTAGCAGGTGTTTGGGATTCTGTGTTTCCCTACTCTCGGACCTAACCCCGGCATTTCTGGGCCGAGAGGAAGGTTTTGTTTCCTTTTCGGAGTCAGGCATCTGTCTCCTTGGGATTTTGTGCTCGCTGCATAGCCCCTGGAGGGGCTGCTTGGGATTCTGTGTCTCCCACTTCTCCAACATTCCCCGTAAGGTTCTCAGCTTAGACCCCATGGACTGGAGGCTGTGTGGGATACTCTGACCCGTTCCTCTCGGGTACAGGCAGAGGCTTCAGGCATGATTAGCCATGGTAAGAGACAGCCCCGGGCGAGGAGGCCCGGGGCGAGCAGCCCCGGGCCTGGAGGCCCGGGGCGAGCAGCCCCGGGCGAGGAGGCCCGGGGCGAGCAGCCCCGGGCCTGGAGGCCCGGGGCGAGCAGCCCCGGGCCTGGAGGCCCGGGGCGAGCAGCCCCGGGCCTGGAGGCCCGGGGCGAGCAGCCCCGGGCGAGGAGGCCCGGGGCGAGCAGCCCCGGGCCTGGAGGCCCGGGGCGAGCAGCCCCGGGCCTGGAGGCCCGGGGCGAGCAGCCCCGGGCCTGGAGGCCCGGGGCGAGCAGCCCCGGGCCTGGAGGCCCGGGGCGAGCAGCCCCGGGCCTGGAGGCCCGGGGCGAGCAGCCCCGGGCCTGGAGGCCCGGGGCGAGCAGCCCCGGGCCTGGAGGCCCGGGGCGAGCAGCCCCGGGCCTGGAGGCCCGGGGCGAGCAGCCCCGGGCCTGGAGGCCCGGGGCGAGCAGCCCCGGGCCTGGAGGCCCGGGGCGAGCAGCCCCGGGCCTGGAGGCCCGGGGCGAGCAGCCCCGGGCCTGGAGGCCCGGGGCGAGCAGCCCCGGGCCTGGAGGCCCGGGGCGAGCGGGGCACTTCCCTTTCTGGGTCTCCAATGCCTCGGACCTTTGCGGGGAATCTCTGCACTGAGTCCCCAGGGTCTGGAGGCTGTTTCGGGTCCTGTGAACCCTTTCTCTTAGGTACAGGGAACGGCTTCACCCACGGTGAGCCAAGGTAATGACTCAGGGCTTGGATGCCGTGTCTCGTAGCAGGTGTTTGGGATTCTGTGTTTCCCTACTCTCGGACCTAACCCCGGCATTTCTGGGCCGAGAGGAAGGGTTTGTTTCCTTTTCGGAGTCAGGCATCTGTCTCCTTGGGATTTTGTGCTCGCTGCATAGCCCCTGGAGGGGCTGCTTGGGATTCTGTGTCTCCCACTTCTCCAACATTCCCCGTAAGGTTCTCAGCTTAGACCCCATGGACTGGAGGCTGTGTGGGATACTCTGACCCGTTCCTCTCGGGTACAGGCAGAGGCTTCAGGCATGATTAGCAATGGTAAGAGACAGCCCAGGGCGAGGAGGCCCGGGGCGAGCAGCCCCGGGCGAGGAGTCCCGGGGCGAGCAGCCCAGGGCGAGGAGGCCCGGGGCGAGCAGCCCCGGGCGAGGAGGCCCGGGGCGAGCAGCCCCGGGCGAGGAGGCCCGGGGCGAGCAGCCCCGGGCGAGGAGGCCCGGGGCGAGCAGCCCCGGGCCTGGAGGCCCGGGGCGAGCAGCCCCGGGCCTGGCGGCCCGGGGCGAGCAGCCCCGGGCCTGGAGGCCCGGGGCGAGCAGCCCCGGGCCTGGAGGCCCGGGGCGAGCAGCCCCGGGCCTGGAGGCCCGGGGCGAGCAGCCCCGGGCCTGGAGGCCCGGGGCGAGCAGCCCCGGGCGAGGAGGCCCGGGGCGAGCAGCCCCGGGCCTGGAGGCCCGGGGCGAGCAGCCCCGGGCCTGGAGGCCCGGGGCGAGCAGCCCCGGGCCTGGAGGCCCGGGGCGAGCAGCCCCGGGCCTGGAGGCCCGGGGCGAGCAGCCCCGGGCCTGGAGGCCCGGGGCGAGCAGCCCCGGGCCTGGAGGCCCGGGGCGAGCAGCCCCGGGCCTGGAGGCCCGGGGCGAGCAGCCCCGGGCCTGGAGGCCCGGGGCGAGCAGCCCCGGGCCTGGAGGCCCGGGGCGAGCAGCCCCGGGCCTGGAGGCCCGGGGCGAGCAGCCCCGGGCCTGGAGGCCCGGGGCGAGCAGCCCCGGGCCTGGAGGCCCGGGGCGAGCAGCCCCGGGCCTGGAGGCCCGGGGCGAGCAGCCCCGGGCCTGGAGGCCCGGGGCGAGCAGCCCCGGGCCTGGAGGCCCGGGGCGAGCAGCCCCGGGCCTGGAGGCCCGGGGCGAGCAGCCCCGGGCCTGGAGGCCCGGGGCGAGCGGGGCACTTCCCTTTCTGGGTCTCCAATGCCTCGGACCTTTGCGGGGAATCTCTGCACTGAGTCCCCAGGGTCTGGAGGCTGTTTCGGGTCCTGTGAACCCTTTCTCTCAGGTACAGGGAGCGGCTTCACCCACGGTGAGCGAAGGTAATGACTCAGGGCTGGATGCCGTGTCTCGTAGCAGGTGTTTGGGATTCTGTGTTTCCCTACTCTCGGACCTAACCCCGGGATTTCTGGGCCGAGAGGAAGGGTTTGTTTCCTTTTCGGAGTCAGGCATCTGTCTCCTTGGGATTTTGTGCTCGCTGCATAGCCCCTGGAGGGGCTGCTTGGGATTCTGTGTCTCCCACTTCTCCAACATTCCCCGTAAGGTTCTCAGCTTAGACCCCATGGACTGGAGGCTGTGTGGGATACTCTGACCCGTTCCTCTCGGGTACACGCAGAGGCTTCAGGCATGATTAGCAATGGTAAGAGACAGCCCCGGGCGAGGAGGCCCGGGGCGAGCAGCCCCGGGCGAGGAGGCCCGGGGCGAGCAGCCCCGGGCGAGGAGGCCCGGGGCGAGCAGCCCCGGGCGAGGAGGCCCGGGGCGAGCAGCCCCGGGCGAGGAGGCCCGGGGCGAGCAGCCCCGGGCCTGGAGGCCCGGGGCGAGCAGCCCCGGGCGAGGAGGCCCGGGGCGAGCAGCCCCGGGCCTGGAGGCCCGGGGCGAGCAGCCCCGGGCGAGGAGGCCCGGGGCGAGCAGCCCCGGGCGAGGAGGCCCGGGGCGAGCAGCCCCGGGCCTGGAGGCCCGGGGCGAGCAGCCCCGGGCCTGGAGGCCCGGGGCGAGCAGCCCCGGGCGAGGAGGCCCGGGGCGAGCAGCCCCGGGCGAGGAGGCCCGGGGCGAGCAGCCCCGGGCGAGGAGGCCCGGGGCGAGCAGCCCCGGGCCTGGAGGCCCGGGGCGAGCAGCCCCGGGCGAGGAGGCCCGGGGCGAGCAGCCCCGGGCCTGGAGGCCCGGGGCGAGCAGCCCCGGGCCTGGAGGCCCGGGGCGAGCAGCCCCGGGCCTGGAGGCCCGGGGCGAGCAGCCCCGGGCGAGGAGGCCCGGGGCGAGCAGCCCCGGGCCTGGAGGCCCGGGGCGAGCAGCCCCGGGCCTGGAGGCCCGGGGCGAGCAGCCCCGGGCCTGGAGGCCCGGGGCGAGCAGCCCCGGGCCTGGAGGCCCGGGGCGAGCAGCCCCGGGCCTGGAGGCCCGGGGCGAGCAGCCCCGGGCCTGGAGGCCCGGGGCGAGCAGCCCCGGGCCTGGAGGCCCGGGGCGAGCAGCCCCGGGCCTGGAGGCCCGGGGCGAGCAGCCCCGGGCCTGGAGGCCCGGGGCGAGCAGCCCCGGGCCTGGAGGCCCGGGGCGAGCAGCCCCGGGCCTGGAGGCCCGGGGCGAGCAGCCCCGGGCCTGGAGGCCCGGGGCGAGCAGCCCCGGGCCTGGAGGCCCGGGGCGAGCAGCCCCGGGCCTGGAGGCCCGGGGCGAGCAGCCCCGGGCCTGGAGGCCCGGGGCGAGCAGCCCCGGGCCTGGAGGCCCGGGGCGAGCAGCCCCGGGCCTGGAGGCCCGGGGCGAGCAGCCCCGGGCCTGGAGGCCCGGGGCGAGCAGCCCCGGGCCTGGAGGCCCGGGGCGAGCAGCCCCGGGCCTGGAGGCCCGGGGCGAGCAGCCCCGGGCCTGGAGGCCCGGGGCGAGCAGCCCCGGGCCTGGAGGCCCGGGGCGAGCAGCCCCGGGCCTGGAGGCCCGGGGCGAGCAGCCCCGGGCCTGGAGGCCCGGGGCGAGCAGCCCCGGGCCTGGAGGCCCGGGGCGAGCAGCCCCGGGCCTGGAGGCCCGGGGCGAGCAGCCCCGGGCCTGGAGGCCCGGGGCGAGCAGCCCCGGGCCTGGAGGCCCGGGGCGAGCAGCCCCGGGCCTGGAGGCCCGGGGCGAGCAGCCCCGGGCCTGGAGGCCCGGGGCGAGCAGCCCCGGGCCTGGAGGCCCGGGGCGAGCAGCCCCGGGCCTGGAGGCCCGGGGCGAGCAGCCCCGGGCCTGGAGGCCCGGGGCGAGCAGCCCCGGGCCTGGAGGCCCGGGGCGAGCAGCCCCGGGCCTGGAGGCCCGGGGCGAGCAGCCCCGGGCCTGGAGGCCCGGGGCGAGCAGCCCCGGGCCTGGAGGCCCGGGGCGAGCAGCCCCGGGCCTGGAGGCCCGGGGCGAGCAGCCCCGGGCCTGGAGGCCCGGGGCGAGCAGCCCCGGGCCTGGAGGCCCGGGGCGAGCAGCCCCGGGCCTGGAGGCCCGGGGCGAGCAGCCCCGGGCCTGGAGGCCCGGGGCGAGCAGCCCCGGGCCTGGAGGCCCGGGGCGAGCAGCCCCGGGCCTGGAGGCCCGGGGCGAGCAGCCCCGGGCCTGGAGGCCCGGGGCGAGCAGCCCCGGGCCTGGAGGCCCGGGGCGAGCAGCCCCGGGCCTGGAGGCCCGGGGCGAGCAGCCCCGGGCCTGGAGGCCCGGGGCGAGCAGCCCCGGGCCTGGAGGCCCGGGGCGAGCAGCCCCGGGCCTGGAGGCCCGGGGCGAGCAGCCCCGGGCCTGGAGGCCCGGGGCGAGCAGCCCCGGGCCTGGAGGCCCGGGGCGAGCAGCCCCGGGCCTGGAGGCCCGGGGCGAGCAGCCCCGGGCCTGGAGGCCCGGGGCGAGCAGCCCCGGGCCTGGAGGCCCGGGGCGAGCAGCCCCGGGCCTGGAGGCCCGGGGCGAGCAGCCCCGGGCCTGGAGGCCCGGGGCGAGCAGCCCCGGGCCTGGAGGCCCGGGGCGAGCAGCCCCGGGCCTGGAGGCCCGGGGCGAGCAGCCCCGGGCCTGGAGGCCCGGGGCGAGCAGCCCCGGGCCTGGAGGCCCGGGGCGAGCAGCCCCGGGCCTGGAGGCCCGGGGCGAGCAGCCCCGGGCCTGGAGGCCCGGGGCGAGCAGCCCCGGGCCTGGAGGCCCGGGGCGAGCAGCCCCGGGCCTGGAGGCCCGGGGCGAGCAGCCCCGGGCCTGGAGGCCCGGGGCGAGCAGCCCCGGGCCTGGAGGCCCGGGGCGAGCAGCCCCGGGCCTGGAGGCCCGGGGCGAGCAGCCCCGGGCCTGGAGGCCCGGGGCGAGCAGCCCCGGGCCTGGAGGCCCGGGGCGAGCAGCCCCGGGCCTGGAGGCCCGGGGCGAGCAGCCCCGGGCCTGGAGGCCCGGGGCGAGCAGCCCCGGGCCTGGAGGCCCGGGGCGAGCAGCCCCGGGCCTGGAGGCCCGGGGCGAGCAGCCCCGGGCCTGGAGGCCCGGGGCGAGCAGCCCCGGGCCTGGAGGCCCGGGGCGAGCAGCCCCGGGCCTGGAGGCCCGGGGCGAGCAGCCCCGGGCCTGGAGGCCCGGGGCGAGCAGCCCCGGGCCTGGAGGCCCGGGGCGAGCAGCCCCGGGCCTGGAGGCCCGGGGCGAGCAGCCCCGGGCCTGGAGGCCCGGGGCGAGCAGCCCCGGGCCTGGAGGCCCGGGGCGAGCAGCCCCGGGCCTGGAGGCCCGGGGCGAGCAGCCCCGGGCCTGGAGGCCCGGGGCGAGCAGCCCCGGGCCTGGAGGCCCGGGGCGAGCAGCCCCGGGCCTGGAGGCCCGGGGCGAGCAGCCCCGGGCCTGGAGGCCCGGGGCGAGCAGCCCCGGGCCTGGAGGCCCGGGGCGAGCAGCCCCGGGCCTGGAGGCCCGGGGCGAGCAGCCCCGGGCCTGGAGGCCCGGGGCGAGCAGCCCCGGGCCTGGAGGCCCGGGGCGAGCAGCCCCGGGCCTGGAGGCCCGGGGCGAGCAGCCCCGGGCCTGGAGGCCCGGGGCGAGCAGCCCCGGGCCTGGAGGCCCGGGGCGAGCAGCCCCGGGCCTGGAGGCCCGGGGCGAGCAGCCCCGGGCCTGGAGGCCCGGGGCGAGCAGCCCCGGGCCTGGAGGCCCGGGGCGAGCAGCCCCGGGCCTGGAGGCCCGGGGCGAGCAGCCCCGGGCCTGGAGGCCCGGGGCGAGCAGCCCCGGGCCTGGAGGCCCGGGGCGAGCAGCCCCGGGCCTGGAGGCCCGGGGCGAGCAGCCCCGGGCCTGGAGGCCCGGGGCGAGCAGCCCCGGGCCTGGAGGCCCGGGGCGAGCAGCCCCGGGCCTGGAGGCCCGGGGCGAGCAGCCCCGGGCCTGGAGGCCCGGGGCGAGCAGCCCCGGGCCTGGAGGCCCGGGGCGAGCAGCCCCGGGCCTGGAGGCCCGGGGCGAGCGGGGCACTTCCCTTTCTGGGTCTCCAATGCCTCGGACCTTTGCGGGGAATCTCTGTACTGAGTCCCCAGGGTCTGGAGGCTGTTTCGGGTCCTGTGAACCCTTTCTCTCAGGTACAGGGAGCGGCTTCACCCACGGTGAGCCAAGGTAAAGACTCAAGGCTTGGATGCCGTGTCTCGTAGCAGGTGTTTGGGATTCTGTGTTTCCCTACTCTCGGACCTAACCCCGGCATTTCTGGGCCGAGAGGAAGGGTTTGTTTCCTTTTCGGAGTCAGGCATCTGTCTCCTTGGGATTTTGTGCTCGCTGCATAGCCCCTGGAGGGGCTGCTTGGGATTCTGTGTCTCCCACTTCTCCAACATTCCCCGTAAGGTTCTCAGCTTAGACCCCATGGACTGGAGGCTGTGTGGGATACTCTGACCCGTTCCTCTCGGGTACAGGCAGAGGCTTCAGGCATGATTAGCAATGGTAAGAGACAGCCCCGGGCGAGGAGGCCCGGGGCGAGCAGCCCCGGGCGAGGAGGCCCGGGGCGAGCAGCCCCGGGCGAGGAGGCCCGGGGCGAGCAGCCCCGGGCGAGGAGGCCCGGGGCGAGCAGCCCCGGGCGAGGAGGCCCGGGGCGAGCAGCCCCGGGCGAGGAGGCCCGGGGCGAGCAGCCCCGGGCGAGGAGGCCCGGGGCGAGCAGCCCCGGGCGAGGAGGCCCGGGGCGAGCAGCCCCGGGCGAGGAGGCCCGGGGCGAGCAGCCCCGGGCGAGGAGGCCCGGGGCGAGCAGCCCCGGGCCTGGAGGCCCGGGGCGAGCAGCCCCGGGCCTGGAGGCCCGGGGCGAGCAGCCCCGGGCCTGGAGGCCCGGGGCGAGCAGCCCCGGGCCTGGAGGCCCGGGGCGAGCAGCCCCGGGCCTGGAGGCCCGGGGCGAGCAGCCCCGGGCCTGGAGGCCCGGGGCGAGCAGCCCCGGGCCTGGAGGCCCGGGGCGAGCAGCCCCGGGCCTGGAGGCCCGGGGCGAGCAGCCCCGGGCCTGGAGGCCCGGGGCGAGCAGCCCCGGGCCTGGAGGCCCGGGGCGAGCAGCCCCGGGCCTGGAGGCCCGGGGCGAGCAGCCCCGGGCCTGGAGGCCCGGGGCGAGCAGCCCCGGGCCTGGAGGCCCGGGGCGAGCAGCCCCGGGCCTGGAGGCCCGGGGCGAGCAGCCCCGGGCCTGGAGGCCCGGGGCGAGCAGCCCCGGGCCTGGAGGCCCGGGGCGAGCAGCCCCGGGCCTGGAGGCCCGGGGCGAGCAGCCCCGGGCCTGGAGGCCCGGGGCGAGCAGCCCCGGGCCTGGAGGCCCGGGGCGAGCAGCCCCGGGCCTGGAGGCCCGGGGCGAGCAGCCCCGGGCCTGGAGGCCCGGGGCGAGCAGCCCCGGGCCTGGAGGCCCGGGGCGAGCAGCCCCGGGCCTGGAGGCCCGGGGCGAGCAGCCCCGGGCCTGGAGGCCCGGGGCGAGCAGCCCCGGGCCTGGAGGCCCGGGGCGAGCAGCCCCGGGCCTGGAGGCCCGGGGCGAGCAGCCCCGGGCCTGGAGGCCCGGGGCGAGCAGCCCCGGGCCTGGAGGCCCGGGGCGAGCAGCCCCGGGCCTGGAGGCCCGGGGCGAGCAGCCCCGGGCCTGGAGGCCCGGGGCGAGCAGCCCCGGGCCTGGAGGCCCGGGGCGAGCAGCCCCGGGCCTGGAGGCCCGGGGCGAGCAGCCCCGGGCCTGGAGGCCCGGGGCGAGCAGCCCCGGGCCTGGAGGCCCGGGGCGAGCAGCCCCGGGCCTGGAGGCCCGGGGCGAGCAGCCCCGGGCCTGGAGGCCCGGGGCGAGCAGCCCCGGGCCTGGAGGCCCGGGGCGAGCAGCCCCGGGCCTGGAGGCCCGGGGCGAGCAGCCCCGGGCCTGGAGGCCCGGGGCGAGCAGCCCCGGGCCTGGAGGCCCGGGGCGAGCAGCCCCGGGCCTGGAGGCCCGGGGCGAGCAGCCCCGGGCCTGGAGGCCCGGGGCGAGCAGCCCCGGGCCTGGAGGCCCGGGGCGAGCAGCCCCGGGCCTGGAGGCCCGGGGCGAGCAGCCCCGGGCCTGGAGGCCCGGGGCGAGCAGCCCCGGGCCTGGAGGCCCGGGGCGAGCAGCCCCGGGCCTGGAGGCCCGGGGCGAGCAGCCCCGGGCCTGGAGGCCCGGGGCGAGCAGCCCCGGGCCTGGAGGCCCGGGGCGAGCAGCCCCGGGCCTGGAGGCCCGGGGCGAGCAGCCCCGGGCCTGGAGGCCCGGGGCGAGCAGCCCCGGGCCTGGAGGCCCGGGGCGAGCAGCCCCGGGCCTGGAGGCCCGGGGCGAGCAGCCCCGGGCCTGGAGGCCCGGGGCGAGCAGCCCCGGGCCTGGAGGCCCGGGGCGAGCAGCCCCGGGCCTGGAGGCCCGGGGCGAGCAGCCCCGGGCCTGGAGGCCCGGGGCGAGCAGCCCCGGGCCTGGAGGCCCGGGGCGAGCAGCCCCGGGCCTGGAGGCCCGGGGCGAGCAGCCCCGGGCCTGGAGGCCCGGGGCGAGCAGCCCCGGGCCTGGAGGCCCGGGGCGAGCAGCCCCGGGCCTGGAGGCCCGGGGCGAGCAGCCCCGGGCCTGGAGGCCCGGGGCGAGCAGCCCCGGGCCTGGAGGCCCGGGGCGAGCAGCCCCGGGCCTGGAGGCCCGGGGCGAGCAGCCCCGGGCCTGGAGGCCCGGGGCGAGCAGCCCCGGGCCTGGAGGCCCGGGGCGAGCAGCCCCGGGCCTGGAGGCCCGGGGCGAGCAGCCCCGGGCCTGGAGGCCCGGGGCGAGCAGCCCCGGGCCTGGAGGCCCGGGGCGAGCAGCCCCGGGCCTGGAGGCCCGGGGCGAGCAGCCCCGGGCCTGGAGGCCCGGGGCGAGCAGCCCCGGGCCTGGAGGCCCGGGGCGAGCAGCCCCGGGCCTGGAGGCCCGGGGCGAGCAGCCCCGGGCCTGGAGGCCCGGGGCGAGCAGCCCCGGGCCTGGAGGCCCGGGGCGAGCAGCCCCGGGCCTGGAGGCCCGGGGCGAGCAGCCCCGGGCCTGGAGGCCCGGGGCGAGCAGCCCCGGGCCTGGAGGCCCGGGGCGAGCAGCCCCGGGCCTGGAGGCCCGGGGCGAGCAGCCCCGGGCCTGGAGGCCCGGGGCGAGCAGCCCCGGGCCTGGAGGCCCGGGGCGAGCAGCCCCGGGCCTGGAGGCCCGGGGCGAGCAGCCCCGGGCCTGGAGGCCCGGGGCGAGCAGCCCCGGGCCTGGAGGCCCGGGGCGAGCGGGGCACTTCCCTTTCTGGGTCTCCAATGCCTCGGACCTTTGCGGGGAATCTCTGTACTGAGTCCCCAGGGTCTGGAGGCTGTTTCGGGTCCTGTGAACCCTTTCTCTCAGGTACAGGGAGCGGCTTCACCCACGGTGAGCCAAGGTAAAGACTCAAGGCTTGGATGCCGTGTCTCGTAGCAGGTGTTTGGGATTCTGTGTTTCCCTACTCTCGGACCTAACCCCGGCATTTCTGGGCCGAGAGGAAGGGTTTGTTTCCTTTTCGGAGTCAGGCATCTGTCTCCTTGGGATTTTGTGCTCGCTGCATAGCCCCTGGAGGGGCTGCTTGGGATTCTGTGTCTCCCACTTCTCCAACATTCCCCGTAAGGTTCTCAGCTTAGACCCCATGGACTGGAGGCTGTGTGGGATACTCTGACCCGTTCCTCTCGGGTACAGGCAGAGGCTTCAGGCATGATTAGCAATGGTAAGAGACAGCCCCGGGCGAGGAGGCCCGGGGCGAGCAGCCCCGGGCGAGGAGGCCCGGGGCGAGCAGCCCCGGGCGAGGAGGCCCGGGGCGAGCAGCCCCGGGCGAGGAGGCCCGGGGCGAGCAGCCCCGGGCGAGGAGGCCCGGGGCGAGCAGCCCCGGGCGAGGAGGCCCGGGGCGAGCAGCCCCGGGCGAGGAGGCCCGGGGCGAGCAGCCCCGGGCGAGGAGGCCCGGGGCGAGCAGCCCCGGGCGAGGAGGCCCGGGGCGAGCAGCCCCGGGCGAGGAGGCCCGGGGCGAGCAGCCCCGGGCCTGGAGGCCCGGGGCGAGCAGCCCCGGGCCTGGAGGCCCGGGGCGAGCAGCCCCGGGCCTGGAGGCCCGGGGCGAGCAGCCCCGGGCCTGGAGGCCCGGGGCGAGCAGCCCCGGGCCTGGAGGCCCGGGGCGAGCAGCCCCGGGCCTGGAGGCCCGGGGCGAGCAGCCCCGGGCCTGGAGGCCCGGGGCGAGCAGCCCCGGGCCTGGAGGCCCGGGGCGAGCAGCCCCGGGCCTGGAGGCCCGGGGCGAGCAGCCCCGGGCCTGGAGGCCCGGGGCGAGCAGCCCCGGGCCTGGAGGCCCGGGGCGAGCAGCCCCGGGCCTGGAGGCCCGGGGCGAGCAGCCCCGGGCCTGGAGGCCCGGGGCGAGCAGCCCCGGGCCTGGAGGCCCGGGGCGAGCAGCCCCGGGCCTGGAGGCCCGGGGCGAGCGGGGCACTTCCCATTCTGGGTCTCCAATGCCTCGGACCTTTGCGGGGAATCTCTGCACTGAGTCCCCAGGGTCTGGAGGCTGTTTCGGGTCCTGTGAACCCTTTCTCTCAGGTACAGGGAGCGGCTTCACCCACGGTGAGACAAGGTAATGACTCAGGGCTTGGATGCCGTGTCTCGTAGCAGGTTTTTGGGATTCTGTGTTTCCCTACTCTCGGACCTAACCCCGGCATTTCTGGGCCGAGAGGAAGGGTTTGTTTCCTTTTCGGAGTCAGGCATCTGTCTCCTTGGGATTTTGTGCTCGCTGCATAGCCCCTGGAGGGGCTGCTTGGGATTCTGTGTCTCCCACTTCTCCAACATTCCCCGTAAGGTTCTCAGCTTAGACCCCATGGACTGGAGGCTGTGTGGGATACTCTGACCCGTTCCTCTCGGGTACAGGCAGAGGCTTCAGGCATGATTAGCCATGGTAAGAGACAACCCCGGGCGAGGAGGCCCGGGGCGAGCAGCCCCGGGCGAGGAGGCCCGGGGCGAGCAGCCCCGGGCGAGGAGGCCCGGGGCGAGCAGCCCCGGGCGAGGAGCCCGGGGCGAGCAGCCCCGGGCGAGGAGGCCCGGGGCGAGCAGCCCCGGGCGAGGAGGCCCGGGGCGAGCAGCCCCGGGCGAGGAGGCCCGGGGCGAGCAGCCCCGGGCGAGGAGGCCCGGGGCGAGCAGCCCCGGGCGAGGAGGCCCGGGGCGAGCAGCCCCGGGCGAGGAGGCCCGGGGCGAGCAGCCCCGGGCCTGGAGGCCCGGGGCGAGCAGCCCCGGGCCTGGAGGCCCGGGGCGAGCAGCCCCGGGCCTGGAGGCCCGGGGCGAGCAGCCCCGGGCGAGGAGGCCCGGGGCGAGCAGCCCCGGGCGAGGAGGCCCGGGGCGAGCAGCCCCGGGCGAGGAGGCCCGGGGCGAGCAGCCCCGGGCGAGGAGGCCCGGGGCGAGCAGCCCCGGGCGAGGAGGCCCGTGGCGAGCAGCCCCGGGCGAGGAGGCCCGGGGCGAGCAGCCCCGGGCGAGGAGGCCCGGGGCGAGCAGCCCCGGGCGAGGAGGCCCGGGGCGAGCAGCCCCGGGCCTGGAGGCCCGGGGCGAGCAGCCCCGGGCGAGGAGGCCCGGGGCGAGCAGCCCCGGGCCTGGAGGCCCGGGGCGAGCAGCCCCGGGCGAGGAGGCCCGGGGCGAGCAGCCCCGGGCGAGGAGGCCCGGGGCGAGCAGCCCCGGGCGAGGAGGCCCGGGGCGAGCAGCCCCGGGCCTGGAGGCCCGGGGCGAGCAGCCCCGGGCGAGGAGGCCCGGGGCGAGCAGCCCCGGGCGAGGAGGCCCGGGGCGAGCAGCCCCGGGCCTGGAGGCCCGGGGCGAGCAGCCCCGGGCGAGGAGGCCCGGGGCGAGCAGCCCCGGGCGAGGAGGCCCGGGGCGAGCAGCCCCGGGCGAGGAGGCCCGGGGCGAGCAGCCCCGGGCGAGGAGGCCCGGGGCGAGCAGCCCCGGGCCGGGAGGCCCGGGGCGAGCAGCCCCGGGCGAGGAGGCCCGGGGCGAGCAGCCCCGGGCCGGGAGGCCCGGGGCGAGCAGCCCCGGGCCGGGAGGCCCGGGGCGAGCAGCCCCGGGCCGGGAGGCCCGGGGCGAGCAGCCCCGGGCCGGGAGGCCCGGGGCGAGCAGCCCCGGGCCGGGAGGCCCGGGGCGAGCAGCCCCGGGCCGGGAGGCCCGGGGCGAGCAGCCCCGGGCCGGGAGGCCCGGGGCGAGCAGCCCCGGGCCGGGAGGCCCGGGGCGAGCAGCCCCGGGCCGGGAGGCCCGGGGCGAGCAGCCCCGGGCCGGGAGGCCCGGGGCGAGCAGCCCCGGGCCGGGAGGCCCGGGGCGAGCAGCCCCGGGCCGGGAGGCCCGGGGCGAGCAGCCCCGGGCCGGGAGGCCCGGGGCGAGCAGCCCCGGGCCGGGAGGCCCGGGGCGAGCGGGGCACTTCCCATTCTGGGTCTCCAATGCCTCGGACCTTTGCGGGGAATCTCTGCACTGAGTCCCCAGGGTCTGGAGGCTGTTTCGGGTCCTGTGAACCCTTTCTCTCAGGTACAGGGAGCGGCTTCACCCACGGTGAGACAAGGTAATGACTCAGGGCTTGGATGCCGTGTCTCGTAGCAGGTTTTTGGGATTCTGTGTTTCCCTACTCTCGGACCTAACCCCGGCATTTCTGGGCCGAGAGGAAGGGTTTGTTTCCTTTTCGGAGTCAGGCATCTGTCTCCTTGGGATTTTGTGCTCGCTGCATAGCCCCTGGAGGGGCTGCTTGGGATTCTGTGTCTCCCACTTCTCCAACATTCCCCGTAAGGTTCTCAGCTTAGACCCCATGGACTGGAGGCTGTGTGGGATACTCTGACCCGTTCCTCTCGGGTACAGGCAGAGGCTTCAGGCATGATTAGCCATGGTAAGAGACAGCCCCGGGCGAGGAGGCCCGGGGCGAGCAGCCCCGGGCGAGGAGGCCCGGGGCGAGCAGCCCCGGGCGAGGAGGCCCGGGGCGAGCAGCCCCGGGCGAGGAGGCCCGGGGCGAGCAGCCCCGGGCGAGGAGGCCCGGGGCGAGCAGCCCCGGGCGAGGAGGCCCGGGGCGAGCAGCCCCGGGCGAGGAGGCCCGGGGCGAGCAGCCCCGGGCCTGGAGGCCCGGGGCGAGCAGCCCCGGGCCTGGAGGCCCGGGACGAGCAGCCCCGGGCCTGGAGGCCCGGGGCGAGCAGCCCCGGGCGAGGAGGCCCGGGGCGAGCAGCCCCGGGCCTGGAGGCCCGGGGCGAGCAGCCCCGGGCCTGGAGGCCCGGGGCGAGCAGCCCCGGGCCTGGAGGCCCGGGGCGAGCAGCCCCGGGCCTGGAGGCCCGGGGCGAGCAGCCCCGGGCCTGGAGGCCCGGGGCGAGCAGCCCCGGGCCTGGAGGCCCGGGGCGAGCAGCCCCGGGCCTGGAGGCCCGGGGCGAGCAGCCCCGGGCCTGGAGGCCCGGGGCGAGCAGCCCCGGGCCTGGAGGCCCGGGGCGAGCAGCCCCGGGCCTGGAGGCCCGGGGCGAGCAGCCCCGGGCCTGGAGGCCCGGGGCGAGCAGCCCCGGGCCTGGAGGCCCGGGGCGAGCAGCCCCGGGCCTGGAGGCCCGGGGCGAGCAGCCCCGGGCCTGGAGGCCCGGGGCGAGCAGCCCCGGGCCTGGAGGCCCGGGGCGAGCAGCCCCGGGCCTGGAGGCCCGCGGCGAGCAGCCCCGGGCCTGGAGGCCCGCGGCGAGCAGCCCCGGGCCTGGAGGCCCGGGGCGAGCGGGGCACTTCCCTTTCTGGGTCTCCAATGCCTCGGACCTTTGCGGGGAATCTCTGCACTGAGTCCCCAGGGTCTGGAGGCTGTTTCGGGTCCTGTGAACCCTTTCTCTCAGGTACAGGGAGCGGCTTCACCCACGGTGAGCCAAGGTAATGACTCAGGGCTTGGATGCCGTGTCTCGTAGCAGGTGTTTGGGATTCTGTGTTTCCCTACTCTCGGACCTAACCCCGGCATTTCTGGGCCGAGAGGAAGGGTTTGTTTCCTTTTCGGAGTCAGGCATCTGTCTCCTTGGGATTTTTGCTCGCTGCATAGCCCCTGGAGGGGCTGCTTGGGATTCTGTGTCTCCCACTTCTCCAACATTCCCCGTAAGGTTCTCAGCTTAGACCCCATGGACTGGAGGCTGTGTGGGATACTCTGACCCGTTCCTCTCGGGTACAGGCAGAGGCTTCAGGCATGATTAGCAATGGTAAGAGACAGCCCCGGGCGAGGAGGCCCGGGGCGAGCAGCCCCGGGCGAGGAGGCCCGGGGCGAGCAGCCCCGGGCGAGGAGGCCCGGGGCGAGCAGCCCCGGGCGAGGAGGCCCGGGGCGAGCAGCCCCGGGCGAGGAGGCCCGGGGCGAGCAGCCCCGGGCGAGGAGGCCCGGGGCGAGCAGCCCCGGGCGAGGAGGCCCGGGGCGAGCAGCCCCGGGCGAGGAGGCCCGGGGCGAGCAGCCCCGGGCGAGGAGGCCCGGGGCGAGCAGCCCCGGGCGAGGAGGCCCGGGGCGAGCAGCCCCGGGCGAGGAGGCCCGGGGCGAGCAGCCCCGGGCGAGGAGGCCCGGGGCGAGCAGCCCCGGGCGAGGAGGCCCGGGGCGAGCAGCCCCGGGCGAGGAGGCCCGGGGCGAGCAGCCCCGGGCGAGGAGGCCCGGGGCGAGCAGCCCCGGGCGAGGAGGCCCGGGGCGAGCAGCCCCGGGCGAGGAGGCCCGGGGCGAGCAGCCCCGGGCGAGGAGGCCCGGGGCGAGCAGCCCCGGGCGAGGAGGCCCGGGGCGAGCAGCCCCGGGCGAGGAGGCCCGGGGCGAGCAGCCCCGGGCGAGGAGGCCCGGGGCGAGCAGCCCCGGGCGAGGAGGCCCGGGGCGAGCAGCCCCGGGCCTGGAGGCCCGGGGCGAGCAGCCCCGGGCCTGGAGGCCCGGGGCGAGCAGCCCCGGGCCTGGAGGCCCGGGGCGAGCAGCCCCGGGCCTGGAGGCCCGGGGCGAGCAGCCCCGGGCCTGGAGGCCCGGGGCGAGCAGCCCCGGGCCTGGAGGCCCGGGGCGAGCAGCCCCGGGCCTGGAGGCCCGGGGCGAGCAGCCCCGGGCCTGGAGGCCCGGGGCGAGCAGCCCCGGGCCTGGAGGCCCGGGGCGAGCAGCCCCGGGCCTGGAGGCCCGGGGCGAGCAGCCCCGGGCCTGGAGGCCCGGGGCGAGCAGCCCCGGGCCTGGAGGCCCGGGGCGAGCAGCCCCGGGCCTGGAGGCCCGGGGCGAGCAGCCCCGGGCCTGGAGGCCCGGGGCGAGCAGCCCCGGGCCTGGAGGCCCGGGGCGAGCAGCCCCGGGCCTGGAGGCCCGGGGCGAGCAGCCCCGGGCCTGGAGGCCCGGGGCGAGCAGCCCCGGGCCTGGAGGCCCGGGGCGAGCAGCCCCGGGCCTGGAGGCCCGGGGCGAGCAGCCCCGGGCCTGGAGGCCCGGGGCGAGCAGCCCCGGGCCTGGAGGCCCGGGGCGAGCAGCCCCGGGCCTGGAGGCCCGGGGCGAGCAGCCCCGGGCCTGGAGGCCCGGGGCGAGCAGCCCCGGGCCTGGAGGCCCGGGGCGAGCAGCCCCGGGCCTGGAGGCCCGGGGCGAGCAGCCCCGGGCCTGGAGGCCCGGGGCGAGCAGCCCCGGGCCTGGAGGCCCGGGGCGAGCAGCCCCGGGCCTGGAGGCCCGGGGCGAGCAGCCCCGGGCCTGGAGGCCCGGGGCGAGCAGCCCCGGGCCTGGAGGCCCGGGGCGAGCAGCCCCGGGCCTGGAGGCCCGGGGCGAGCAGCCCCGGGCCTGGAGGCCCGGGGCGAGCAGCCCCGGGCCTGGAGGCCCGGGGCGAGCAGCCCCGGGCCTGGAGGCCCGGGGCGAGCAGCCCCGGGCCTGGAGGCCCGGGGCGAGCAGCCCCGGGCCTGGAGGCCCGGGGCGAGCGGGGCACTTCCCTTTCTTGGTCTCCAATGCCTCGGACCTTTGCGGGGAATCTCTGCACTGAGTCCCTAGGGTCTGGAGGCTGTTTCGGGTCCTGTGAACCCTTTCTCTCAGGTACAGGGAGCGGCTTCACCCACGGTGAGCCAAGGTAATGACTCAGGGCTTGGATGCCGTGTCTCGTAGCAGGTGTTTGGGATTCTGTGTTTCCCTACTCTCGGACCTAACCCCGGGATTTCTGGGCCGAGAGGAAGGGTTTGTTTCCTTTTCGGAGTCAGGCATCTGTCTCCTTGGGATTTTGTGCTCGCTGCATAGCCCCTGGAGGGGCTGCTTGGGATTCTGTGTCTCCCACTTCTCCAACATTCCCCGTAAGGTTCTCAGCTTAGACCCCATGGACTGGAGGCTGTGTGGGATACTCTGACCCATTCCTCTCGGGTACAGGCAGAGGCTTCAGGCATGATTAGCCATGGTAAGAGACAGCCCCGGGCGAGGAGGCCCGGGGCGAGCAGCCCCGGGCGAGGAGGCCCGGGGCGAGCAGCCCCGGGCGAGGAGGCCCGGGGCGAGCAGCCCCGGGCGAGGAGGCCCGGGGCGAGCAGCCCCGGGCGAGGAGGCCCGGGGCGAGCAGCCCCGGGCGAGGAGGCCCGGGGCGAGCAGCCCCGGGCCTGGAGGCCCGGGGCGAGCAGCCCCGGGCGAGGAGGCCCGGGGCGAGCAGCCCCGGGCGAGGAGGCCCGGGGCGAGCAGCCCCGGGCGAGGAGGCCCGGGGCGAGCAGCCCCGGGCGAGGAGGCCCGGGGCGAGCAGCCCCGGGCGAGGAGGCCCGGGGCGAGCAGCCCCGGGCGAGGAGGCCCGGGGCGAGCAGCCCCGGGCGAGGAGGCCCGGGGCGAGCAGCCCCGGGCGAGGAGGCCCGGGGCGAGCAGCCCCGGGCCTGGAGGCCCGGGGCGAGCAGCCCCGGGCCTGGAGGCCCGGGACGAGCAGCCCCGGGCCTGGAGGCCCGGGGCGAGCAGCCCCGGGCGAGGAGGCCCGGGGCGAGCAGCCCCGGGCCTGGAGGCCCGGGGCGAGCAGCCCCGGGCCTGGAGGCCCGGGGCGAGCAGCCCCGGGCCTGGAGGCCCGGGGCGAGCAGCCCCGGGCCTGGAGGCCCGGGGCGAGCAGCCCCGGGCCTGGAGGCCCGGGGCGAGCAGCCCCGGGCCTGGAGGCCCGGGGCGAGCAGCCCCGGGCCTGGAGGCCCGGGGCGAGCAGCCCCGGGCCTGGAGGCCCGGGGCGAGCAGCCCCGGGCCTGGAGGCCCGGGGCGAGCAGCCCCGGGCCTGGAGGCCCGGGGCGAGCAGCCCCGGGCCTGGAGGCCCGGGGCGAGCAGCCCCGGGCCTGGAGGCCCGGGGCGAGCAGCCCCGGGCCTGGAGGCCCGGGGCGAGCAGCCCCGGGCCTGGAGGCCCGGGGCGAGCAGCCCCGGGCCTGGAGGCCCGGGGCGAGCGGGGCACTTCCCTTTCTGGGTCTCCAATGCCTCGGACCTTTGCGGGGAATCTCTGCACTGAGTCCCCAGGGTCTGGAGGCTGTTTCGGGTCCTGTGAACCCTTTCTCTTAGGTACAGGGAACGGCTTCACCCACGGTGAGCCAAGGTAATGACTCAGGGCTTGGATGCCGTGTCTCGTAGCAGGTGTTTGGGATTCTGTGTTTCCCTACTCTCGGACCTAACCCCGGCATTTCTGGGCCGAGAGGAAGGGTTTGTTTCCTTTTCGGAGTCAGGCATCTGTCTCCTTGGGATTTTGTGCTCGCTGCATAGCCCCTGGAGGGGCTGCTTGGGATTCTGTGTCTCCCACTTCTCCAACATTCCCCGTAAGGTTCTCAGCTTAGACCCCATGGACTGGAGGCTGTGTGGGATACTCTGACCCGTTCCTCTCGGGTACAGGCAGAGGCTTCAGGCATGATTAGCAATGGTAAGAGACAGCCCCGGGCGAGGAGGCCCGGGGCGAGCAGCCCCGGGCGAGGAGGCCCGGGGCGAGCAGCCCCGGGCGAGGAGGCCCGGGGCGAGCAGCCCCGGGCGAGGAGGCCCGGGGCGAGCAGCCCCGGGCGAGGAGGCCCGGGGCGAGCAGCCCCGGGCGAGGAGGCCCGGGGCGAGCAGCCCCGGGCGAGGAGGCCCGGGGCGAGCAGCCCCGGGCCTGGAGGCCCGGGGCGAGCAGCCCCGGGCCTGGAGGCCCGGGGCGAGCAGCCCCGGGCCTGGAGGCCCGGGGCGAGCAGCCCCGGGCGAGGAGGCCCGGGGCGAGCAGCCCCGGGCCTGGAGGCCCGGGGCGAGCAGCCCCGGGCCTGGAGGCCCGGGGCGAGCAGCCCCGGGCCTGGAGGCCCGGGGCGAGCAGCCCCGGGCCTGGAGGCCCGGGGCGAGCAGCCCCGGGCCTGGAGGCCCGGGGCGAGCAGCCCCGGGCCTGGAGGCCCGGGGCGAGCAGCCCCGGGCCTGGAGGCCCGGGGCGAGCGGGGCACTTCCCTTTCTGGGTCTCCAATGCCTCGGACCTTTGCGGGGAATCTCTGCACTGAGTCCCCAGGGTCTGGAGGCTGTTTCGGGTCCTGTGAACCCTTTCTCTTAGGTACAGGGAACGGCTTCACCCACGGTGAGCCAAGGTAATGACTCAGGGCTTGGATGCCGTGTCTCGTAGCAGGTGTTTGGGATTCTGTGTTTCCCTACTCTCGGACCTAACCCCGGCATTTCTGGGCCGAGAGGAAGGGTTTGTTTCCTTTTCGGAGTCAGGCATCTGTCTCCTTGGGATTTTGTGCTCGCTGCATAGCCCCTGGAGGGGCTGCTTGGGATTCTGTGTCTCCCACTTCTCCAACATTCCCCGTAAGGTTCTCAGCTTAGACCCCATGGACTGGAGGCTGTGTGGGATACTCTGACCCGTTCCTCTCGGGTACAGGCAGAGGCTTCAGGCATGATTAGCAATGGTAAGAGACAGCCCCGGGCGAGGAGGCCCGGGGCGAGCAGCCCCGGGCGAGGAGGCCCGGGGCGAGCAGCCCCGGGCGAGGAGGCCCGGGGCGAGCAGCCCCGGGCGAGGAGGCCCGGGGCGAGCAGCCCCGGGCCTGGAGGCCCGGGGCGAGCAGCCCCGGGCCTGGAGGCCCGGGGCGAGCAGCCCCGGGCGAGGAGGCCCGGGGCGAGCAGCCCCGGGCCTGGAGGCCCGGGGCGAGCAGCCCCGGGCCTGGAGGCCCGGGGCGAGCAGCCCCGGGCCTGGAGGCCCGGGGCGAGCAGCCCCGGGCCTGGAGGCCCGGGGCGAGCAGCCCCGGGCCTGGAGGCCCGGGGCGAGCAGCCCCGGGCCTGGAGGCCCGGGGCGAGCAGCCCCGGGCCTGGAGGCCCGGGGCGAGCAGCCCCGGGCCTGGAGGCCCGGGGCGAGCAGCCCCGGGCCTGGAGGCCCGGGGCGAGCAGCCCCGGGCCTGGAGGCCCGGGGCGAGCAGCCCCGGGCCTGGAGGCCCGGGGCGAGCGGGGCACTTCCCTTTCTGGGTCTCCAATGCCTCGGACCTTTGCGGGGAATCTCTGCACTGAGTCCCTAGGGTCTGGAGGCTGTTTCGGGTCCTGTGAACCCTTTCTCTCAGGTACAGGGAGCGGCTTCACCCACGGTGAGCCAAGGTAATGACTCAGGGCTTGGATGCCGTGTCTCGTAGCAGGTGTTTGGGATTCTGTGTTTCCCTACTCTCGGACCTAACCCCGGCATTTCTGGGCCGAGAGGAAGGGTTTGTTTCCTTTTCGGAGTCAGGCATCTGTCTCCTTGGGATTTTGTGCTCGCTGCATAGCCCCTGGAGGGGCTGCTTGGGATTCTGTGTCTCCCACTTCTCCAACATTCCCCGTAAGGTTCTCAGCTTAGACCCCATGGACTGGAGGCTGTGTGGGATACTCTGACCCGTTCCTCTCGGGTACAGGCAGAGGCTTCAGGCATGATTAGCCATGGTAAGAGACAGCCCCGGGCGAGGAGGCCCGGGGCGAGCAGCCCCGGGCCTGGAGGCCCGGGGCGAGCAGCCCCGGGCGAGGAGGCCCGGGGCGAGCAGCCCCGGGCCTGGAGGCCCGGGGCGAGCAGCCCCGGGCCTGGAGGCCCGGGGCGAGCAGCCCCGGGCCTGGAGGCCCGGGGCGAGCAGCCCCGGGCCTGGAGGCCCGGGGCGAGCAGCCCCGGGCCTGGAGGCCCGGGGCGAGCAGCCCCGGGCCTGGAGGCCCGGGGCGAGCAGCCCCGGGCCTGGAGGCCCGGGGCGAGCAGCCCCGGGCCTGGAGGCCCGGGGCGAGCAGCCCCGGGCCTGGAGGCCCGGGGCGAGCAGCCCCGGGCCTGGAGGCCCGGGGCGAGCGGGGCACTTCCCTTTCTGGGTCTCCAATGCCTCGGACCTTAGCGGGGAATCTCTGCACTGAGTCCCTAGGGTCTGGAGGCTGTTTCGGGTCCTGTGAACCCTTTCTCTCAGGTACAGGGAGCGGCTTCACCCACGGTGAGCCAAGGTAATGACTCAGGGCTTGGATGCCGTGTCTCGTAGCAGGTGTTTGGGATTCTGTGTTTCCCTACTCTCGGACCTAACCCCGGCATTTCTGGGCCGAGAGGAAGGTTTTGTTTCCTTTTCGGAGTCAGGCATCTGTCTCCTTGGGATTTTGTGCTCGCTGCATAGCCCCTGGAGGGGCTGCTTGGGATTCTGTGTCTCCCACTTCTCCAACATTCCCCGTAAGGTTCTCAGCTTAGACCCCATGGACTGGAGGCTGTGTGGGATACTCTGACCCGTTCCTCTCGGGTACAGGCAGAGGCTTCAGGCATGATTAGCCATGGTAAGAGACAGCCCCGGGCGAGGAGGCCCGGGGCGAGCAGCCCCGGGCCTGGAGGCCCGGGGCGAGCAGCCCCGGGCGAGGAGGCCCGGGGCGAGCAGCCCCGGGCCTGGAGGCCCGGGGCGAGCAGCCCCGGGCCTGGAGGCCCGGGGCGAGCAGCCCCGGGCCTGGAGGCCCGGGGCGAGCAGCCCCGGGCGAGGAGGCCCGGGGCGAGCAGCCCCGGGCCTGGAGGCCCGGGGCGAGCAGCCCCGGGCCTGGAGGCCCGGGGCGAGCAGCCCCGGGCCTGGAGGCCCGGGGCGAGCAGCCCCGGGCCTGGAGGCCCGGGGCGAGCAGCCCCGGGCCTGGAGGCCCGGGGCGAGCAGCCCCGGGCCTGGAGGCCCGGGGCGAGCAGCCCCGGGCCTGGAGGCCCGGGGCGAGCAGCCCCGGGCCTGGAGGCCCGGGGCGAGCAGCCCCGGGCCTGGAGGCCCGGGGCGAGCAGCCCCGGGCCTGGAGGCCCGGGGCGAGCAGCCCCGGGCCTGGAGGCCCGGGGCGAGCAGCCCCGGGCCTGGAGGCCCGGGGCGAGCAGCCCCGGGCCTGGAGGCCCGGGGCGAGCAGCCCCGGGCCTGGAGGCCCGGGGCGAGCAGCCCCGGGCCTGGAGGCCCGGGGCGAGCAGCCCCGGGCCTGGAGGCCCGGGGCGAGCAGCCCCGGGCCTGGAGGCCCGGGGCGAGCAGCCCCGGGCCTGGAGGCCCGGGGCGAGCGGGGCACTTCCCATTCTGGGTCTCCAATGCCTCGGACCTTTGCGGGGAATCTCTGCACTGAGTCCCCAGGGTCTGGAGGCTGTTTCGGGTCCTGTGAACCCTTTCTCTCAGGTACAGGGAGCGGCTTCACCCACGGTGAGACAAGGTAATGACTCAGGGCTTGGATGCCGTGTCTCGTAGCAGGTTTTTGGGATTCTGTGTTTCCCTACTCTCGGACCTAACCCCGGCATTTCTGGGCCGAGAGGAAGGGTTTGTTTCCTTTTCGGAGTCAGGCATCTGTCTCCTTGGGATTTTGTGCTCGCTGCATAGCCCCTGGAGGGGCTGCTTGGGATTCTGTGTCTCCCACTTCTCCAACATTCCCCGTAAGGTTCTCAGCTTAGACCCCATGGACTGGAGGCTGTGTGGGATACTCTGACCCGTTCCTCTCGGGTACAGGCAGAGGCTTCAGGCATGATTAGCCATGGTAAGAGACAGCCCCGGGCGAGGAGGCCCGGGGCGAGCAGCCCCGGGCGAGGAGGCCCGGGGCGAGCAGCCCCGGGCGAGGAGGCCCGGGGCGAGCAGCCCCGGGCGAGGAGGCCCGGGGCGAGCAGCCCCGGGCCTGGAGGCCCGGGGCGAGCAGCCCCGGGCGAGGAGGCCCGGGGCGAGCAGCCCCGGCCTGGAGGCCCGGGGCGAGCAGCCCCGGGCCAGGAGGCCCGGGGCGAGCAGCCCCGGGCCTGGAGGCCCGGGGCGAGCAGCCCCGGGCCTGGAGGCCCGGGGCGAGCAGCCCCGGGCCTGGAGGCCCGGGGCGAGCAGCCCCGGGCCTGGAGGCCCGGGGCGAGCAGCCCCGGGCCTGGAGGCCCGGGGCGAGCAGCCCCGGGCCTGGAGGCCCGGGGCGAGCAGCCCCGGGCCTGGAGGCCCGGGGCGAGCAGCCCCGGGCCTGGAGGCCCGGGGCGAGCAGCCCCGGGCCTGGAGGCCCGGGGCGAGCAGCCCCGGGCCTGGAGGCCCGGGGCGAGCAGCCCCGGGCCTGGAGGCCCGGGGCGAGCAGCCCCGGGCCTGGAGGCCCGGGGCGAGCAGCCCCGGGCCTGGAGGCCCGGGGCGAGCAGCCCCGGGCCTGGAGGCCCGGGGCGAGCAGCCCCGGGCCTGGAGGCCCGGGGCGAGCAGCCCCGGGCCTGGAGGCCCGCGGCGAGCAGCCCCGGGCCTGGAGGCCCGCGGCGAGCAGCCCCGGGCCTGGAGGCCCGGGGCGAGCGGGGCACTTCCCTTTCTGGGTCTCCAATGCCTCGGACCTTTGCGGGGAATCTCTGCACTGAGTCCCCAGGGTCTGGAGGCTGTTTCGGGTCCTGTGAACCCTTTCTCTCAGGTACAGGGAGCGGCTTCACCCACGGTGAGCCAAGGTAATGACTCAGGGCTTGGATGCCGTGTCTCGTAGCAGGTGTTTGGGATTCTGTGTTTCCCTACTCTCGGACCTAACCCCGGCATTTCTGGGCCGAGAGGAAGGGTTTGTTTCCTTTTCGGAGTCAGGCATCTGTCTCCTTGGGATTTTTGCTCGCTGCATAGCCCCTGGAGGGGCTGCTTGGGATTCTGTGTCTCCCACTTCTCCAACATTCCCCGTAAGGTTCTCAGCTTAGACCCCATGGACTGGAGGCTGTGTGGGATACTCTGACCCGTTCCTCTCGGGTACAGGCAGAGGCTTCAGGCATGATTAGCAATGGTAAGAGACAGCCCCGGGCGAGGAGGCCCGGGGCGAGCAGCCCCGGGCGAGGAGGCCCGGGGCGAGCAGCCCCGGGCGAGGAGGCCCGGGGCGAGCAGCCCCGGGCGAGGAGGCCCGGGGCGAGCAGCCCCGGGCGAGGAGGCCCGGGGCGAGCAGCCCCGGGCGAGGAGGCCCGGGGCGAGCAGCCCCGGGCGAGGAGGCCCGGGGCGAGCAGCCCCGGGCGAGGAGGCCCGGGGCGAGCAGCCCCGGGCGAGGAGGCCCGGGGCGAGCAGCCCCGGGCGAGGAGGCCCGGGGCGAGCAGCCCCGGGCGAGGAGGCCCGGGGCGAGCAGCCCCGGGCGAGGAGGCCCGGGGCGAGCAGCCCCGGGCGAGGAGGCCCGGGGCGAGCAGCCCCGGGCGAGGAGGCCCGGGGCGAGCAGCCCCGGGCGAGGAGGCCCGGGGCGAGCAGCCCCGGGCGAGGAGGCCCGGGGCGAGCAGCCCCGGGCGAGGAGGCCCGGGGCGAGCAGCCCCGGGCGAGGAGGCCCGGGGCGAGCAGCCCCGGGCGAGGAGGCCCGGGGCGAGCAGCCCCGGGCGAGGAGGCCCGGGGCGAGCAGCCCCGGGCCTGGAGGCCCGGGGCGAGCAGCCCCGGGCGAGGAGGCCCGGGGCGAGCAGCCCCGGGCCTGGAGGCCCGGGGCGAGCAGCCCCGGGCGAGGAGGCCCGGGGCGAGCAGCCCCGGGCCTGGAGGCCCGGGGCGAGCAGCCCCGGGCGAGGAGGCCCGGGGCGAGCAGCCCCGGGCCTGGAGGCCCGGGGCGAGCAGCCCCGGGCGAGGAGGCCCGGGGCGAGCAGCCCCGGGCCTGGAGGCCCGGGGCGAGCAGCCCCGGGCCTGGAGGCCCGGGGCGAGCAGCCCCGGGCCTGGAGGCCCGGGGCGAGCAGCCCCGGGCCTGGAGGCCCGGGGCGAGCAGCCCCGGGCCTGGAGGCCCGGGGCGAGCAGCCCCGGGCCTGGAGGCCCGGGGCGAGCAGCCCCGGGCCTGGAGGCCCGGGGCGAGCAGCCCCGGGCCTGGAGGCCCGGGGCGAGCAGCCCCGGGCCTGGAGGCCCGGGGCGAGCAGCCCCGGGCCTGGAGGCCCGGGGCGAGCAGCCCCGGGCCTGGAGGCCCGGGGCGAGCAGCCCCGGGCCTGGAGGCCCGGGGCGAGCAGCCCCGGGCCTGGAGGCCCGGGGCGAGCAGCCCCGGGCCTGGAGGCCCGGGGCGAGCAGCCCCGGGCCTGGAGGCCCGGGGCGAGCAGCCCCGGGCCTGGAGGCCCGGGGCGAGCAGCCCCGGGCCTGGAGGCCCGGGGCGAGCAGCCCCGGGCCTGGAGGCCCGGGGCGAGCAGCCCCGGGCCTGGAGGCCCGGGGCGAGCAGCCCCGGGCCTGGAGGCCCGGGGCGAGCAGCCCCGGGCCTGGAGGCCCGGGGCGAGCAGCCCCGGGCCTGGAGGCCCGGGGCGAGCAGCCCCGGGCCTGGAGGCCCGGGGCGAGCAGCCCCGGGCCTGGAGGCCCGGGGCGAGCAGCCCCGGGCCTGGAGGCCCGGGGCGAGCAGCCCCGGGCCTGGAGGCCCGGGGCGAGCAGCCCCGGGCCTGGAGGCCCGGGGCGAGCAGCCCCGGGCCTGGAGGCCCGGGGCGAGCAGCCCCGGGCCTGGAGGCCCGGGGCGAGCAGCCCCGGGCCTGGAGGCCCGGGGCGAGCAGCCCCGGGCCTGGAGGCCCGGGGCGAGCAGCCCCGGGCCTGGAGGCCCGGGGCGAGCAGCCCCGGGCCTGGAGGCCCGGGGCGAGCAGCCCCGGGCCTGGAGGCCCGGGGCGAGCAGCCCCGGGCCTGGAGGCCCGGGGCGAGCAGCCCCGGGCCTGGAGGCCCGGGGCGAGCAGCCCCGGGCCTGGAGGCCCGGGGCGAGCAGCCCCGGGCCTGGAGGCCCGGGGCGAGCAGCCCCGGGCCTGGAGGCCCGGGGCGAGCAGCCCCGGGCCTGGAGGCCCGGGGCGAGCAGCCCCGGGCCTGGAGGCCCGGGGCGAGCAGCCCCGGGCCTGGAGGCCCGGGGCGAGCAGCCCCGGGCCTGGAGGCCCGGGGCGAGCAGCCCCGGGCCTGGAGGCCCGGGGCGAGCAGCCCCGGGCCTGGAGGCCCGGGGCGAGCAGCCCCGGGCCTGGAGGCCCGGGGCGAGCAGCCCCGGGCCTGGAGGCCCGGGGCGAGCAGCCCCGGGCCTGGAGGCCCGGGGCGAGCAGCCCCGGGCCTGGAGGCCCGGGGCGAGCAGCCCCGGGCCTGGAGGCCCGGGGCGAGCAGCCCCGGGCCTGGAGGCCCGGGGCGAGCAGCCCCGGGCCTGGAGGCCCGGGGCGAGCAGCCCCGGGCCTGGAGGCCCGGGGCGAGCAGCCCCGGGCCTGGAGGCCCGGGGCGAGCAGCCCCGGGCCTGGAGGCCCGGGGCGAGCAGCCCCGGGCCTGGAGGCCCGGGGCGAGCAGCCCCGGGCCTGGAGGCCCGGGGCGAGCAGCCCCGGGCCTGGAGGCCCGGGGCGAGCAGCCCCGGGCCTGGAGGCCCGGGGCGAGCAGCCCCGGGCCTGGAGGCCCGGGGCGAGCAGCCCCGGGCCTGGAGGCCCGGGGCGAGCAGCCCCGGGCCTGGAGGCCCGGGGCGAGCAGCCCCGGGCCTGGAGGCCCGGGGCGAGCAGCCCCGGGCCTGGAGGCCCGGGGCGAGCAGCCCCGGGCCTGGAGGCCCGGGGCGAGCAGCCCCGGGCCTGGAGGCCCGGGGCGAGCAGCCCCGGGCCTGGAGGCCCGGGGCGAGCAGCCCCGGGCCTGGAGGCCCGGGGCGAGCAGCCCCGGGCCTGGAGGCCCGGGGCGAGCAGCCCCGGGCCTGGAGGCCCGGGGCGAGCAGCCCCGGGCCTGGAGGCCCGGGGCGAGCAGCCCCGGGCCTGGAGGCCCGGGGCGAGCAGCCCCGGGCCTGGAGGCCCGGGGCGAGCAGCCCCGGGCCTGGAGGCCCGGGGCGAGCAGCCCCGGGCCTGGAGGCCCGGGGCGAGCAGCCCCGGGCCTGGAGGCCCGGGGCGAGCAGCCCCGGGCCTGGAGGCCCGGGGCGAGCAGCCCCGGGCCTGGAGGCCCGGGGCGAGCAGCCCCGGGCCTGGAGGCCCGGGGCGAGCAGCCCCGGGCCTGGAGGCCCGGGGCGAGCAGCCCCGGGCCTGGAGGCCCGGGGCGAGCAGCCCCGGGCCTGGAGGCCCGGGGCGAGCAGCCCCGGGCCTGGAGGCCCGGGGCGAGCAGCCCCGGGCCTGGAGGCCCGGGGCGAGCAGCCCCGGGCCTGGAGGCCCGGGGCGAGCAGCCCCGGGCCTGGAGGCCCGGGGCGAGCAGCCCCGGGCCTGGAGGCCCGGGGCGAGCAGCCCCGGGCCTGGAGGCCCGGGGCGAGCAGCCCCGGGCCTGGAGGCCCGGGGCGAGCAGCCCCGGGCCTGGAGGCCCGGGGCGAGCAGCCCCGGGCCTGGAGGCCCGGGGCGAGCAGCCCCGGGCCTGGAGGCCCGGGGCGAGCAGCCCCGGGCCTGGAGGCCCGGGGCGAGCAGCCCCGGGCCTGGAGGCCCGGGGCGAGCAGCCCCGGGCCTGGAGGCCCGGGGCGAGCAGCCCCGGGCCTGGAGGCCCGGGGCGAGCAGCCCCGGGCCTGGAGGCCCGGGGCGAGCAGCCCCGGGCCTGGAGGCCCGGGGCGAGCAGCCCCGGGCCTGGAGGCCCGGGGCGAGCAGCCCCGGGCCTGGAGGCCCGGGGCGAGCAGCCCCGGGCCTGGAGGCCCGGGGCGAGCAGCCCCGGGCCTGGAGGCCCGGGGCGAGCAGCCCCGGGCCTGGAGGCCCGGGGCGAGCAGCCCCGGGCCTGGAGGCCCGGGGCGAGCGGGGCACTTCCCTTTCTGGGTCTCCAATGCCTCGGACCTTTGCGGGGAATCTCTGTACTGAGTCCCCAGGGTCTGGAGGCTGTTTCGGGTCCTGTGAACCCTTTCTCTCAGGTACAGGGAGCGGCTTCACCCACGGTGAGCCAAGGTAAAGACTCAAGGCTTGGATGCCGTGTCTCGTAGCAGGTGTTTGGGATTCTGTGTTTCCCTACTCTCGGACCTAACCCCGGCATTTCTGGGCCGAGAGGAAGGGTTTGTTTCCTTTTCGGAGTCAGGCATCTGTCTCCTTGGGATTTTGTGCTCGCTGCATAGCCCCTGGAGGGGCTGCTTGGGATTCTGTGTCTCCCACTTCTCCAACATTCCCCGTAAGGTTCTCAGCTTAGACCCCATGGACTGGAGGCTGTGTGGGATACTCTGACCCGTTCCTCTCGGGTACAGGCAGAGGCTTCAGGCATGATTAGCAATGGTAAGAGACAGCCCCGGGCGAGGAGGCCCGGGGCGAGCAGCCCCGGGCGAGGAGGCCCGGGGCGAGCAGCCCCGGGCGAGGAGGCCCGGGGCGAGCAGCCCCGGGCGAGGAGGCCCGGGGCGAGCAGCCCCGGGCGAGGAGGCCCGGGGCGAGCAGCCCCGGGCGAGGAGGCCCGGGGCGAGCAGCCCCGGGCGAGGAGGCCCGGGGCGAGCAGCCCCGGGCGAGGAGGCCCGGGGCGAGCAGCCCCGGGCGAGGAGGCCCGGGGCGAGCAGCCCCGGGCGAGGAGGCCCGGGGCGAGCAGCCCCGGGCCTGGAGGCCCGGGGCGAGCAGCCCCGGGCCTGGAGGCCCGGGGCGAGCAGCCCCGGGCCTGGAGGCCCGGGGCGAGCAGCCCCGGGCCTGGAGGCCCGGGGCGAGCAGCCCCGGGCCTGGAGGCCCGGGGCGAGCAGCCCCGGGCCTGGAGGCCCGGGGCGAGCAGCCCCGGGCCTGGAGGCCCGGGGCGAGCAGCCCCGGGCCTGGAGGCCCGGGGCGAGCAGCCCCGGGCCTGGAGGCCCGGGGCGAGCAGCCCCGGGCCTGGAGGCCCGGGGCGAGCAGCCCCGGGCCTGGAGGCCCGGGGCGAGCAGCCCCGGGCCTGGAGGCCCGGGGCGAGCAGCCCCGGGCCTGGAGGCCCGGGGCGAGCAGCCCCGGGCCTGGAGGCCCGGGGCGAGCAGCCCCGGGCCTGGAGGCCCGGGGCGAGCAGCCCCGGGCCTGGAGGCCCGGGGCGAGCAGCCCCGGGCCTGGAGGCCCGGGGCGAGCGGGGCACTTCCCATTCTGGGTCTCCAATGCCTCGGACCTTTGCGGGGAATCTCTGCACTGAGTCCCCAGGGTCTGGAGGCTGTTTCGGGTCCTGTGAACCCTTTCTCTCAGGTACAGGGAGCGGCTTCACCCACGGTGAGACAAGGTAATGACTCAGGGCTTGGATGCCGTGTCTCGTAGCAGGTTTTTGGGATTCTGTGTTTCCCTACTCTCGGACCTAACCCCGGCATTTCTGGGCCGAGAGGAAGGGTTTGTTTCCTTTTCGGAGTCAGGCATCTGTCTCCTTGGGATTTTGTGCTCGCTGCATAGCCCCTGGAGGGGCTGCTTGGGATTCTGTGTCTCCCACTTCTCCAACATTCCCCGTAAGGTTCTCAGCTTAGACCCCATGGACTGGAGGCTGTGTGGGATACTCTGACCCGTTCCTCTCGGGTACAGGCAGAGGCTTCAGGCATGATTAGCCATGGTAAGAGACAACCCCGGGCGAGGAGGCCCGGGGCGAGCAGCCCCGGGCGAGGAGGCCCGGGGCGAGCAGCCCCGGGCGAGGAGGCCCGGGGCGAGCAGCCCCGGGCGAGGAGCCCGGGGCGAGCAGCCCCGGGCGAGGAGGCCCGGGGCGAGCAGCCCCGGGCGAGGAGGCCCGGGGCGAGCAGCCCCGGGCGAGGAGGCCCGGGGCGAGCAGCCCCGGGCGAGGAGGCCCGGGGCGAGCAGCCCCGGGCGAGGAGGCCCGGGGCGAGCAGCCCCGGGCGAGGAGGCCCGGGGCGAGCAGCCCCGGGCCTGGAGGCCCGGGGCGAGCAGCCCCGGGCCTGGAGGCCCGGGGCGAGCAGCCCCGGGCCTGGAGGCCCGGGGCGAGCAGCCCCGGGCGAGGAGGCCCGGGGCGAGCAGCCCCGGGCGAGGAGGCCCGGGGCGAGCAGCCCCGGGCGAGGAGGCCCGGGGCGAGCAGCCCCGGGCGAGGAGGCCCGGGGCGAGCAGCCCCGGGCGAGGAGGCCCGTGGCGAGCAGCCCCGGGCGAGGAGGCCCGGGGCGAGCAGCCCCGGGCGAGGAGGCCCGGGGCGAGCAGCCCCGGGCGAGGAGGCCCGGGGCGAGCAGCCCCGGGCCTGGAGGCCCGGGGCGAGCAGCCCCGGGCGAGGAGGCCCGGGGCGAGCAGCCCCGGGCCTGGAGGCCCGGGGCGAGCAGCCCCGGGCGAGGAGGCCCGGGGCGAGCAGCCCCGGGCGAGGAGGCCCGGGGCGAGCAGCCCCGGGCGAGGAGGCCCGGGGCGAGCAGCCCCGGGCCTGGAGGCCCGGGGCGAGCAGCCCCGGGCGAGGAGGCCCGGGGCGAGCAGCCCCGGGCGAGGAGGCCCGGGGCGAGCAGCCCCGGGCCTGGAGGCCCGGGGCGAGCAGCCCCGGGCGAGGAGGCCCGGGGCGAGCAGCCCCGGGCGAGGAGGCCCGGGGCGAGCAGCCCCGGGCGAGGAGGCCCGGGGCGAGCAGCCCCGGGCGAGGAGGCCCGGGGCGAGCAGCCCCGGGCCGGGAGGCCCGGGGCGAGCAGCCCCGGGCGAGGAGGCCCGGGGCGAGCAGCCCCGGGCCGGGAGGCCCGGGGCGAGCAGCCCCGGGCCGGGAGGCCCGGGGCGAGCAGCCCCGGGCCGGGAGGCCCGGGGCGAGCAGCCCCGGGCCGGGAGGCCCGGGGCGAGCAGCCCCGGGCCGGGAGGCCCGGGGCGAGCAGCCCCGGGCCGGGAGGCCCGGGGCGAGCAGCCCCGGGCCGGGAGGCCCGGGGCGAGCAGCCCCGGGCCGGGAGGCCCGGGGCGAGCAGCCCCGGGCCGGGAGGCCCGGGGCGAGCAGCCCCGGGCCGGGAGGCCCGGGGCGAGCAGCCCCGGGCCGGGAGGCCCGGGGCGAGCAGCCCCGGGCCGGGAGGCCCGGGGCGAGCAGCCCCGGGCCGGGAGGCCCGGGGCGAGCGGGGCACTTCCCATTCTGGGTCTCCAATGCCTCGGACCTTTGCGGGGAATCTCTGCACTGAGTCCCCAGGGTCTGGAGGCTGTTTCGGGTCCTGTGAACCCTTTCTCTCAGGTACAGGGAGCGGCTTCACCCACGGTGAGACAAGGTAATGACTCAGGGCTTGGATGCCGTGTCTCGTAGCAGGTTTTTGGGATTCTGTGTTTCCCTACTCTCGGACCTAACCCCGGCATTTCTGGGCCGAGAGGAAGGGTTTGTTTCCTTTTCGGAGTCAGGCATCTGTCTCCTTGGGATTTTGTGCTCGCTGCATAGCCCCTGGAGGGGCTGCTTGGGATTCTGTGTCTCCCACTTCTCCAACATTCCCCGTAAGGTTCTCAGCTTAGACCCCATGGACTGGAGGCTGTGTGGGATACTCTGACCCGTTCCTCTCGGGTACAGGCAGAGGCTTCAGGCATGATTAGCCATGGTAAGAGACAGCCCCGGGCGAGGAGGCCCGGGGCGAGCAGCCCCGGGCGAGGAGGCCCGGGGCGAGCAGCCCCGGGCGAGGAGGCCCGGGGCGAGCAGCCCCGGGCGAGGAGGCCCGGGGCGAGCAGCCCCGGGCGAGGAGGCCCGGGGCGAGCAGCCCCGGGCGAGGAGGCCCGGGGCGAGCAGCCCCGGGCGAGGAGGCCCGGGGCGAGCAGCCCCGGGCCTGGAGGCCCGGGGCGAGCAGCCCCGGGCCTGGAGGCCCGGGACGAGCAGCCCCGGGCCTGGAGGCCCGGGGCGAGCAGCCCCGGGCGAGGAGGCCCGGGGCGAGCAGCCCCGGGCCTGGAGGCCCGGGGCGAGCAGCCCCGGGCCTGGAGGCCCGGGGCGAGCAGCCCCGGGCCTGGAGGCCCGGGGCGAGCAGCCCCGGGCCTGGAGGCCCGGGGCGAGCAGCCCCGGGCCTGGAGGCCCGGGGCGAGCAGCCCCGGGCGAGGAGGCCCGGGGCGAGCAGCCCCGGGCGAGGAGGCCCGGGGCGAGCAGCCCCGGGCGAGGAGGCCCGGGGCGAGCAGCCCCGGGCCTGGAGGCCCGGGGCGAGCAGCCCCGGGCCTGGAGGCCCGGGGCGAGCAGCCCCGGGCCTGGAGGCCCGGGGCGAGCAGCCCCGGGCCTGGAGGCCCGGGGCGAGCAGCCCCGGGCCTGGAGGCCCGGGGCGAGCAGCCCCGGGCCTGGAGGCCCGGGGCGAGCAGCCCCGGGCCTGGAGGCCCGCGGCGAGCAGCCCCGGGCCTGGAGGCCCGCGGCGAGCAGCCCCGGGCCTGGAGGCCCGGGGCGAGCGGGGCACTTCCCTTTCTGGGTCTCCAATGCCTCGGACCTTTGCGGGGAATCTCTGCACTGAGTCCCCAGGGTCTGGAGGCTGTTTCGGGTCCTGTGAACCCTTTCTCTCAGGTACAGGGAGCGGCTTCACCCACGGTGAGCCAAGGTAATGACTCAGGGCTTGGATGCCGTGTCTCGTAGCAGGTGTTTGGGATTCTGTGTTTCCCTACTCTCGGACCTAACCCCGGCATTTCTGGGCCGAGAGGAAGGGTTTGTTTCCTTTTCGGAGTCAGGCATCTGTCTCCTTGGGATTTTTGCTCGCTGCATAGCCCCTGGAGGGGCTGCTTGGGATTCTGTGTCTCCCACTTCTCCAACATTCCCCGTAAGGTTCTCAGCTTAGACCCCATGGACTGGAGGCTGTGTGGGATACTCTGACCCGTTCCTCTCGGGTACAGGCAGAGGCTTCAGGCATGATTAGCAATGGTAAGAGACAGCCCCGGGCGAGGAGGCCCGGGGCGAGCAGCCCCGGGCGAGGAGGCCCGGGGCGAGCAGCCCCGGGCGAGGAGGCCCGGGGCGAGCAGCCCCGGGCGAGGAGGCCCGGGGCGAGCAGCCCCGGGCGAGGAGGCCCGGGGCGAGCAGCCCCGGGCGAGGAGGCCCGGGGCGAGCAGCCCCGGGCGAGGAGGCCCGGGGCGAGCAGCCCCGGGCGAGGAGGCCCGGGGCGAGCAGCCCCGGGCGAGGAGGCCCGGGGCGAGCAGCCCCGGGCGAGGAGGCCCGGGGCGAGCAGCCCCGGGCGAGGAGGCCCGGGGCGAGCAGCCCCGGGCGAGGAGGCCCGGGGCGAGCAGCCCCGGGCCTGGAGGCCCGGGGCGAGCAGCCCCGGGCGAGGAGGCCCGGGGCGAGCAGCCCCGGGCGAGGAGGCCCGGGGCGAGCAGCCCCGGGCGAGGAGGCCCGGGGCGAGCAGCCCCGGGCCTGGAGGCCCGGGGCGAGCAGCCCCGGGCCTGGAGGCCCGGGGCGAGCAGCCCCGGGCCTGGAGGCCCGGGGCGAGCAGCCCCGGGCCTGGAGGCCCGGGGCGAGCAGCCCCGGGCCTGGAGGCCCGGGGCGAGCAGCCCCGGGCCTGGAGGCCCGGGGCGAGCAGCCCCGGGCCTGGAGGCCCGGGGCGAGCAGCCCCGGGCCTGGAGGCCCGGGGCGAGCAGCCCCGGGCCTGGAGGCCCGGGGCGAGCAGCCCCGGGCCTGGAGGCCCGGGGCGAGCAGCCCCGGGCCTGGAGGCCCGGGGCGAGCAGCCCCGGGCCTGGAGGCCCGGGGCGAGCAGCCCCGGGCCTGGAGGCCCGGGGCGAGCAGCCCCGGGCCTGGAGGCCCGGGGCGAGCAGCCCCGGGCCTGGAGGCCCGGGGCGAGCAGCCCCGGGCCTGGAGGCCCGGGGCGAGCAGCCCCGGGCCTGGAGGCCCGGGGCGAGCAGCCCCGGGCCTGGAGGCCCGGGGCGAGCAGCCCCGGGCCTGGAGGCCCGGGGCGAGCAGCCCCGGGCCTGGAGGCCCGGGGCGAGCAGCCCCGGGCCTGGAGGCCCGGGGCGAGCAGCCCCGGGCCTGGAGGCCCGGGGCGAGCAGCCCCGGGCCTGGAGGCCCGGGGCGAGCAGCCCCGGGCCTGGAGGCCCGGGGCGAGCAGCCCCGGGCCTGGAGGCCCGGGGCGAGCAGCCCCGGGCCTGGAGGCCCGGGGCGAGCAGCCCCGGGCCTGGAGGCCCGGGGCGAGCAGCCCCGGGCCTGGAGGCCCGGGGCGAGCAGCCCCGGGCCTGGAGGCCCGGGGCGAGCAGCCCCGGGCCTGGAGGCCCGGGGCGAGCAGCCCCGGGCCTGGAGGCCCGGGGCGAGCAGCCCCGGGCCTGGAGGCCCGGGGCGAGCAGCCCCGGGCCTGGAGGCCCGGGGCGAGCAGCCCCGGGCCTGGAGGCCCGGGGCGAGCGGGGCACTTCCCTTTCTTGGTCTCCAATGCCTCGGACCTTTGCGGGGAATCTCTGCACTGAGTCCCTAGGGTCTGGAGGCTGTTTCGGGTCCTGTGAACCCTTTCTCTCAGGTACAGGGAGCGGCTTCACCCACGGTGAGCCAAGGTAATGACTCAGGGCTTGGATGCCGTGTCTCGTAGCAGGTGTTTGGGATTCTGTGTTTCCCTACTCTCGGACCTAACCCCGGGATTTCTGGGCCGAGAGGAAGGGTTTGTTTCCTTTTCGGAGTCAGGCATCTGTCTCCTTGGGATTTTGTGCTCGCTGCATAGCCCCTGGAGGGGCTGCTTGGGATTCTGTGTCTCCCACTTCTCCAACATTCCCCGTAAGGTTCTCAGCTTAGACCCCATGGACTGGAGGCTGTGTGGGATACTCTGACCCATTCCTCTCGGGTACAGGCAGAGGCTTCAGGCATGATTAGCCATGGTAAGAGACAGCCCCGGGCGAGGAGGCCCGGGGCGAGCAGCCCCGGGCGAGGAGGCCCGGGGCGAGCAGCCCCGGGCGAGGAGGCCCGGGGCGAGCAGCCCCGGGCGAGGAGGCCCGGGGCGAGCAGCCCCGGGCGAGGAGGCCCGGGGCGAGCAGCCCCGGGCCTGGAGGCCCGGGGCGAGCAGCCCCGGGCGAGGAGGCCCGGGGCGAGCAGCCCCGGGCGAGGAGGCCCGGGGCGAGCAGCCCCGGGCGAGGAGGCCCGGGGCGAGCAGCCCCGGGCGAGGAGGCCCGGGGCGAGCAGCCCCGGGCGAGGAGGCCCGGGGCGAGCAGCCCCGGGCGAGGAGGCCCGGGGCGAGCAGCCCCGGGCGAGGAGGCCCGGGGCGAGCAGCCCCGGGCGAGGAGGCCCGGGGCGAGCAGCCCCGGGCCTGGAGGCCCGGGGCGAGCAGCCCCGGGCCTGGAGGCCCGGGACGAGCAGCCCCGGGCCTGGAGGCCCGGGGCGAGCAGCCCCGGGCGAGGAGGCCCGGGGCGAGCAGCCCCGGGCCTGGAGGCCCGGGGCGAGCAGCCCCGGGCCTGGAGGCCCGGGGCGAGCAGCCCCGGGCCTGGAGGCCCGGGGCGAGCAGCCCCGGGCCTGGAGGCCCGGGGCGAGCAGCCCCGGGCCTGGAGGCCCGGGGCGAGCAGCCCCGGGCCTGGAGGCCCGGGGCGAGCAGCCCCGGGCCTGGAGGCCCGGGGCGAGCAGCCCCGGGCCTGGAGGCCCGGGGCGAGCAGCCCCGGGCCTGGAGGCCCGGGGCGAGCAGCCCCGGGCCTGGAGGCCCGGGGCGAGCAGCCCCGGGCCTGGAGGCCCGGGGCGAGCAGCCCCGGGCCTGGAGGCCCGGGG
This sequence comes from Puma concolor, assembly GCF_028749965.1. Taxonomy (NCBI): domain Eukaryota; kingdom Metazoa; phylum Chordata; class Mammalia; order Carnivora; family Felidae; genus Puma; species Puma concolor. The sequence goes on along the minus strand of NC_141681.1, from coordinate 330,641 downwards.
CGAGCAGCCCCGGGCCTGGAGGCCCGGGGCGAGCAGCCCCGGGCCTGGAGGCCCGGGGCGAGCAGCCCCGGGCCTGGAGGCCCGGGGCGAGCAGCCCCGGGCCTGGAGGCCCGGGGCGAGCAGCCCCGGGCCTGGAGGCCCGGGGCGAGCAGCCCCGGGCCTGGAGGCCCGGGGCGAGCAGCCCCGGGCCTGGAGGCCCGGGGCGAGCAGCCCCGGGCCTGGAGGCCCGGGGCGAGCAGCCCCGGGCCTGGAGGCCCGGGGCGAGCAGCCCCGGGCCTGGAGGCCCGGGGCGAGCGGGGCACTTCCCTTTCTGGGTCTCCAATGCCTCGGACCTTTGCGGGGAATCTCTGCACTGAGTCCCCAGGGTCTGGAGGCTGTTTCGGGTCCTGTGAACCCTTTCTCTTAGGTACAGGGAACGGCTTCACCCACGGTGAGCCAAGGTAATGACTCAGGGCTTGGATGCCGTGTCTCGTAGCAGGTGTTTGGGATTCTGTGTTTCCCTACTCTCGGACCTAACCCCGGCATTTCTGGGCCGAGAGGAAGGGTTTGTTTCCTTTTCGGAGTCAGGCATCTGTCTCCTTGGGATTTTGTGCTCGCTGCATAGCCCCTGGAGGGGCTGCTTGGGATTCTGTGTCTCCCACTTCTCCAACATTCCCCGTAAGGTTCTCAGCTTAGACCCCATGGACTGGAGGCTGTGTGGGATACTCTGACCCGTTCCTCTCGGGTACAGGCAGAGGCTTCAGGCATGATTAGCAATGGTAAGAGACAGCCCCGGGCGAGGAGGCCCGGGGCGAGCAGCCCCGGGCGAGGAGGCCCGGGGCGAGCAGCCCCGGGCGAGGAGGCCCGGGGCGAGCAGCCCCGGGCGAGGAGGCCCGGGGCGAGCAGCCCCGGGCGAGGAGGCCCGGGGCGAGCAGCCCCGGGCGAGGAGGCCCGGGGCGAGCAGCCCCGGGCGAGGAGGCCCGGGGCGAGCAGCCCCGGGCCTGGAGGCCCGGGGCGAGCAGCCCCGGGCCTGGAGGCCCGGGGCGAGCAGCCCCGGGCCTGGAGGCCCGGGGCGAGCAGCCCCGGGCGAGGAGGCCCGGGGCGAGCAGCCCCGGGCCTGGAGGCCCGGGGCGAGCAGCCCCGGGCCTGGAGGCCCGGGGCGAGCAGCCCCGGGCCTGGAGGCCCGGGGCGAGCAGCCCCGGGCCTGGAGGCCCGGGGCGAGCAGCCCCGGGCCTGGAGGCCCGGGGCGAGCAGCCCCGGGCCTGGAGGCCCGGGGCGAGCAGCCCCGGGCCTGGAGGCCCGGGGCGAGCAGCCCCGGGCCTGGAGGCCCGGGGCGAGCAGCCCCGGGCCTGGAGGCCCGGGGCGAGCAGCCCCGGGCCTGGAGGCCCGGGGCGAGCAGCCCCGGGCCTGGAGGCCCGGGGCGAGCAGCCCCGGGCCTGGAGGCCCGGGGCGAGCAGCCCCGGGCCTGGAGGCCCGGGGCGAGCAGCCCCGGGCCTGGAGGCCCGGGGCGAGCAGCCCCGGGCCTGGAGGCCCGGGGCGAGCAGCCCCGGGCCTGGAGGCCCGGGGCGAGCAGCCCCGGGCCTGGAGGCCCGGGGCGAGCAGCCCCGGGCCTGGAGGCCCGGGGCGAGCAGCCCCGGGCCTGGAGGCCCGGGGCGAGCAGCCCCGGGCCTGGAGGCCCGGGGCGAGCGGGGCACTTCCCTTTCTGGGTCTCCAATGCCTCGGACCTTTGCGGGGAATCTCTGCACTGAGTCCCCAGGGTCTGGAGGCTGTTTCGGGTCCTGTGAACCCTTTCTCTTAGGTACAGGGAACGGCTTCACCCACGGTGAGCCAAGGTAATGACTCAGGGCTTGGATGCCGTGTCTCGTAGCAGGTGTTTGGGATTCTGTGTTTCCCTACTCTCGGACCTAACCCCGGCATTTCTGGGCCGAGAGGAAGGGTTTGTTTCCTTTTCGGAGTCAGGCATCTGTCTCCTTGGGATTTTGTGCTCGCTGCATAGCCCCTGGAGGGGCTGCTTGGGATTCTGTGTCTCCCACTTCTCCAACATTCCCCGTAAGGTTCTCAGCTTAGACCCCATGGACTGGAGGCTGTGTGGGATACTCTGACCCGTTCCTCTCGGGTACAGGCAGAGGCTTCAGGCATGATTAGCAATGGTAAGAGACAGCCCCGGGCGAGGAGGCCCGGGGCGAGCAGCCCCGGGCGAGGAGGCCCGGGGCGAGCAGCCCCGGGCGAGGAGGCCCGGGGCGAGCAGCCCCGGGCGAGGAGGCCCGGGGCGAGCAGCCCCGGGCCTGGAGGCCCGGGGCGAGCAGCCCCGGGCCTGGAGGCCCGGGGCGAGCAGCCCCGGGCGAGGAGGCCCGGGGCGAGCAGCCCCGGGCCTGGAGGCCCGGGGCGAGCAGCCCCGGGCCTGGAGGCCCGGGGCGAGCAGCCCCGGGCCTGGAGGCCCGGGGCGAGCAGCCCCGGGCCTGGAGGCCCGGGGCGAGCAGCCCCGGGCCTGGAGGCCCGGGGCGAGCAGCCCCGGGCCTGGAGGCCCGGGGCGAGCAGCCCCGGGCCTGGAGGCCCGGGGCGAGCAGCCCCGGGCCTGGAGGCCCGGGGCGAGCAGCCCCGGGCCTGGAGGCCCGGGGCGAGCAGCCCCGGGCCTGGAGGCCCGGGGCGAGCAGCCCCGGGCCTGGAGGCCCGGGGCGAGCGGGGCACTTCCCTTTCTGGGTCTCCAATGCCTCGGACCTTTGCGGGGAATCTCTGCACTGAGTCCCTAGGGTCTGGAGGCTGTTTCGGGTCCTGTGAACCCTTTCTCTCAGGTACAGGGAGCGGCTTCACCCACGGTGAGCCAAGGTAATGACTCAGGGCTTGGATGCCGTGTCTCGTAGCAGGTGTTTGGGATTCTGTGTTTCCCTACTCTCGGACCTAACCCCGGCATTTCTGGGCCGAGAGGAAGGGTTTGTTTCCTTTTCGGAGTCAGGCATCTGTCTCCTTGGGATTTTGTGCTCGCTGCATAGCCCCTGGAGGGGCTGCTTGGGATTCTGTGTCTCCCACTTCTCCAACATTCCCCGTAAGGTTCTCAGCTTAGACCCCATGGACTGGAGGCTGTGTGGGATACTCTGACCCGTTCCTCTCGGGTACAGGCAGAGGCTTCAGGCATGATTAGCCATGGTAAGAGACAGCCCCGGGCGAGGAGGCCCGGGGCGAGCAGCCCCGGGCCTGGAGGCCCGGGGCGAGCAGCCCCGGGCGAGGAGGCCCGGGGCGAGCAGCCCCGGGCCTGGAGGCCCGGGGCGAGCAGCCCCGGGCCTGGAGGCCCGGGGCGAGCAGCCCCGGGCCTGGAGGCCCGGGGCGAGCAGCCCCGGGCCTGGAGGCCCGGGGCGAGCAGCCCCGGGCCTGGAGGCCCGGGGCGAGCAGCCCCGGGCCTGGAGGCCCGGGGCGAGCAGCCCCGGGCCTGGAGGCCCGGGGCGAGCAGCCCCGGGCCTGGAGGCCCGGGGCGAGCGGGGCACTTCCCTTTCTGGGTCTCCAATGCCTCGGACCTTAGCGGGGAATCTCTGCACTGAGTCCCTAGGGTCTGGAGGCTGTTTCGGGTCCTGTGAACCCTTTCTCTCAGGTACAGGGAGCGGCTTCACCCACGGTGAGCCAAGGTAATGACTCAGGGCTTGGATGCCGTGTCTCGTAGCAGGTGTTTGGGATTCTGTGTTTCCCTACTCTCGGACCTAACCCCGGCATTTCTGGGCCGAGAGGAAGGTTTTGTTTCCTTTTCGGAGTCAGGCATCTGTCTCCTTGGGATTTTGTGCTCGCTGCATAGCCCCTGGAGGGGCTGCTTGGGATTCTGTGTCTCCCACTTCTCCAACATTCCCCGTAAGGTTCTCAGCTTAGACCCCATGGACTGGAGGCTGTGTGGGATACTCTGACCCGTTCCTCTCGGGTACAGGCAGAGGCTTCAGGCATGATTAGCCATGGTAAGAGACAGCCCCGGGCGAGGAGGCCCGGGGCGAGCAGCCCCGGGCCTGGAGGCCCGGGGCGAGCAGCCCCGGGCGAGGAGGCCCGGGGCGAGCAGCCCCGGGCCTGGAGGCCCGGGGCGAGCAGCCCCGGGCCTGGAGGCCCGGGGCGAGCAGCCCCGGGCCTGGAGGCCCGGGGCGAGCAGCCCCGGGCGAGGAGGCCCGGGGCGAGCAGCCCCGGGCCTGGAGGCCCGGGGCGAGCAGCCCCGGGCCTGGAGGCCCGGGGCGAGCAGCCCCGGGCCTGGAGGCCCGGGGCGAGCAGCCCCGGGCCTGGAGGCCCGGGGCGAGCAGCCCCGGGCCTGGAGGCCCGGGGCGAGCAGCCCCGGGCCTGGAGGCCCGGGGCGAGCAGCCCCGGGCCTGGAGGCCCGGGGCGAGCAGCCCCGGGCCTGGAGGCCCGGGGCGAGCAGCCCCGGGCCTGGAGGCCCGGGGCGAGCAGCCCCGGGCCTGGAGGCCCGGGGCGAGCAGCCCCGGGCCTGGAGGCCCGGGGCGAGCGGGGCACTTCCCTTTCTGGGTCTCCAATGCCTCGGACCTTTGCGGGGAATCTCTGCACTGAGTCCCCAGGGTCTGGAGGCTGTTTCGGGTCCTGTGAACCCTTTCTCTTAGGTACAGGGAACGGCTTCACCCACGGTGAGCCAAGGTAATGACTCAGGGCTTGGATGCCGTGTCTCGTAGCAGGTGTTTGGGATTCTGTGTTTCCCTACTCTCGGACCTAACCCCGGCATTTCTGGGCCGAGAGGAAGGGTTTGTTTCCTTTTCGGAGTCAGGCATCTGTCTCCTTGGGATTTTGTGCTCGCTGCATAGCCCCTGGAGGGGCTGCTTGGGATTCTGTGTCTCCCACTTCTCCAACATTCCCCGTAAGGTTCTCAGCTTAGACCCCATGGACTGGAGGCTGTGTGGGATACTCTGACCCGTTCCTCTCGGGTACAGGCAGAGGCTTCAGGCATGATTAGCAATGGTAAGAGACAGCCCAGGGCGAGGAGGCCCGGGGCGAGCAGCCCCGGGCGAGGAGTCCCGGGGCGAGCAGCCCAGGGCGAGGAGGCCCGGGGCGAGCAGCCCCGGGCGAGGAGGCCCGGGGCGAGCAGCCCCGGGCGAGGAGGCCCGGGGCGAGCAGCCCCGGGCGAGGAGGCCCGGGGCGAGCAGCCCCGGGCCTGGAGGCCCGGGGCGAGCAGCCCCGGGCCTGGCGGCCCGGGGCGAGCAGCCCCGGGCCTGGAGGCCCGGGGCGAGCAGCCCCGGGCCTGGAGGCCCGGGGCGAGCAGCCCCGGGCCTGGAGGCCCGGGGCGAGCAGCCCCGGGCGAGGAGGCCCGGGGCGAGCAGCCCCGGGCCTGGAGGCCCGGGGCGAGCAGCCCCGGGCCTGGAGGCCCGGGGCGAGCAGCCCCGGGCCTGGAGGCCCGGGGCGAGCAGCCCCGGGCCTGGAGGCCCGGGGCGAGCAGCCCCGGGCCTGGAGGCCCGGGGCGAGCAGCCCCGGGCCTGGAGGCCCGGGGCGAGCAGCCCCGGGCCTGGAGGCCCGGGGCGAGCAGCCCCGGGCCTGGAGGCCCGGGGCGAGCAGCCCCGGGCCTGGAGGCCCGGGGCGAGCAGCCCCGGGCCTGGAGGCCCGGGGCGAGCAGCCCCGGGCCTGGAGGCCCGGGGCGAGCAGCCCCGGGCCTGGAGGCCCGGGGCGAGCAGCCCCGGGCCTGGAGGCCCGGGGCGAGCAGCCCCGGGCCTGGAGGCCCGGGGCGAGCGGGGCACTTCCCTTTCTGGGTCTCCAATGCCTCGGACCTTTGCGGGGAATCTCTGCACTGAGTCCCCAGGGTCTGGAGGCTGTTTCGGGTCCTGTGAACCCTTTCTCTCAGGTACAGGGAGCGGCTTCACCCACGGTGAGCGAAGGTAATGACTCAGGGCTGGATGCCGTGTCTCGTAGCAGGTGTTTGGGATTCTGTGTTTCCCTACTCTCGGACCTAACCCCGGGATTTCTGGGCCGAGAGGAAGGGTTTGTTTCCTTTTCGGAGTCAGGCATCTGTCTCCTTGGGATTTTGTGCTCGCTGCATAGCCCCTGGAGGGGCTGCTTGGGATTCTGTGTCTCCCACTTCTCCAACATTCCCCGTAAGGTTCTCAGCTTAGACCCCATGGACTGGAGGCTGTGTGGGATACTCTGACCCGTTCCTCTCGGGTACACGCAGAGGCTTCAGGCATGATTAGCAATGGTAAGAGACAGCCCCGGGCGAGGAGGCCCGGGGCGAGCAGCCCCGGGCGAGGAGGCCCGGGGCGAGCAGCCCCGGGCCTGGAGGCCCGGGGCGAGCAGCCCCGGGCGAGGAGGCCCGGGGCGAGCAGCCCCGGGCGAGGAGGCCCGGGGCGAGCAGCCCCGGGCCTGGAGGCCCGGGGCGAGCAGCCCCGGGCGAGGAGGCCCGGGGCGAGCAGCCCCGGGCCTGGAGGCCCGGGGCGAGCAGCCCCGGGCGAGGAGGCCCGGGGCGAGCAGCCCCGGGCGAGGAGGCCCGGGGCGAGCAGCCCCGGGCGAGGAGGCCCGGGGCGAGCAGCCCCGGGCGAGGAGGCCCGGGGCGAGCAGCCCCGGGCGAGGAGGCCCGGGGCGAGCAGCCCCGGGCCTGGAGGCCCGGGGCGAGCAGCCCCGGGCCTGGAGGCCCGGGGCGAGCAGCCCCGGGCCTGGAGGCCCGGGGCGAGCAGCCCCGGGCGAGGAGGCCCGGGGCGAGCAGCCCCGGGCCTGGAGGCCCGGGGCGAGCAGCCCCGGGCCTGGAGGCCCGGGGCGAGCAGCCCCGGGCCTGGAGGCCCGGGGCGAGCAGCCCCGGGCCTGGAGGCCCGGGGCGAGCAGCCCCGGGCCTGGAGGCCCGGGGCGAGCAGCCCCGGGCCTGGAGGCCCGGGGCGAGCAGCCCCGGGCCTGGAGGCCCGGGGCGAGCAGCCCCGGGCCTGGAGGCCCGGGGCGAGCAGCCCCGGGCCTGGAGGCCCGGGGCGAGCAGCCCCGGGCCTGGAGGCCCGGGGCGAGCAGCCCCGGGCCTGGAGGCCCGGGGCGAGCAGCCCCGGGCCTGGAGGCCCGGGGCGAGCAGCCCCGGGCCTGGAGGCCCGGGGCGAGCAGCCCCGGGCCTGGAGGCCCGGGGCGAGCAGCCCCGGGCCTGGAGGCCCGGGGCGAGCAGCCCCGGGCCTGGAGGCCCGGGGCGAGCGGGGCACTTCCCTTTCTGGGTCTCCAATGCCTCGGACCTTTGCGGGGAATCTCTGCACTGAGTCCCCAGGGTCTGGAGGCTGTTTCGGGTCCTGTGAACCCTTTCTCTTAGGTACAGGGAACGGCTTCACCCACGGTGAGCCAAGGTAATGACTCAGGGCTTGGATGCCGTGTCTCGTAGCAGGTGTTTGGGATTCTGTGTTTCCCTACTCTCGGACCTAACCCCGGCATTTCTGGGCCGAGAGGAAGGGTTTGTTTCCTTTTCGGAGTCAGGCATCTGTCTCCTTGGGATTTTGTGCTCGCTGCATAGCCCCTGGAGGGGCTGCTTGGGATTCTGTGTCTCCCACTTCTCCAACATTCCCCGTAAGGTTCTCAGCTTAGACCCCATGGACTGGAGGCTGTGTGGGATACTCTGACCCGTTCCTCTCGGGTACAGGCAGAGGCTTCAGGCATGATTAGCAATGGTAAGAGACAGCCCCGGGCGAGGAGGCCCGGGGCGAGCAGCCCCGGGCGAGGAGGCCCGGGGCGAGCAGCCCCGGGCGAGGAGGCCCGGGGCGAGCAGCCCCGGGCGAGGAGGCCCGGGGCGAGCAGCCCCGGGCCTGGAGGCCCGGGGCGAGCAGCCCCGGGCCTGGAGGCCCGGGGCGAGCAGCCCCGGGCGAGGAGGCCCGGGGCGAGCAGCCCCGGGCCTGGAGGCCCGGGGCGAGCAGCCCCGGGCCTGGAGGCCCGGGGCGAGCAGCCCCGGGCCTGGAGGCCCGGGGCGAGCAGCCCCGGGCCTGGAGGCCCGGGGCGAGCAGCCCCGGGCCTGGAGGCCCGGGGCGAGCAGCCCCGGGCCTGGAGGCCCGGGGCGAGCAGCCCCGGGCCTGGAGGCCCGGGGCGAGCAGCCCCGGGCCTGGAGGCCCGGGGCGAGCAGCCCCGGGCCTGGAGGCCCGGGGCGAGCAGCCCCGGGCCTGGAGGCCCGGGGCGAGCAGCCCCGGGCCTGGAGGCCCGGGGCGAGCAGCCCCGGGCCTGGAGGCCCGGGGCGAGCAGCCCCGGGCCTGGAGGCCCGGGGCGAGCGGGGCACTTCCCTTTCTGGGTCTCCAATGCCTCGGACCTTTGCGGGGAATCTCTGCACTGAGTCCCTAGGGTCTGGAGGCTGTTTCGGGTCCTGTGAACCCTTTCTCTCAGGTACAGGGAGCGGCTTCACCCACGGTGAGCCAAGGTAATGACTCAGGGCTTGGATGCCGTGTCTCGTAGCAGGTGTTTGGGATTCTGTGTTTCCCTACTCTCGGACCTAACCCCGGCATTTCTGGGCCGAGAGGAAGGGTTTGTTTCCTTTTCGGAGTCAGGCATCTGTCTCCTTGGGATTTTGTGCTCGCTGCATAGCCCCTGGAGGGGCTGCTTGGGATTCTGTGTCTCCCACTTCTCCAACATTCCCCGTAAGGTTCTCAGCTTAGACCCCATGGACTGGAGGCTGTGTGGGATACTCTGACCCGTTCCTCTCGGGTACAGGCAGAGGCTTCAGGCATGATTAGCCATGGTAAGAGACAGCCCCGGGCGAGGAGGCCCGGGGCGAGCAGCCCCGGGCCTGGAGGCCCGGGGCGAGCAGCCCCGGGCGAGGAGGCCCGGGGCGAGCAGCCCCGGGCCTGGAGGCCCGGGGCGAGCAGCCCCGGGCCTGGAGGCCCGGGGCGAGCAGCCCCGGGCCTGGAGGCCCGGGGCGAGCAGCCCCGGGCCTGGAGGCCCGGGGCGAGCAGCCCCGGGCCTGGAGGCCCGGGGCGAGCAGCCCCGGGCCTGGAGGCCCGGGGCGAGCAGCCCCGGGCCTGGAGGCCCGGGGCGAGCAGCCCCGGGCCTGGAGGCCCGGGGCGAGCAGCCCCGGGCCTGGAGGCCCGGGGCGAGCGGGGCACTTCCCTTTCTGGGTCTCCAATGCCTCGGACCTTAGCGGGGAATCTCTGCACTGAGTCCCTAGGGTCTGGAGGCTGTTTCGGGTCCTGTGAACCCTTTCTCTCAGGTACAGGGAGCGGCTTCACCCACGGTGAGCCAAGGTAATGACTCAGGGCTTGGATGCCGTGTCTCGTAGCAGGTGTTTGGGATTCTGTGTTTCCCTACTCTCGGACCTAACCCCGGCATTTCTGGGCCGAGAGGAAGGTTTTGTTTCCTTTTCGGAGTCAGGCATCTGTCTCCTTGGGATTTTGTGCTCGCTGCATAGCCCCTGGAGGGGCTGCTTGGGATTCTGTGTCTCCCACTTCTCCAACATTCCCCGTAAGGTTCTCAGCTTAGACCCCATGGACTGGAGGCTGTGTGGGATACTCTGACCCGTTCCTCTCGGGTACAGGCAGAGGCTTCAGGCATGATTAGCCATGGTAAGAGACAGCCCCGGGCGAGGAGGCCCGGGGCGAGCAGCCCCGGGCCTGGAGGCCCGGGGCGAGCAGCCCCGGGCGAGGAGGCCCGGGGCGAGCAGCCCCGGGCCTGGAGGCCCGGGGCGAGCAGCCCCGGGCCTGGAGGCCCGGGGCGAGCAGCCCCGGGCCTGGAGGCCCGGGGCGAGCAGCCCCGGGCGAGGAGGCCCGGGGCGAGCAGCCCCGGGCCTGGAGGCCCGGGGCGAGCAGCCCCGGGCCTGGAGGCCCGGGGCGAGCAGCCCCGGGCCTGGAGGCCCGGGGCGAGCAGCCCCGGGCCTGGAGGCCCGGGGCGAGCAGCCCCGGGCCTGGAGGCCCGGGGCGAGCAGCCCCGGGCCTGGAGGCCCGGGGCGAGCAGCCCCGGGCCTGGAGGCCCGGGGCGAGCAGCCCCGGGCCTGGAGGCCCGGGGCGAGCAGCCCCGGGCCTGGAGGCCCGGGGCGAGCAGCCCCGGGCCTGGAGGCCCGGGGCGAGCGGGGCACTTCCCTTTCTGGGTCTCCAATGCCTCGGACCTTTGCGGGGAATCTCTGCACTGAGTCCCCAGGGTCTGGAGGCTGTTTCGGGTCCTGTGAACCCTTTCTCTTAGGTACAGGGAACGGCTTCACCCACGGTGAGCCAAGGTAATGACTCAGGGCTTGGATGCCGTGTCTCGTAGCAGGTGTTTGGGATTCTGTGTTTCCCTACTCTCGGACCTAACCCCGGCATTTCTGGGCCGAGAGGAAGGGTTTGTTTCCTTTTCGGAGTCAGGCATCTGTCTCCTTGGGATTTTGTGCTGGCTGCATAGCCCCTGGAGGGGCTGCTTGGGATTCTGTGTCTCCCACTTCTCCAACATTCCCCGTAAGGTTCTCAGCTTAGACCCCATGGACTGGAGGCTGTGTGGGATACTCTGACCCGTTCCTCTCGGGTACAGGCAGAGGCTTCAGGCATGATTAGCAATGGTAAGAGACAGCCCAGGGCGAGGAGGCCCGGGGCGAGCAGCCCCGGGCGAGGAGTCCCGGGGCGAGCAGCCCAGGGCGAGGAGGCCCGGGGCGAGCAGCCCCGGGCGAGGAGGCCCGGGGCGAGCAGCCCCGGGCGAGGAGGCCCGGGGCGAGCAGCCCCGGGCGAGGAGGCCCGGGGCGAGCAGCCCCGGGCCTGGCGGCCCGGGGCGAGCAGCCCCGGGCCTGGCGGCCCGGGGCGAGCAGCCCCGGGCCTGGAGGCCCGGGGCGAGCAGCCCCGGGCCTGGAGGCCCGGGGCGAGCAGCCCCGGGCCTGGAGGCCCGGGGCGAGCAGCCCCGGGCGAGGAGGCCCGGGGCGAGCAGCCCCGGGCCTGGAGGCCCGGGGCGAGCAGCCCCGGGCCTGGAGGCCCGGGGCGAGCAGCCCCGGGCCTGGAGGCCCGGGGCGAGCAGCCCCGGGCCTGGAGGCCCGGGGCGAGCAGCCCCGGGCCTGGAGGCCCGGGGCGAGCAGCCCCGGGCCTGGAGGCCCGGGGCGAGCAGCCCCGGGCCTGGAGGCCCGGGGCGAGCAGCCCCGGGCCTGGAGGCCCGGGGCGAGCAGCCCCGGGCCTGGAGGCCCGGGGCGAGCAGCCCCGGGCCTGGAGGCCCGGGGCGAGCAGCCCCGGGCCTGGAGGCCCGGGGCGAGCAGCCCCGGGCCTGGAGGCCCGGGGCGAGCAGCCCCGGGCCTGGAGGCCCGGGGCGAGCAGCCCCGGGCCTGGAGGCCCGGGGCGAGCAGCCCCGGGCCTGGAGGCCCGGGGCGAGCAGCCCCGGGCCTGGAGGCCCGGGGCGAGCAGCCCCGGGCCTGGAGGCCCGGGGCGAGCGGGGCACTTCCCTTTCTGGGTCTCCAATGCCTCGGACCTTTGCGGGGAATCTCTGCACTGAGTCCCCAGGGTCTGGAGGCTGTTTCGGGTCCTGTGAACCCTTTCTCTCAGGTACAGGGAGCGGCTTCACCCACGGTGAGCGAAGGTAATGACTCAGGGCTGGATGCCGTGTCTCGTAGCAGGTGTTTGGGATTCTGTGTTTCCCTACTCTCGGACCTAACCCCGGGATTTCTGGGCCGAGAGGAAGGGTTTGTTTCCTTTTCGGAGTCAGGCATCTGTCTCCTTGGGATTTTGTGCTCGCTGCATAGCCCCTGGAGGGGCTGCTTGGGATTCTGTGTCTCCCACTTCTCCAACATTCCCCGTAAGGTTCTCAGCTTAGACCCCATGGACTGGAGGCTGTGTGGGATACTCTGACCCGTTCCTCTCGGGTACACGCAGAGGCTTCAGGCATGATTAGCAATGGTAAGAGACAGCCCCGGGCGAGGAGGCCCGGGGCGAGCAGCCCCGGGCGAGGAGGCCCGGGGCGAGCAGCCCCGGGCGAGGAGGCCCGGGGCGAGCAGCCCCGGGCGAGGAGGCCCGGGGCGAGCAGCCCCGGGCGAGGAGGCCCGGGGCGAGCAGCCCCGGGCCTGGAGGCCCGGGGCGAGCAGCCCCGGGCGAGGAGGCCCGGGGCGAGCAGCCCCGGGCCTGGAGGCCCGGGGCGAGCAGCCCCGGGCGAGGAGGCCCGGGGCGAGCAGCCCCGGGCCTGGAGGCCCGGGGCGAGCAGCCCCGGGCCTGGAGGCCCGGGGCGAGCAGCCCCGGGCGAGGAGGCCCGGGGCGAGCAGCCCCGGGCGAGGAGGCCCGGGGCGAGCAGCCCCGGGCGAGGAGGCCCGGGGCGAGCAGCCCCGGGCCTGGAGGCCCGGGGCGAGCAGCCCCGGGCGAGGAGGCCCGGGGCGAGCAGCCCCGGGCCTGGAGGCCCGGGGCGAGCAGCCCCGGGCCTGGAGGCCCGGGGCGAGCAGCCCCGGGCCTGGAGGCCCGGGGCGAGCAGCCCCGGGCCTGGAGGCCCGGGGCGAGCAGCCCCGGGCCTGGAGGCCCGGGGCGAGCAGCCCCGGGCCTGGAGGCCCGGGGCGAGCAGCCCCGGGCCTGGAGGCCCGGGGCGAGCAGCCCCGGGCCTGGAGGCCCGGGGCGAGCAGCCCCGGGCCTGGAGGCCCGGGGCGAGCAGCCCCGGGCCTGGAGGCCCGGGGCGAGCAGCCCCGGGCCTGGAGGCCCGGGGCGAGCAGCCCCGGGCCTGGAGGCCCGGGGCGAGCAGCCCCGGGCCTGGAGGCCCGGGGCGAGCAGCCCCGGGCCTGGAGGCCCGGGGCGAGCAGCCCCGGGCCTGGAGGCCCGGGGCGAGCAGCCCCGGGCCTGGAGGCCCGGGGCGAGCAGCCCCGGGCCTGGAGGCCCGGGGCGAGCAGCCCCGGGCCTGGAGGCCCGGGGCGAGCAGCCCCGGGCCTGGAGGCCCGGGGCGAGCAGCCCCGGGCCTGGAGGCCCGGGGCGAGCAGCCCCGGGCCTGGAGGCCCGGGGCGAGCAGCCCCGGGCCTGGAGGCCCGGGGCGAGCAGCCCCGGGCCTGGAGGCCCGGGGCGAGCAGCCCCGGGCCTGGAGGCCCGGGGCGAGCAGCCCCGGGCCTGGAGGCCCGGGGCGAGCAGCCCCGGGCCTGGAGGCCCGGGGCGAGCAGCCCCGGGCCTGGAGGCCCGGGGCGAGCAGCCCCGGGCCTGGAGGCCCGGGGCGAGCAGCCCCGGGCCTGGAGGCCCGGGGCGAGCAGCCCCGGGCCTGGAGGCCCGGGGCGAGCAGCCCCGGGCCTGGAGGCCCGGGGCGAGCAGCCCCGGGCCTGGAGGCCCGGGGCGAGCAGCCCCGGGCCTGGAGGCCCGGGGCGAGCGGGGCACTTCCCATTCTGGGTCTCCAATGCCTCGGACCTTTGCGGGGAATCTCTGCACTGAGTCCCCAGGGTCTGGAGGCTGTTTCGGGTCCTGTGAACCCTTTCTCTCAGGTACAGGGAGCGGCTTCACCCACGGTGAGACAAGGTAATGACTCAGGGCTTGGATGCCGTGTCTCGTAGCAGGTTTTTGGGATTCTGTGTTTCCCTACTCTCGGACCTAACCCCGGCATTTCTGGGCCGAGAGGAAGGGTTTGTTTCCTTTTCGGAGTCAGGCATCTGTCTCCTTGGGATTTTGTGCTCGCTGCATAGCCCCTGGAGGGGCTGCTTGGGATTCTGTGTCTCCCACTTCTCCAACATTCCCCGTAAGGTTCTCAGCTTAGACCCCATGGACTGGAGGCTGTGTGGGATACTCTGACCCGTTCCTCTCGGGTACAGGCAGAGGCTTCAGGCATGATTAGCCATGGTAAGAGACAGCCCCGGGCGAGGAGGCCCGGGGCGAGCAGCCCCGGGCGAGGAGGCCCGGGGCGAGCAGCCCCGGGCGAGGAGGCCCGGGGCGAGCAGCCCCGGGCGAGGAGGCCCGGGGCGAGCAGCCCCGGGCGAGGAGGCCCGGGGCGAGCAGCCCCGGGCGAGGAGGCCCGGGGCGAGCAGCCCCGGCCTGGAGGCCCGGGGCGAGCAGCCCCGGGCCAGGAGGCCCGGGGCGAGCAGCCCCGGGCCTGGAGGCCCGGGGCGAGCAGCCCCGGGCCTGGAGGCCCGGGGCGAGCAGCCCCGGGCCTGGAGGCCCGGGGCGAGCAGCCCCGGGCCTGGAGGCCCGCGGCGAGCAGCCCCGGGCCTGGAGGCCCGCGGCGAGCAGCCCCGGGCCTGGAGGCCCGGGGCGAGCAGCCCCGGGCCTGGAGGCCCGGGGCGAGCAGCCCCGGGCCTGGAGGCCCGGGGCGAGCAGCCCCGGGCCTGGAGGCCCGCGGCGAGCAGCCCCGGGCCTGGAGGCCCGCGGCGAGCAGCCCCGGGCCTGGAGGCCCGCGGCGAGCAGCCCCGGGCCTGGAGGCCCGGGGCGAGCGGGGCACTTCCCTTTCTGGGTCTCCAATGCCTCGGACCTTTGCGGGGAATCTCTGCACTGAGTCCCCAGGGTCTGGAGGCTGTTTCGGGTCCTGTGAACCCTTTCTCTCAGGTACAGGGAGCGGCTTCACCCACGGTGAGCCAAGGTAATGACTCAGGGCTTGGATGCCGTGTCTCGTAGCAGGTGTTTGGGATTCTGTGTTTCCCTACTCTCGGACCTAACCCCGGCATTTCTGGGCCGAGAGGAAGGGTTTGTTTCCTTTTCGGAGTCAGGCATCTGTCTCCTTGGGATTTTTGCTCGCTGCATAGCCCCTGGAGGGGCTGCTTGGGATTCTGTGTCTCCCACTTCTCCAACATTCCCCGTAAGGTTCTCAGCTTAGACCCCATGGACTGGAGGCTGTGTGGGATACTCTGACCCGTTCCTCTCGGGTACAGGCAGAGGCTTCAGGCATGATTAGCAATGGTAAGAGACAGCCCCGGGCGAGGAGGCCCGGGGCGAGCAGCCCCGGGCGAGGAGGCCCGGGGCGAGCAGCCCCGGGCGAGGAGGCCCGGGGCGAGCAGCCCCGGGCGAGGAGGCCCGGGGCGAGCAGCCCCGGGCGAGGAGGCCCGGGGCGAGCAGCCCCGGGCGAGGAGGCCCGGGGCGAGCAGCCCCGGGCGAGGAGGCCCGGGGCGAGCAGCCCCGGGCGAGGAGGCCCGGGGCGAGCAGCCCCGGGCGAGGAGGCCCGGGGCGAGCAGCCCCGGGCCTGGAGGCCCGGGGCGAGCAGCCCCGGGCCTGGAGGCCCGGGGCGAGCAGCCCCGGGCGAGGAGGCCCGGGGCGAGCAGCCCCGGGCGAGGAGGCCCGGGGCGAGCAGCCCCGGGCGAGGAGGCCCGGGGCGAGCAGCCCCGGGCGAGGAGGCCCGGGGCGAGCAGCCCCGGGCCTGGAGGCCCGGGGCGAGCAGCCCCGGGCGAGGAGGCCCGGGGCGAGCAGCCCCGGGCGAGGAGGCCCGGGGCGAGCAGCCCCGGGCGAGGAGGCCCGGGGCGAGCAGCCCCGGGCCTGGAGGCCCGGGGCGAGCAGCCCCGGGCCTGGAGGCCCGGGGCGAGCAGCCCCGGGCCTGGAGGCCCGGGGCGAGCAGCCCCGGGCCTGGAGGCCCGGGGCGAGCAGCCCCGGGCCTGGAGGCCCGGGGCGAGCAGCCCCGGGCCTGGAGGCCCGGGGCGAGCAGCCCCGGGCCTGGAGGCCCGGGGCGAGCAGCCCCGGGCCTGGAGGCCCGGGGCGAGCAGCCCCGGGCCTGGAGGCCCGGGGCGAGCAGCCCCGGGCCTGGAGGCCCGGGGCGAGCAGCCCCGGGCCTGGAGGCCCGGGGCGAGCAGCCCCGGGCCTGGAGGCCCGGGGCGAGCAGCCCCGGGCCTGGAGGCCCGGGGCGAGCGGGGCACTTCCCTTTCTGGGTCTCCAATGCCTCGGACCTTTGCGGGGAATCTCTGCACTGAGTCCCTAGGGTCTGGAGGCTGTTTCGGGTCCTGTGAACCCTTTCTCTCAGGTACAGGGAGCGGCTTCACCCACGGTGAGCCAAGGTAATGACTCAGGGCTTGGATGCCGTGTCTCGTAGCAGGTGTTTGGGATTCTGTGTTTCCCTACTCTCGGACCTAACCCCGGCATTTCTGGGCCGAGAGGAAGGGTTTGTTTCCTTTTCGGAGTCAGGCATCTGTCTCCTTGGGATTTTGTGCTCGCTGCATAGCCCCTGGAGGGGCTGCTTGGGATTCTGTGTCTCCCACTTCTCCAACATTCCCCGTAAGGTTCTCAGCTTAGACCCCATGGACTGGAGGCTGTGTGGGATACTCTGACCCGTTCCTCTCGGGTACAGGCAGAGGCTTCAGGCATGATTAGCCATGGTAAGAGACAGCCCCGGGCGAGGAGGCCCGGGGCGAGCAGCCCCGGGCCTGGAGGCCCGGGGCGAGCAGCCCCGGGCGAGGAGGCCC
Organism: Puma concolor; assembly: GCF_028749965.1. Taxonomy (NCBI): domain Eukaryota; kingdom Metazoa; phylum Chordata; class Mammalia; order Carnivora; family Felidae; genus Puma; species Puma concolor. The sequence continues at coordinate 314,500 of NC_141681.1, read as the reverse complement.
GGGGCGAGCAGCCCCGGGCCTGGAGGCCCGGGGCGAGCAGCCCCGGGCCTGGAGGCCCGGGGCGAGCAGCCCCGGGCCTGGAGGCCCGGGGCGAGCAGCCCCGGGCCTGGAGGCCCGGGGCGAGCAGCCCCGGGCCTGGAGGCCCGGGGCGAGCAGCCCCGGGCCTGGAGGCCCGGGGCGAGCAGCCCCGGGCCTGGAGGCCCGGGGCGAGCAGCCCCGGGCCTGGAGGCCCGGGGCGAGCGGGGCACTTCCCTTTCTGGGTCTCCAATGCCTCGGACCTTAGCGGGGAATCTCTGCACTGAGTCCCTAGGGTCTGGAGGCTGTTTCGGGTCCTGTGAACCCTTTCTCTCAGGTACAGGGAGCGGCTTCACCCACGGTGAGCCAAGGTAATGACTCAGGGCTTGGATGCCGTGTCTCGTAGCAGGTGTTTGGGATTCTGTGTTTCCCTACTCTCGGACCTAACCCCGGCATTTCTGGGCCGAGAGGAAGGTTTTGTTTCCTTTTCGGAGTCAGGCATCTGTCTCCTTGGGATTTTGTGCTCGCTGCATAGCCCCTGGAGGGGCTGCTTGGGATTCTGTGTCTCCCACTTCTCCAACATTCCCCGTAAGGTTCTCAGCTTAGACCCCATGGACTGGAGGCTGTGTGGGATACTCTGACCCGTTCCTCTCGGGTACAGGCAGAGGCTTCAGGCATGATTAGCCATGGTAAGAGACAGCCCCGGGCGAGGAGGCCCGGGGCGAGCAGCCCCGGGCCTGGAGGCCCGGGGCGAGCAGCCCCGGGCGAGGAGGCCCGGGGCGAGCAGCCCCGGGCCTGGAGGCCCGGGGCGAGCAGCCCCGGGCCTGGAGGCCCGGGGCGAGCAGCCCCGGGCGAGGAGGCCCGGGGCGAGCAGCCCCGGGCCTGGAGGCCCGGGGCGAGCAGCCCCGGGCCTGGAGGCCCGGGGCGAGCAGCCCCGGGCCTGGAGGCCCGGGGCGAGCAGCCCCGGGCCTGGAGGCCCGGGGCGAGCAGCCCCGGGCCTGGAGGCCCGGGGCGAGCAGCCCCGGGCCTGGAGGCCCGGGGCGAGCAGCCCCGGGCCTGGAGGCCCGGGGCGAGCAGCCCCGGGCCTGGAGGCCCGGGGCGAGCAGCCCCGGGCCTGGAGGCCCGGGGCGAGCAGCCCCGGGCCTGGAGGCCCGGGGCGAGCAGCCCCGGGCCTGGAGGCCCGGGGCGAGCAGCCCCGGGCCTGGAGGCCCGGGGCGAGCAGCCCCGGGCCTGGAGGCCCGGGGCGAGCGGGGCACTTCCCTTTCTGGGTCTCCAATGCCTCGGACCTTTGCGGGGAATCTCTGCACTGAGTCCCCAGGGTCTGGAGGCTGTTTCGGGTCCTGTGAACCCTTTCTCTTAGGTACAGGGAACGGCTTCACCCACGGTGAGCCAAGGTAATGACTCAGGGCTTGGATGCCGTGTCTCGTAGCAGGTGTTTGGGATTCTGTGTTTCCCTACTCTCGGACCTAACCCCGGCATTTCTGGGCCGAGAGGAAGGGTTTGTTTCCTTTTCGGAGTCAGGCATCTGTCTCCTTGGGATTTTGTGCTCGCTGCATAGCCCCTGGAGGGGCTGCTTGGGATTCTGTGTCTCCCACTTCTCCAACATTCCCCGTAAGGTTCTCAGCTTAGACCCCATGGACTGGAGGCTGTGTGGGATACTCTGACCCGTTCCTCTCGGGTACAGGCAGAGGCTTCAGGCATGATTAGCAATGGTAAGAGACAGCCCAGGGCGAGGAGGCCCGGGGCGAGCAGCCCCGGGCGAGGAGTCCCGGGGCGAGCAGCCCAGGGCGAGGAGGCCCGGGGCGAGCAGCCCCGGGCGAGGAGGCCCGGGGCGAGCAGCCCCGGGCGAGGAGGCCCGGGGCGAGCAGCCCCGGGCGAGGAGGCCCGGGGCGAGCAGCCCCGGGCCTGGAGGCCCGGGGCGAGCAGCCCCGGGCCTGGCGGCCCGGGGCGAGCAGCCCCGGGCCTGGAGGCCCGGGGCGAGCAGCCCCGGGCCTGGAGGCCCGGGGCGAGCAGCCCCGGGCCTGGAGGCCCGGGGCGAGCAGCCCCGGGCGAGGAGGCCCGGGGCGAGCAGCCCCGGGCCTGGAGGCCCGGGGCGAGCAGCCCCGGGCCTGGAGGCCCGGGGCGAGCAGCCCCGGGCCTGGAGGCCCGGGGCGAGCAGCCCCGGGCCTGGAGGCCCGGGGCGAGCAGCCCCGGGCCTGGAGGCCCGGGGCGAGCAGCCCCGGGCCTGGAGGCCCGGGGCGAGCAGCCCCGGGCCTGGAGGCCCGGGGCGAGCAGCCCCGGGCCTGGAGGCCCGGGGCGAGCAGCCCCGGGCCTGGAGGCCCGGGGCGAGCAGCCCCGGGCCTGGAGGCCCGGGGCGAGCAGCCCCGGGCCTGGAGGCCCGGGGCGAGCAGCCCCGGGCCTGGAGGCCCGGGGCGAGCAGCCCCGGGCCTGGAGGCCCGGGGCGAGCAGCCCCGGGCCTGGAGGCCCGGGGCGAGCAGCCCCGGGCCTGGAGGCCCGGGGCGAGCGGGGCACTTCCCTTTCTGGGTCTCCAATGCCTCGGACCTTTGCGGGGAATCTCTGCACTGAGTCCCCAGGGTCTGGAGGCTGTTTCGGGTCCTGTGAACCCTTTCTCTCAGGTACAGGGAGCGGCTTCACCCACGGTGAGCGAAGGTAATGACTCAGGGCTGGATGCCGTGTCTCGTAGCAGGTGTTTGGGATTCTGTGTTTCCCTACTCTCGGACCTAACCCCGGGATTTCTGGGCCGAGAGGAAGGGTTTGTTTCCTTTTCGGAGTCAGGCATCTGTCTCCTTGGGATTTTGTGCTCGCTGCATAGCCCCTGGAGGGGCTGCTTGGGATTCTGTGTCTCCCACTTCTCCAACATTCCCCGTAAGGTTCTCAGCTTAGACCCCATGGACTGGAGGCTGTGTGGGATACTCTGACCCGTTCCTCTCGGGTACACGCAGAGGCTTCAGGCATGATTAGCAATGGTAAGAGACAGCCCCGGGCGAGGAGGCCCGGGGCGAGCAGCCCCGGGCGAGGAGGCCCGGGGCGAGCAGCCCCGGGCCTGGAGGCCCGGGGCGAGCAGCCCCGGGCGAGGAGGCCCGGGGCGAGCAGCCCCGGGCGAGGAGGCCCGGGGCGAGCAGCCCCGGGCCTGGAGGCCCGGGGCGAGCAGCCCCGGGCGAGGAGGCCCGGGGCGAGCAGCCCCGGGCCTGGAGGCCCGGGGCGAGCAGCCCCGGGCGAGGAGGCCCGGGGCGAGCAGCCCCGGGCGAGGAGGCCCGGGGCGAGCAGCCCCGGGCCTGGAGGCCCGGGGCGAGCAGCCCCGGGCGAGGAGGCCCGGGGCGAGCAGCCCCGGGCCTGGAGGCCCGGGGCGAGCAGCCCCGGGCCTGGAGGCCCGGGGCGAGCAGCCCCGGGCGAGGAGGCCCGGGGCGAGCAGCCCCGGGCGAGGAGGCCCGGGGCGAGCAGCCCCGGGCGAGGAGGCCCGGGGCGAGCAGCCCCGGGCGAGGAGGCCCGGGGCGAGCAGCCCCGGGCCTGGAGGCCCGGGGCGAGCAGCCCCGGGCCTGGAGGCCCGGGGCGAGCAGCCCCGGGCCTGGAGGCCCGGGGCGAGCAGCCCCGGGCCTGGAGGCCCGGGGCGAGCAGCCCCGGGCCTGGAGGCCCGGGGCGAGCAGCCCCGGGCCTGGAGGCCCGGGGCGAGCAGCCCCGGGCCTGGAGGCCCGGGGCGAGCAGCCCCGGGCCTGGAGGCCCGGGGCGAGCAGCCCCGGGCCTGGAGGCCCGGGGCGAGCAGCCCCGGGCCTGGAGGCCCGGGGCGAGCAGCCCCGGGCCTGGAGGCCCGGGGCGAGCAGCCCCGGGCCTGGAGGCCCGGGGCGAGCAGCCCCGGGCCTGGAGGCCCGGGGCGAGCAGCCCCGGGCCTGGAGGCCCGGGGCGAGCAGCCCCGGGCCTGGAGGCCCGGGGCGAGCAGCCCCGGGCCTGGAGGCCCGGGGCGAGCAGCCCCGGGCCTGGAGGCCCGGGGCGAGCAGCCCCGGGCCTGGAGGCCCGGGGCGAGCAGCCCCGGGCCTGGAGGCCCGGGGCGAGCAGCCCCGGGCCTGGAGGCCCGGGGCGAGCAGCCCCGGGCCTGGAGGCCCGGGGCGAGCAGCCCCGGGCCTGGAGGCCCGGGGCGAGCAGCCCCGGGCCTGGAGGCCCGGGGCGAGCAGCCCCGGGCCTGGAGGCCCGGGGCGAGCAGCCCCGGGCCTGGAGGCCCGGGGCGAGCAGCCCCGGGCCTGGAGGCCCGGGGCGAGCAGCCCCGGGCCTGGAGGCCCGGGGCGAGCAGCCCCGGGCCTGGAGGCCCGGGGCGAGCAGCCCCGGGCCTGGAGGCCCGGGGCGAGCAGCCCCGGGCCTGGAGGCCCGGGGCGAGCAGCCCCGGGCCTGGAGGCCCGGGGCGAGCAGCCCCGGGCCTGGAGGCCCGGGGCGAGCAGCCCCGGGCCTGGAGGCCCGGGGCGAGCAGCCCCGGGCCTGGAGGCCCGGGGCGAGCAGCCCCGGGCCTGGAGGCCCGGGGCGAGCAGCCCCGGGCCTGGAGGCCCGGGGCGAGCAGCCCCGGGCCTGGAGGCCCGGGGCGAGCAGCCCCGGGCCTGGAGGCCCGGGGCGAGCAGCCCCGGGCCTGGAGGCCCGGGGCGAGCAGCCCCGGGCCTGGAGGCCCGGGGCGAGCAGCCCCGGGCCTGGAGGCCCGGGGCGAGCAGCCCCGGGCCTGGAGGCCCGGGGCGAGCAGCCCCGGGCCTGGAGGCCCGGGGCGAGCAGCCCCGGGCCTGGAGGCCCGGGGCGAGCAGCCCCGGGCCTGGAGGCCCGGGGCGAGCAGCCCCGGGCCTGGAGGCCCGGGGCGAGCAGCCCCGGGCCTGGAGGCCCGGGGCGAGCAGCCCCGGGCCTGGAGGCCCGGGGCGAGCAGCCCCGGGCCTGGAGGCCCGGGGCGAGCAGCCCCGGGCCTGGAGGCCCGGGGCGAGCAGCCCCGGGCCTGGAGGCCCGGGGCGAGCAGCCCCGGGCCTGGAGGCCCGGGGCGAGCAGCCCCGGGCCTGGAGGCCCGGGGCGAGCAGCCCCGGGCCTGGAGGCCCGGGGCGAGCGGGGCACTTCCCATTCTGGGTCTCCAATGCCTCGGACCTTTGCGGGGAATCTCTGCACTGAGTCCCCAGGGTCTGGAGGCTGTTTCGGGTCCTGTGAACCCTTTCTCTCAGGTACAGGGAGCGGCTTCACCCACGGTGAGACAAGGTAATGACTCAGGGCTTGGATGCCGTGTCTCGTAGCAGGTTTTTGGGATTCTGTGTTTCCCTACTCTCGGACCTAACCCCGGCATTTCTGGGCCGAGAGGAAGGGTTTGTTTCCTTTTCGGAGTCAGGCATCTGTCTCCTTGGGATTTTGTGCTCGCTGCATAGCCCCTGGAGGGGCTGCTTGGGATTCTGTGTCTCCCACTTCTCCAACATTCCCCGTAAGGTTCTCAGCTTAGACCCCATGGACTGGAGGCTGTGTGGGATACTCTGACCCGTTCCTCTCGGGTACAGGCAGAGGCTTCAGGCATGATTAGCCATGGTAAGAGACAGCCCCGGGCGAGGAGGCCCGGGGCGAGCAGCCCCGGGCGAGGAGGCCCGGGGCGAGCAGCCCCGGGCGAGGAGGCCCGGGGCGAGCAGCCCCGGGCGAGGAGGCCCGGGGCGAGCAGCCCCGGGCCTGGAGGCCCGGGGCGAGCAGCCCCGGGCGAGGAGGCCCGGGGCGAGCAGCCCCGGCCTGGAGGCCCGGGGCGAGCAGCCCCGGGCCAGGAGGCCCGGGGCGAGCAGCCCCGGGCCTGGAGGCCCGGGGCGAGCAGCCCCGGGCCTGGAGGCCCGGGGCGAGCAGCCCCGGGCCTGGAGGCCCGGGGCGAGCAGCCCCGGGCCTGGAGGCCCGCGGCGAGCAGCCCCGGGCCTGGAGGCCCGCGGCGAGCAGCCCCGGGCCTGGAGGCCCGGGGCGAGCAGCCCCGGGCCTGGAGGCCCGGGGCGAGCAGCCCCGGGCCTGGAGGCCCGGGGCGAGCAGCCCCGGGCCTGGAGGCCCGCGGCGAGCAGCCCCGGGCCTGGAGGCCCGCGGCGAGCAGCCCCGGGCCTGGAGGCCCGCGGCGAGCAGCCCCGGGCCTGGAGGCCCGCGGCGAGCAGCCCCGGGCCTGGAGGCCCGGGGCGAGCGGGGCACTTCCCTTTCTGGGTCTCCAATGCCTCGGACCTTTGCGGGGAATCTCTGCACTGAGTCCCCAGGGTCTGGAGGCTGTTTCGGGTCCTGTGAACCCTTTCTCTCAGGTACAGGGAGCGGCTTCACCCACGGTGAGCCAAGGTAATGACTCAGGGCTTGGATGCCGTGTCTCGTAGCAGGTGTTTGGGATTCTGTGTTTCCCTACTCTCGGACCTAACCCCGGCATTTCTGGGCCGAGAGGAAGGGTTTGTTTCCTTTTCGGAGTCAGGCATCTGTCTCCTTGGGATTTTTGCTCGCTGCATAGCCCCTGGAGGGGCTGCTTGGGATTCTGTGTCTCCCACTTCTCCAACATTCCCCGTAAGGTTCTCAGCTTAGACCCCATGGACTGGAGGCTGTGTGGGATACTCTGACCCGTTCCTCTCGGGTACAGGCAGAGGCTTCAGGCATGATTAGCAATGGTAAGAGACAGCCCCGGGCGAGGAGGCCCGGGGCGAGCAGCCCCGGGCGAGGAGGCCCGGGGCGAGCAGCCCCGGGCGAGGAGGCCCGGGGCGAGCAGCCCCGGGCGAGGAGGCCCGGGGCGAGCAGCCCCGGGCGAGGAGGCCCGGGGCGAGCAGCCCCGGGCGAGGAGGCCCGGGGCGAGCAGCCCCGGGCGAGGAGGCCCGGGGCGAGCAGCCCCGGGCCTGGAGGCCCGGGGCGAGCAGCCCCGGGCCTGGAGGCCCGGGGCGAGCAGCCCCGGGCGAGGAGGCCCGGGGCGAGCAGCCCCGGGCGAGGAGGCCCGGGGCGAGCAGCCCCGGGCGAGGAGGCCCGGGGCGAGCAGCCCCGGGCGAGGAGGCCCGGGGCGAGCAGCCCCGGGCGAGGAGGCCCGGGGCGAGCAGCCCCGGGCGAGGAGGCCCGGGGCGAGCAGCCCCGGGCGAGGAGGCCCGGGGCGAGCAGCCCCGGGCGAGGAGGCCCGGGGCGAGCAGCCCCGGGCCTGGAGGCCCGGGGCGAGCAGCCCCGGGCCTGGAGGCCCGGGGCGAGCAGCCCCGGGCCTGGAGGCCCGGGGCGAGCAGCCCCGGGCCTGGAGGCCCGGGGCGAGCAGCCCCGGGCCTGGAGGCCCGGGGCGAGCAGCCCCGGGCCTGGAGGCCCGGGGCGAGCAGCCCCGGGCCTGGAGGCCCGGGGCGAGCAGCCCCGGGCCTGGAGGCCCGGGGCGAGCAGCCCCGGGCCTGGAGGCCCGGGGCGAGCAGCCCCGGGCCTGGAGGCCCGGGGCGAGCAGCCCCGGGCCTGGAGGCCCGGGGCGAGCAGCCCCGGGCCTGGAGGCCCGGGGCGAGCAGCCCCGGGCCTGGAGGCCCGGGGCGAGCAGCCCCGGGCCTGGAGGCCCGGGGCGAGCAGCCCCGGGCCTGGAGGCCCGGGGCGAGCAGCCCCGGGCCTGGAGGCCCGGGGCGAGCAGCCCCGGGCCTGGAGGCCCGGGGCGAGCAGCCCCGGGCCTGGAGGCCCGGGGCGAGCAGCCCCGGGCCTGGAGGCCCGGGGCGAGCAGCCCCGGGCCTGGAGGCCCGGGGCGAGCAGCCCCGGGCCTGGAGGCCCGGGGCGAGCAGCCCCGGGCCTGGAGGCCCGGGGCGAGCAGCCCCGGGCCTGGAGGCCCGGGGCGAGCAGCCCCGGGCCTGGAGGCCCGGGGCGAGCAGCCCCGGGCCTGGAGGCCCGGGGCGAGCAGCCCCGGGCCTGGAGGCCCGGGGCGAGCAGCCCCGGGCCTGGAGGCCCGGGGCGAGCAGCCCCGGGCCTGGAGGCCCGGGGCGAGCAGCCCCGGGCCTGGAGGCCCGGGGCGAGCAGCCCCGGGCCTGGAGGCCCGGGGCGAGCAGCCCCGGGCCTGGAGGCCCGGGGCGAGCAGCCCCGGGCCTGGAGGCCCGGGGCGAGCAGCCCCGGGCCTGGAGGCCCGGGGCGAGCAGCCCCGGGCCTGGAGGCCCGGGGCGAGCAGCCCCGGGCCTGGAGGCCCGGGGCGAGCAGCCCCGGGCCTGGAGGCCCGGGGCGAGCAGCCCCGGGCCTGGAGGCCCGGGGCGAGCAGCCCCGGGCCTGGAGGCCCGGGGCGAGCAGCCCCGGGCCTGGAGGCCCGGGGCGAGCAGCCCCGGGCCTGGAGGCCCGGGGCGAGCAGCCCCGGGCCTGGAGGCCCGGGGCGAGCAGCCCCGGGCCTGGAGGCCCGGGGCGAGCAGCCCCGGGCCTGGAGGCCCGGGGCGAGCAGCCCCGGGCCTGGAGGCCCGGGGCGAGCGGGGCACTTCCCTTTCTTGGTCTCCAATGCCTCGGACCTTTGCGGGGAATCTCTGCACTGAGTCCCTAGGGTCTGGAGGCTGTTTCGGGTCCTGTGAACCCTTTCTCTCAGGTACAGGGAGCGGCTTCACCCACGGTGAGCCAAGGTAATGACTCAGGGCTTGGATGCCGTGTCTCGTAGCAGGTGTTTGGGATTCTGTGTTTCCCTACTCTCGGACCTAACCCCGGGATTTCTGGGCCGAGAGGAAGGGTTTGTTTCCTTTTCGGAGTCAGGCATCTGTCTCCTTGGGATTTTGTGCTCGCTGCATAGCCCCTGGAGGGGCTGCTTGGGATTCTGTGTCTCCCACTTCTCCAACATTCCCCGTAAGGTTCTCAGCTTAGACCCCATGGACTGGAGGCTGTGTGGGATACTCTGACCCATTCCTCTCGGGTACAGGCAGAGGCTTCAGGCATGATTAGCCATGGTAAGAGACAGCCCCGGGCGAGGAGGCCCGGGGCGAGCAGCCCCGGGCGAGGAGGCCCGGGGCGAGCAGCCCCGGGCGAGGAGGCCCGGGGCGAGCAGCCCCGGGCGAGGAGGCCCGGGGCGAGCAGCCCCGGGCCTGGAGGCCCGGGGCGAGCAGCCCCGGGCGAGGAGGCCCGGGGCGAGCAGCCCCGGGCGAGGAGGCCCGGGGCGAGCAGCCCCGGGCGAGGAGGCCCGGGGCGAGCAGCCCCGGGCGAGGAGGCCCGGGGCGAGCAGCCCCGGGCGAGGAGGCCCGGGGCGAGCAGCCCCGGGCGAGGAGGCCCGGGGCGAGCAGCCCCGGGCCTGGAGGCCCGGGGCGAGCAGCCCCGGGCCTGGAGGCCCGGGGCGAGCAGCCCCGGGCGAGGAGGCCCGGGGCGAGCAGCCCCGGGCCTGGAGGCCCGGGGCGAGCAGCCCCGGGCCTGGAGGCCCGGGGCGAGCAGCCCCGGGCCTGGAGGCCCGGGGCGAGCAGCCCCGGGCCTGGAGGCCCGGGGCGAGCAGCCCCGGGCCTGGAGGCCCGGGGCGAGCAGCCCCGGGCCTGGAGGCCCGGGGCGAGCAGCCCCGGGCCTGGAGGCCCGGGGCGAGCAGCCCCGGGCCTGGAGGCCCGGGGCGAGCAGCCCCGGGCCTGGAGGCCCGGGGCGAGCAGCCCCGGGCCTGGAGGCCCGGGGCGAGCAGCCCCGGGCCTGGAGGCCCGGGGCGAGCAGCCCCGGGCCTGGAGGCCCGGGGCGAGCAGCCCCGGGCCTGGAGGCCCGGGGCGAGCAGCCCCGGGCCTGGAGGCCCGGGGCGAGCAGCCCCGGGCCTGGAGGCCCGGGGCGAGCGGGGCACTTCCCTTTCTGGGTCTCCAATGCCTCGGACCTTTGCGGGGAATCTCTGCACTGAGTCCCCAGGGTCTGGAGGCTGTTTCGGGTCCTGTGAACCCTTTCTCTTAGGTACAGGGAACGGCTTCACCCACGGTGAGCCAAGGTAATGACTCAGGGCTTGGATGCCGTGTCTCGTAGCAGGTGTTTGGGATTCTGTGTTTCCCTACTCTCGGACCTAACCCCGGCATTTCTGGGCCGAGAGGAAGGGTTTGTTTCCTTTTCGGAGTCAGGCATCTGTCTCCTTGGGATTTTGTGCTCGCTGCATAGCCCCTGGAGGGGCTGCTTGGGATTCTGTGTCTCCCACTTCTCCAACATTCCCCGTAAGGTTCTCAGCTTAGACCCCATGGACTGGAGGCTGTGTGGGATACTCTGACCCGTTCCTCTCGGGTACAGGCAGAGGCTTCAGGCATGATTAGCAATGGTAAGAGACAGCCCCGGGCGAGGAGGCCCGGGGCGAGCAGCCCCGGGCGAGGAGGCCCGGGGCGAGCAGCCCCGGGCGAGGAGGCCCGGGGCGAGCAGCCCCGGGCGAGGAGGCCCGGGGCGAGCAGCCCCGGGCGAGGAGGCCCGGGGCGAGCAGCCCCGGGCGAGGAGGCCCGGGGCGAGCAGCCCCGGGCCTGGAGGCCCGGGGCGAGCAGCCCCGGGCCTGGAGGCCCGGGGCGAGCAGCCCCGGGCGAGGAGGCCCGGGGCGAGCAGCCCCGGGCCTGGAGGCCCGGGGCGAGCAGCCCCGGGCCTGGAGGCCCGGGGCGAGCAGCCCCGGGCCTGGAGGCCCGGGGCGAGCAGCCCCGGGCCTGGAGGCCCGGGGCGAGCAGCCCCGGGCCTGGAGGCCCGGGGCGAGCAGCCCCGGGCCTGGAGGCCCGGGGCGAGCAGCCCCGGGCCTGGAGGCCCGGGGCGAGCAGCCCCGGGCCTGGAGGCCCGGGGCGAGCAGCCCCGGGCCTGGAGGCCCGGGGCGAGCAGCCCCGGGCCTGGAGGCCCGGGGCGAGCAGCCCCGGGCCTGGAGGCCCGGGGCGAGCAGCCCCGGGCCTGGAGGCCCGGGGCGAGCGGGGCACTTCCCTTTCTGGGTCTCCAATGCCTCGGACCTTTGCGGGGAATCTCTGCACTGAGTCCCCAGGGTCTGGAGGCTGTTTCGGGTCCTGTGAACCCTTTCTCTTAGGTACAGGGAACGGCTTCACCCACGGTGAGCCAAGGTAATGACTCAGGGCTTGGATGCCGTGTCTCGTAGCAGGTGTTTGGGATTCTGTGTTTCCCTACTCTCGGACCTAACCCCGGCATTTCTGGGCCGAGAGGAAGGGTTTGTTTCCTTTTCGGAGTCAGGCATCTGTCTCCTTGGGATTTTGTGCTCGCTGCATAGCCCCTGGAGGGGCTGCTTGGGATTCTGTGTCTCCCACTTCTCCAACATTCCCCGTAAGGTTCTCAGCTTAGACCCCATGGACTGGAGGCTGTGTGGGATACTCTGACCCGTTCCTCTCGGGTACAGGCAGAGGCTTCAGGCATGATTAGCAATGGTAAGAGACAGCCCCGGGCGAGGAGGCCCGGGGCGAGCAGCCCCGGGCGAGGAGGCCCGGGGCGAGCAGCCCCGGGCGAGGAGGCCCGGGGCGAGCAGCCCCGGGCGAGGAGGCCCGGGGCGAGCAGCCCCGGGCGAGGAGGCCCGGGGCGAGCAGCCCCGGGCGAGGAGGCCCGGGGCGAGCAGCCCCGGGCCTGGAGGCCCGGGGCGAGCAGCCCCGGGCCTGGAGGCCCGGGGCGAGCAGCCCCGGGCGAGGAGGCCCGGGGCGAGCAGCCCCGGGCGAGGAGGCCCGGGGCGAGCAGCCCCGGGCCTGGAGGCCCGGGGCGAGCAGCCCCGGGCCTGGAGGCCCGGGGCGAGCAGCCCCGGGCCTGGAGGCCCGGGGCGAGCAGCCCCGGGCCTGGAGGCCCGGGGCGAGCAGCCCCGGGCCTGGAGGCCCGGGGCGAGCAGCCCCGGGCCTGGAGGCCCGGGGCGAGCAGCCCCGGGCCTGGAGGCCCGGGGCGAGCAGCCCCGGGCCTGGAGGCCCGGGGCGAGCAGCCCCGGGCCTGGAGGCCCGGGGCGAGCGGGGCACTTCCCTTTCTGGGTCTCCAATGCCTCGGACCTTTGCGGGGAATCTCTGCACTGAGTCCCTAGGGTCTGGAGGCTGTTTCGGGTCCTGTGAACCCTTTCTCTCAGGTACAGGGAGCGGCTTCACCCACGGTGAGCCAAGGTAATGACTCAGGGCTTGGATGCCGTGTCTCGTAGCAGGTGTTTGGGATTCTGTGTTTCCCTACTCTCGGACCTAACCCCGGCATTTCTGGGCCGAGAGGAAGGGTTTGTTTCCTTTTCGGAGTCAGGCATCTGTCTCCTTGGGATTTTGTGCTCGCTGCATAGCCCCTGGAGGGGCTGCTTGGGATTCTGTGTCTCCCACTTCTCCAACATTCCCCGTAAGGTTCTCAGCTTAGACCCCATGGACTGGAGGCTGTGTGGGATACTCTGACCCGTTCCTCTCGGGTACAGGCAGAGGCTTCAGGCATGATTAGCCATGGTAAGAGACAGCCCCGGGCGAGGAGGCCCGGGGCGAGCAGCCCCGGGCGAGGAGGCCCGGGGCGAGCAGCCCCGGGCCTGGAGGCCCGGGGCGAGCAGCCCCGGGCTAGGAGGCCCGGGGCGAGCAGCCCCGGGCCTGGAGGCCCGGGGCGAGCAGCCCCGGGCCTGGAGGCCCGGGGCGAGCAGCCCCGGGCCTGGAGGCCCGGGGCGAGCAGCCCCGGGCGAGGAGGCCCGGGGCGAGCAGCCCCGGGCCTGGAGGCCCGGGGCGAGCAGCCCCGGGCCTGGAGGCCCGGGGCGAGCAGCCCCGGGCCTGGAGGCCCGGGGCGAGCAGCCCCGGGCCTGGAGGCCCGGGGCGAGCAGCCCCGGGCCTGGAGGCCCGGGGCGAGCAGCCCCGGGCCTGGAGGCCCGGGGCGAGCAGCCCCGGGCCTGGAGGCCCGGGGCGAGCAGCCCCGGGCCTGGAGGCCCGGGGCGAGCAGCCCCGGGCCTGGAGGCCCGGGGCGAGCAGCCCCGGGCCTGGAGGCCCGGGGCGAGCAGCCCCGGGCCTGGAGGCCCGGGGCGAGCAGCCCCGGGCCTGGAGGCCCGGGGCGAGCGGGGCACTTCCCTTTCTGGGTCTCCAATGCCTCGGACCTTTGCGGGGAATCTCTGCACTGAGTCCCCAGGGTCTGGAGGCTGTTTCGGGTCCTGTGAACCCTTTCTCTTAGGTACAGGGAACGGCTTCACCCACGGTGAGCCAAGGTAATGACTCAGGGCTTGGATGCCGTGTCTCGTAGCAGGTGTTTGGGATTCTGTGTTTCCCTACTCTCGGACCTAACCCCGGCATTTCTGGGCCGAGAGGAAGGGTTTGTTTCCTTTTCGGAGTCAGGCATCTGTCTCCTTGGGATTTTGTGCTCGCTGCATAGCCCCTGGAGGGGCTGCTTGGGATTCTGTGTCTCCCACTTCTCCAACATTCCCCGTAAGGTTCTCAGCTTAGACCCCATGGACTGGAGGCTGTGTGGGATACTCTGACCCGTTCCTCTCGGGTACAGGCAGAGGCTTCAGGCATGATTAGCAATGGTAAGAGACAGCCCAGGGCGAGGAGGCCCGGGGCGAGCAGCCCCGGGCGAGGAGTCCCGGGGCGAGCAGCCCAGGGCGAGGAGGCCCGGGGCGAGCAGCCCCGGGCGAGGAGGCCCGGGGCGAGCAGCCCCGGGCGAGGAGGCCCGGGGCGAGCAGCCCCGGGCGAGGAGGCCCGGGGCGAGCAGCCCCGGGCCTGGCGGCCCGGGGCGAGCAGCCCCGGGCCTGGCGGCCCGGGGCGAGCAGCCCCGGGCCTGGAGGCCCGGGGCGAGCAGCCCCGGGCCTGGAGGCCCGGGGCGAGCAGCCCCGGGCCTGGAGGCCCGGGGCGAGCAGCCCCGGGCCTGGAGGCCCGGGGCGAGCAGCCCCGGGCGAGGAGGCCCGGGGCGAGCAGCCCCGGGCCTGGAGGCCCGGGGCGAGCAGCCCCGGGCCTGGAGGCCCGGGGCGAGCAGCCCCGGGCCTGGAGGCCCTGTGCGAGCAGCCCCGGGCCTGGAGGCCCGGGGCGAGCAGCCCCGGGCCTGGAGGCCCGGGGCGAGCAGCCCCGGGCCTGGAGGCCCGGGGCGAGCAGCCCCGGGCCTGGAGGCCCGGGGCGAGCAGCCCCGGGCCTGGAGGCCCGGGGCGAGCAGCCCCGGGCCTGGAGGCCCGGGGCGAGCGGGGCACTTCCCTTTCTGGGTCTCCAATGCCTCGGACCTTTGCGGGGAATCTCTGCACTGAGTCCCCAGGGTCTGGAGGCTGTTTCGGGTCCTGTGAACCCTTTCTCTCAGGTACAGGGAGCGGCTTCACCCACGGTGAGCGAAGGTAATGACTCAGGGCTGGATGCCGTGTCTCGTAGCAGGTGTTTGGGATTCTGTGTTTCCCTACTCTCGGACCTAACCCCGGGATTTCTGGGCCGAGAGGAAGGGTTTGTTTCCTTTTCGGAGTCAGGCATCTGTCTCCTTGGGATTTTGTGCTCGCTGCATAGCCCCTGGAGGGGCTGCTTGGGATTCTGTGTCTCCCACTTCTCCAACATTCCCCGTAAGGTTCTCAGCTTAGACCCCATGGACTGGAGGCTGTGTGGGATACTCTGACCCGTTCCTCTCGGGTACACGCAGAGGCTTCAGGCATGATTAGCAATGGTAAGAGACAGCCCCGGGCGAGGAGGCCCGGGGCGAGCAGCCCCGGGCGAGGAGGCCCGGGGCGAGCAGCCCCGGGCCTGGAGGCCCGGGGCGAGCAGCCCCGGGCGAGGAGGCCCGGGGCGAGCAGCCCCGGGCCTGGAGGCCCGGGGCGAGCAGCCCCGGGCGAGGAGGCCCGGGGCGAGCAGCCCCGGGCGAGGAGGCCCGGGGCGAGCAGCCCCGGGCCTGGAGGCCCGGGGCGAGCAGCCCCGGGCGAGGATGCCCGGGGCGAGCAGCCCCGGGCCTGGAGGCCCGGGGCGAGCAGCCCCGGGCCTGGAGGCCCGGGGCGAGCAGCCCCGGGCCTGGAGGCCCGGGGCGAGCAGCCCCGGGCGAGGAGGCCCGGGGCGAGCAGCCCCGGGCGAGGAGGCCCGGGGCGAGCAGCCCCGGGCCTGGAGGCCCGGGGCGAGCAGCCCCGGGCCTGGAGGCCCGGGGCGAGCAGCCCCGGGCCTGGAGGCCCGGGGCGAGCAGCCCCGGGCCTGGAGGCCCGGGGCGAGCAGCCCCGGGCCTGGAGGCCCGGGGCGAGCAGCCCCGGGCCTGGAGGCCCGGGGCGAGCAGCCCCGGGCCTGGAGGCCCGGGGCGAGCAGCCCCGGGCCTGGAGGCCCGGGGCGAGCAGCCCCGGGCCTGGAGGCCCGGGGCGAGCAGCCCCGGGCCTGGAGGCCCGGGGCGAGCAGCCCCGGGCCTGGAGGCCCGGGGCGAGCAGCCCCGGGCCTGGAGGCCCGGGGCGAGCAGCCCCGGGCCTGGAGGCCCGGGGCGAGCAGCCCCGGGCCTGGAGGCCCGGGGCGAGCAGCCCCGGGCCTGGAGGCCCGGGGCGAGCAGCCCCGGGCCTGGAGGCCCGGGGCGAGCAGCCCCGGGCCTGGAGGCCCGGGGCGAGCAGCCCCGGGCCTGGAGGCCCGGGGCGAGCAGCCCCGGGCCTGGAGGCCCGGGGCGAGCGGGGCACTTCCCTTTCTGGGTCTCCAATGCCTCGGACCTTTGCGGGGAATCTCTGCACTGAGTCCCTAAGGTCTGGAGGCTGTTTCGGGTCCTGTGAACCCTTTCTCTCAGGTACAGGGAGCGGCTTCACCCACGGTGAGCCAAGGTAATGACTCAGGGCTTGGATGCCGTGTCTCGTAGCAGGTGTTTGGGATTCTGTGTTTCCCTACTCTCGGACCTAACCCCGGCATTTCTGGGCCGAGAGGAAGGGTTTGTTTCCTTTTCGGAGTCAGGCATCTGTCTCCTTGGGATTTTGTGCTCGCTGCATAGCCCCTGGAGGGGCTGCTTGGGATTCTGTGTCTCCCACTTCTCCAACATTCCCCGTAAGGTTCTCAGCTTAGACCCCATGGACTGGAGGCTGTGTGGGATACTCTGACCCGTTCCTCTCGGGTACAGGCAGAGGCTTCAGGCATGATTAGCCATGGTAAGAGACAGCCCCGGGCGAGGAGGCCCGGGGCGAGCAGCCCCGGGCGAGGAGGCCCGGGGCGAGCAGCCCCGGGCGAGGAGGCCCGGGGCGAGCAGCCCCGGGCGAGGAGGCCCGGGGCGAGCAGCCCCGGGCGAGGAGGCCCGGGGCGAGCAGCCCCGGGCGAGGAGGCCCGGGGCGAGCAGCCCCGGGCCTGGAGGCCCGGGGCGAGCAGCCCCGGGCGAGGAGGCCCGGGGCGAG
Source organism: Puma concolor (assembly GCF_028749965.1). Taxonomy (NCBI): domain Eukaryota; kingdom Metazoa; phylum Chordata; class Mammalia; order Carnivora; family Felidae; genus Puma; species Puma concolor. The sequence continues at coordinate 298,392 of NC_141681.1, read as the reverse complement.
CAGCCCCGGGCCTGGAGGCCCGGGGCGAGCAGCCCCGGGCGAGGAGGCCCGGGGCGAGCAGCCCCGGGCCTGGAGGCCCGGGGCGAGCAGCCCCGGGCCTGGAGGCCCGGGGCGAGCGGGGCACTTCCCTTTCTGGGTCTCCAATGCCTCGGACCTTTGCGGGGAATCTCTGCACTGAGTCCCTAAGGTCTGGAGGCTGTTTCGGGTCCTGTGAACCCTTTCTCTCAGGTACAGGGAGCGGCTTCACCCACGGTGAGCCAAGGTAATGACTCAGGGCTTGGATGCCGTGTCTCGTAGCAGGTGTTTGGGATTCTGTGTTTCCCTACTCTCGGACCTAACCCCGGCATTTCTGGGCCGAGAGGAAGGGTTTGTTTCCTTTTCGGAGTCAGGCATCTGTCTCCTTGGGATTTTGTGCTCGCTGCATAGCCCCTGGAGGGGCTGCTTGGGATTCTGTGTCTCCCACTTCTCCAACATTCCCCGTAAGGTTCTCAGCTTAGACCCCATGGACTGGAGGCTGTGTGGGATACTCTGACCCGTTCCTCTCGGGTACAGGCAGAGGCTTCAGGCATGATTAGCCATGGTAAGAGACAGCCCCGGGCGAGGAGGCCCGGGGCGAGCAGCCCCGGGCGAGGAGGCCCGGGGCGAGCAGCCCCGGGCGAGGAGGCCCGGGGCGAGCAGCCCCGGGCGAGGAGGCCCGGGGCGAGCAGCCCCGGGCGAGGAGGCCCGGGGCGAGCAGCCCCGGGCCTGGAGGCCCGGGGCGAGCAGCCCCGGGCGAGGAGGCCCGGGGCGAGCAGCCCCGGGCCTGGAGGCCCGGGGCGAGCAGCCCCGGGCGAGGAGGCCCGGGGCGAGCAGCCCCGGGCCTGGAGGCCCGGGGCGAGCAGCCCCGGGCCTGGAGGCCCGGGGCGAGCAGCCCCGGGCCTGGAGGCCCGGGGCGAGCAGCCCCGGGCCTGGAGGCCCGGGGCGAGCGGGGCACTTCCCTTTCTGGGTCTCCAATGCCTCGGACCTTTGCGGGGAATCTCTGTACTGAGTCCCCAGGGTCTGGAGGCTGTTTCGGGTCCTGTGAACCCTTTCTCTCAGGTACAGGGAGCGGCTTCACCCACGGTGAGCCAAGGTAATGACTCAGGGCTTGGATGCCGTGTCTCGTAGCAGGTGTTTGGGATTCTGTGTTTCCCTACTCTCGGACCTAACCCCGGCATTTCTGGGCCGAGAGGAAGGGTTTGTTTCCTTTTCGGAGTCAGGCATCTGTCTCCTTGGGATTTTGTGCTCGCTGCATAGCCCCTGGAGGGGCTGCTTGGGATTCTGTGTCTCCCACTTCTCCAACATTCCCCGTAAGGTTCTCAGCTTGGACCCCATGGACTGGAGGCTGTGTGGGATACTCTGACCCGTTCCTCTCGGGTACAGGCAGAGGCTTCAGGCATGATTAGCAATGGTAAGAGACAGCCCCGGGCGAGGAGGCCCGGGGCGAGCAGCCCCGGGCGAGGAGGCCCGGGGCGAGCAGCCCCGGGCCTGGAGGCCCGGGGCGAGCAGCCCCGGGCCTGGAGGCCCGGGGCGAGCAGCCCCGGGCGAGGAGGCCCGGGGCGAGCAGCCCCGGGCGAGGAGGCCCGGGGCGAGCAGCCCCGGGCGAGGAGGCCCGGGGCGAGCAGCCCCGGGCCTGGAGGCCCGGGGCGAGCAGCCCCGGGCGAGGAGGCCCGGGGCGAGCAGCCCCGGGCGAGGAGGCCCGGGGCGAGCAGCCCCGGGCGAGGAGGCCCGGGGCGAGCAGCCCCGGGCGAGGAGGCCCGGGGCGAGCAGCCCCGGGCGAGGAGGCCCGGGGCGAGCAGCCCCGGGCGAGGAGGCCCGGGGCGAGCAGCCCCGGGCGAGGAGGCCCGGGGCGAGCAGCCCCGGGCCTGGAGGCCCGGGGCGAGCAGCCCCGGGCGAGGAGGCCCGGGGCGAGCAGCCCCGGGCCTGGAGGCCCGGGGCGAGCAGCCCCGGGCGAGGAGGCCCGGGGCGAGCAGCCCCGGGCGAGGAGGCCCGGGGCGAGCAGCCCCGGGCGAGGAGGCCCGGGGCGAGCAGCCCCGGGCCTGGAGGCCCGGGGCGAGCAGCCCCGGGCGAGGAGGCCCGGGGCGAGCAGCCCCGGGCCTGGAGGCCCGGGGCGAGCAGCCCCGGGCGAGGAGGCCCGGGGCGAGCAGCCCCGGGCCTGGAGGCCCGGGGCGAGCAGCCCCGGGCCTGGAGGCCCGGGGCGAGCAGCCCCGGGCCTGGAGGCCCGGGGCGAGCAGCCCCGGGCCTGGAGGCCCGGGGCGAGCAGCCCCGGGCCTGGAGGCCCGGGGCGAGCAGCCCCGGGCCTGGAGGCCCGGGGCGAGCAGCCCCGGGCCTGGAGGCCCGGGGCGAGCTGCCCCGGGCCTGGAGGCCCGGGGCGAGCAGCCCCGGGCCTGGAGGCCCGGGGCGAGCAGCCCCGGGCCTGGAGGCCCGGGGCGAGCAGCCCCGGGCCTGGAGGCCCGGGGCGAGCAGCCCCGGGCCTGGAGGCCCGGGGCGAGCAGCCCCGGGCCTGGAGGCCCGGGGCGAGCAGCCCCGGGCCTGGAGGCCCGGGGCGAGCAGCCCCGGGCCTGGAGGCCCGGGGCGAGCAGCCCCGGGCCTGGAGGCCCGGGGCGAGCAGCCCCGGGCCTGGAGGCCCGGGGCGAGCAGCCCCGGGCCTGGAGGCCCGGGGCGAGCAGCCCCGGGCCTGGAGGCCCGGGGCGAGCAGCCCCGGGCCTGGAGGCCCGGGGCGAGCAGCCCCGGGCCTGGAGGCCCGGGGCGAGCAGCCCCGGGCCTGGAGGCCCGGGGCGAGCGGGGCACTTCCCTTTCTGGGTCTCCAATGCCTCGGACCTTTGCGGGGAATCTCTGTACTGAGTCCCCAGGGTCTGGAGGCTGTTTCGGGTCCTGTGAACCCTTTCTCTCAGGTACAGGGAGCGGCTTCACCCACGGTGAGCCAAGGTAATGACTCAGGGCTTGGATGCCGTGTCTCGTAGCAGGTGTTTGGGATTCTGTGTTTCCCTACTCTCGGACCTAACCCCGGCATTTCTGGGCCGAGAGGAAGGGTTTGTTTCCTTTTCGGAGTCAGGCATCTGTCTCCTTGGGATTTTGTGCTCGCTGCATAGCCCCTGGAGGGGCTGCTTGGGATTCTGTGTCTCCCACTTCTCCAACATTCCCCGTAAGGTTCTCAGCTTAGACCCCATGGACTGGAGGCTGTGTGGGATACTCTGACCCGTTCCTCTCGGGTACAGGCAGAGGCTTCAGGCATGATTAGCAATGGTAAGAGACAGCCCCGGGCGAGGAGGCCCGGGGCGAGCAGCCCCGGGCGAGGAGGCCCGGGGCGAGCAGCCCCGGGCGAGGAGGCCCGGGGCGAGCAGCCCCGGGCGAGGAGGCCCGGGGCGAGCAGCCCCGGGCGAGGAGGCCCGGGGCGAGCAGCCCCGGGCGAGGAGGCCCGGGGCGAGCAGCCCCGGGCGAGGAGGCCCGGGGCGAGCAGCCCCGGGCGAGGAGGCCCGGGGCGAGCAGCCCCGGGCGAGGAGGCCCGGGGCGAGCAGCCCCGGGCGAGGAGGCCCGGGGCGAGCAGCCCCGGGCGAGGAGGCCCGGGGCGAGCAGCCCCGGGCGAGGAGGCCCGGGGCGAGCAGCCCCGGGCGAGGAGGCCCGGGGCGAGCAGCCCCGGGCCTGGAGGCCCGGGGCGAGCAGCCCCGGGCCTGGAGGCCCGGGGCGAGCAGCCCCGGGCCTGGAGGCCCGGGGCGAGCAGCCCCGGGCCTGGAGGCCCGGGGCGAGCAGCCCCGGGCCTGGAGGCCCGGGGCGAGCAGCCCCGGGCCTGGAGGCCCGGGGCGAGCAGCCCCGGGCCTGGAGGCCCGGGGCGAGCAGCCCCGGGCCTGGAGGCCCGGGGCGAGCAGCCCCGGGCCTGGAGGCCCGGGGCGAGCAGCCCCGGGCCTGGAGGCCCGGGGCGAGCAGCCCCGGGCCTGGAGGCCCGGGGCGAGCAGCCCCGGGCCTGGAGGCCCGGGGCGAGCAGCCCCGGGCCTGGAGGCCCGGGGCGAGCAGCCCCGGGCCTGGAGGCCCGGGGCGAGCAGCCCCGGGCCTGGAGGCCCGGGGCGAGCAGCCCCGGGCCTGGAGGCCCGGGGCGAGCAGCCCCGGGCCTGGAGGCCCGGGGCGAGCAGCCCCGGGCCTGGAGGCCCGGGGCGAGCAGCCCCGGGCCTGGAGGCCCGGGGCGAGCAGCCCCGGGCCTGGAGGCCCGGGGCGAGCAGCCCCGGGCCTGGAGGCCCGGGGCGAGCAGCCCCGGGCCTGGAGGCCCGGGGCGAGCAGCCCCGGGCCTGGAGGCCCGGGGCGAGCGGGGCACTTCCCATTCTGGGTCTCCAATGCCTCGGACCTTTGCGGGGAATCTCTGCACTGAGTCCCCAGGGTCTGGAGGCTGTTTCGGGTCCTGTGAACCCTTTCTCTCAGGTACAGGGAGCGGCTTCACCCACGGTGAGACAAGGTAATGACTCAGGGCTTGGATGCCGTGTCTCGTAGCAGGTTTTTGGGATTCTGTGTTTCCCTACTCTCGGACCTAACCCCGGCATTTCTGGGCCGAGAGGAAGGGTTTGTTTCCTTTTCGGAGTCAGGCATCTGTCTCCTTGGGATTTTGTGCTCGCTGCATAGCCCCTGGAGGGGCTGCTTGGGATTCTGTGTCTCCCACTTCTCCAACATTCCCCGTAAGGTTCTCAGCTTAGACCCCATGGACTGGAGGCTGTGTGGGATACTCTGACCCGTTCCTCTCGGGTACAGGCAGAGGCTTCAGGCATGATTAGCCATGGTAAGAGACAGCCCCGGGCGAGGAGGCCCGGGGCGAGCAGCCCCGGGCGAGGAGGCCCGGGGCGAGCAGCCCCGGGCGAGGAGGCCCGGGGCGAGCAGCCCCGGGCGAGGAGGCCCGGGGCGAGCAGCCCCGGGCGAGGAGGCCCGGGGCGAGCAGCCCCGGGCGAGGAGGCCCGGGGCGAGCAGCCCCGGGCCTGGAGGCCCGGGGCGAGCAGCCCCGGGCCTGGAGGCCCGGGGCGAGCAGCCCCGGGCCTGGAGGCCCGGGGCGAGCAGCCCCGGGCCTGGAGGCCCGGGGCGAGCAGCCCCGGGCCTGGAGGCCCGGGGCGAGCAGCCCCGGGCGAGGAGGCCCGGGGCGAGCAGCCCCGGGCGAGGAGGCCCGGGGCGAGCAGCCCCGGGCGAGGAGGCCCGGGGCGAGCAGCCCCGGGCGAGGAGGCCCGGGGCGAGCAGCCCCGGGCGAGGAGGCCCGGGGCGAGCAGCCCCGGGCGAGGAGGCCCGGGGCGAGCAGCCCCGGGCCTGGAGGCCCGGGGCGAGCAGCCCCGGGCCTGGAGGCCCGGGGCGAGCAGCCCCGGGCCTGGAGGCCCGGGGCGAGCAGCCCCGGGCCTGGAGGCCCGGGGCGAGCAGCCCCGGGCCTGGAGGCCCGGGGCGAGCAGCCCCGGGCCTGGAGGCCCGGGGCGAGCAGCCCCGGGCCTGGAGGCCCGGGGCGAGCAGCCCCGGGCCTGGAGGCCCGGGGCGAGCAGCCCCGGGCCTGGAGGCCCGGGGCGAGCAGCCCCGGGCCTGGAGGCCCGGGGCGAGCAGCCCCGGGCCTGGAGGCCCGGGGCGAGCAGCCCCGGGCCTGGAGGCCCGGGGCGAGCAGCCCCGGGCCTGGAGGCCCGGGGCGAGCAGCCCCGGGCCTGGAGGCCCGGGGCGAGCAGCCCCGGGCCTGGAGGCCCGGGGCGAGCAGCCCCGGGCCTGGAGGCCCGGGGCGAGCAGCCCCGGGCCTGGAGGCCCGGGGCGAGCAGCCCCGGGCCTGGAGGCCCGGGGCGAGCGGGGCACTTCCCTTTCTGGGTCTCCAATGCCTCGGACCTTTGCGGGGAATCTCTGTACTGAGTCCCCAGGGTCTGGAGGCTGTTTCGGGTCCTGTGAACCCTTTCTCTCAGGTACAGGGAGCGGCTTCACCCACGGTGAGCCAAGGTAAAGACTCAAGGCTTGGATGCCGTGTCTCGTAGCAGGTGTTTGGGATTCTGTGTTTCCCTACTCTCGGACCTAACCCCGGCATTTCTGGGCCGAGAGGAAGGGTTTGTTTCCTTTTCGGAGTCAGGCATCTGTCTCCTTGGGATTTTGTGCTCGCTGCATAGCCCCTGGAGGGGCTGCTTGGGATTCTGTGTCTCCCACTTCTCCAACATTCCCCGTAAGGTTCTCAGCTTAGACCCCATGGACTGGAGGCTGTGTGGGATACTCTGACCCGTTCCTCTCGGGTACAGGCAGAGGCTTCAGGCATGATTAGCAATGGTAAGAGACAGCCCCGGGCGAGGAGGCCCGGGGCGAGCAGCCCCGGGCGAGGAGGCCCGGGGCGAGCAGCCCCGGGCGAGGAGGCCCGGGGCGAGCAGCCCCGGGCGAGGAGGCCCGGGGCGAGCAGCCCCGGGCGAGGAGGCCCGGGGCGAGCAGCCCCGGGCGAGGAGGCCCGGGGCGAGCAGCCCCGGGCCTGGAGGCCCGGGGCGAGCAGCCCCGGGCCTGGAGGCCCGGGGCGAGCAGCCCCGGGCCTGGAGGCCCGGGGCGAGCAGCCCCGGGCCTGGAGGCCCGGGGCGAGCAGCCCCGGGCCTGGAGGCCCGGGGCGAGCAGCCCCGGGCCTGGAGGCCCGGGGCGAGCAGCCCCGGGCCTGGAGGCCCGGGGCGAGCAGCCCCGGGCCTGGAGGCCCGGGGCGAGCAGCCCCGGGCCTGGAGGCCCGGGGCGAGCAGCCCCGGGCCTGGAGGCCCGGGGCGAGCAGCCCCGGGCCTGGAGGCCCGGGGCGAGCAGCCCCGGGCCTGGAGGCCCGGGGCGAGCGGGGCACTTCCCTTTCTGGGTCTCCAATGCCTCGGACCTTTGCGGGGAATCTCTGTACTGAGTCCCCAGGGTCTGGAGGCTGTTTCGGGTCCTGTGAACCCTTTCTCTCAGGTACAGGGAGCGGCTTCACCCACGGTGAGCCAAGGTAATGACTCAGGGCTTGGATGCCGTGTCTCGTAGCAGGTGTTTGGGATTCTGTGTTTCCCTACTCTCGGACCTAACCCCGGCATTTCTGGGCCGAGAGGAAGGGTTTGTTTCCTTTTCGGAGTCAGGCATCTGTCTCCTTGGGATTTTGTGCTCGCTGCATAGCCCCTGGAGGGGCTGCTTGGGATTCTGTGTCTCCCACTTCTCCAACATTCCCCGTAAGGTTCTCAGCTTAGACCCCATGGACTGGAGGCTGTGTGGGATACTCTGACCCGTTCCTCTCGGGTACAGGCAGAGGCTTCAGGCATGATTAGCAATGGTAAGAGACAGCCCCGGGCGAGGAGGCCCGGGGCGAGCAGCCCCGGGCGAGGAGGCCCGGGGCGAGCAGCCCCGGGCGAGGAGGCCCGGGGCGAGCAGCCCCGGGCGAGGAGGCCCGGGGCGAGCAGCCCCGGGCGAGGAGGCCCGGGGCGAGCAGCCCCGGGCGAGGAGGCCCGGGGCGAGCAGCCCCGGGCGAGGAGGCCCGGGGCGAGCAGCCCCGGGCGAGGAGGCCCGGGGCGAGCAGCCCCGGGCGAGGAGGCCCGGGGCGAGCAGCCCCGGGCGAGGAGGCCCGGGGCGAGCAGCCCCGGGCGAGGAGGCCCGGGGCGAGCAGCCCCGGGCGAGGAGGCCCGGGGCGAGCAGCCCCGGGCCTGGAGGCCCGGGGCGAGCAGCCCCGGGCCTGGAGGCCCGGGGCGAGCAGCCCCGGGCCTGGAGGCCCGGGGCGAGCAGCCCCGGGCCTGGAGGCCCGGGGCGAGCAGCCCCGGGCCTGGAGGCCCGGGGCGAGCAGCCCCGGGCCTGGAGGCCCGGGGCGAGCAGCCCCGGGCCTGGAGGCCCGGGGCGAGCAGCCCCGGGCCTGGAGGCCCGGGGCGAGCAGCCCCGGGCCTGGAGGCCCGGGGCGAGCAGCCCCGGGCCTGGAGGCCCGGGGCGAGCAGCCCCGGGCCTGGAGGCCCGGGGCGAGCAGCCCCGGGCCTGGAGGCCCGGGGCGAGCAGCCCCGGGCCTGGAGGCCCGGGGCGAGCAGCCCCGGGCCTGGAGGCCCGGGGCGAGCAGCCCCGGGCCTGGAGGCCCGGGGCGAGCAGCCCCGGGCCTGGAGGCCCGGGGCGAGCAGCCCCGGGCCTGGAGGCCCGGGGCGAGCAGCCCCGGGCCTGGAGGCCCGGGGCGAGCAGCCCCGGGCCTGGAGGCCCGGGGCGAGCGGGGCACTTCCCATTCTGGGTCTCCAATGCCTCGGACCTTTGCGGGGAATCTCTGCACTGAGTCCCCAGGGTCTGGAGGCTGTTTCGGGTCCTGTGAACCCTTTCTCTCAGGTACAGGGAGCGGCTTCACCCACGGTGAGACAAGGTAATGACTCAGGGCTTGGATGCCGTGTCTCGTAGCAGGTTTTTGGGATTCTGTGTTTCCCTACTCTCGGACCTAACCCCGGCATTTCTGGGCCGAGAGGAAGGGTTTGTTTCCTTTTCGGAGTCAGGCATCTGTCTCCTTGGGATTTTGTGCTCGCTGCATAGTCCCTGGAGGGGCTGCTTGGGATTCTGTGTCTCCCACTTCTCCAACATTCCCCGTAAGGTTCTCAGCTTAGACCCCATGGACTGGAGGCTGTGTGGGATACTCTGACCCGTTCCTCTCGGGTACAGGCAGAGGCTTCAGGCATGATTAGCCATGGTAAGAGACAGCCCCGGGCGAGGAGGCCCGGGGCGAGCAGCCCCGGGCGAGGAGGCCCGGGGCGAGCAGCCCCGGGCGAGGAGGCCCGGGGCGAGCAGCCCCGGGCGAGGAGGCCCGGGGCGAGCAGCCCCGGGCGAGGAGGCCCGGGGCGAGCAGCCCCGGGCGAGGAGGCCCGGGGCGAGCAGCCCCGGGCCTGGAGGCCCGGGGCGAGCAGCCCCGGGCCTGGAGGCCCGGGGCGAGCAGCCCCGGGCCTGGAGGCCCGGGGCGAGCAGCCCCGGGCCTGGAGGCCCGGGGCGAGCAGCCCCGGGCGAGGAGGCCCGGGGCGAGCAGCCCCGGGCGAGGAGGCCCGGGGCGAGCAGCCCCGGGCGAGGAGGCCCGGGGCGAGCAGCCCCGGGCGAGGAGGCCCGGGGCGAGCAGCCCCGGGCCTGGAGGCCCGGGGCGAGCAGCCCCGGGCCTGGAGGCCCGGGGCGAGCAGCCCCGGGCCTGGAGGCCCGGGGCGAGCAGCCCCGGGCCTGGAGGCCCGGGGCGAGCAGCCCCGGGCCTGGAGGCCCGGGGCGAGCAGCCCCGGGCCTGGAGGCCCGGGGCGAGCAGCCCCGGGCCTGGAGGCCCGGGGCGAGCAGCCCCGGGCCTGGAGGCCCGGGGCGAGCAGCCCCGGGCCTGGAGGCCCGGGGCGAGCAGCCCCGGGCCTGGAGGCCCGGGGCGAGCAGCCCCGGGCCTGGAGGCCCGGGGCGAGCAGCCCCGGGCCTGGAGGCCCGGGGCGAGCAGCCCCGGGCCTGGAGGCCCGGGGCGAGCAGCCCCGGGCCTGGAGGCCCGGGGCGAGCAGCCCCGGGCCTGGAGGCCCGGGGCGAGCAGCCCCGGGCCTGGAGGCCCGGGGCGAGCAGCCCCGGGCCTGGAGGCCCGGGGCGAGCAGCCCCGGGCCTGGAGGCCCGGGGCGAGCAGCCCCGGGCCTGGAGGCCCGGGGCGAGCAGCCCCGGGCCTGGAGGCCCGGGGCGAGCAGCCCCGGGCCTGGAGGCCCGGGGCGAGCAGCCCCGGGCCTGGAGGCCCGGGGCGAGCAGCCCCGGGCCTGGAGGCCCGGGGCGAGCAGCCCCGGGCCTGGAGGCCCGGGGCGAGCAGCCCCGGGCCTGGAGGCCCGGGGCGAGCAGCCCCGGGCCTGGAGGCCCGGGGCGAGCAGCCCCGGGCCTGGAGGCCCGGGGCGAGCAGCCCCGGGCCTGGAGGCCCGGGGCGAGCAGCCCCGGGCCTGGAGGCCCGGGGCGAGCAGCCCCGGGCCTGGAGGCCCGGGGCGAGCAGCCCCGGGCCTGGAGGCCCGGGGCGAGCAGCCCCGGGCCTGGAGGCCCGGGGCGAGCAGCCCCGGGCCTGGAGGCCCGGGGCGAGCAGCCCCGGGCCTGGAGGCCCGGGGCGAGCAGCCCCGGGCCTGGAGGCCCGGGGCGAGCAGCCCCGGGCCTGGAGGCCCGGGGCGAGCGGGGCACTTCCCTTTCTGGGTCTCCAATGCCTCGGACCTTTGCGGGGAATCTCTGTACTGAGTCCCCAGGGTCTGGAGGCTGTTTCGGGTCCTGTGAACCCTTTCTCTCAGGTACAGGGAGCGGCTTCACCCACGGTGAGCCAAGGTAAAGACTCAAGGCTTGGATGCCGTGTCTCGTAGCAGGTGTTTGGGATTCTGTGTTTCCCTACTCTCGGACCTAACCCCGGCATTTCTGGGCCGAGAGGAAGGGTTTGTTTCCTTTTCGGAGTCAGGCATCTGTCTCCTTGGGATTTTGTGCTCGCTGCATAGCCCCTGGAGGGGCTGCTTGGGATTCTGTGTCTCCCACTTCTCCAACATTCCCCGTAAGGTTCTCAGCTTAGACCCCATGGACTGGAGGCTGTGTGGGATACTCTGACCCGTTCCTCTCGGGTACAGGCAGAGGCTTCAGGCATGATTAGCAATGGTAAGAGACAGCCCCGGGCGAGGAGGCCCGGGGCGAGCAGCCCCGGGCGAGGAGGCCCGGGGCGAGCAGCCCCGGGCGAGGAGGCCCGGGGCGAGCAGCCCCGGGCGAGGAGGCCCGGGGCGAGCAGCCCCGGGCGAGGAGGCCCGGGGCGAGCAGCCCCGGGCGAGGAGGCCCGGGGCGAGCAGCCCCGGGCGAGGAGGCCCGGGGCGAGCAGCCCCGGGCGAGGAGGCCCGGGGCGAGCAGCCCCGGGCGAGGAGGACCGGGGCGAGCAGCCCCGGGCCTGGAGGCCCGGGGCGAGCAGCCCCGGGCCTGGAGGCCCGGGGCGAGCAGCCCCGGGCCTGGAGGCCCGGGGCGAGCAGCCCCGGGCCTGGAGGCCCGGGGCGAGCAGCCCCGGGCCTGGAGGCCCGGGGCGAGCAGCCCCGGGCCTGGAGGCCCGGGGCGAGCAGCCCCGGGCCTGGAGGCCCGGGGCGAGCAGCCCCGGGCCTGGAGGCCCGGGGCGAGCAGCCCCGGGCCTGGAGGCCCGGGGCGAGCAGCCCCGGGCCTGGAGGCCCGGGGCGAGCAGCCCCGGGCCTGGAGGCCCGGGGCGAGCAGCCCCGGGCCTGGAGGCCCGGGGCGAGCGGGGCACTTCCCATTCTGGGTCTCCAATGCCTCGGACCTTTGCGGGGAATCTCTGCACTGAGTCCCCAGGGTCTGGAGGCTGTTCACTGAGTCCCCAGGGTCTGGAGGCTGTTTCGGGTCCTGTGAACCCTTTCTCTCAGGTACAGGGAGCGGCTTCACCCACGGTGAGACAAGGTAATGACTCAGGGCTTGGATGCCGTGTCTCGTAGCAGGTTTTTGGGATTCTGTGTTTCCCTACTCTCGGACCTAACCCCGGCATTTCTGGGCCGAGAGGAAGGGTTTGTTTCCTTTTCGGAGTCAGGCATCTGTCTCCTTGGGATTTTGTGCTCGCTGCATAGCCCCTGGAGGGGCTGCTTGGGATTCTGTGTCTCCCACTTCTCCAACATTCCCCGTAAGGTTCTCAGCTTAGACCCCATGGACTGGAGGCTGTGTGGGATACTCTGACCCGTTCCTCTCGGGTACAGGCAGAGGCTTCAGGCATGATTAGCCATGGTAAGAGACAACCCCGGGCGAGGAGGCCCGGGGCGAGCAGCCCCGGGCGAGGAGGCCCGGGGCGAGCAGCCCCGGGCGAGGAGGCCCGGGGCGAGCAGCCCCGGGCGAGGAGGCCCGGGGCGAGCAGCCCCGGGCGAGGAGGCCCGGGGCGAGCAGCCCCGGGCGAGGAGGCCCGGGGCGAGCAGCCCCGGGCGAGGAGGCCCGGGGCGAGCAGCCCCGGGCGAGGAGGCCCGGGGCGAGCAGCCCCGGGCGAGGAGGCCCGGGGCGAGCAGCCCCGGGCGAGGAGGCCCGGGGCGAGCAGCCCCGGGCCTGGAGGCCCGGGGCGAGCAGCCCCGGGCCTGGAGGCCCGGGGCGAGCAGCCCCGGGCCTGGAGGCCCGGGGCGAGCAGCCCCGGGCGAGGAGGCCCGGGGCGAGCAGCCCCGGGCGAGGAGGCCCGGGGCGAGCAGCCCCGGGCGAGGAGGCCCGGGGCGAGCAGCCCCGGGCGAGGAGGCCCGGGGCGAGCAGCCCCGGGCGAGGAGGCCCGGGGCGAGCAGCCCCGGGCGAGGAGGCCCGGGGCGAGCAGCCCCGGGCGAGGAGGCCCGGGGCGAGCAGCCCCGGGCGAGGAGGCCCGGGGCGAGCAGCCCCGGGCGAGGAGGCCCGGGGCGAGCAGCCCCGGGCCTGGAGGCCCGGGGCGAGCAGCCCCGGGCGAGGAGGCCCGGGGCGAGCAGCCCCGGGCCTGGAGGCCCGGGGCGAGCAGCCCCGGGCGAGGAGGCCCGGGGCGAGCAGCCCCGGGCGAGGAGGCCCGGGGCGAGCAGCCCCGGGCGAGGAGGCCCGGGGCGAGCAGCCCCGGGCCTGGAGGCCCGGGGCGAGCAGCCCCGGGCGAGGAGGCCCGGGGCGAGCAGCCCCGGGCGAGGAGGCCCGGGGCGAGCAGCCCCGGGCCTGGAGGCCCGGGGCGAGCAGCCCCGGGCCTGGAGGCCCGGGGCGAGCAGCCCCGGGCCTGGAGGCCCGGGGCGAGCAGCCCCGGGCCTGGAGGCCCGGGGCGAGCAGCCCCGGGCCTGGAGGCCCGGGGCGAGCAGCCCCGGGCCTGGAGGCCCGGGGCGAGCAGCCCCGGGCCTGGAGGCCCGGGGCGAGCAGCCCCGGGCCTGGAGGCCCGGGGCGAGCAGCCCCGGGCCTGGAGGCCCGGGGCGAGCAGCCCCGGGCCTGGAGGCCCGGGGCGAGCAGCCCCGGGCCTGGAGGCCCGGGGCGAGCAGCCCCGGGCCTGGAGGCCCGGGGCGAGCAGCCCCGGGCCTGGAGGCCCGGGGCGAGCAGCCCCGGGCCTGGAGGCCCGGGGCGAGCAGCCCCGGGCCTGGAGGCCCGGGGCGAGCAGCCCCGGGCCTGGAGGCCCGGGGCGAGCAGCCCCGGGCCTGGAGGCCCGGGGCGAGCAGCCCCGGGCCTGGAGGCCCGGGGCGAGCAGCCCCGGGCCTGGAGGCCCGGGGCGAGCAGCCCCGGGCCTGGAGGCCCGGGGCGAGCAGCCCCGGGCCTGGAGGCCCGGGGCGAGCAGCCCCGGGCCTGGAGGCCCGGGGCGAGCAGCCCCGGGCCTGGAGGCCCGGGGCGAGCAGCCCCGGGCCTGGAGGCCCGGGGCGAGCAGCCCCGGGCCTGGAGGCCCGGGGCGAGCAGCCCCGGGCCTGGAGGCCCGGGGCGAGCAGCCCCGGGCCTGGAGGCCCGGGGCGAGCAGCCCCGGGCCTGGAGGCCCGGGGCGAGCAGCCCCGGGCCTGGAGGCCCGGGGCGAGCAGCCCCGGGCCTGGAGGCCCGGGGCGAGCAGCCCCGGGCCTGGAGGCCCGGGGCGAGCAGCCCCGGGCCTGGAGGCCCGGGGCGAGCAGCCCCGGGCCTGGAGGCCCGGGGCGAGCAGCCCCGGGCCTGGAGGCCCGGGGCGAGCAGCCCCGGGCCTGGAGGCCCGGGGCGAGCAGCCCCGGGCCTGGAGGCCCGGGGCGAGCAGCCCCGGGCCTGGAGGCCCGGGGCGAGCAGCCCCGGGCCTGGAGGCCCGGGGCGAGCAGCCCCGGGCCTGGAGGCCCGGGGCGAGCAGCCCCGGGCCTGGAGGCCCGGGGCGAGCAGCCCCGGGCCTGGAGGCCCGGGGCGAGCAGCCCCGGGCCTGGAGGCCCGGGGCGAGCAGCCCCGGGCCTGGAGGCCCGGGGCGAGCAGCCCCGGGCCTGGAGGCCCGGGGCGAGCAGCCCCGGGCCTGGAGGCCCGGGGCGAGCAGCCCCGGGCCTGGAGGCCCGGGGCGAGCAGCCCCGGGCCTGGAGGCCCGGGGCGAGCAGCCCCGGGCCTGGAGGCCCGGGGCGAGCGGGGCACTTCCCTTTCTGGGTCTCCAATGCCTCGGACCTTTGCGGGGAATCTCTGTACTGAGTCCCCAGGGTCTGGAGGCTGTTTCGGGTCCTGTGAACCCTTTCTCTCAGGTACAGGGAGCGGCTTCACCCACGGTGAGCCAAGGTAAAGACTCAAGGCTTGGATGCCGTGTCTCGTAGCAGGTGTTTGTGGATGCCGTGTCTCGTAGCAGGTGTTTGGGATTCTGTGTTTCCCTACTCTCGGACCTAACCCCGGCATTTCTGGGCCGAGAGGAAGGGTTTGTTTCCTTTTCGGAGTCAGGCATCTGTCTCCTTGGGATTTTGTGCTCGCTGCATAGCCCCTGGAGGGGCTGCTTGGGATTCTGTGTCTCCCACTTCTCCAACATTCCCCGTAAGGTTCTCAGCTTAGACCCCATGGACTGGAGGCTGTGTGGGATACTCTGACCCGTTCCTCTCGGGTACAGGCAGAGGCTTCAGGCATGATTAGCAATGGTAAGAGACAGCCCCGGGCGAGGAGGCCCGGGGCGAGCAGCCCCGGGCGAGGAGGCCCGGGGCGAGCAGCCCCGGGCGAGGAGGCCCGGGGCGAGCAGCCCCGGGCGAGGAGGCCCGGGGCGAGCAGCCCCGGGCGAGGAGGCCCGGGGCGAGCAGCCCCGGGCGAGGAGGCCCGGGGCGAGCAGCCCCGGGCGAGGAGGCCCGGGGCGAGCAGCCCCGGGCCTGGAGGCCCGGGGCGAGCAGCCCCGGGCCTGGAGGCCCGGGGCGAGCAGCCCCGGGCCTGGAGGCCCGGGGCGAGCAGCCCCGGGCCTGGAGGCCCGGGGCGAGCAGCCCCGGGCCTGGAGGCCCGGGGCGAGCAGCCCCGGGCCTGGAGGCCCGGGGCGAGCAGCCCCGGGCCTGGAGGCCCGGGGCGAGCAGCCCCGGGCCTGGAGGCCCGGGGCGAGCGGGGCACTTCCCTTTCTGGGTCTCCAATGCCTCGGACCTTTGCGGGGAATCTCTGTACTGAGTCCCCAGGGTCTGGAGGCTGTTTCGGGTCCTGTGAACCCTTTCTCTCAGGTACAGGGAGCGGCTTCACCCACGGTGAGCCAAGGTAATGACTCAGGGCTTGGATGCCGTGTCTCGTAGCAGGTGTTTGGGATTCTGTGTTTCCCTACTCTCGGACCTAACCCCGGCATTTCTGGGCCGAGAGGAAGGGTTTGTTTCCTTTTCGGAGTCAGGCATCTGTCTCCTTGGGATTTTGTGCTCGCTGCATAGCCCCTGGAGGGGCTGCTTGGGATTCTGTGTCTCCCACTTCTCCAACATTCCCCGTAAGGTTCTCAGCTTAGACCCCATGGACTGGAGGCTGTGTGGGATACTCTGACCCGTTCCTCTCGGGTACAGGCAGAGGCTTCAGGCATGATTAGCAATGGTAAGAGACAGCCCCGGGCGAGGAGGCCCGGGGCGAGCAGCCCCGGGCGAGGAGGCCCGGGGCGAGCAGCCCCGGGCGAGGAGGCCCGGGGCGAGCAGCCCCGGGCGAGGAGGCCCGGGGCGAGCAGCCCCGGGCGAGGAGGCCCGGGGCGAGCAGCCCCGGGCGAGGAGGCCCGGGGCGAGCAGCCCCGGGCGAGGAGGCCCGGGGCGAGCAGCCCCGGGCGAGGAGGCCCGGGGCGAGCAGCCCCGGGCGAGGAGGCCCGGGGCGAGCAGCCCCGGGCGAGGAGGCCCGGGGCGAGCAGCCCCGGGCGAGGAGGCCCGGGGCGAGCAGCCCCGGGCGAGGAGGCCCGGGGCGAGCAGCCCCGGGCCTGGAGGCCCGGGGCGAGCAGCCCCGGGCCTGGAGGCCCGGGGCGAGCAGCCCCGGGCCTGGAGGCCCGGGGCGAGCAGCCCCGGGCCTGGAGGCCCGGGGCGAGCAGCCCCGGGCCTGGAGGCCCGGGGCGAGCAGCCCCGGGCCTGGAGGCCCGGGGCGAGCAGCCCCGGGCCTGGAGGCCCGGGGCGAGCAGCCCCGGGCCTGGAGGCCCGGGGCGAGCAGCCCCGGGCCTGGAGGCCCGGGGCGAGCAGCCCCGGGCCTGGAGGCCCGGGGCGAGCAGCCCCGGGCCTGGAGGCCCGGGGCGAGCAGCCCCGGGCCTGGAGGCCCGGGGCGAGCAGCCCCGGGCCTGGAGGCCCGGGGCGAGCAGCCCCGGGCCTGGAGGCCCGGGGCGAGCAGCCCCGGGCCTGGAGGCCCGGGGCGAGCAGCCCCGGGCCTGGAGGCCCGGGGCGAGCAGCCCCGGGCCTGGAGGCCCGGGGCGAGCAGCCCCGGGCCTGGAGGCCCGGGGCGAGCAGCCCCGGGCCTGGAGGCCCGGGGCGAGCAGCCCCGGGCCTGGAGGCCCGGGGCGAGCGGGGCACTTCCCATTCTGGGTCTCCAATGCCTCGGACCTTTGCGGGGAATCTCTGCACTGAGTCCCCAGGGTCTGGAGGCTGTTTCGGGTCCTGTGAACCCTTTCTCTCAGGTACAGGGAGCGGCTTCACCCACGGTGAGACAAGGTAATGACTCAGGGCTTGGATGCCGTGTCTCGTAGCAGGTTTTTGGGATTCTGTGTTTCCCTACTCTCGGACCTAACCCCGGCATTTCTGGGCCGAGAGGAAGGGTTTGTTTCCTTTTCGGAGTCAGGCATCTGTCTCCTTGGGATTTTGTGCTCGCTGCATAGCCCCTGGAGGGGCTGCTTGGGATTCTGTGTCTCCCACTTCTCCAACATTCCCCGTAAGGTTCTCAGCTTAGACCCCATGGACTGGAGGCTGTGTGGGATACTCTGACCCGTTCCTCTCGGGTACAGGCAGAGGCTTCAGGCATGATTAGCCATGGTAAGAGACAGCCCCGGGCGAGGAGGCCCGGGGCGAGCAGCCCCGGGCGAGGAGGCCCGGGGCGAGCAGCCCCGGGCGAGGAGGCCCGGGGCGAGCAGCCCCGGGCGAGGAGGCCCGGGGCGAGCAGCCCCGGGCGAGGAGGCCCGGGGCGAGCAGCCCCGGGCCTGGAGGCCCGGGGCGAGCAGCCCCGGGCCTGGAGGCCCGGGGCGAGCAGCCCCGGGCCTGGAGGCCCGGGGCGAGCAGCCCCGGGCCTGGAGGCCCGGGGCGAGCAGCCCCGGGCCTGGAGGCCCGGGGCGAGCAGCCCCGGGCGAGGAGGCCCGGGGCGAGCAGCCCCGGGCGAGGAGGCCCGGGGCGAGCAGCCCCGGGCGAGGAGGCCCGGGGCGAGCAGCCCCGGGCGAGGAGGCCCGGGGCGAGCAGCCCCGGGCCTGGAGGCCCGGGGCGAGCAGCCCCGGGCCTGGAGGCCCGGGGCGAGCAGCCCCGGGCCTGGAGGCCCGGGGCGAGCAGCCCCGGGCCTGGAGGCCCGGGGCGAGCAGCCCCGGGCCTGGAGGCCCGGGGCGAGCAGCCCCGGGCCTGGAGGCCCGGGGCGAGCAGCCCCGGGCCTGGAGGCCCGGGGCGAGCAGCCCCGGGCCTGGAGGCCCGGGGCGAGCAGCCCCGGGCCTGGAGGCCCGGGGCGAGCAGCCCCGGGCCTGGAGGCCCGGGGCGAGCAGCCCCGGGCCTGGAGGCCCGGGGCGAGCAGCCCCGGGCCTGGAGGCCCGGGGCGAGCAGCCCCGGGCCTGGAGGCCCGGGGCGAGCAGCCCCGGGCCTGGAGGCCCGGGGCGAGCAGCCCCGGGCCTGGAGGCCCGGGGCGAGCAGCCCCGGGCCTGGAGGCCCGGGGCGAGCAGCCCCGGGCCTGGAGGCCCGGGGCGAGCAGCCCCGGGCCTGGAGGCCCGGGGCGAGCAGCCCCGGGCCTGGAGGCCCGGGGCGAGCAGCCCCGGGCCTGGAGGCCCGGGGCGAGCAGCCCCGGGCCTGGAGGCCCGGGGCGAGCGGGGCACTTCCCTTTCTGGGTCTCCAATGCCTCGGACCTTTGCGGGGAATCTCTGTACTGAGTCCCCAGGGTCTGGAGGCTGTTTCGGGTCCTGTGAACCCTTTCTCTCAGGTACAGGGAGCGGCTTCACCCACGGTGAGCCAAGGTAAAGACTCAAGGCTTGGATGCCGTGTCTCGTAGCAGGTGTTTGGGATTCTGTGTTTCCCTACTCTCGGACCTAACCCCGGCATTTCTGGGCCGAGAGGAAGGGTTTGTTTCCTTTTCGGAGTCAGGCATCTGTCTCCTTGGGATTTTGTGCTCGCTGCATAGCCCCTGGAGGGGCTGCTTGGGATTCTGTGTCTCCCACTTCTCCAACATTCCCCGTAAGGTTCTCAGCTTAGACCCCATGGACTGGAGGCTGTGTGGGATACTCTGACCCGTTCCTCTCGGGTACAGGCAGAGGCTTCAGGCATGATTAGCAATGGTAAGAGACAGCCCCGGGCGAGGAGGCCCGGGGCGAGCAGCCCCGGGCGAGGAGGCCCGGGGCGAGCAGCCCCGGGCGAGGAGGCCCGGGGCGAGCAGCCCCGGGCGAGGAGGCCCGGGGCGAGCAGCCCCGGGCGAGGAGGCCCGGGGCGAGCAGCCCCGGGCGAGGAGGCCCGGGGCGAGCAGCCCCGGGCGAGGAGGCCCGGGGCGAGCAGCCCCGGGCGAGGAGGCCCGGGGCGAGCAGCCCCGGGCCTGGAGGCCCGGGGCGAGCAGCCCCGGGCCTGGAGGCCCGGGGCGAGCAGCCCCGGGCCTGGAGGCCCGGGGCGAGCAGCCCCGGGCCTGGAGGCCCGGGGCGAGCAGCCCCGGGCCTGGAGGCCCGGGGCGAGCAGCCCCGGGCCTGGAGGCCCGGGGCGAGCAGCCCCGGGCCTGGAGGCCCGGGGCGAGCAGCCCCGGGCCTGGAGGCCCGGGGCGAGCAGCCCCGGGCCTGGAGGCCCGGGGCGAGCAGCCCCGGGCCTGGAGGCCCGGGGCGAGCAGCCCCGGGCCTGGAGGCCCGGGGCGAGCGGGGCACTTCCCATTCTGGGTCTCCAATGCCTCGGACCTTTGCGGGGAATCTCTGCACTGAGTCCCCAGGGTCTGGAGGCTGTTTCGGGTCCTGTGAACCCTTTCTCTCAGGTACAGGGAGCGGCTTCACCCACGGTGAGACAAGGTAATGACTCAGGGCTTGGATGCCGTGTCTCGTAGCAGGTTTTTGGGATTCTGTGTTTCCCTACTCTCGGACCTAACCCCGGCATTTCTGGGCCGAGAGGAAGGGTTTGTTTCCTTTTCGGAGTCAGGCATCTGTCTCCTTGGGATTTTGTGCTCGCTGCATAGCCCCTGGAGGGGCTGCTTGGGATTCTGTGTCTCCCACTTCTCCAACATTCCCCGTAAGGTTCTCAGCTTAGACCCCATGGACTGGAGGCTGTGTGGGATACTCTGACCCGTTCCTCTCGGGTACAGGCAGAGGCTTCAGGCATGATTAGCCATGGTAAGAGACAACCCCGGGCGAGGAGGCCCGGGGCGAGCAGCCCCGGGCGAGGAGGCCCGGGGCGAGCAGCCCCGGGCGAGGAGGCCCGGGGCGAGCAGCCCCGGGCGAGGAGGCCCGGGGCGAGCAGCCCCGGGCGAGGAGGCCCGGGGCGAGCAGCCCCGGGCGAGGAGGCCCGGGGCGAGCAGCCCCGGGCGAGGAGGCCCGGGGCGAGCAGCCCCGGGCGAGGAGGCCCGGGGCGAGCAGCCCCGGGCGAGGAGGCCCGGGGCGAGCAGCCCCGGGCCTGGAGGCCCGGGGCGAGCAGCCCCGGGCCTGGAGGCCCGGGGCGAGCAGCCCCGGGCGAGGAGGCCCGGGGCGAGCAGCCCCGGGCCTGGAGGCCCGGGGCGAGCAGCCCCGGGCGAGGAGGCCCGGGGCGAGCAGCCCCGGGCGAGGAGGCCCGGGGCGAGCAGCCCCGGGCGAGGAGGCCCGGGGCGAGCAGCCCCGGGCCTGGAGGCCCGGGGCGAGCAGCCCCGGGCGAGGAGGCCCGGGGCGAGCAGCCCCGGGCGAGGAGGCCCGGGGCGAGCAGCCCCGGGCGAGGAGGCCCGGGGCGAGCAGCCCCGGGCCTGGAGGCCCGGGGCGAGCAGCCCCGGGCCTGGAGGCCCGGGGCGAGCAGCCCCGGGCCTGGAGGCCCGGGGCGAGCAGCCCCGGGCCTGGAGGCCCGGGGCGAGCAGCCCCGGGCCTGGAGGCCCGGGGCGAGCAGCCCCGGGCCTGGAGGCCCGGGGCGAGCAGCCCCGGGCCTGGAGGCCCGGGGCGAGCAGCCCCGGGCCTGGAGGCCCGGGGCGAGCTGCCCCGGGCCTGGAGGCCCGGGGCGAGCAGCCCCGGGCCTGGAGGCCCGGGGCGAGCAGCCCCGGGCCTGGAGGCCCGGGGCGAGCAGCCCCGGGCCTGGAGGCCCGGGGCGAGCGGGGCACTTCCCTTTCTGGGTCTCCAATGCCTCGGACCTTTGCGGGGAATCTCTGTACTGAGTCCCCAGGGTCTGGAGGCTGTTTCGGGTCCTGTGAACCCTTTCTCTCAGGTACAGGGAGCGGCTTCACCCACGGTGAGCCAAGGTAATGACTCAGGGCTTGGATGCCGTGTCTCGTAGCAGGTGTTTGGGATTCTGTGTTTCCCTACTCTCGGACCTAACCCCGGCATTTCTGGGCCGAGAGGAAGGGTTTGTTTCCTTTTCGGAGTCAGGCATCTGTCTCCTTGGGATTTTGTGCTCGCTGCATAGCCCCTGGAGGGGCTGCTTGGGATTCTGTGTCTCCCACTTCTCCAACATTCCCCGTAAGGTTCTCAGCTTAGACCCCATGGACTGGAGGCTGTGTGGGATACTCTGACCCGTTCCTCTCGGGTACAGGCAGAGGCTTCAGGCATGATTAGCAATGGTAAGAGACAGCCCCGGGCGAGGAGGCCCGGGGCGAGCAGCCCCGGGCGAGGAGGCCCGGGGCGAGCAGCCCCGGGCGAGGAGGCCCGGGGCGAGCAGCCCCGGGCGAGGAGGCCCGGGGCGAGCAGCCCCGGGCGAGGAGGCCCGGGGCGAGCAGCCCCGGGCGAGGAGGCCCGGGGCGAGCAGCCCCGGGCGAGGAGGCCCGGGGCGAGCAGCCCCGGGCGAGGAGGCCCGGGGCGAGCAGCCCCGGGCGAGGAGGCCCGGGGCGAGCAGCCCCGGGCCTGGAGGCCCGGGGCGAGCAGCCCCGGGCCTGGAGGCCCGGGGCGAGCAGCCCCGGGCCTGGAGGCCCGGGGCGAGCAGCCCCGGGCCTGGAGGCCCGGGGCGAGCAGCCCCGGGCCTGGAGGCCCGGGGCGAGCAGCCCCGGGCCTGGAGGCCCGGGGCGAGCAGCCCCGGGCCTGGAGGCCCGGGGCGAGCAGCCCCGGGCCTGGAGGCCCGGGGCGAGCAGCCCCGGGCCTGGAGGCCCGGGGCGAGCAGCCCCGGGCCTGGAGGCCCGGGGCGAGCAGCCCCGGGCCTGGAGGCCCGGGGCGAGCAGCCCCGGGCCTGGAGGCCCGGGGCGAGCAGCCCCGGGCCTGGAGGCCCGGGGCGAGCAGCCCCGGGCCTGGAGGCCCGGGGCGAGCAGCCCCGGGCCTGGAGGCCCGGGGCGAGCAGCCCCGGGCCTGGAGGCCCGGGGCGAGCAGCCCCGGGCCTGGAGGCCCGGGGCGAGCAGCCCCGGGCCTGGAGGCCCGGGGCGAGCGGGGCACTTCCCATTCTGGGTCTCCAATGCCTCGGACCTTTGCGGGGAATCTCTGCACTGAGTCCCCAGGGTCTGGAGGCTGTTTCGGGTCCTGTGAACCCTTTCTCTCAGGTACAGGGAGCGGCTTCACCCACGGTGAGACAAGGTAATGACTCAGGGCTTGGATGCCGTGTCTCGTAGCAGGTTTTTGGGATTCTGTGTTTCCCTACTCTCGGACCTAACCCCGGCATTTCTGGGCCGAGAGGAAGGGTTTGTTTCCTTTTCGGAGTCAGGCATCTGTCTCCTTGGGATTTTGTGCTCGCTGCATAGCCCCTGGAGGGGCTGCTTGGGATTCTGTGTCTCCCACTTCTCCAACATTCCCCGTAAGGTTCTCAGCTTAGACCCCATGGACTGGAGGCTGTGTGGGATACTCTGACCCGTTCCTCTCGGGTACAGGCAGAGGCTTCAGGCATGATTAGCCATGGTAAGAGACAGCCCCGGGCGAGGAGGCCCGGGGCGAGCAGCCCCGGGCGAGGAGGCCCGGGGCGAGCAGCCCCGGGCGAGGAGGCCCGGGGCGAGCAGCCCCGGGCGAGGAGGCCCGGGGCGAGCAGCCCCGGGCGAGGAGGCCCGGGGCGAGCAGCCCCGGGCGAGGAGGCCCGGGGCGAGCAGCCCCGGGCCTGGAGGCCCGGGGCGAGCAGCCCCGGGCCTGGAGGCCCGGGGCGAGCAGCCCCGGGCCTGGAGGCCCGGGGCGAGCAGCCCCGGGCCTGGAGGCCCGGGGCGAGCAGCCCCGGGCCTGGAGGCCCGGGGCGAGCAGCCCCGGGCCTGGAGGCCCGGGGCGAGCAGCCCCGGGCGAGGAGGCCCGGGGCGAGCAGCCCCGGGCGAGGAGGCCCGGGGCGAGCAGCCCCGGGCGAGGAGGCCCGGGGCGAGCAGCCCCGGGCGAGGAGGCCCGGGGCGAGCAGCCCCGGGCGAGGAGGCCCGGGGCGAGCAGCCCCGGGCGAGGAGGCCCGGGGCGAGCAGCCCCGGGCCTGGAGGCCCGGGGCGAGCAGCCCCGGGCCTGGAGGCCCGGGGCGAGCAGCCCCGGGCCTGGAGGCCCGGGGCGAGCAGCCCCGGGCCTGGAGGCCCGGGGCGAGCAGCCCCGGGCCTGGAGGCCCGGGGCGAGCAGCCCCGGGCCTGGAGGCCCGGGGCGAGCAGCCCCGGGCCTGGAGGCCCGGGGCGAGCAGCCCCGGGCCTGGAGGCCCGGGGCGAGCAGCCCCGGGCCTGGAGGCCCGGGGCGAGCAGCCCCGGGCCTGGAGGCCCGGGGCGAGCAGCCCCGGGCCTGGAGGCCCGGGGCGAGCAGCCCCGGGCCTGGAGGCCCGGGGCGAGCAGCCCCGGGCCTGGAGGCCCGGGGCGAGCAGCCCCGGGCCTGGAGGCCCGGGGCGAGCAGCCCCGGGCCTGGAGGCCCGGGGCGAGCAGCCCCGGGCCTGGAGGCCCGGGGCGAGCAGCCCCGGGCCTGGAGGCCCGGGGCGAGCAGCCCCGGGCCTGGAGGCCCGGGGCGAGCGGGGCACTTCCCTTTCTGGGTCTCCAATGCCTCGGACCTTTGCGGGGAATCTCTGTACTGAGTCCCCAGGGTCTGGAGGCTGTTTCGGGTCCTGTGAACCCTTTCTCTCAGGTACAGGGAGCGGCTTCACCCACGGTGAGCCAAGGTAAAGACTCAAGGCTTGGATGCCGTGTCTCGTAGCAGGTGTTTGGGATTCTGTGTTTCCCTACTCTCGGACCTAACCCCGGCATTTCTGGGCCGAGAGGAAGGGTTTGTTTCCTTTTCGGAGTCAGGCATCTGTCTCCTTGGGATTTTGTGCTCGCTGCATAGCCCCTGGAGGGGCTGCTTGGGATTCTGTGTCTCCCACTTCTCCAACATTCCCCGTAAGGTTCTCAGCTTAGACCCCATGGACTGGAGGCTGTGTGGGATACTCTGACCCGTTCCTCTCGGGTACAGGCAGAGGCTTCAGGCATGATTAGCAATGGTAAGAGACAGCCCCGGGCGAGGAGGCCCGGGGCGAGCAGCCCCGGGCGAGGAGGCCCGGGGCGAGCAGCCCCGGGCGAGGAGGCCCGGGGCGAGCAGCCCCGGGCGAGGAGGCCCGGGGCGAGCAGCCCCGGGCGAGGAGGCCCGGGGCGAGCAGCCCCGGGCGAGGAGGCCCGGGGCGAGCAGCCCCGGGCGAGGAGGCCCGGGGCGAGCAGCCCCGGGCCTGGAGGCCCGGGGCGAGCAGCCCCGGGCCTGGAGGCCCGGGGCGAGCAGCCCCGGGCCTGGAGGCCCGGGGCGAGCAGCCCCGGGCCTGGAGGCCCGGGGCGAGCAGCCCCGGGCCTGGAGGCCCGGGGCGAGCAGCCCCGGGCCTGGAGGCCCGGGGCGAGCAGCCCCGGGCCTGGAGGCCCGGGGCGAGCAGCCCCGGGCCTGGAGGCCCGGGGCGAGCAGCCCCGGGCCTGGAGGCCCGGGGCGAGCGGGGCACTTCCCTTTCTGGGTCTCCAATGCCTCGGACCTTTGCGGGGAATCTCTGTACTGAGTCCCCAGGGTCTGGAGGCTGTTTCGGGTCCTGTGAACCCTTTCTCTCAGGTACAGGGAGCGGCTTCACCCACGGTGAGCCAAGGTAATGACTCAGGGCTTGGATGCCGTGTCTCGTAGCAGGTGTTTGGGATTCTGTGTTTCCCTACTCTCGGACCTAACCCCGGCATTTCTGGGCCGAGAGGAAGGGTTTGTTTCCTTTTCGGAGTCAGGCATCTGTCTCCTTGGGATTTTGTGCTCGCTGCATAGCCCCTGGAGGGGCTGCTTGGGATTCTGTGTCTCCCACTTCTCCAACATTCCCCGTAAGGTTCTCAGCTTAGACCCCATGGACTGGAGGCTGTGTGGGATACTCTGACCCGTTCCTCTCGGGTACAGGCAGAGGCTTCAGGCATGATTAGCAATGGTAAGAGACAGCCCCGGGCGAGGAGGCCCGGGGCGAGCAGCCCCGGGCGAGGAGGCCCGGGGCGAGCAGCCCCGGGCGAGGAGGCCCGGGGCGAGCAGCCCCGGGCGAGGAGGCCCGGGGCGAGCAGCCCCGGGCGAGGAGGCCCGGGGCGAGCAGCCCCGGGCGAGGAGGCCCGGGGCGAGCAGCCCCGGGCGAGGAGGCCCGGGGCGAGCAGCCCCGGGCGAGGAGGCCCGGGGCGAGCAGCCCCGGGCGAGGAGGCCCGGGGCGAGCAGCCCCGGGCGAGGAGGCCCGGGGCGAGCAGCCCCGGGCGAGGAGGCCCGGGGCGAGCAGCCCCGGGCGAGGAGGCCCGGGGCGAGCAGCCCCGGGCGAGGAGGCCCGGGGCGAGCAGCCCCGGGCCTGGAGGCCCGGGGCGAGCAGCCCCGGGCCTGGAGGCCCGGGGCGAGCAGCCCCGGGCCTGGAGGCCCGGGGCGAGCAGCCCCGGGCCTGGAGGCCCGGGGCGAGCAGCCCCGGGCCTGGAGGCCCGGGGCGAGCAGCCCCGGGCCTGGAGGCCCGGGGCGAGCAGCCCCGGGCCTGGAGGCCCGGGGCGAGCAGCCCCGGGCCTGGAGGCCCGGGGCGAGCAGCCCCGGGCCTGGAGGCCCGGGGCGAGCAGCCCCGGGCCTGGAGGCCCGGGGCGAGCAGCCCCGGGCCTGGAGGCCCGGGGCGAGCAGCCCCGGGCCTGGAGGCCCGGGGCGAGCAGCCCCGGGCCTGGAGGCCCGGGGCGAGCAGCCCCGGGCCTGGAGGCCCGGGGCGAGCAGCCCCGGGCCTGGAGGCCCGGGGCGAGCAGCCCCGGGCCTGGAGGCCCGGGGCGAGCAGCCCCGGGCCTGGAGGCCCGGGGCGAGCAGCCCCGGGCCTGGAGGCCCGGGGCGAGCAGCCCCGGGCCTGGAGGCCCGGGGCGAGCGGGGCACTTCCCATTCTGGGTCTCCAATGCCTCGGACCTTTGCGGGGAATCTCTGCACTGAGTCCCCAGGGTCTGGAGGCTGTTTCGGGTCCTGTGAACCCTTTCTCTCAGGTACAGGGAGCGGCTTCACCCACGGTGAGACAAGGTAATGACTCAGGGCTTGGATGCCGTGTCTCGTAGCAGGTTTTTGGGATTCTGTGTTTCCCTACTCTCGGACCTAACCCCGGCATTTCTGGGCCGAGAGGAAGGGTTTGTTTCCTTTTCGGAGTCAGGCATCTGTCTCCTTGGGATTTTGTGCTCGCTGCATAGCCCCTGGAGGGGCTGCTTGGGATTCTGTGTCTCCCACTTCTCCAACATTCCCCGTAAGGTTCTCAGCTTAGACCCCATGGACTGGAGGCTGTGTGGGATACTCTGACCCGTTCCTCTCGGGTACAGGCAGAGGCTTCAGGCATGATTAGCCATGGTAAGAGACAGCCCCGGGCGAGGAGGCCCGGGGCGAGCAGCCCCGGGCGAGGAGGCCCGGGGCGAGCAGCCCCGGGCGAGGAGGCCCGGGGCGAGCAGCCCCGGGCGAGGAGGCCCGGGGCGAGCAGCCCCGGGCGAGGAGGCCCGGGGCGAGCAGCCCCGGGCGAGGAGGCCCGGGGCGAGCAGCCCCGGGCGAGGAGGCCCGGGGCGAGCAGCCCCGGGCCTGGAGGCCCGGGGCGAGCAGCCCCGGGCCTGGAGGCCCGGGGCGAGCAGCCCCGGGCCTGGAGGCCCGGGGCGAGCAGCCCCGGGCCTGGAGGCCCGGGGCGAGCAGCCCCGGGCGAGGAGGCCCGGGGCGAGCAGCCCCGGGCGAGGAGGCCCGGGGCGAGCAGCCCCGGGCGAGGAGGCCCGGGGCGAGCAGCCCCGGGCGAGGAGGCCCGGGGCGAGCAGCCCCGGGCCTGGAGGCCCGGGGCGAGCAGCCCCGGGCCTGGAGGCCCGGGGCGAGCAGCCCCGGGCCTGGAGGCCCGGGGCGAGCAGCCCCGGGCCTGGAGGCCCGGGGCGAGCAGCCCCGGGCCTGGAGGCCCGGGGCGAGCAGCCCCGGGCCTGGAGGCCCGGGGCGAGCAGCCCCGGGCCTGGAGGCCCGGGGCGAGCAGCCCCGGGCCTGGAGGCCCGGGGCGAGCAGCCCCGGGCCTGGAGGCCCGGGGCGAGCAGCCCCGGGCCTGGAGGCCCGGGGCGAGCAGCCCCGGGCCTGGAGGCCCGGGGCGAGCAGCCCCGGGCCTGGAGGCCCGGGGCGAGCAGCCCCGGGCCTGGAGGCCCGGGGCGAGCAGCCCCGGGCCTGGAGGCCCGGGGCGAGCAGCCCCGGGCCTGGAGGCCCGGGGCGAGCAGCCCCGGGCCTGGAGGCCCGGGGCGAGCAGCCCCGGGCCTGGAGGCCCGGGGCGAGCAGCCCCGGGCCTGGAGGCCCGGGGCGAGCAGCCCCGGGCCTGGAGGCCCGGGGCGAGCAGCCCCGGGCCTGGAGGCCCGGGGCGAGCAGCCCCGGGCCTGGAGGCCCGGGGCGAGCAGCCCCGGGCCTGGAGGCCCGGGGCGAGCAGCCCCGGGCCTGGAGGCCCGGGGCGAGCAGCCCCGGGCCTGGAGGCCCGGGGCGAGCAGCCCCGGGCCTGGAGGCCCGGGGCGAGCAGCCCCGGGCCTGGAGGCCCGGGGCGAGCAGCCCCGGGCCTGGAGGCCCGGGGCGAGCAGCCCCGGGCCTGGAGGCCCGGGGCGAGCAGCCCCGGGCCTGGAGGCCCGGGGCGAGCGGGGCACTTCCCTTTCTGGGTCTCCAATGCCTCGGACCTTTGCGGGGAATCTCTGTACTGAGTCCCCAGGGTCTGGAGGCTGTTTCGGGTCCTGTGAACCCTTTCTCTCAGGTACAGGGAGCGGCTTCACCCACGGTGAGCCAAGGTAAAGACTCAAGGCTTGGATGCCGTGTCTCGTAGCAGGTGTTTGGGATTCTGTGTTTCCCTACTCTCGGACCTAACCCCGGCATTTCTGGGCCGAGAGGAAGGGTTTGTTTCCTTTTCGGAGTCAGGCATCTGTCTCCTTGGGATTTTGTGCTCGCTGCATAGCCCCTGGAGGGGCTGCTTGGGATTCTGTGTCTCCCACTTCTCCAACATTCCCCGTAAGGTTCTCAGCTTAGACCCCATGGACTGGAGGCTGTGTGGGATACTCTGACCCGTTCCTCTCGGGTACAGGCAGAGGCTTCAGGCATGATTAGCAATGGTAAGAGACAGCCCCGGGCGAGGAGGCCCGGGGCGAGCAGCCCCGGGCGAGGAGGCCCGGGGCGAGCAGCCCCGGGCGAGGAGGCCCGGGGCGAGCAGCCCCGGGCGAGGAGGCCCGGGGCGAGCAGCCCCGGGCGAGGAGGCCCGGGGCGAGCAGCCCCGGGCGAGGAGGCCCGGGGCGAGCAGCCCCGGGCGAGGAGGCCCGGGGCGAGCAGCCCCGGGCGAGGAGGCCCGGGGCGAGCAGCCCCGGGCCTGGAGGCCCGGGGCGAGCAGCCCCGGGCCTGGAGGCCCGGGGCGAGCAGCCCCGGGCCTGGAGGCCCGGGGCGAGCAGCCCCGGGCCTGGAGGCCCGGGGCGAGCAGCCCCGGGCCTGGAGGCCCGGGGCGAGCAGCCCCGGGCCTGGAGGCCCGGGGCGAGCAGCCCCGGGCCTGGAGGCCCGGGGCGAGCAGCCCCGGGCCTGGAGGCCCGGGGCGAGCAGCCCCGGGCCTGGAGGCCCGGGGCGAGCGGGGCACTTCCCATTCTGGGTCTCCAATGCCTCGGACCTTTGCGGGGAATCTCTGCACTGAGTCCCCAGGGTCTGGAGGCTGTTTCGGGTCCTGTGAACCCTTTCTCTCAGGTACAGGGAGCGGCTTCACCCACGGTGAGACAAGGTAATGACTCAGGGCTTGGATGCCGTGTCTCGTAGCAGGTTTTTGGGATTCTGTGTTTCCCTACTCTCGGACCTAACCCCGGCATTTCTGGGCCGAGAGGAAGGGTTTGTTTCCTTTTCGGAGTCAGGCATCTGTCTCCTTGGGATTTTGTGCTCGCTGCATAGCCCCTGGAGGGGCTGCTTGGGATTCTGTGTCTCCCACTTCTCCAACATTCCCCGTAAGGTTCTCAGCTTAGACCCCATGGACTGGAGGCTGTGTGGGATACTCTGACCCGTTCCTCTCGGGTACAGGCAGAGGCTTCAGGCATGATTAGCCATGGTAAGAGACAACCCCGGGCGAGGAGGCCCGGGGCGAGCAGCCCCGGGCGAGGAGGCCCGGGGCGAGCAGCCCCGGGCGAGGAGGCCCGGGGCGAGCAGCCCCGGGCGAGGAGGCCCGGGGCGAGCAGCCCCGGGCGAGGAGGCCCGGGGCGAGCAGCCCCGGGCGAGGAGGCCCGGGGCGAGCAGCCCCGGGCGAGGAGGCCCGGGGCGAGCAGCCCCGGGCGAGGAGGCCCGGGGCGAGCAGCCCCGGGCGAGGAGGCCCGGGGCGAGCAGCCCCGGGCGAGGAGGCCCGGGGCGAGCAGCCCCGGGCGAGGAGGCCCGGGGCGAGCAGCCCCGGGCCTGGAGGCCCGGGGCGAGCAGCCCCGGGCCTGGAGGCCCGGGGCGAGCAGCCCCGGGCCTGGAGGCCCGGGGCGAGCAGCCCCGGGCGAGGAGGCCCGGGGCGAGCAGCCCCGGGCGAGGAGGCCCGGGGCGAGCAGCCCCGGGCGAGGAGGCCCGGGGCGAGCAGCCCCGGGCGAGGAGGCCCGGGGCGAGCAGCCCCGGGCGAGGAGGCCCGGGGCGAGCAGCCCCGGGCGAGGAGGCCCGGGGCGAGCAGCCCCGGGCGAGGAGGCCCGGGGCGAGCAGCCCCGGGCGAGGAGGCCCGGGGCGAGCAGCCCCGGGCGAGGAGGCCCGGGGCGAGCAGCCCCGGGCCTGGAGGCCCGGGGCGAGCAGCCCCGGGCGAGGAGGCCCGGGGCGAGCAGCCCCGGGCCTGGAGGCCCGGGGCGAGCAGCCCCGGGCGAGGAGGCCCGGGGCGAGCAGCCCCGGGCGAGGAGGCCCGGGGCGAGCAGCCCCGGGCGAGGAGGCCCGGGGCGAGCAGCCCCGGGCCTGGAGGCCCGGGGCGAGCAGCCCCGGGCGAGGAGGCCCGGGGCGAGCAGCCCCGGGCGAGGAGGCCCGGGGCGAGCAGCCCCGGGCCTGGAGGCCCGGGGCGAGCAGCCCCGGGCCTGGAGGCCCGGGGCGAGCAGCCCCGGGCCTGGAGGCCCGGGGCGAGCAGCCCCGGGCCTGGAGGCCCGGGGCGAGCAGCCCCGGGCCTGGAGGCCCGGGGCGAGCAGCCCCGGGCCTGGAGGCCCGGGGCGAGCAGCCCCGGGCCTGGAGGCCCGGGGCGAGCAGCCCCGGGCCTGGAGGCCCGGGGCGAGCAGCCCCGGGCCTGGAGGCCCGGGGCGAGCAGCCCCGGGCCTGGAGGCCCGGGGCGAGCAGCCCCGGGCCTGGAGGCCCGGGGCGAGCAGCCCCGGGCCTGGAGGCCCGGGGCGAGCAGCCCCGGGCCTGGAGGCCCGGGGCGAGCAGCCCCGGGCCTGGAGGCCCGGGGCGAGCAGCCCCGGGCCTGGAGGCCCGGGGCGAGCAGCCCCGGGCCTGGAGGCCCGGGGCGAGCAGCCCCGGGCCTGGAGGCCCGGGGCGAGCAGCCCCGGGCCTGGAGGCCCGGGGCGAGCAGCCCCGGGCCTGGAGGCCCGGGGCGAGCAGCCCCGGGCCTGGAGGCCCGGGGCGAGCAGCCCCGGGCCTGGAGGCCCGGGGCGAGCAGCCCCGGGCCTGGAGGCCCGGGGCGAGCAGCCCCGGGCCTGGAGGCCCGGGGCGAGCAGCCCCGGGCCTGGAGGCCCGGGGCGAGCAGCCCCGGGCCTGGAGGCCCGGGGCGAGCAGCCCCGGGCCTGGAGGCCCGGGGCGAGCAGCCCCGGGCCTGGAGGCCCGGGGCGAGCAGCCCCGGGCCTGGAGGCCCGGGGCGAGCAGCCCCGGGCCTGGAGGCCCGGGGCGAGCAGCCCCGGGCCTGGAGGCCCGGGGCGAGCAGCCCCGGGCCTGGAGGCCCGGGGCGAGCAGCCCCGGGCCTGGAGGCCCGGGGCGAGCAGCCCCGGGCCTGGAGGCCCGGGGCGAGCAGCCCCGGGCCTGGAGGCCCGGGGCGAGCAGCCCCGGGCCTGGAGGCCCGGGGCGAGCAGCCCCGGGCCTGGAGGCCCGGGGCGAGCAGCCCCGGGCCTGGAGGCCCGGGGCGAGCAGCCCCGGGCCTGGAGGCCCGGGGCGAGCAGCCCCGGGCCTGGAGGCCCGGGGCGAGCAGCCCCGGGCCTGGAGGCCCGGGGCGAGCAGCCCCGGGCCTGGAGGCCCGGGGCGAGCAGCCCCGGGCCTGGAGGCCCGGGGCGAGCAGCCCCGGGCCTGGAGGCCCGGGGCGAGCAGCCCCGGGCCTGGAGGCCCGGGGCGAGCAGCCCCGGGCCTGGAGGCCCGGGGCGAGCAGCCCCGGGCCTGGAGGCCCGGGGCGAGCAGCCCCGGGCCTGGAGGCCCGGGGCGAGCAGCCCCGGGCCTGGAGGCCCGGGGCGAGCAGCCCCGGGCCTGGAGGCCCGGGGCGAGCAGCCCCGGGCCTGGAGGCCCGGGGCGAGCAGCCCCGGGCCTGGAGGCCCGGGGCGAGCAGCCCCGGGCCTGGAGGCCCGGGGCGAGCAGCCCCGGGCCTGGAGGCCCGGGGCGAGCAGCCCCGGGCCTGGAGGCCCGGGGCGAGCGGGGCACTTCCCTTTCTGGGTCTCCAATGCCTCGGACCTTTGCGGGGAATCTCTGTACTGAGTCCCCAGGGTCTGGAGGCTGTTTCGGGTCCTGTGAACCCTTTCTCTCAGGTACAGGGAGCGGCTTCACCCACGGTGAGCCAAGGTAAAGACTCAAGGCTTGGATGCCGTGTCTCGTAGCAGGTGTTTGGGATTCTGTGTTTCCCTACTCTCGGACCTAACCCCGGCATTTCTGGGCCGAGAGGAAGGGTTTGTTTCCTTTTCGGAGTCAGGCATCTGTCTCCTTGGGATTTTGTGCTCGCTGCATAGCCCCTGGAGGGGCTGCTTGGGATTCTGTGTCTCCCACTTCTCCAACATTCCCCGTAAGGTTCTCAGCTTAGACCCCATGGACTGGAGGCTGTGTGGGATACTCTGACCCGTTCCTCTCGGGTACAGGCAGAGGCTTCAGGCATGATTAGCAATGGTAAGAGACAGCCCCGGGCGAGGAGGCCCGGGGCGAGCAGCCCCGGGCGAGGAGGACCGGGGCGAGCAGCCCCGGGCGAGGAGGCCCGGGGCGAGCAGCCCCGGGCGAGGAGGCCCGGGGCGAGCAGCCCCGGGCGAGGAGGCCCGGGGCGAGCAGCCCCGGGCGAGGAGGCCCGGGGCGAGCAGCCCCGGGCGAGGAGGCCCGGGGCGAGCAGCCCCGGGCCTGGAGGCCCGGGGCGAGCAGCCCCGGGCCTGGAGGCCCGGGGCGAGCAGCCCCGGGCCTGGAGGCCCGGGGCGAGCAGCCCCGGGCCTGGAGGCCCGGGGCGAGCAGCCCCGGGCCTGGAGGCCCGGGGCGAGCAGCCCCGGGCCTGGAGGCCCGGGGCGAGCAGCCCCGGGCCTGGAGGCCCGGGGCGAGCGGGGCACTTCCCTTTCTGGGTCTCCAATGCCTCGGACCTTTGCGGGGAATCTCTGTACTGAGTCCCCAGGGTCTGGAGGCTGTTTCGGGTCCTGTGAACCCTTTCTCTCAGGTACAGGGAGCGGCTTCACCCACGGTGAGCCAAGGTAATGACTCAGGGCTTGGATGCCGTGTCTCGTAGCAGGTGTTTGGGATTCTGTGTTTCCCTACTCTCGGACCTAACCCCGGCATTTCTGGGCCGAGAGGAAGGGTTTGTTTCCTTTTCGGAGTCAGGCATCTGTCTCCTTGGGATTTTGTGCTCGCTGCATAGCCCCTGGAGGGGCTGCTTGGGATTCTGTGTCTCCCACTTCTCCAACATTCCCCGTAAGGTTCTCAGCTTAGACCCCATGGACTGGAGGCTGTGTGGGATACTCTGACCCGTTCCTCTCGGGTACAGGCAGAGGCTTCAGGCATGATTAGCAATGGTAAGAGACAGCCCCGGGCGAGGAGGCCCGGGGCGAGCAGCCCCGGGCGAGGAGGCCCGGGGCGAGCAGCCCCGGGCGAGGAGGCCCGGGGCGAGCAGCCCCGGGCGAGGAGGCCCGGGGCGAGCAGCCCCGGGCGAGGAGGCCCGGGGCGAGCAGCCCCGGGCGAGGAGGCCCGGGGCGAGCAGCCCCGGGCGAGGAGGCCCGGGGCGAGCAGCCCCGGGCGAGGAGGCCCGGGGCGAGCAGCCCCGGGCGAGGAGGCCCGGGGCGAGCAGCCCCGGGCGAGGAGGCCCGGGGCGAGCAGCCCCGGGCGAGGAGGCCCGGGGCGAGCAGCCCCGGGCGAGGAGGCCCGGGGCGAGCAGCCCCGGGCCTGGAGGCCCGGGGCGAGCAGCCCCGGGCCTGGAGGCCCGGGGCGAGCAGCCCCGGGCCTGGAGGCCCGGGGCGAGCAGCCCCGGGCCTGGAGGCCCGGGGCGAGCAGCCCCGGGCCTGGAGGCCCGGGGCGAGCAGCCCCGGGCCTGGAGGCCCGGGGCGAGCAGCCCCGGGCCTGGAGGCCCGGGGCGAGCAGCCCCGGGCCTGGAGGCCCGGGGCGAGCAGCCCCGGGCCTGGAGGCCCGGGGCGAGCAGCCCCGGGCCTGGAGGCCCGGGGCGAGCAGCCCCGGGCCTGGAGGCCCGGGGCGAGCAGCCCCGGGCCTGGAGGCCCGGGGCGAGCGGGGCACTTCCCATTCTGGGTCTCCAATGCC
The DNA here is from genome assembly GCF_028749965.1 of Puma concolor. NCBI lineage: Eukaryota > Metazoa > Chordata > Mammalia > Carnivora > Felidae > Puma > Puma concolor. The sequence continues at coordinate 265,319 of NC_141681.1, read as the reverse complement.
TCGGACCTTTGCGGGGAATCTCTGCACTGAGTCCCCAGGGTCTGGAGGCTGTTTCGGGTCCTGTGAACCCTTTCTCTCAGGTACAGGGAGCGGCTTCACCCACGGTGAGACAAGGTAATGACTCAGGGCTTGGATGCCGTGTCTCGTAGCAGGTTTTTGGGATTCTGTGTTTCCCTACTCTCGGACCTAACCCCGGCATTTCTGGGCCGAGAGGAAGGGTTTGTTTCCTTTTCGGAGTCAGGCATCTGTCTCCTTGGGATTTTGTGCTCGCTGCATAGCCCCTGGAGGGGCTGCTTGGGATTCTGTGTCTCCCACTTCTCCAACATTCCCCGTAAGGTTCTCAGCTTAGACCCCATGGACTGGAGGCTGTGTGGGATACTCTGACCCGTTCCTCTCGGGTACAGGCAGAGGCTTCAGGCATGATTAGCCATGGTAAGAGACAGCCCCGGGCGAGGAGGCCCGGGGCGAGCAGCCCCGGGCGAGGAGGCCCGGGGCGAGCAGCCCCGGGCGAGGAGGCCCGGGGCGAGCAGCCCCGGGCGAGGAGGCCCGGGGCGAGCAGCCCCGGGCGAGGAGGCCCGGGGCGAGCAGCCCCGGGCCTGGAGGCCCGGGGCGAGCAGCCCCGGGCCTGGAGGCCCGGGGCGAGCAGCCCCGGGCCTGGAGGCCCGGGGCGAGCAGCCCCGGGCCTGGAGGCCCGGGGCGAGCAGCCCCGGGCCTGGAGGCCCGGGGCGAGCAGCCCCGGGCCTGGAGGCCCGGGGCGAGCAGCCCCGGGCGAGGAGGCCCGGGGCGAGCAGCCCCGGGCGAGGAGGCCCGGGGCGAGCAGCCCCGGGCGAGGAGGCCCGGGGCGAGCAGCCCCGGGCGAGGAGGCCCGGGGCGAGCAGCCCCGGGCGAGGAGGCCCGGGGCGAGCAGCCCCGGGCGAGGAGGCCCGGGGCGAGCAGCCCCGGGCGAGGAGGCCCGGGGCGAGCAGCCCCGGGCCTGGAGGCCCGGGGCGAGCAGCCCCGGGCCTGGAGGCCCGGGGCGAGCAGCCCCGGGCCTGGAGGCCCGGGGCGAGCAGCCCCGGGCCTGGAGGCCCGGGGCGAGCAGCCCCGGGCCTGGAGGCCCGGGGCGAGCAGCCCCGGGCCTGGAGGCCCGGGGCGAGCAGCCCCGGGCCTGGAGGCCCGGGGCGAGCAGCCCCGGGCCTGGAGGCCCGGGGCGAGCAGCCCCGGGCCTGGAGGCCCGGGGCGAGCAGCCCCGGGCCTGGAGGCCCGGGGCGAGCAGCCCCGGGCCTGGAGGCCCGGGGCGAGCAGCCCCGGGCCTGGAGGCCCGGGGCGAGCAGCCCCGGGCCTGGAGGCCCGGGGCGAGCAGCCCCGGGCCTGGAGGCCCGGGGCGAGCAGCCCCGGGCCTGGAGGCCCGGGGCGAGCAGCCCCGGGCCTGGAGGCCCGGGGCGAGCAGCCCCGGGCCTGGAGGCCCGGGGCGAGCAGCCCCGGGCCTGGAGGCCCGGGGCGAGCAGCCCCGGGCCTGGAGGCCCGGGGCGAGCGGGGCACTTCCCTTTCTGGGTCTCCAATGCCTCGGACCTTTGCGGGGAATCTCTGTACTGAGTCCCCAGGGTCTGGAGGCTGTTTCGGGTCCTGTGAACCCTTTCTCTCAGGTACAGGGAGCGGCTTCACCCACGGTGAGCCAAGGTAAAGACTCAAGGCTTGGATGCCGTGTCTCGTAGCAGGTGTTTGGGATTCTGTGTTTCCCTACTCTCGGACCTAACCCCGGCATTTCTGGGCCGAGAGGAAGGGTTTGTTTCCTTTTCGGAGTCAGGCATCTGTCTCCTTGGGATTTTGTGCTCGCTGCATAGCCCCTGGAGGGGCTGCTTGGGATTCTGTGTCTCCCACTTCTCCAACATTCCCCGTAAGGTTCTCAGCTTAGACCCCATGGACTGGAGGCTGTGTGGGATACTCTGACCCGTTCCTCTCGGGTACAGGCAGAGGCTTCAGGCATGATTAGCAATGGTAAGAGACAGCCCCGGGCGAGGAGGCCCGGGGCGAGCAGCCCCGGGCGAGGAGGCCCGGGGCGAGCAGCCCCGGGCGAGGAGGCCCGGGGCGAGCAGCCCCGGGCGAGGAGGCCCGGGGCGAGCAGCCCCGGGCGAGGAGGCCCGGGGCGAGCAGCCCCGGGCGAGGAGGCCCGGGGCGAGCAGCCCCGGGCGAGGAGGCCCGGGGCGAGCAGCCCCGGGCCTGGAGGCCCGGGGCGAGCAGCCCCGGGCCTGGAGGCCCGGGGCGAGCAGCCCCGGGCCTGGAGGCCCGGGGCGAGCAGCCCCGGGCCTGGAGGCCCGGGGCGAGCAGCCCCGGGCCTGGAGGCCCGGGGCGAGCGGGGCACTTCCCATTCTGGGTCTCCAATGCCTCGGACCTTTGCGGGGAATCTCTGCACTGAGTCCCCAGGGTCTGGAGGCTGTTTCGGGTCCTGTGAACCCTTTCTCTCAGGTACAGGGAGCGGCTTCACCCACGGTGAGACAAGGTAATGACTCAGGGCTTGGATGCCGTGTCTCGTAGCAGGTTTTTGGGATTCTGTGTTTCCCTACTCTCGGACCTAACCCCGGCATTTCTGGGCCGAGAGGAAGGGTTTGTTTCCTTTTCGGAGTCAGGCATCTGTCTCCTTGGGATTTTGTGCTCGCTGCATAGCCCCTGGAGGGGCTGCTTGGGATTCTGTGTCTCCCACTTCTCCAACATTCCCCGTAAGGTTCTCAGCTTAGACCCCATGGACTGGAGGCTGTGTGGGATACTCTGACCCGTTCCTCTCGGGTACAGGCAGAGGCTTCAGGCATGATTAGCCATGGTAAGAGACAACCCCGGGCGAGGAGGCCCGGGGCGAGCAGCCCCGGGCGAGGAGGCCCGGGGCGAGCAGCCCCGGGCGAGGAGGCCCGGGGCGAGCAGCCCCGGGCGAGGAGGCCCGGGGCGAGCAGCCCCGGGCGAGGAGGCCCGGGGCGAGCAGCCCCGGGCGAGGAGGCCCGGGGCGAGCAGCCCCGGGCGAGGAGGCCCGGGGCGAGCAGCCCCGGGCGAGGAGGCCCGGGGCGAGCAGCCCCGGGCGAGGAGGCCCGGGGCGAGCAGCCCCGGGCGAGGAGGCCCGGGGCGAGCAGCCCCGGGCCTGGAGGCCCGGGGCGAGCAGCCCCGGGCCTGGAGGCCCGGGGCGAGCAGCCCCGGGCCTGGAGGCCCGGGGCGAGCAGCCCCGGGCGAGGAGGCCCGGGGCGAGCAGCCCCGGGCGAGGAGGCCCGGGGCGAGCAGCCCCGGGCGAGGAGGCCCGGGGCGAGCAGCCCCGGGCGAGGAGGCCCGGGGCGAGCAGCCCCGGGCGAGGAGGCCCGGGGCGAGCAGCCCCGGGCGAGGAGGCCCGGGGCGAGCAGCCCCGGGCGAGGAGGCCCGGGGCGAGCAGCCCCGGGCGAGGAGGCCCGGGGCGAGCAGCCCCGGGCGAGGAGGCCCGGGGCGAGCAGCCCCGGGCGAGGAGGCCCGGGGCGAGCAGCCCCGGGCGAGGAGGCCCGGGGCGAGCAGCCCCGGGCGAGGAGGCCCGGGGCGAGCAGCCCCGGGCGAGGAGGCCCGGGGCGAGCAGCCCCGGGCGAGGAGGCCCGGGGCGAGCAGCCCCGGGCCTGGAGGCCCGGGGCGAGCAGCCCCGGGCGAGGAGGCCCGGGGCGAGCAGCCCCGGGCGAGGAGGCCCGGGGCGAGCAGCCCCGGGCGAGGAGGCCCGGGGCGAGCAGCCCCGGGCGAGGAGGCCCGGGGCGAGCAGCCCCGGGCCTGGAGGCCCGGGGCGAGCAGCCCCGGGCGAGGAGGCCCGGGGCGAGCAGCCCCGGGCCTGGAGGCCCGGGGCGAGCAGCCCCGGGCCTGGAGGCCCGGGGCGAGCAGCCCCGGGCCTGGAGGCCCGGGGCGAGCAGCCCCGGGCCTGGAGGCCCGGGGCGAGCAGCCCCGGGCCTGGAGGCCCGGGGCGAGCAGCCCCGGGCCTGGAGGCCCGGGGCGAGCAGCCCCGGGCCTGGAGGCCCGGGGCGAGCAGCCCCGGGCCTGGAGGCCCGGGGCGAGCAGCCCCGGGCCTGGAGGCCCGGGGCGAGCAGCCCCGGGCCTGGAGGCCCGGGGCGAGCAGCCCCGGGCCTGGAGGCCCGGGGCGAGCAGCCCCGGGCCTGGAGGCCCGGGGCGAGCAGCCCCGGGCCTGGAGGCCCGGGGCGAGCAGCCCCGGGCCTGGAGGCCCGGGGCGAGCAGCCCCGGGCCTGGAGGCCCGGGGCGAGCAGCCCCGGGCCTGGAGGCCCGGGGCGAGCAGCCCCGGGCCTGGAGGCCCGGGGCGAGCAGCCCCGGGCCTGGAGGCCCGGGGCGAGCAGCCCCGGGCCTGGAGGCCCGGGGCGAGCAGCCCCGGGCCTGGAGGCCCGGGGCGAGCAGCCCCGGGCCTGGAGGCCCGGGGCGAGCAGCCCCGGGCCTGGAGGCCCGGGGCGAGCAGCCCCGGGCCTGGAGGCCCGGGGCGAGCAGCCCCGGGCCTGGAGGCCCGGGGCGAGCAGCCCCGGGCCTGGAGGCCCGGGGCGAGCAGCCCCGGGCCTGGAGGCCCGGGGCGAGCAGCCCCGGGCCTGGAGGCCCGGGGCGAGCAGCCCCGGGCCTGGAGGCCCGGGGCGAGCAGCCCCGGGCCTGGAGGCCCGGGGCGAGCAGCCCCGGGCCTGGAGGCCCGGGGCGAGCAGCCCCGGGCCTGGAGGCCCGGGGCGAGCAGCCCCGGGCCTGGAGGCCCGGGGCGAGCAGCCCCGGGCCTGGAGGCCCGGGGCGAGCAGCCCCGGGCCTGGAGGCCCGGGGCGAGCAGCCCCGGGCCTGGAGGCCCGGGGCGAGCAGCCCCGGGCCTGGAGGCCCGGGGCGAGCAGCCCCGGGCCTGGAGGCCCGGGGCGAGCAGCCCCGGGCCTGGAGGCCCGGGGCGAGCAGCCCCGGGCCTGGAGGCCCGGGGCGAGCAGCCCCGGGCCTGGAGGCCCGGGGCGAGCAGCCCCGGGCCTGGAGGCCCGGGGCGAGCAGCCCCGGGCCTGGAGGCCCGGGGCGAGCAGCCCCGGGCCTGGAGGCCCGGGGCGAGCAGCCCCGGGCCTGGAGGCCCGGGGCGAGCAGCCCCGGGCCTGGAGGCCCGGGGCGAGCAGCCCCGGGCCTGGAGGCCCGGGGCGAGCAGCCCCGGGCCTGGAGGCCCGGGGCGAGCAGCCCCGGGCCTGGAGGCCCGGGGCGAGCAGCCCCGGGCCTGGAGGCCCGGGGCGAGCAGCCCCGGGCCTGGAGGCCCGGGGCGAGCAGCCCCGGGCCTGGAGGCCCGGGGCGAGCAGCCCCGGGCCTGGAGGCCCGGGGCGAGCAGCCCCGGGCCTGGAGGCCCGGGGCGAGCAGCCCCGGGCCTGGAGGCCCGGGGCGAGCAGCCCCGGGCCTGGAGGCCCGGGGCGAGCAGCCCCGGGCCTGGAGGCCCGGGGCGAGCAGCCCCGGGCCTGGAGGCCCGGGGCGAGCAGCCCCGGGCCTGGAGGCCCGGGGCGAGCAGCCCCGGGCCTGGAGGCCCGGGGCGAGCAGCCCCGGGCCTGGAGGCCCGGGGCGAGCAGCCCCGGGCCTGGAGGCCCGGGGCGAGCAGCCCCGGGCCTGGAGGCCCGGGGCGAGCAGCCCCGGGCCTGGAGGCCCGGGGCGAGCAGCCCCGGGCCTGGAGGCCCGGGGCGAGCAGCCCCGGGCCTGGAGGCCCGGGGCGAGCAGCCCCGGGCCTGGAGGCCCGGGGCGAGCAGCCCCGGGCCTGGAGGCCCGGGGCGAGCAGCCCCGGGCCTGGAGGCCCGGGGCGAGCAGCCCCGGGCCTGGAGGCCCGGGGCGAGCAGCCCCGGGCCTGGAGGCCCGGGGCGAGCAGCCCCGGGCCTGGAGGCCCGGGGCGAGCAGCCCCGGGCCTGGAGGCCCGGGGCGAGCAGCCCCGGGCCTGGAGGCCCGGGGCGAGCAGCCCCGGGCCTGGAGGCCCGGGGCGAGCAGCCCCGGGCCTGGAGGCCCGGGGCGAGCAGCCCCGGGCCTGGAGGCCCGGGGCGAGCAGCCCCGGGCCTGGAGGCCCGGGGCGAGCAGCCCCGGGCCTGGAGGCCCGGGGCGAGCAGCCCCGGGCCTGGAGGCCCGGGGCGAGCAGCCCCGGGCCTGGAGGCCCGGGGCGAGCAGCCCCGGGCCTGGAGGCCCGGGGCGAGCAGCCCCGGGCCTGGAGGCCCGGGGCGAGCAGCCCCGGGCCTGGAGGCCCGGGGCGAGCAGCCCCGGGCCTGGAGGCCCGGGGCGAGCAGCCCCGGGCCTGGAGGCCCGGGGCGAGCAGCCCCGGGCCTGGAGGCCCGGGGCGAGCGGGGCACTTCCCTTTCTGGGTCTCCAATGCCTCGGACCTTTGCGGGGAATCTCTGTACTGAGTCCCCAGGGTCTGGAGGCTGTTTCGGGTCCTGTGAACCCTTTCTCTCAGGTACAGGGAGCGGCTTCACCCACGGTGAGCCAAGGTAATGACTCAGGGCTTGGATGCCGTGTCTCGTAGCAGGTGTTTGGGATTCTGTGTTTCCCTACTCTCGGACCTAACCCCGGCATTTCTGGGCCGAGAGGAAGGGTTTGTTTCCTTTTCGGAGTCAGGCATCTGTCTCCTTGGGATTTTGTGCTCGCTGCATAGCCCCTGGAGGGGCTGCTTGGGATTCTGTGTCTCCCACTTCTCCAACATTCCCCGTAAGGTTCTCAGCTTAGACCCCATGGACTGGAGGCTGTGTGGGATACTCTGACCCGTTCCTCTCGGGTACAGGCAGAGGCTTCAGGCATGATTAGCAATGGTAAGAGACAGCCCCGGGCGAGGAGGCCCGGGGCGAGCAGCCCCGGGCGAGGAGGCCCGGGGCGAGCAGCCCCGGGCGAGGAGGCCCGGGGCGAGCAGCCCCGGGCGAGGAGGCCCGGGGCGAGCAGCCCCGGGCGAGGAGGCCCGGGGCGAGCAGCCCCGGGCGAGGAGGCCCGGGGCGAGCAGCCCCGGGCCTGGAGGCCCGGGGCGAGCAGCCCCGGGCCTGGAGGCCCGGGGCGAGCAGCCCCGGGCCTGGAGGCCCGGGGCGAGCAGCCCCGGGCCTGGAGGCCCGGGGCGAGCAGCCCCGGGCCTGGAGGTCCGGGGCGAGCAGCCCCGGGCCTGGAGGCCCGGGGCGAGCGGGGCACTTCCCATTCTGGGTCTCCAATGCCTCGGACCTTTGCGGGGAATCTCTGCACTGAGTCCCCAGGGTCTGGAGGCTGTTTCGGGTCCTGTGAACCCTTTCTCTCAGGTACAGGGAGCGGCTTCACCCACGGTGAGACAAGGTAATGACTCAGGGCTTGGATGCCGTGTCTCGTAGCAGGTTTTTGGGATTCTGTGTTTCCCTACTCTCGGACCTAACCCCGGCATTTCTGGGCCGAGAGGAAGGGTTTGTTTCCTTTTCGGAGTCAGGCATCTGTCTCCTTGGGATTTTGTGCTCGCTGCATAGCCCCTGGAGGGGCTGCTTGGGATTCTGTGTCTCCCACTTCTCCAACATTCCCCGTAAGGTTCTCAGCTTAGACCCCATGGACTGGAGGCTGTGTGGGATACTCTGACCCGTTCCTCTCGGGTACAGGCAGAGGCTTCAGGCATGATTAGCCATGGTAAGAGACAGCCCCGGGCGAGGAGGCCCGGGGCGAGCAGCCCCGGGCGAGGAGGCCCGGGGCGAGCAGCCCCGGGCGAGGAGGCCCGGGGCGAGCAGCCCCGGGCGAGGAGGCCCGGGGCGAGCAGCCCCGGGCGAGGAGGCCCGGGGCGAGCAGCCCCGGGCGAGGAGGCCCGGGGCGAGCAGCCCCGGGCGAGGAGGCCCGGGGCGAGCAGCCCCGGGCGAGGAGGCCCGGGGCGAGCAGCCCCGGGCGAGGAGGCCCGGGGCGAGCAGCCCCGGGCCTGGAGGCCCGGGGCGAGCAGCCCCGGGCCTGGAGGCCCGGGGCGAGCAGCCCCGGGCGAGGAGGCCCGGGGCGAGCAGCCCCGGGCGAGGAGGCCCGGGGCGAGCAGCCCCGGGCGAGGAGGCCCGGGGCGAGCAGCCCCGGGCGAGGAGGCCCGGGGCGAGCAGCCCCGGGCCTGGAGGCCCGGGGCGAGCAGCCCCGGGCCTGGAGGCCCGGGGCGAGCAGCCCCGGGCCTGGAGGCCCGGGGCGAGCAGCCCCGGGCCTGGAGGCCCGGGGCGAGCAGCCCCGGGCCTGGAGGCCCGGGGCGAGCAGCCCCGGGCCTGGAGGCCCGGGGCGAGCAGCCCCGGGCCTGGAGGCCCGGGGCGAGCTGCCCCGGGCCTGGAGGCCCGGGGCGAGCAGCCCCGGGCCTGGAGGCCCGGGGCGAGCTGCCCCGGGCCTGGAGGCCCGGGGCGAGCTGCCCCGGGCCTGGAGGCCCGGGGCGAGCTGCCCCGGGCCTGGAGGCCCGGGGCGAGCTGCCCCGGGCCTGGAGGCCCGGGGCGAGCAGCCCCGGGCCTGGAGGCCCGGGGCGAGCAGCCCCGGGCCTGGAGGCCCGGGGCGAGCAGCCCCGGGCCTGGAGGCCCGGGGCGAGCAGCCCCGGTCCTGGAGGCCCGGGGCGAGCAGCCCCGGTCCTGGAGGCCCGGGGCGAGCAGCCCCGGGCCTGGAGGCCCGGGGCGAGCAGCCCCGGGCCTGGAGGCCCGGGGCGAGCAGCCCCGGGCCTGGAGGCCCGGGGCGAGCAGCGCCGGGCCTGGAGGCCCGGGGCGAGCAGCCCCGGGCCTGGAGGCCCGGGGCGAGCAGCCCCGGGCCTGGAGGCCCGGGGCGAGCAGCCCCGGGCCTGGAGGCCCGGGGCGAGCAGCCCCGGGCCTCGGAGGCCCGGGGCGAGCAGCCCCGGGCCTGGAGGCCCGGGGCGAGCAGCCCCGGGCCTGGAGGCCCGGGGCGAGCAGCCCCGGGCGAGGAGGCCCGGGGCGAGCAGCCCCGGGCGAGGAGGCCCGGGGCGAGCAGCCCCGGGCCTGGAGGCCCGGGGCGAGCAGCCCCGGGCCTGGAGGCCCGGGGCGAGCAGCCCCGGGCCTGGAGGCCCGGGGCGAGCAACCCGGGCCTGGAGGCCCGGGGCGAGCAGCCCCGGGCCTGGAGGCCCGGGGCGAGCAGCCCCGGGCGAGGAGGCCCGGGGCGAGCAGCCCCGGGCGAGGAGGCCCGGGGCGAGCAGCCCCGGGCGAGGAGGCCCGGGGCGAGCAGCCCCGGGCGAGGAGGCCCGGGGCGAGCAGCCCCGGGCGAGGAGGCCCGGGGCGAGCAGCCCCGGGCGAGGAGGCCCGGGGCGAGCAGCCCCGGGCGAGGAGGCCCGGGGCGAGCAGCCCCGGGCCTGGAGGCCCGGGGCGAGCAGCCCCGGGCGAGGAGGCCCGGGGCGAGCAGCCCCGGGCGAGGAGGCCCGGGGCGAGCAGCCCCGGGCGAGGAGGCCCGGGGCGAGCAGCCCCGGGCGAGGAGGCCCGGGGCGAGCAGCCCCGGGCGAGGAGGCCCGGGGCGAGCAGCCCCGGGCGAGGAGGCCCGGGGCGAGCAGCCCCGGGCGAGGAGGCCCGGGGCGAGCAGCCCCGGGCGAGGAGGCCCGGGGCGAGCAGCCCCGGGCGAGGAGGCCCGGGGCGAGCAGCCCCGGGCGAGGAGGCCCGGGGCGAGCAGCCCCGGGCGAGGAGGCCCGGGGCGAGCAGCCCCGGGCGAGGAGGCCCGGGGCGAGCAGCCCCGGGCGAGGAGGCCCGGGGCGAGCAGCCCCGGGCGAGGAGGCCCGGGGCGAGCAGCCCCGGGCGAGGAGGCCCGGGGCGAGCAGCCCCGGGCGAGGAGGCCCGGGGCGAGCAGCCCCGGGCGAGGAGGCCCGGGGCGAGCAGCCCCGGGCGAGGAGGCCCGGGGCGAGCAGCCCCGGGCCTGGAGGCCCGGGGCGAGCAGCCCCGGGCCTGGAGGCCCGGGGCGAGCAGCCCCGGGCCTGGAGGCCCGGGGCGAGCAGCCCCGGGCCTGGAGGCCCGGGGCGAGCTGCCCCGGGCCTGGAGGCCCGGGGCGAGCAGCCCCGGGCCTGGAGGCCCGGGGCGAGCTGCCCCGGGCCTGGAGGCCCGGGGCGAGCTGCCCCGGGCCTGGAGGCCCGGGGCGAGCTGCCCCGGGCCTGGAGGCCCGGGGCGAGCAGCCCCGGGCCTGGAGGCCCGGGGCGAGCAGCCCCGGGCCTGGAGGCCCGGGGCGAGCAGCCCCGGGCCTGGAGGCCCGGGGCGAGCAGCCCCGGGCCTGGAGGCCCGGGGCGAGCAGCCCCGGGCCTGGAGGCCCGGGGCGAGCAGCCCCGGGCCTGGAGGCCCGGGGCGAGCAGCCCCGGGCCTGGAGGCCCGGGGCGAGCAGCCCCGGGCGAGGAGGCCCGGGGCGAGCAGCCCCGGGCGAGGAGGCCCGGGGCGAGCAGCCCCGGGCCTGGAGGCCCGGGGCGAGCAGCCCCGGGCCTGGAGGCCCGGGGCGAGCAGCCCCGGGCGAGGAGGCCCGGGGCGAGCAGCCCCGGGCGAGGAGGCCCGGGGCGAGCAGCCCCGGGCCTGGAGGCCCGGGGCGAGCAGCCCCGGGCGAGGAGGCCCGGGGCGAGCAGCCCCGGGCGAGGAGGCCCGGGGCGAGCAGCCCCGGGCGAGGAGGCCCGGGGCGAGCAGCCCCGGGCGAGGAGGCCCGGGGCGAGCAGCCCCGGGCGAGGAGGCCCGGGGCGAGCAGCCCCGGGCGAGGAGGCCCGGGGCGAGCAGCCCCGGGCGAGGAGGCCCGGGGCGAGCAGCCCCGGGCGAGGAGGCCCGGGGCGAGCAGCCCCGGGCGAGGAGGCCCGGGGCGAGCAGCCCCGGGCCTGGAGGCCCGGGGCGAGCAGCCCCGGGCCTGGAGGCCCGGGGCGAGCAGCCCCGGGCGAGGAGGCCCGGGGCGAGCAGCCCCGGGCCTGGAGGCCCGGGGCGAGCAGCCCCGGGCCTGGAGGCCCGGGGCGAGCAGCCCCGGGCCTGGAGGCCCGGGGCGAGCAGCCCCGGGCCTGGAGGCCCGGGGCGAGCAGCCCCGGGCCTGGAGGCCCGGGGCGAGCAGCCCCGGGCCTGGAGGCCCGGGGCGAGCAGCCCCGGGCCTGGAGGCCCGGGGCGAGCAGCCCCGGGCCTGGAGGCCCGGGGCGAGCAGCCCCGGGCCTGGAGGCCCGGGGCGAGCAGCCCCGGGCCTGGAGGCCCGGGGCGAGCAGCCCCGGGCCTGGAGGCCCGGGGCGAGCAGCCCCGGGCCTGGAGGCCCGGGGCGAGCAGCCCCGGGCCTGGAGGCCCGGGGCGAGCAGCCCCGGGCCTGGAGGCCCGGGGCGAGCAGCCCCGGGCCTGGAGGCCCGGGGCGAGCAGCCCCGGGCCTGGAGGCCCGGGGCGAGCAGCCCCGGGCCTGGAGGCCCGGGGCGAGCAGCCCCGGGCCTGGAGGCCCGGGGCGAGCAGCCCCGGGCCTGGAGGCCCGGGGCGAGCAGCCCCGGGCCTGGAGGCCCGGGGCGAGCAGCCCCGGGCCTGGAGGCCCGGGGCGAGCAGCCCCGGGCCTGGAGGCCCGGGGCGAGCAGCCCCGGGCCTGGAGGCCCGGGGCGAGCAGCCCCGGGCCTGGAGGCCCGGGGCGAGCAGCCCCGGGCCTGGAGGCCCGGGGCGAGCAGCCCCGGGCCTGGAGGCCCGGGGCGAGCAGCCCCGGGCCTGGAGGCCCGGGGCGAGCAGCCCCGGGCCTGGAGGCCCGGGGCGAGCAGCCCCGGGCCTGGAGGCCCGGGGCGAGCAGCCCCGGGCCTGGAGGCCCGGGGCGAGCAGCCCCGGGCCTGGAGGCCCGGGGCGAGCAGCCCCGGGCCTGGAGGCCCGGGGCGAGCAGCCCCGGGCCTGGAGGCCCGGGGCGAGCAGCCCCGGGCCTGGAGGCCCGGGGCGAGCAGCCCCGGGCCTGGAGGCCCGGGGCGAGCAGCCCCGGGCCTGGAGGCCCGGGGCGAGCAGCCCCGGGCCTGGAGGCCCGGGGCGAGCAGCCCCGGGCCTGGAGGCCCGGGGCGAGCAGCCCCGGGCCTGGAGGCCCGGGGCGAGCAGCCCCGGGCCTGGAGGCCCGGGGCGAGCAGCCCCGGGCCTGGAGGCCCGGGGCGAGCAGCCCCGGGCCTGGAGGCCCGGGGCGAGCAGCCCCGGGCCTGGAGGCCCGGGGCGAGCAGCCCCGGGCCTGGAGGCCCGGGGCGAGCAGCCCCGGGCCTGGAGGCCCGGGGCGAGCAGCCCCGGGCCTGGAGGCCCGGGGCGAGCAGCCCCGGGCCTGGAGGCCCGGGGCGAGCAGCCCCGGGCCTGGAGGCCCGGGGCGAGCAGCCCCGGGCCTGGAGGCCCGGGGCGAGCAGCCCCGGGCCTGGAGGCCCGGGGCGAGCAGCCCCGGGCCTGGAGGCCCGGGGCGAGCAGCCCCGGGCCTGGAGGCCCGGGGCGAGCAGCCCCGGGCCTGGAGGCCCGGGGCGAGCAGCCCCGGGCCTGGAGGCCCGGGGCGAGCAGCCCCGGGCCTGGAGGCCCGGGGCGAGCAGCCCCGGGCCTGGAGGCCCGGGGCGAGCAGCCCCGGGCCTGGAGGCCCGGGGCGAGCAGCCCCGGGCCTGGAGGCCCGGGGCGAGCAGCCCCGGGCCTGGAGGCCCGGGGCGAGCAGCCCCGGGCCTGGAGGCCCGGGGCGAGCAGCCCCGGGCCTGGAGGCCCGGGGCGAGCAGCCCCGGGCCTGGAGGCCCGGGGCGAGCAGCCCCGGGCCTGGAGGCCCGGGGCGAGCAGCCCCGGGCCTGGAGGCCCGGGGCGAGCAGCCCCGGGCCTGGAGGCCCGGGGCGAGCAGCCCCGGGCCTGGAGGCCCGGGGCGAGCAGCCCCGGGCCTGGAGGCCCGGGGCGAGCAGCCCCGGGCCTGGAGGCCCGGGGCGAGCAGCCCCGGGCCTGGAGGCCCGGGGCGAGCAGCCCCGGGCCTGGAGGCCCGGGGCGAGCAGCCCCGGGCCTGGAGGCCCGGGGCGAGCAGCCCCGGGCCTGGAGGCCCGGGGCGAGCAGCCCCGGGCCTGGAGGCCCGGGGCGAGCAGCCCCGGGCCTGGAGGCCCGGGGCGAGCAGCCCCGGGCCTGGAGGCCCGGGGCGAGCAGCCCCGGGCCTGGAGGCCCGGGGCGAGCAGCCCCGGGCCTGGAGGCCCGGGGCGAGCAGCCCCGGGCCTGGAGGCCCGGGGCGAGCAGCCCCGGGCCTGGAGGCCCGGGGCGAGCAGCCCCGGGCCTGGAGGCCCGGGGCGAGCAGCCCCGGGCCTGGAGGCCCGGGGCGAGCAGCCCCGGGCCTGGAGGCCCGGGGCGAGCAGCCCCGGGCCTGGAGGCCCGGGGCGAGCAGCCCCGGGCCTGGAGGCCCGGGGCGAGCAGCCCCGGGCCTGGAGGCCCGGGGCGAGCAGCCCCGGGCCTGGAGGCCCGGGGCGAGCAGCCCCGGGCCTGGAGGCCCGGGGCGAGCAGCCCCGGGCCTGGAGGCCCGGGGCGAGCAGCCCCGGGCCTGGAGGCCCGGGGCGAGCAGCCCCGGGCCTGGAGGCCCGGGGCGAGCAGCCCCGGGCCTGGAGGCCCGGGGCGAGCAGCCCCGGGCCTGGAGGCCCGGGGCGAGCAGCCCCGGGCCTGGAGGCCCGGGGCGAGCAGCCCCGGGCCTGGAGGCCCGGGGCGAGCAGCCCCGGGCCTGGAGGCCCGGGGCGAGCAGCCCCGGGCCTGGAGGCCCGGGGCGAGCAGCCCCGGGCCTGGAGGCCCGGGGCGAGCAGCCCCGGGCCTGGAGGCCCGGGGCGAGCAGCCCCGGGCCTGGAGGCCCGGGGCGAGCAGCCCCGGGCCTGGAGGCCCGGGGCGAGCAGCCCCGGGCCTGGAGGCCCGGGGCGAGCAGCCCCGGGCCTGGAGGCCCGGGGCGAGCGGGGCACTTCCCTTTCTGGGTCTCCAATGCCTCGGACCTTTGCGGGGAATCTCTGTACTGAGTCCCCAGGGTCTGGAGGCTGTTTTGGGTCCTGTGAACCCTTTCTCTCAGGTACAGGGAGCGGCTTCACCCACGGTGAGCCAAGGTAATGACTCAGGGCTTGGATGCCGTGTCTCGTAGCAGGTGTTTGGGATTCTGTGTTTCCCTACTCTCGGACCTAACCCCGGCATTTCTGGGCCGAGAGGAAGGGTTTGTTTCCTTTTCGGAGTCAGGCATCTGTCTCCTTGGGATTTTGTGCTCGCTGCATAGCCCCTGGAGGGGCTGCTTGGGATTCTGTGTCTCCCACTTCTCCAACATTCCCCGTAAGGTTCTCAGCTTAGACCCCATGGACTGGAGGCTGTGTGGGATACTCTGACCCGTTCCTCTCGGGTACAGGCAGAGGCTTCAGGCATGATTAGCAATGGTAAGAGACAGCCCCGGGCGAGGAGGCCCGGGGCGAGCAGCCCCGGGCGAGGAGGCCCGGGGCGAGCAGCCCCGGGCGAGGAGGCCCGGGGCGAGCAGCCCCGGGCGAGGAGGCCCGGGGCGAGCAGCCCCGGGCGAGGAGGCCCGGGGCGAGCAGCCCCGGGCGAGGAGGCCCGGGGCGAGCAGCCCCGGGCCTGGAGGCCCGGGGCGAGCAGCCCCGGGCCTGGAGGCCCGGGGCGAGCAGCCCCGGGCCTGGAGGCCCGGGGCGAGCAGCCCCGGGCCTGGAGGCCCGGGGCGAGCAGCCCCGGGCCTGGAGGCCCGGGGCGAGCAGCCCCGGGCCTGGAGGTCCGGGGCGAGCAGCCCCGGGCCTGGAGGCCCGGGGCGAGCGGGGCACTTCCCATTCTGGGTCTCCAATGCCTCGGACCTTTGCGGGGAATCTCTGCACTGAGTCCCCAGGGTCTGGAGGCTGTTTCGGGTCCTGTGAACCCTTTCTCTCAGGTACAGGGAGCGGCTTCACCCACGGTGAGACAAGGTAATGACTCAGGGCTTGGATGCCGTGTCTCGTAGCAGGTTTTTGGGATTCTGTGTTTCCCTACTCTCGGACCTAACCCCGGCATTTCTGGGCCGAGAGGAAGGGTTTGTTTCCTTTTCGGAGTCAGGCATCTGTCTCCTTGGGATTTTGTGCTCGCTGCATAGCCCCTGGAGGGGCTGCTTGGGATTCTGTGTCTCCCACTTCTCCAACATTCCCCGTAAGGTTCTCAGCTTAGACCCCATGGACTGGAGGCTGTGTGGGATACTCTGACCCGTTCCTCTCGGGTACAGGCAGAGGCTTCAGGCATGATTAGCCATGGTAAGAGACAGCCCCGGGCGAGGAGGCCCGGGGCGAGCAGCCCCGGGCGAGGAGGCCCGGGGCGAGCAGCCCCGGGCGAGGAGGCCCGGGGCGAGCAGCCCCGGGCGAGGAGGCCCGGGGCGAGCAGCCCCGGGCGAGGAGGCCCGGGGCGAGCAGCCCCGGGCGAGGAGGCCCGGGGCGAGCAGCCCCGGGCGAGGAGGCCCGGGGCGAGCAGCCCCGGGCCTGGAGGCCCGGGGCGAGCAGCCCCGGGCCTGGAGGCCCGGGGCGAGCAGCCCCGGGCCTGGAGGCCCGGGGCGAGCAGCCCCGGGCCTGGAGGCCCGGGGCGAGCAGCCCCGGGCGAGGAGGCCCGGGGCGAGCAGCCCCGGGCGAGGAGGCCCGGGGCGAGCAGCCCCGGGCGAGGAGGCCCGGGGCGAGCAGCCCCGGGCCTGGAGGCCCGGGGCGAGCAGCCCCGGGCGAGGAGGCCCGGGGCGAGCAGCCCCGGGCCTGGAGGCCCGGGGCGAGCAGCCCCGGGCCTGGAGGCCCGGGGCGAGCAGCCCCGGGCCTGGAGGCCCGGGGCGAGCAGCCCCGGGCCTGGAGGCCCGGGGCGAGCAGCCCCGGGCCTGGAGGCCCGGGGCGAGCAGCCCCGGGCCTGGAGGCCCGGGGCGAGCAGCCCCGGGCCTGGAGGCCCGGGGCGAGCAGCCCCGGGCCTGGAGGCCCGGGGCGAGCGGGGCACTTCCCTTTCTGGGTCTCCAATGCCTCGGACCTTTGCGGGGAATCTCTGTACTGAGTCCCCAGGGTCTGGAGGCTGTTTCGGGTCCTGTGAACCCTTTCTCTCAGGTACAGGGAGCGGCTTCACCCACGGTGAGCCAAGGTAATGACTCAGGGCTTGGATGCCGTGTCTCGTAGCAGGTGTTTGGGATTCTGTGTTTCCCTACTCTCGGACCTAACCCCGGCATTTCTGGGCCGAGAGGAAGGGTTTGTTTCCTTTTCGGAGTCAGGCATCTGTCTCCTTGGGATTTTGTGCTCGCTGCATAGCCCCTGGAGGGGCTGCTTGGGATTCTGTGTCTCCCACTTCTCCAACATTCCCCGTAAGGTTCTCAGCTTAGACCCCATGGACTGGAGGCTGTGTGGGATACTCTGACCCGTTCCTCTCGGGTACAGGCAGAGGCTTCAGGCATGATTAGCAATGGTAAGAGACAGCCCCGGGCGAGGAGGCCCGGGGCGAGCAGCCCCGGGCGAGGAGGCCCGGGGCGAGCAGCCCCGGGCGAGGAGGCCCGGGGCGAGCAGCCCCGGGCGAGGAGGCCCGGGGCGAGCAGCCCCGGGCGAGGAGGCCCGGGGCGAGCAGCCCCGGGCGAGGAGGCCCGGGGCGAGCAGCCCCGGGCCTGGAGGCCCGGGGCGAGCAGCCCCGGGCCTGGAGGCCCGGGGCGAGCAGCCCCGGGCCTGGAGGCCCGGGGCGAGCAGCCCCGGGCCTGGAGGCCCGGGGCGAGCAGCCCCGGGCCTGGAGGCCCGGGGCGAGCAGCCCCGGGCCTGGAGGTCCGGGGCGAGCAGCCCCGGGCCTGGAGGCCCGGGGCGAGCGGGGCACTTCCCATTCTGGGTCTCCAATGCCTCGGACCTTTGCGGGGAATCTCTGCACTGAGTCCCCAGGGTCTGGAGGCTGTTTCGGGTCCTGTGAACCCTTTCTCTCAGGTACAGGGAGCGGCTTCACCCACGGTGAGACAAGGTAATGACTCAGGGCTTGGATGCCGTGTCTCGTAGCAGGTTTTTGGGATTCTGTGTTTCCCTACTCTCGGACCTAACCCCGGCATTTCTGGGCCGAGAGGAAGGGTTTGTTTCCTTTTCGGAGTCAGGCATCTGTCTCCTTGGGATTTTGTGCTCGCTGCATAGCCCCTGGAGGGGCTGCTTGGGATTCTGTGTCTCCCACTTCTCCAACATTCCCCGTAAGGTTCTCAGCTTAGACCCCATGGACTGGAGGCTGTGTGGGATACTCTGACCCGTTCCTCTCGGGTACAGGCAGAGGCTTCAGGCATGATTAGCCATGGTAAGAGACAGCCCCGGGCGAGGAGGCCCGGGGCGAGCAGCCCCGGGCGAGGAGGCCCGGGGCGAGCAGCCCCGGGCGAGGAGGCCCGGGGCGAGCAGCCCCGGGCGAGGAGGCCCGGGGCGAGCAGCCCCGGGCGAGGAGGCCCGGGGCGAGCAGCCCCGGGCGAGGAGGCCCGGGGCGAGCAGCCCCGGGCGAGGAGGCCCGGGGCGAGCAGCCCCGGGCGAGGAGGCCCGGGGCGAGCAGCCCCGGGCCTGGAGGCCCGGGGCGAGCAGCCCCGGGCCTGGAGGCCCGGGGCGAGCAGCCCCGGGCCTGGAGGCCCGGGGCGAGCAGCCCCGGGCCTGGAGGCCCGGGGCGAGCAGCCCCGGGCGAGGAGGCCCGGGGCGAGCAGCCCCGGGCGAGGAGGCCCGGGGCGAGCAGCCCCGGGCGAGGAGGCCCGGGGCGAGCAGCCCCGGGCGAGGAGGCCCGGGGCGAGCAGCCCCGGGCGAGGAGGCCCGGGGCGAGCAGCCCCGGGCCTGGAGGCCCGGGGCGAGCAGCCCCGGGCGAGGAGGCCCGGGGCGAGCAGCCCCGGGCCTGGAGGCCCGGGGCGAGCAGCCCCGGGCGAGGAGGCCCGGGGCGAGCAGCCCCGGGCCTGGAGGCCCGGGGCGAGCAGCCCCGGGCCTGGAGGCCCGGGGCGAGCAGCCCCGGGCGAGGAGGCCCGGGGCGAGCAGCCCCGGGCGAGGAGGCCCGGGGCGAGCAGCCCCGGGCCTGGAGGCCCGGGGCGAGCAGCCCCGGGCCTGGAGGCCCGGGGCGAGCAGCCCCGGGCCTGGAGGCCCGGGGCGAGCAGCCCCGGGCCTGGAGGCCCGGGGCGAGCAGCCCCGGGCCTGGAGGCCCGGGGCGAGCAGCCCCGGGCCTGGAGGCCCGGGGCGAGCAGCCCCGGGCCTGGAGGCCCGGGGCGAGCAGCCCCGGGCCTGGAGGCCCGGGGCGAGCAGCCCCGGGCCTGGAGGCCCGGGGCGAGCAGCCCCGGGCCTGGAGGCCCGGGGCGAGCAGCCCCGGGCCTGGAGGCCCGGGGCGAGCAGCCCCGGGCCTGGAGGCCCGGGGCGAGCAGCCCCGGGCCTGGAGGCCCGGGGCGAGCAGCCCCGGGCCTGGAGGCCCGGGGCGAGCAGCCCCGGGCCTGGAGGCCCGGGGCGAGCAGCCCCGGGCCTGGAGGCCCGGGGCGAGCAGCCCCGGGCCTGGAGGCCCGGGGCGAGCAGCCCCGGGCCTGGAGGCCCGGGGCGAGCAGCCCCGGGCCTGGAGGCCCGGGGCGAGCAGCCCCGGGCCTGGAGGCCCGGGGCGAGCAGCCCCGGGCCTGGAGGCCCGGGGCGAGCAGCCCCGGGCCTGGAGGCCCGGGGCGAGCAGCCCCGGGCCTGGAGGCCCGGGGCGAGCAGCCCCGGGCCTGGAGGCCCGGGGCGAGCAGCCCCGGGCCTGGAGGCCCGGGGCGAGCAGCCCCGGGCCTGGAGGCCCGGGGCGAGCAGCCCCGGGCCTGGAGGCCCGGGGCGAGCAGCCCCGGGCCTGGAGGCCCGGGGCGAGCAGCCCCGGGCCTGGAGGCCCGGGGCGAGCAGCCCCGGGCCTGGAGGCCCGGGGCGAGCAGCCCCGGGCCTGGAGGCCCGGGGCGAGCAGCCCCGGGCCTGGAGGCCCGGGGCGAGCAGCCCCGGGCCTGGAGGCCCGGGGCGAGCAGCCCCGGGCCTGGAGGCCCGGGGCGAGCAGCCCCGGGCCTGGAGGCCCGGGGCGAGCAGCCCCGGGCCTGGAGGCCCGGGGCGAGCAGCCCCGGGCCTGGAGGCCCGGGGCGAGCAGCCCCGGGCCTGGAGGCCCGGGGCGAGCAGCCCCGGGCCTGGAGGCCCGGGGCGAGCGGGGCACTTCCCATTCTGGGTCTCCAATGCCTCGGACCTTTGCGGGGAATCTCTGCACTGAGTCCCCAGGGTCTGGAGGCTGTTTCGGGTCCTGTGAACCCTTTCTCTCAGGTACAGGGAGCGGCTTCACCCACGGTGAGCCAAGGTAATGACTCAGGGCTTGGATGCCGTGTCTCGTAGCAGGTGTTTGGGATTCTGTGTTTCCCTACTCTCGGACCTAACCCCGGCATTTCTGGGCCGAGAGGAAGGGTTTGTTTCCTTTTCGGAGTCAGGCATCTGTCTCCTTGGGATTTTGTGCTCGCTGCATAGCCCCTGGAGGGGCTGCTTGGGATTCTGTGTCTCCCACTTCTCCAACATTCCCCGTAAGGTTCTCAGCTTAGACCCCATGGACTGGAGGCTGTGTGGGATACTCTGACCCGTTCCTCTCGGGTACAGGCAGAGGCTTCAGGCATGATTAGCAATGGTAAGAGACAGCCCCGGGCGAGGAGGCCCGGGGCGAGCAGCCCCGGGCGAGGAGGCCCGGGGCGAGCAGCCCCGGGCGAGGAGGCCCGGGGCGAGCAGCCCCGGGCGAGGAGGCCCGGGGCGAGCAGCCCCGGGCGAGGAGGCCCGGGGCGAGCAGCCCCGGGCGAGGAGGCCCGGGGCGAGCAGCCCCGGGCCTGGAGGCCCGGGGCGAGCAGCCCCGGGCCTGGAGGCCCGGGGCGAGCAGCCCCGGGCCTGGAGGCCCGGGGCGAGCAGCCCCGGGCCTGGAGGCCCGGGGCGAGCAGCCCCGGGCCTGGAGGCCCGGGGCGAGCAGCCCCGGGCCTGGAGGTCCGGGGCGAGCAGCCCCGGGCCTGGAGGCCCGGGGCGAGCGGGGCACTTCCCATTCTGGGTCTCCAATGCCTCGGACCTTTGCGGGGAATCTCTGCACTGAGTCCCCAGGGTCTGGAGGCTGTTTCGGGTCCTGTGAACCCTTTCTCTCAGGTACAGGGAGCGGCTTCACCCACGGTGAGACAAGGTAATGACTCAGGGCTTGGATGCCGTGTCTCGTAGCAGGTTTTTGGGATTCTGTGTTTCCCTACTCTCGGACCTAACCCCGGCATTTCTGGGCCGAGAGGAAGGGTTTGTTTCCTTTTCGGAGTCAGGCATCTGTCTCCTTGGGATTTTGTGCTCGCTGCATAGCCCCTGGAGGGGCTGCTTGGGATTCTGTGTCTCCCACTTCTCCAACATTCCCCGTAAGGTTCTCAGCTTAGACCCCATGGACTGGAGGCTGTGTGGGATACTCTGACCCGTTCCTCTCGGGTACAGGCAGAGGCTTCAGGCATGATTAGCCATGGTAAGAGACAGCCCCGGGCGAGGAGGCCCGGGGCGAGCAGCCCCGGGCGAGGAGGCCCGGGGCGAGCAGCCCCGGGCGAGGAGGCCCGGGGCGAGCAGCCCCGGGCGAGGAGGCCCGGGGCGAGCAGCCCCGGGCGAGGAGGCCCGGGGCGAGCAGCCCCGGGCGAGGAGGCCCGGGGCGAGCAGCCCCGGGCGAGGAGGCCCGGGGCGAGCAGCCCCGGGCGAGGAGGCCCGGGGCGAGCAGCCCCGGGCGAGGAGGCCCGGGGCGAGCAGCCCCGGGCGAGGAGGCCCGGGGCGAGCAGCCCCGGGCCTGGAGGCCCGGGGCGAGCAGCCCCGGGCCTGGAGGCCCGGGGCGAGCAGCCCCGGGCCTGGAGGCCCGGGGCGAGAAGCCCCGGGCCTGGAGGCCCGGGGCGAGCAGCCCCGGGCGAGGAGGCCCGGGGCGAGCAGCCCCGGGCGAGGAGGCCCGGGGCGAGCAGCCCCGGGCGAGGAGGCCCGGGGCGAGCAGCCCCGGGCGAGGAGGCCCGGGGCGAGCAGCCCCGGGCGAGGAGGCCCGGGGCGAGCAGCCCCGGGCGAGGAGGCCCGGGGCGAGCAGCCCCGGGCGAGGAGGCCCGGGGCGAGCAGCCCCGGGCCTGGAGGCCCGGGGCGAGCAGCCCCGGGCGAGGAGGCCCGGGGCGAGCAGCCCCGGGCCTGGAGGCCCGGGGCGAGCAGCCCCGGGCGAGGAGGCCCGGGGCGAGCAGCCCCGGGCCTGGAGGCCCGGGGCGAGCAGCCCCGGGCGAGGAGGCCCGGGGCGAGCAGCCCCGGGCCTGGAGGCCCGGGGCGAGCAGCCCCGGGCCTGGAGGCCCGGGGCGAGCAGCCCCGGGCCTGGAGGCCCGGGGCGAGCAGCCCCGGGCCTGGAGGCCCGGGGCGAGCAGCCCCGGGCCTGGAGGCCCGGGGCGAGCAGCCCCGGGCCTGGAGGCCCGGGGCGAGCAGCCCCGGGCCTGGAGGCCCGGGGCGAGCAGCCCCGGGCCTGGAGGCCCGGGGCGAGCAGCCCCGGGCCTGGAGGCCCGGGGCGAGCAGCCCCGGGCCTGGAGGCCCGGGGCGAGCAGCCCCGGGCCTGGAGGCCCGGGGCGAGCAGCCCCGGGCCTGGAGGCCCGGGGCGAGCAGCCCCGGGCCTGGAGGCCCGGGGCGAGCAGCCCCGGGCCTGGAGGCCCGGGGCGAGCAGCCCCGGGCCTGGAGGCCCGGGGCGAGCAGCCCCGGGCCTGGAGGCCCGGGGCGAGCAGCCCCGGGCCTGGAGGCCCGGGGCGAGCAGCCCCGGGCCTGGAGGCCCGGGGCGAGCAGCCCCGGGCCTGGAGGCCCGGGGCGAGCAGCCCCGGGCCTGGAGGCCCGGGGCGAGCAGCCCCGGGCCTGGAGGCCCGGGGCGAGCAGCCCCGGGCCTGGAGGCCCGGGGCGAGCAGCCCCGGGCCTGGAGGCCCGGGGCGAGCAGCCCCGGGCCTGGAGGCCCGGGGCGAGCAGCCCCGGGCCTGGAGGCCCGGGGCGAGCAGCCCCGGGCCTGGAGGCCCGGGGCGAGCAGCCCCGGGCCTGGAGGCCCGGGGCGAGCAGCCCCGGGCCTGGAGGCCCGGGGCGAGCAGCCCCGGGCCTGGAGGCCCGGGGCGAGCAGCCCCGGGCCTGGAGGCCCGGGGCGAGCAGCCCCGGGCCTGGAGGCCCGGGGCGAGCAGCCCCGGGCCTGGAGGCCCGGGGCGAGCAGCCCCGGGCCTGGAGGCCCGGGGCGAGCAGCCCCGGGCCTGGAGGCCCGGGGCGAGCAGCCCCGGGCCTGGAGGCCCGGGGCGAGCAGCCCCGGGCCTGGAGGCCCGGGGCGAGCAGCCCCGGGCCTGGAGGCCCGGGGCGAGCAGCCCCGGGCCTGGAGGCCCGGGGCGAGCAGCCCCGGGCCTGGAGGCCCGGGGCGAGCAGCCCCGGGCCTGGAGGCCCGGGGCGAGCAGCCCCGGGCCTGGAGGCCCGGGGCGAGCAGCCCCGGGCCTGGAGGCCCGGGGCGAGCGGGGCACTTCCCTTTCTGGGTCTCCAATGCCTCGGACCTTTGCGGGGAATCTCTGTACTGAGTCCCCAGGGTCTGGAGGCTGTTTCGGGTCCTGTGAACCCTTTCTCTCAGGTACAGGGAGCGGCTTCACCCACGGTGAGCCAAGGTAATGACTCAGGGCTTGGATGCCGTGTCTCGTAGCAGGTGTTTGGGATTCTGTGTTTCCCTACTCTCGGACCTAACCCCGGCATTTCTGGGCCGAGAGGAAGGGTTTGTTTCCTTTTCGGAGTCAGGCATCTGTCTCCTTGGGATTTTGTGCTCGCTGCATAGCCCCTGGAGGGGCTGCTTGGGATTCTGTGTCTCCCACTTCTCCAACATTCCCCGTAAGGTTCTCAGCTTAGACCCCATGGACTGGAGGCTGTGTGGGATACTCTGACCCGTTCCTCTCGGGTACAGGCAGAGGCTTCAGGCATGATTAGCAATGGTAAGAGACAGCCCCGGGCGAGGAGGCCCGGGGCGAGCAGCCCCGGGCGAGGGGGCCCGGGGCGAGCAGCCCCGGGCGAGGGGGCCCGGGGCGAGCAGCCCCGGGCGAGGGGGCCCGGGGCGAGCAGCCCCGGGCGAGGGGGCCCGGGGCGAGCAGCCCCGGGCGAGGGGGCCCGGGGCGAG
The DNA here is from genome assembly GCF_028749965.1 of Puma concolor. Classification (NCBI taxonomy): domain Eukaryota; kingdom Metazoa; phylum Chordata; class Mammalia; order Carnivora; family Felidae; genus Puma; species Puma concolor. Next base: position 242,403 of record NC_141681.1, on the reverse strand, counting down.
CAGCCCCGGGCGAGGAGGCCCGGGGCGAGCAGCCCCGGGCCTGGAGGCCCGGGGCGAGCAGCCCCGGGCCTGGAGGCCCGGGGCGAGCAGCCCCGGGCCTGGAGGCCCGGGGCGAGCAGCCCCGGGCCTGGAGGCCCGGGGCGAGCAGCCCCGGGCCTGGAGGCCCGGGGCGAGCAGCCCCGGGCCTGGAGGCCCGGGGCGAGCAGCCCCGGGCCTGGAGGCCCGGGGCGAGCAGCCCCGGGCCTGGAGGCCCGGGGCGAGCGGGGCACTTCCCATTCTGGGTCTCCAATGCCTCGGACCTTTGCGGGGAATCTCTGCACTGAGTCCCCAGGGTCTGGAGGCTGTTTCGGGTCCTGTGAACCCTTTCTCTCAGGTACAGGGAGCGGCTTCACCCACGGTGAGACAAGGTAATGACTCAGGGCTTGGATGCCGTGTCTCGTAGCAGGTTTTTGGGATTCTGTGTTTCCCTACTCTCGGACCTAACCCCGGCATTTCTGGGCCGAGAGGAAGGGTTTGTTTCCTTTTCGGAGTCAGGCATCTGTCTCCTTGGGATTTTGTGCTCGCTGCATAGCCCCTGGAGGGGCTGCTTGGGATTCTGTGTCTCCCACTTCTCCAACATTCCCCGTAAGGTTCTCAGCTTAGACCCCATGGACTGGAGGCTGTGTGGGATACTCTGACCCGTTCCTCTCGGGTACAGGCAGAGGCTTCAGGCATGATTAGCCATGGTAAGAGACAGCCCCGGGCGAGGAGGCCCGGGGCGAGCAGCCCCGGGCGAGGAGGCCCGGGGCGAGCAGCCCCGGGCGAGGAGGCCCGGGGCGAGCAGCCCCGGGCGAGGAGGCCCGGGGCGAGCAGCCCCGGGCGAGGAGGCCCGGGGCGAGCAGCCCCGGGCGAGGAGGCCCGGGGCGAGCAGCCCCGGGCGAGGAGGCCCGGGGCGAGCAGCCCCGGGCGAGGAGGCCCGGGGCGAGCAGCCCCGGGCGAGGAGGCCCGGGGCGAGCAGCCCCGGGCCTGGAGGCCCGGGGCGAGCAGCCCCGGGCCTGGAGGCCCGGGGCGAGCAGCCCCGGGCGAGGAGGCCCGGGGCGAGCAGCCCCGGGCGAGGAGGCCCGGGGCGAGCAGCCCCGGGCGAGGAGGCCCGGGGCGAGCAGCCCCGGGCGAGGAGGCCCGGGGCGAGCAGCCCCGGGCGAGGAGGCCCGGGGCGAGCAGCCCCGGGCGAGGAGGCCCGGGGCGAGCAGCCCCGGGCGAGGAGGCCCGGGGCGAGCAGCCCCGGGCCTGGAGGCCCGGGGCGAGCAGCCCCGGGCCTGGAGGCCCGGGGCGAGCAGCCCCGGGCCTGGAGGCCCGGGGCGAGCAGCCCCGGGCCTGGAGGCCCGGGGCGAGCAGCCCCGGGCCTGGAGGCCCGGGGCGAGCAGCCCCGGGCCTGGAGGCCCGGGGCGAGCAGCCCCGGGCCTGGAGGCCCGGGGCGAGCAGCCCCGGGCCTGGAGGCCCGGGGCGAGCAGCCCCGGGCCTGGAGGCCCGGGGCGAGCAGCCCCGGGCCTGGAGGCCCGGGGCGAGCAGCCCCGGGCCTGGAGGCCCGGGGCGAGCAGCCCCGGGCCTGGAGGCCCGGGGCGAGCAGCCCCGGGCCTGGAGGCCCGGGGCGAGCAGCCCCGGGCCTGGAGGCCCGGGGCGAGCAGCCCCGGGCCTGGAGGCCCGGGGCGAGCAGCCCCGGGCCTGGAGGCCCGGGGCGAGCAGCCCCGGGCCTGGAGGCCCGGGGCGAGCAGCCCCGGGCCTGGAGGCCCGGGGCGAGCAGCCCCGGGCCTGGAGGCCCGGGGCGAGCAGCCCCGGGCCTGGAGGCCCGGGGCGAGCAGCCCCGGGCCTGGAGGCCCGGGGCGAGCAGCCCCGGGCCTGGAGGCCCGGGGCGAGCAGCCCCGGGCCTGGAGGCCCGGGGCGAGCAGCCCCGGGCCTGGAGGCCCGGGGCGAGCAGCCCCGGGCCTGGAGGCCCGGGGCGAGCAGCCCCGGGCCTGGAGGCCCGGGGCGAGCAGCCCCGGGCCTGGAGGCCCGGGGCGAGCAGCCCCGGGCCTGGAGGCCCGGGGCGAGCAGCCCCGGGCCTGGAGGCCCGGGGCGAGCAGCCCCGGGCCTGGAGGCCCGGGGCGAGCAGCCCCGGGCCTGGAGGCCCGGGGCGAGCAGCCCCGGGCCTGGAGGCCCGGGGCGAGCAGCCCCGGGCCTGGAGGCCCGGGGCGAGCAGCCCCGGGCCTGGAGGCCCGGGGCGAGCAGCCCCGGGCCTGGAGGCCCGGGGCGAGCAGCCCCGGGCCTGGAGGCCCGGGGCGAGCAGCCCCGGGCCTGGAGGCCCGGGGCGAGCAGCCCCGGGCCTGGAGGCCCGGGGCGAGCAGCCCCGGGCCTGGAGGCCCGGGGCGAGCAGCCCCGGGCCTGGAGGCCCGGGGCGAGCAGCCCCGGGCCTGGAGGCCCGGGGCGAGCAGCCCCGGGCCTGGAGGCCCGGGGCGAGCAGCCCCGGGCCTGGAGGCCCGGGGCGAGCAGCCCCGGGCCTGGAGGCCCGGGGCGAGCAGCCCCGGGCCTGGAGGCCCGGGGCGAGCAGCCCCGGGCCTGGAGGCCCGGGGCGAGCAGCCCCGGGCCTGGAGGCCCGGGGCGAGCAGCCCCGGGCCTGGAGGCCCGGGGCGAGCAGCCCCGGGCCTGGAGGCCCGGGGCGAGCAGCCCCGGGCCTGGAGGCCCGGGGCGAGCAGCCCCGGGCCTGGAGGCCCGGGGCGAGCAGCCCCGGGCCTGGAGGCCCGGGGCGAGCAGCCCCGGGCCTGGAGGCCCGGGGCGAGCAGCCCCGGGCCTGGAGGCCCGGGGCGAGCAGCCCCGGGCCTGGAGGCCCGGGGCGAGCAGCCCCGGGCCTGGAGGCCCGGGGCGAGCAGCCCCGGGCCTGGAGGCCCGGGGCGAGCAGCCCCGGGCCTGGAGGCCCGGGGCGAGCAGCCCCGGGCCTGGAGGCCCGGGGCGAGCAGCCCCGGGCCTGGAGGCCCGGGGCGAGCAGCCCCGGGCCTGGAGGCCCGGGGCGAGCAGCCCCGGGCCTGGAGGCCCGGGGCGAGCAGCCCCGGGCCTGGAGGCCCGGGGCGAGCAGCCCCGGGCCTGGAGGCCCGGGGCGAGCAGCCCCGGGCCTGGAGGCCCGGGGCGAGCAGCCCCGGGCCTGGAGGCCCGGGGCGAGCAGCCCCGGGCCTGGAGGCCCGGGGCGAGCAGCCCCGGGCCTGGAGGCCCGGGGCGAGCAGCCCCGGGCCTGGAGGCCCGGGGCGAGCAGCCCCGGGCCTGGAGGCCCGGGGCGAGCAGCCCCGGGCCTGGAGGCCCGGGGCGAGCAGCCCCGGGCCTGGAGGCCCGGGGCGAGCAGCCCCGGGCCTGGAGGCCCGGGGCGAGCAGCCCCGGGCCTGGAGGCCCGGGGCGAGCAGCCCCGGGCCTGGAGGCCCGGGGCGAGCAGCCCCGGGCCTGGAGGCCCGGGGCGAGCAGCCCCGGGCCTGGAGGCCCGGGGCGAGCAGCCCCGGGCCTGGAGGCCCGGGGCGAGCAGCCCCGGGCCTGGAGGCCCGGGGCGAGCAGCCCCGGGCCTGGAGGCCCGGGGCGAGCAGCCCCGGGCCTGGAGGCCCGGGGCGAGCAGCCCCGGGCCTGGAGGCCCGGGGCGAGCAGCCCCGGGCCTGGAGGCCCGGGGCGAGCAGCCCCGGGCCTGGAGGCCCGGGGCGAGCAGCCCCGGGCCTGGAGGCCCGGGGCGAGCAGCCCCGGGCCTGGAGGCCCGGGGCGAGCAGCCCCGGGCCTGGAGGCCCGGGGCGAGCAGCCCCGGGCCTGGAGGCCCGGGGCGAGCAGCCCCGGGCCTGGAGGCCCGGGGCGAGCAGCCCCGGGCCTGGAGGCCCGGGGCGAGCAGCCCCGGGCCTGGAGGCCCGGGGCGAGCAGCCCCGGGCCTGGAGGCCCGGGGCGAGCAGCCCCGGGCCTGGAGGCCCGGGGCGAGCAGCCCCGGGCCTGGAGGCCCGGGGCGAGCAGCCCCGGGCCTGGAGGCCCGGGGCGAGCAGCCCCGGGCCTGGAGGCCCGGGGCGAGCAGCCCCGGGCCTGGAGGCCCGGGGCGAGCGGGGCACTTCCCATTCTGGGTCTCCAATGCCTCGGACCTTTGCGGGGAATCTCTGCACTGAGTCCCCAGGGTCTGGAGGCTGTTTCGGGTCCTGTGAACCCTTTCTCTCAGGTACAGGGAGCGGCTTCACCCACGGTGAGACAAGGTAATGACTCAGGGCTTGGATGCCGTGTCTCGTAGCAGGTTTTTGGGATTCTGTGTTTCCCTACTCTCGGACCTAACCCCGGCATTTCTGGGCCGAGAGGAAGGGTTTGTTTCCTTTTCGGAGTCAGGCATCTGTCTCCTTGGGATTTTGTGCTCGCTGCATAGCCCCTGGAGGGGCTGCTTGGGATTCTGTGTCTCCCACTTCTCCAACATTCCCCGTAAGGTTCTCAGCTTAGACCCCATGGACTGGAGGCTGTGTGGGATACTCTGACCCGTTCCTCTCGGGTACAGGCAGAGGCTTCAGGCATGATTAGCCATGGTAAGAGACAGCCCCGGGCGAGGAGGCCCGGGGCGAGCAGCCCCGGGCGAGGAGGCCCGGGGCGAGCAGCCCCGGGCGAGGAGGCCCGGGGCGAGCAGCCCCGGGCGAGGAGGCCCGGGGCGAGCAGCCCCGGGCGAGGAGGCCCGGGGCGAGCAGCCCCGGGCGAGGAGGCCCGGGGCGAGCAGCCCCGGGCGAGGAGGCCCGGGGCGAGCAGCCCCGGGCCAGGAGGCCCGGGGCGAGCAGCCCCGGGCCTGGAGGCCCGGGGCGAGCAGCCCCGGGCCTGGAGGCCCGGGGCGAGCAGCCCCGGGCCTGGAGGCCCGGGGCGAGCAGCCCCGGGCCTGGAGGCCCGGGGCGAGCAGCCCCGGGCCTGGAGGCCCGGGGCGAGCAGCCCCGGGCCTGGAGGCCCGGGGCGAGCAGCCCCGGGCCTGGAGGCCCGGGGCGAGCAGCCCCGGGCCTGGAGGCCCGGGGCGAGCAGCCCCGGGCCTGGAGGCCCGGGGCGAGCAGCCCCGGGCCTGGAGGCCCGGGGCGAGCAGCCCCGGGCCTGGAGGCCCGCGGCGAGCAGCCCCGGGCCTGGAGGCCCGCGGCGAGCAGCCCCGGGCCTGGAGGCCCGGGGCGAGCGGGGCACTTCCCTTTCTGGGTCTCCAATGCCTCGGACCTTTGCGGGGAATCTCTGCACTGAGTCCCCAGGGTCTGGAGGCTGTTTCGGGTCCTGTGAACCCTTTCTCTCAGGTACAGGGAGCGGCTTCACCCACGGTGAGCCAAGGTAATGACTCAGGGCTTGGATGCCGTGTCTCGTAGCAGGTGTTTGGGATTCTGTGTTTCCCTACTCTCGGACCTAACCCCGGCATTTCTGGGCCGAGAGGAAGGGTTTGTTTCCTTTTCGGAGTCAGGCATCTGTCTCCTTGGGATTTTTGCTCGCTGCATAGCCCCTGGAGGGGCTGCTTGGGATTCTGTGTCTCCCACTTCTCCAACATTCCCCGTAAGGTTCTCAGCTTAGACCCCATGGACTGGAGGCTGTGTGGGATACTCTGACCCGTTCCTCTCGGGTACAGGCAGAGGCTTCAGGCATGATTAGCAATGGTAAGAGACAGCCCCGGGCGAGGAGGCCCGGGGCGAGCAGCCCCGGGCGAGGAGGCCCGGGGCGAGCAGCCCCGGGCGAGGAGGCCCGGGGCGAGCAGCCCCGGGCGAGGAGGCCCGGGGCGAGCAGCCCCGGGCCTGGAGGCCCGGGGCGAGCAGCCCCGGGCCTGGAGGCCCGGGGCGAGCAGCCCCGGGCCTGGAGGCCCGGGGCGAGCAGCCCCGGGCCTGGAGGCCCGGGGCGAGCAGCCCCGGGCGAGGAGGCCCGGGGCGAGCAGCCCCGGGCGAGGAGGCCCGGGGCGAGCAGCCCCGGGCGAGGAGGCCCGGGGCGAGCAGCCCCGGGCGAGGAGGCCCGGGGCGAGCAGCCCCGGGCGAGGAGGCCCGGGGCGAGCAGCCCCGGGCCTGGAGGCCCGGGGCGAGCAGCCCCGGGCGAGGAGGCCCGGGGCGAGCAGCCCCGGGCCTGGAGGCCCGGGGCGAGCAGCCCCGGGCCTGGAGGCCCGGGGCGAGCAGCCCCGGGCGAGGAGGCCCGGGGCGAGCAGCCCCGGGCGAGGAGGCCCGGGGCGAGCAGCCCCGGGCGAGGAGGCCCGGGGCGAGCAGCCCCGGGCGAGGAGGCCCGGGGCGAGCAGCCCCGGGCGAGGAGGCCCGGGGCGAGCAGCCCCGGGCGAGGAGGCCCGGGGCGAGCAGCCCCGGGCGAGGAGGCCCGGGGCGAGCAGCCCCGGGCCTGGAGGCCCGGGGCGAGCAGCCCCGGGCCTGGAGGCCCGGGGCGAGCAGCCCCGGGCCTGGAGGCCCGGGGCGAGCAGCCCCGGGCCTGGAGGCCCGGGGCGAGCAGCCCCGGGCCTGGAGGCCCGGGGCGAGCAGCCCCGGGCCTGGAGGCCCGGGGCGAGCAGCCCCGGGCCTGGAGGCCCGGGGCGAGCAGCCCCGGGCCTGGAGGCCCGGGGCGAGCAGCCCCGGGCCTGGAGGCCCGGGGCGAGCAGCCCCGGGCCTGGAGGCCCGGGGCGAGCAGCCCCGGGCCTGGAGGCCCGGGGCGAGCAGCCCCGGGCCTGGAGGCCCGGGGCGAGCAGCCCCGGGCCTGGAGGCCCGGGGCGAGCAGCCCCGGGCCTGGAGGCCCGGGGCGAGCAGCCCCGGGCCTGGAGGCCCGGGGCGAGCAGCCCCGGGCCTGGAGGCCCGGGGCGAGCAGCCCCGGGCCTGGAGGCCCGGGGCGAGCAGCCCCGGGCCTGGAGGCCCGGGGCGAGCGGGGCACTTCCCTTTCTGGGTCTCCAATGCCTCGGACCTTTGCGGGGAATCTCTGTACTGAGTCCCCAGGGTCTGGAGGCTGTTTCGGGTCCTGTGAACCCTTTCTCTCAGGTACAGGGAGCGGCTTCACCCACGGTGAGCCAAGGTAATGACTCAGGGCTTGGATGCCGTGTCTCGTAGCAGGTGTTTGGGATTCTGTGTTTCCCTACTCTCGGACCTAACCCCGGCATTTCTGGGCCGAGAGGAAGGGTTTGTTTCCTTTTCGGAGTCAGGCATCTGTCTCCTTGGGATTTTGTGCTCGCTGCATAGCCCCTGGAGGGGCTGCTTGGGATTCTGTGTCTCCCACTTCTCCAACATTCCCCGTAAGGTTCTCAGCTTAGACCCCATGGACTGGAGGCTGTGTGGGATACTCTGACCCGTTCCTCTCGGGTACAGGCAGAGGCTTCAGGCATGATTAGCAATGGTAAGAGACAGCCCCGGGCGAGGAGGCCCTGGGCGAGCAGCCCCGGGCGAGGAGGCCCGGGGCGAGCAGCCCCGGGCGAGGAGGCCCGGGGCGAGCAGCCCCGGGCGAGGAGGCCCGGGGCGAGCAGCCCCGGGCGAGGAGGCCCGGGGCGAGCAGCCCCGGGCGAGGAGGCCCGGGGCGAGCAGCCCCGGGCGAGGAGGCCCGGGGCGAGCAGCCCCGGGCCTGGAGGCCCGGGGCGAGCAGCCCCGGGCCTGGAGGCCCGGGGCGAGCAGCCCCGGGCCTGGAGGCCCGGGGCGAGCAGCCCCGGGCCTGGAGGCCCGGGGCGAGCAGCCCCGGGCCTGGAGGTCCGGGGCGAGCAGCCCCGGGCCTGGAGGCCCGGGGCGAGCAGCCCCGGGCCTGGAGGCCCGGGGCGAGCGGGGCACTTCCCATTCTGGGTCTCCAATGCCTCGGACCTTTGCGGGGAATCTCTGCACTGAGTCCCCAGGGTCTGGAGGCTGTTTCGGGTCCTGTGAACCCTTTCTCTCAGGTACAGGGAGCGGCTTCACCCACGGTGAGACAAGGTAATGACTCAGGGCTTGGATGCCGTGTCTCGTAGCAGGTTTTTGGGATTCTGTGTTTCCCTACTCTCGGACCTAACCCCGGCATTTCTGGGCCGAGAGGAAGGGTTTGTTTCCTTTTCGGAGTCAGGCATCTGTCTCCTTGGGATTTTGTGCTCGCTGCATAGCCCCTGGAGGGGCTGCTTGGGATTCTGTGTCTCCCACTTCTCCAACATTCCCCGTAAGGTTCTCAGCTTAGACCCCATGGACTGGAGGCTGTGTGGGATACTCTGACCCGTTCCTCTCGGGTACAGGCAGAGGCTTCAGGCATGATTAGCCATGGTAAGAGACAGCCCCGGGCGAGGAGGCCCGGGGCGAGCAGCCCCGGGCGAGGAGGCCCGGGGCGAGCAGCCCCGGGCGAGGAGGCCCGGGGCGAGCAGCCCCGGGCGAGGAGGCCCGGGGCGAGCAGCCCCGGGCGAGGAGGCCCGGGGCGAGCAGCCCCGGGCGAGGAGGCCCGGGGCGAGCAGCCCCGGGCGAGGAGGCCCGGGGCGAGCAGCCCCGGGCGAGGAGGCCCGGGGCGAGCAGCCCCGGGCCTGGAGGCCCGGGGCGAGCAGCCCCGGGCCTGGAGGCCCGGGGCGAGCAGCCCCGGGCCTGGAGGCCCGGGGCGAGCAGCCCCGGGCCTGGAGGCCCGGGGCGAGCAGCCCCGGGCGAGGAGGCCCGGGGCGAGCAGCCCCGGGCGAGGAGGCCCGGGGCGAGCAGCCCCGGGCGAGGAGGCCCGGGGCGAGCAGCCCCGGGCGAGGAGGCCCGGGGCGAGCAGCCCCGGGCGAGGAGGCCCGGGGCGAGCAGCCCCGGGCCTGGAGGCCCGGGGCGAGCAGCCCCGGGCGAGGAGGCCCGGGGCGAGCAGCCCCGGGCCTGGAGGCCCGGGGCGAGCAGCCCCGGGCGAGGAGGCCCGGGGCGAGCAGCCCCGGGCGAGGAGGCCCGGGGCGAGCAGCCCCGGGCCTGGAGGCCCGGGGCGAGCAGCCCCGGGCCTGGAGGCCCGGGGCGAGCAGCCCCGGGCCTGGAGGCCCGGGGCGAGCAGCCCCGGGCCTGGAGGCCCGGGGCGAGCAGCCCCGGGCCTGGAGGCCCGGGGCGAGCAGCCCCGGGCCTGGAGGCCCGGGGCGAGCAGCCCCGGGCCTGGAGGCCCGGGGCGAGCAGCCCCGGGCCTGGAGGCCCGGGGCGAGCAGCCCCGGGCCTGGAGGCCCGGGGCGAGCAGCCCCGGGCCTGGAGGCCCGGGGCGAGCAGCCCCGGGCCTGGAGGCCCGGGGCGAGCAGCCCCGGGCCTGGAGGCCCGGGGCGAGCAGCCCCGGGCCTGGAGGCCCGGGGCGAGCAGCCCCGGGCCTGGAGGCCCGGGGCGAGCAGCCCCGGGCCTGGAGGCCCGGGGCGAGCAGCCCCGGGCCTGGAGGCCCGGGGCGAGCAGCCCCGGGCCTGGAGGCCCGGGGCGAGCAGCCCCGGGCCTGGAGGCCCGGGGCGAGCAGCCCCGGGCCTGGAGGCCCGGGGCGAGCAGCCCCGGGCCTGGAGGCCCGGGGCGAGCAGCCCCGGGCCTGGAGGCCCGGGGCGAGCAGCCCCGGGCCTGGAGGCCCGGGGCGAGCAGCCCCGGGCCTGGAGCCCCGGGGCGAGCAGCCCCGGGCCTGGAGGCCCGGGGCGAGCAGCCCCGGGCCTGGAGGCCCGGGGCGAGCAGCCCCGGGCCTGGAGGCCCGGGGCGAGCAGCCCCGGGCCTGGAGGCCCGGGGCGAGCAGCCCCGGGCCTGGAGCCCCGGGGCGAGCAGCCCCGGGCCTGGAGGCCCGGGGCGAGCAGCCCCGGGCCTGGAGGCCCGGGGCGAGCAGCCCCGGGCCTGGAGGCCCGGGGCGAGCAGCCCCGGGCCTGGAGGCCCGGGGCGAGCAGCCCCGGGCCTGGAGGCCCGGGGCGAGCAGCCCCGGGCCTGGAGGCCCGGGGCGAGCAGCCCCGGGCCTGGAGGCCCGGGGCGAGCAGCCCCGGGCCTGGAGGCCCGGGGCGAGCGGGGCACTTCCCTTTCTGGGTCTCCAATGCCTCGGACCTTTGCGGGGAATCTCTGTACTGAGTCCCCAGGGTCTGGAGGCTGTTTCGGGTCCTGTGAACCCTTTCTCTCAGGTACAGGGAGCGGCTTCACCCACGGTGAGCCAAGGTAATGACTCAGGGCTTGGATGCCGTGTCTCGTAGCAGGTGTTTGGGATTCTGTGTTTCCCTACTCTCGGACCTAACCCCGGCATTTCTGGGCCGAGAGGAAGGGTTTGTTTCCTTTTCGGAGTCAGGCATCTGTCTCCTTGGGATTTTGTGCTCGCTGCATAGCCCCTGGAGGGGCTGCTTGGGATTCTGTGTCTCCCACTTCTCCAACATTCCCCGTAAGGTTCTCAGCTTAGACCCCATGGACTGGAGGCTGTGTGGGATACTCTGACCCGTTCCTCTCGGGTACAGGCAGAGGCTTCAGGCATGATTAGCAATGGTAAGAGACAGCCCCGGGCGAGGAGGCCCGGGGCGAGCAGCCCCGGGCGAGGGGGCCCGGGGCGAGCAGCCCCGGGCGAGGAGGCCCGGGGCGAGCAGCCCCGGGCGAGGAGGCCCGGGGCGAGCAGCCCCGGGCCTGGAGGCCCGGGGCGAGCAGCCCCGGGCCTGGAGGCCCGGGGCGAGCAGCCCCGGGCCTGGAGGCCCGGGGCGAGCAGCCCCGGGCCTGGAGGCCCGGGGCGAGCAGCCCCGGGCCTGGAGGCCCGGGGCGAGCAGCCCCGGGCCTGGAGGCCCGGGGCGAGCAGCCCCGGGCCTGGAGGTCCGGGGCGAGCAGCCCCGGGCCTGGAGGCCCGGGGCGAGCGGGGCACTTCCCATTCTGGGTCTCCAATGCCTCGGACCTTTGCGGGGAATCTCTGCACTGAGTCCCCAGGGTCTGGAGGCTGTTTCGGGTCCTGTGAACCCTTTCTCTCAGGTACAGGGAGCGGCTTCACCCACGGTGAGACAAGGTAATGACTCAGGGCTTGGATGCCGTGTCTCGTAGCAGGTTTTTGGGATTCTGTGTTTCCCTACTCTCGGACCTAACCCCGGCATTTCTGGGCCGAGAGGAAGGGTTTGTTTCCTTTTCGGAGTCAGGCATCTGTCTCCTTGGGATTTTGTGCTCGCTGCATAGCCCCTGGAGGGGCTGCTTGGGATTCTGTGTCTCCCACTTCTCCCACATTCCCCGTAAGGTTCTCAGCTTAGACCCCATGGACTGGAGGCTGTGTGGGATACTCTGACCCGTTCCTCTCGGGTACAGGCAGAGGCTTCAGGCATGATTAGCCATGGTAAGAGACAGCCCCGGGCGAGGAGGCCCGGGGCGAGCAGCCCCGGGCGAGGAGGCCCGGGGCGAGCAGCCCCGGGCGAGGAGGCCCGGGGCGAGCAGCCCCGGGCGAGGAGGCCCGGGGCGAGCAGCCCCGGGCGAGGAGGCCCGGGGCGAGCAGCCCCGGGCGAGGAGGCCCGGGGCGAGCAGCCCCGGGCGAGGAGGCCCGGGGCGAGCAGCCCCGGGCGAGGAGGCCCGGGGCGAGCAGCCCCGGGCGAGGAGGCCCGGGGCGAGCAGCCCCGGGCGAGGAGGCCCGGGGCGAGCAGCCCCGGGCGAGGAGGCCCGGGGCGAGCAGCCCCGGGCGAGGAGGCCCGGGGCGAGCAGCCCCGGGCGAGGAGGCCCGGGGCGAGCAGCCCCGGGCGAGGAGGCCCGGGGCGAGCAGCCCCGGGCGAGGAGGCCCGGGGCGAGCAGCCCCGGGCGAGGAGGCCCGGGGCGAGCAGCCCCGGGCGAGGAGGCCCGGGGCGAGCAGCCCCGGGCGAGGAGGCCCGGGGCGAGCAGCCCCGGGCCTGGAGGCCCGGGGCGAGCAGCCCCGGGCGAGGAGGCCCGGGGCGAGCAGCCCCGGGCCTGGAGGCCCGGGGCGAGCAGCCCCGGGCGAGGAGGCCCGGGGCGAGCAGCCCCGGGCCTGGAGGCCCGGGGCGAGCAGCCCCGGGCGAGGAGGCCCGGGGCGAGCAGCCCCGGGCGAGGAGGCCCGGGGCGAGCAGCCCCGGGCGAGGAGGCCCGGGGCGAGCAGCCCCGGGCGAGGAGGCCCGGGGCGAGCAGCCCCGGGCCTGGAGGCCCGGGGCGAGCAGCCCCGGGCGAGGAGGCCCGGGGCGAGCAGCCCCGGGCCTGGAGGCCCGGGGCGAGCAGCCCCGGGCCTGGAGGCCCGGGGCGAGCAGCCCCGGGCGAGGAGGCCCGGGGCGAGCAGCCCCGGGCCTGGAGGCCCGGGGCGAGCAGCCCCGGGCCTGGAGGCCCGGGGCGAGCAGCCCCGGGCGAGGAGGCCCGGGGCGAGCAGCCCCGGGCCTGGAGGCCCGGGGCGAGCAGCCCCGGGCCTGGAGGCCCGGGGCGAGCAGCCCCGGGCCTGGAGGCCCGGGGCGAGCAGCCCCGGGCCTGGAGGCCCGGGGCGAGCAGCCCCGGGCCTGGAGGCCCGGGGCGAGCAGCCCCGGGCCTGGAGGCCCGGGGCGAGCAGCCCCGGGCCTGGAGGCCCGGGGCGAGCAGCCCCGGGCCTGGAGGCCCGGGGCGAGCAGCCCCGGGCCTGGAGGCCCGGGGCGAGCAGCCCCGGGCCTGGAGGCCCGGGGCGAGCAGCCCCGGGCCTGGAGGCCCGGGGCGAGCAGCCCCGGGCCTGGAGGCCCGGGGCGAGCAGCCCCGGGCCTGGAGGCCCGGGGCGAGCAGCCCCGGGCCTGGAGGCCCGGGGCGAGCAGCCCCGGGCCTGGAGGCCCGGGGCGAGCAGCCCCGGGCCTGGAGGCCCGGGGCGAGCAGCCCCGGGCCTGGAGGCCCGGGGCGAGCAGCCCCGGGCCTGGAGGCCCGGGGCGAGCAGCCCCGGGCCTGGAGGCCCGGGGCGAGCAGCCCCGGGCCTGGAGGCCCGGGGCGAGCAGCCCCGGGCCTGGAGGCCCGGGGCGAGCAGCCCCGGGCCTGGAGGCCCGGGGCGAGCAGCCCCGGGCCTGGAGGCCCGGGGCGAGCAGCCCCGGGCCTGGAGGCCCGGGGCGAGCAGCCCCGGGCCTGGAGGCCCGGGGCGAGCAGCCCCGGGCCTGGAGGCCCGGGGCGAGCAGCCCCGGGCCTGGAGGCCCGGGGCGAGCAGCCCCGGGCCTGGAGGCCCGGGGCGAGCAGCCCCGGGCCTGGAGGCCCGGGGCGAGCAGCCCCGGGCCTGGAGGCCCGGGGCGAGCAGCCCCGGGCCTGGAGGCCCGGGGCGAGCAGCCCCGGGCCTGGAGGCCCGGGGCGAGCAGCCCCGGGCCTGGAGGCCCGGGGCGAGCAGCCCCGGGCCTGGAGGCCCGGGGCGAGCAGCCCCGGGCCTGGAGGCCCGGGGCGAGCAGCCCCGGGCCTGGAGGCCCGGGGCGAGCAGCCCCGGGCCTGGAGGCCCGGGGCGAGCAGCCCCGGGCCTGGAGGCCCGGGGCGAGCAGCCCCGGGCCTGGAGGCCCGGGGCGAGCAGCCCCGGGCCTGGAGGCCCGGGGCGAGCAGCCCCGGGCCTGGAGGCCCGGGGCGAGCAGCCCCGGGCCTGGAGGCCCGGGGCGAGCAGCCCCGGGCCTGGAGGCCCGGGGCGAGCAGCCCCGGGCCTGGAGGCCCGGGGCGAGCAGCCCCGGGCCTGGAGGCCCGGGGCGAGCAGCCCCGGGCCTGGAGGCCCGGGGCGAGCAGCCCCGGGCCTGGAGGCCCGGGGCGAGCAGCCCCGGGCCTGGAGGCCCGGGGCGAGCAGCCCCGGGCCTGGAGGCCCGGGGCGAGCAGCCCCGGGCCTGGAGGCCCGGGGCGAGCAGCCCCGGGCCTGGAGGCCCGGGGCGAGCAGCCCCGGGCCTGGAGGCCCGGGGCGAGCAGCCCCGGGCCTGGAGGCCCGGGGCGAGCAGCCCCGGGCCTGGAGGCCCGGGGCGAGCAGCCCCGGGCCTGGAGGCCCGGGGCGAGCAGCCCCGGGCCTGGAGGCCCGGGGCGAGCAGCCCCGGGCCTGGAGGCCCGGGGCGAGCAGCCCCGGGCCTGGAGGCCCGGGGCGAGCAGCCCCGGGCCTGGAGGCCCGGGGCGAGCAGCCCCGGGCCTGGAGGCCCGGGGCGAGCAGCCCCGGGCCTGGAGGCCCGGGGCGAGCAGCCCCGGGCCTGGAGGCCCGGGGCGAGCAGCCCCGGGCCTGGAGGCCCGGGGCGAGCAGCCCCGGGCCTGGAGGCCCGGGGCGAGCAGCCCCGGGCCTGGAGGCCCGGGGCGAGCAGCCCCGGGCCTGGAGGCCCGGGGCGAGCAGCCCCGGGCCTGGAGGCCCGGGGCGAGCAGCCCCGGGCCTGGAGGCCCGGGGCGAGCAGCCCCGGGCCTGGAGGCCCGGGGCGAGCAGCCCCGGGCCTGGAGGCCCGGGGCGAGCAGCCCCGGGCCTGGAGGCCCGGGGCGAGCAGCCCCGGGCCTGGAGGCCCGGGGCGAGCAGCCCCGGGCCTGGAGGCCCGGGGCGAGCAGCCCCGGGCCTGGAGGCCCGGGGCGAGCAGCCCCGGGCCTGGAGGCCCGGGGCGAGCAGCCCCGGGCCTGGAGGCCCGGGGCGAGCAGCCCCGGGCCTGGAGGCCCGGGGCGAGCGGGGCACTTCCCATTCTGGGTCTCCAATGCCTCGGACCTTTGCGGGGAATCTCTGCACTGAGTCCCCAGGGTCTGGAGGCTGTTTCGGGTCCTGTGAACCCTTTCTCTCAGGTACAGGGAGCGGCTTCACCCACGGTGAGACAAGGTAATGACTCAGGGCTTGGATGCCGTGTCTCGTAGCAGGTTTTTGGGATTCTGTGTTTCCCTACTCTCGGACCTAACCCCGGCATTTCTGGGCCGAGAGGAAGGGTTTGTTTCCTTTTCGGAGTCAGGCATCTGTCTCCTTGGGATTTTGTGCTCGCTGCATAGCCCCTGGAGGGGCTGCTTGGGATTCTGTGTCTCCCACTTCTCCAACATTCCCCGTAAGGTTCTCAGCTTAGACCCCATGGACTGGAGGCTGTGTGGGATACTCTGACCCGTTCCTCTCGGGTACAGGCAGAGGCTTCAGGCATGATTAGCCATGGTAAGAGACAGCCCCGGGCGAGGAGGCCCGGGGCGAGCAGCCCCGGGCGAGGAGGCCCGGGGCGAGCAGCCCCGGGCGAGGAGGCCCGGGGCGAGCAGCCCCGGGCGAGGAGGCCCGGGGCGAGCAGCCCCGGGCCTGGAGGCCCGGGGCGAGCAGCCCCGGGCGAGGAGGCCCGGGGCGAGCAGCCCCGGCCTGGAGGCCCGGGGCGAGCAGCCCCGGGCCAGGAGGCCCGGGGCGAGCAGCCCCGGGCCTGGAGGCCCGGGGCGAGCAGCCCCGGGCCTGGAGGCCCGGGGCGAGCAGCCCCGGGCCTGGAGGCCCGGGGCGAGCAGCCCCGGGCCTGGAGGCCCGGGGCGAGCAGCCCCGGGCCTGGAGGCCCGGGGCGAGCAGCCCCGGGCCTGGAGGCCCGGGGCGAGCAGCCCCGGGCCTGGAGGCCCGGGGCGAGCAGCCCCGGGCCTGGAGGCCCGGGGCGAGCAGCCCCGGGCCTGGAGGCCCGGGGCGAGCAGCCCCGGGCCTGGAGGCCCGGGGCGAGCAGCCCCGGGCCTGGAGGCCCGGGGCGAGCAGCCCCGGGCCTGGAGGCCCGCGGCGAGCAGCCCCGGGCCTGGAGGCCCGCGGCGAGCAGCCCCGGGCCTGGAGGCCCGCGGCGAGCAGCCCCGGGCCTGGAGGCCCGCGGCGAGCAGCCCCGGGCCTGGAGGCCCGCGGCGAGCAGCCCCGGGCCTGGAGGCCCGGGGCGAGCGGGGCACTTCCCTTTCTGGGTCTCCAATGCCTCGGACCTTTGCGGGGAATCTCTGCACTGAGTCCCCAGGGTCTGGAGGCTGTTTCGGGTCCTGTGAACCCTTTCTCTCAGGTACAGGGAGCGGCTTCACCCACGGTGAGCCAAGGTAATGACTCAGGGCTTGGATGCCGTGTCTCGTAGCAGGTGTTTGGGATTCTGTGTTTCCCTACTCTCGGACCTAACCCCGGCATTTCTGGGCCGAGAGGAAGGGTTTGTTTCCTTTTCGGAGTCAGGCATCTGTCTCCTTGGGATTTTTGCTCGCTGCATAGCCCCTGGAGGGGCTGCTTGGGATTCTGTGTCTCCCACTTCTCCAACATTCCCCGTAAGGTTCTCAGCTTAGACCCCATGGACTGGAGGCTGTGTGGGATACTCTGACCCGTTCCTCTCGGGTACAGGCAGAGGCTTCAGGCATGATTAGCAATGGTAAGAGACAGCCCCGGGCGAGGAGGCCCGGGGCGAGCAGCCCCGGGCGAGGAGGCCCGGGGCGAGCAGCCCCGGGCGAGGAGGCCCGGGGCGAGCAGCCCCGGGCGAGGAGGCCCGGGGCGAGCAGCCCCGGGCGAGGAGGCCCGGGGCGAGCAGCCCCGGGCGAGGAGGCCCGGGGCGAGCAGCCCCGGGCGAGGAGGCCCGGGGCGAGCAGCCCCGGGCGAGGAGGCCCGGGGCGAGCAGCCCCGGGCGAGGAGGCCCGGGGCGAGCAGCCCCGGGCGAGGAGGCCCGGGGCGAGCAGCCCCGGGCGAGGAGGCCCGGGGCGAGCAGCCCCGGGCGAGGAGGCCCGGGGCGAGCAGCCCCGGGCGAGGAGGCCCGGGGCGAGCAGCCCCGGGCGAGGAGGCCCGGGGCGAGCAGCCCCGGGCGAGGAGGCCCGGGGCGAGCAGCCCCGGGCCTGGAGGCCCGGGGCGAGCAGCCCCGGGCCTGGAGGCCCGGGGCGAGCAGCCCCGGGCGAGGAGGCCCGGGGCGAGCAGCCCCGGGCCTGGAGGCCCGGGGCGAGCAGCCCCGGGCCTGGAGGCCCGGGGCGAGCAGCCCCGGGCCTGGAGGCCCGGGGCGAGCAGCCCCGGGCCTGGAGGCCCGGGGCGAGCAGCCCCGGGCCTGGAGGCCCGGGGCGAGCAGCCCCGGGCCTGGAGGCCCGGGGCGAGCAGCCCCGGGCCTGGAGGCCCGGGGCGAGCAGCCCCGGGCCTGGAGGCCCGGGGCGAGCAGCCCCGGGCCTGGAGGCCCGGGGCGAGCAGCCCCGGGCCTGGAGGCCCGGGGCGAGCAGCCCCGGGCCTGGAGGCCCGGGGCGAGCAGCCCCGGGCCTGGAGGCCCGGGGCGAGCAGCCCCGGGCCTGGAGGCCCGGGGCGAGCAGCCCCGGGCCTGGAGGCCCGGGGCGAGCAGCCCCGGGCCTGGAGGCCCGGGGCGAGCAGCCCCGGGCCTGGAGGCCCGGGGCGAGCAGCCCCGGGCCTGGAGGCCCGGGGCGAGCAGCCCCGGGCCTGGAGGCCCGGGGCGAGCAGCCCCGGGCCTGGAGGCCCGGGGCGAGCAGCCCCGGGCCTGGAGGCCCGGGGCGAGCAGCCCCGGGCCTGGAGGCCCGGGGCGAGCAGCCCCGGGCCTGGAGGCCCGGGGCGAGCAGCCCCGGGCCTGGAGGCCCGGGGCGAGCAGCCCCGGGCCTGGAGGCCCGGGGCGAGCAGCCCCGGGCCTGGAGGCCCGGGGCGAGCAGCCCCGGGCCTGGAGGCCCGGGGCGAGCAGCCCCGGGCCTGGAGGCCCGGGGCGAGCAGCCCCGGGCCTGGAGGCCCGGGGCGAGCAGCCCCGGGCCTGGAGGCCCGGGGCGAGCAGCCCCGGGCCTGGAGGCCCGGGGCGAGCAGCCCCGGGCCTGGAGGCCCGGGGCGAGCAGCCCCGGGCCTGGAGGCCCGGGGCGAGCAGCCCCGGGCCTGGAGGCCCGGGGCGAGCAGCCCCGGGCCTGGAGGCCCGGGGCGAGCAGCCCCGGGCCTGGAGGCCCGGGGCGAGCAGCCCCGGGCCTGGAGGCCCGGGGCGAGCAGCCCCGGGCCTGGAGGCCCGGGGCGAGCAGCCCCGGGCCTGGAGGCCCGGGGCGAGCAGCCCCGGGCCTGGAGGCCCGGGGCGAGCAGCCCCGGGCCTGGAGGCCCGGGGCGAGCAGCCCCGGGCCTGGAGGCCCGGGGCGAGCAGCCCCGGGCCTGGAGGCCCGGGGCGAGCAGCCCCGGGCCTGGAGGCCCGGGGCGAGCAGCCCCGGGCCTGGAGGCCCGGGGCGAGCAGCCCCGGGCCTGGAGGCCCGGGGCGAGCAGCCCCGGGCCTGGAGGCCCGGGGCGAGCAGCCCCGGGCCTGGAGGCCCGGGGCGAGCAGCCCCGGGCCTGGAGGCCCGGGGCGAGCAGCCCCGGGCCTGGAGGCCCGGGGCGAGCAGCCCCGGGCCTGGAGGCCCGGGGCGAGCAGCCCCGGGCCTGGAGGCCCGGGGCGAGCAGCCCCGGGCCTGGAGGCCCGGGGCGAGCAGCCCCGGGCCTGGAGGCCCGGGGCGAGCAGCCCCGGGCCTGGAGGCCCGGGGCGAGCAGCCCCGGGCCTGGAGGCCCGGGGCGAGCAGCCCCGGGCCTGGAGGCCCGGGGCGAGCAGCCCCGGGCCTGGAGGCCCGGGGCGAGCAGCCCCGGGCCTGGAGGCCCGGGGCGAGCAGCCCCGGGCCTGGAGGCCCGGGGCGAGCAGCCCCGGGCCTGGAGGCCCGGGGCGAGCAGCCCCGGGCCTGGAGGCCCGGGGCGAGCAGCCCCGGGCCTGGAGGCCCGGGGCGAGCAGCCCCGGGCCTGGAGGCCCGGGGCGAGCAGCCCCGGGCCTGGAGGCCCGGGGCGAGCAGCCCCGGGCCTGGAGGCCCGGGGCGAGCAGCCCCGGGCCTGGAGGCCCGGGGCGAGCAGCCCCGGGCCTGGAGGCCCGGGGCGAGCAGCCCCGGGCCTGGAGGCCCGGGGCGAGCAGCCCCGGGCCTGGAGGCCCGGGGCGAGCAGCCCCGGGCCTGGAGGCCCGGGGCGAGCAGCCCCGGGCCTGGAGGCCCGGGGCGAGCAGCCCCGGGCCTGGAGGCCCGGGGCGAGCAGCCCCGGGCCTGGAGGCCCGGGGCGAGCAGCCCCGGGCCTGGAGGCCCGGGGCGAGCAGCCCCGGGCCTGGAGGCCCGGGGCGAGCGGGGCACTTCCCTTTCTTGGTCTCCAATGCCTCGGACCTTTGCGGGGAATCTCTGCACTGAGTCCCTAGGGTCTGGAGGCTGTTTCGGGTCCTGTGAACCCTTTCTCTCAGGTACAGGGAGCGGCTTCACCCACGGTGAGCCAAGGTAATGACTCAGGGCTTGGATGCCGTGTCTCGTAGCAGGTGTTTGGGATTCTGTGTTTCCCTACTCTCGGACCTAACCCCGGGATTTCTGGGCCGAGAGGAAGGGTTTGTTTCCTTTTCGGAGTCAGGCATCTGTCTCCTTGGGATTTTGTGCTCGCTGCATAGCCCCTGGAGGGGCTGCTTGGGATTCTGTGTCTCCCACTTCTCCAACATTCCCCGTAAGGTTCTCAGCTTAGACCCCATGGACTGGAGGCTGTGTGGGATACTCTGACCCATTCCTCTCGGGTACAGGCAGAGGCTTCAGGCATGATTAGCCATGGTAAGAGACAGCCCCGGGCGAGGAGGCCCGGGGCGAGCAGCCCCGGGCGAGGAGGCCCGGGGCGAGCAGCCCCGGGCGAGGAGGCCCGGGGCGAGCAGCCCCGGGCGAGGAGGCCCGGGGCGAGCAGCCCCGGGCGAGGAGGCCCGGGGCGAGCAGCCCCGGGCGAGGAGGCCCGGGGCGAGCAGCCCCGGGCGAGGAGGCCCGGGGCGAGCAGCCCCGGGCCTGGAGGCCCGGGGCGAGCAGCCCCGGGCGAGGAGGCCCGGGGCGAGCAGCCCCGGGCGAGGAGGCCCGGGGCGAGCAGCCCCGGGCGAGGAGGCCCGGGGCGAGCAGCCCCGGGCGAGGAGGCCCGGGGCGAGCAGCCCCGGGCGAGGAGGCCCGGGGCGAGCAGCCCCGGGCGAGGAGGCCCGGGGCGAGCAGCCCCGGGCGAGGAGGCCCGGGGCGAGCAGCCCCGGGCGAGGAGGCCCGGGGCGAGCAGCCCCGGGCGAGGAGGCCCGGGGCGAGCAGCCCCGGGCGAGGAGGCCCGGGGCGAGCAGCCCCGGGCGAGGAGGCCCGGGGCGAGCAGCCCCGGGCCTGGAGGCCCGGGGCGAGCAGCCCCGGGCCTGGAGGCCCGGGGCGAGCAGCCCCGGGCCTGGAGGCCCGGGGCGAGCAGCCCCGGGCCTGGAGGCCCGGGGCGAGCAGCCCCGGGCCTGGAGGCCCGGGGCGAGCAGCCCCGGGCCTGGAGGCCCGGGGCGAGCAGCCCCGGGCCTGGAGGCCCGGGGCGAGCAGCCCCGGGCCTGGAGGCCCGGGGCGAGCAGCCCCGGGCCTGGAGGCCCGGGGCGAGCAGCCCCGGGCCTGGAGGCCCGGGGCGAGCAGCCCCGGGCCTGGAGGCCCGGGGCGAGCAGCCCCGGGCCTGGAGGCCCGGGGCGAGCAGCCCCGGGCCTGGAGGCCCGGGGCGAGCAGCCCCGGGCCTGGAGGCCCGGGGCGAGCAGCCCCGGGCCTGGAGGCCCGGGGCGAGCAGCCCCGGGCCTGGAGGCCCGGGGCGAGCAGCCCCGGGCCTGGAGGCCCGGGGCGAGCAGCCCCGGGCCTGGAGGCCCGGGGCGAGCAGCCCCGGGCCTGGAGGCCCGGGGCGAGCAGCCCCGGGCCTGGAGGCCCGGGGCGAGCAGCCCCGGGCCTGGAGGCCCGGGGCGAGCAGCCCCGGGCCTGGAGGCCCGGGGCGAGCAGCCCCGGGCCTGGAGGCCCGGGGCGAGCAGCCCCGGGCCTGGAGGCCCGGGGCGAGCAGCCCCGGGCCTGGAGGCCCGGGGCGAGCAGCCCCGGGCCTGGAGGCCCGGGGCGAGCAGCCCCGGGCCTGGAGGCCCGGGGCGAGCAGCCCCGGGCCTGGAGGCCCGGGGCGAGCAGCCCCGGGCCTGGAGGCCCGGGGCGAGCAGCCCCGGGCCTGGAGGCCCGGGGCGAGCAGCCCCGGGCCTGGAGGCCCGGGGCGAGCAGCCCCGGGCCTGGAGGCCCGGGGCGAGCAGCCCCGGGCCTGGAGGCCCGGGGCGAGCAGCCCCGGGCCTGGAGGCCCGGGGCGAGCAGCCCCGGGCCTGGAGGCCCGGGGCGAGCAGCCCCGGGCCTGGAGGCCCGGGGCGAGCAGCCCCGGGCCTGGAGGCCCGGGGCGAGCAGCCCCGGGCCTGGAGGCCCGGGGCGAGCAGCCCCGGGCCTGGAGGCCCGGGGCGAGCAGCCCCGGGCCTGGAGGCCCGGGGCGAGCAGCCCCGGGCCTGGAGGCCCGGGGCGAGCAGCCCCGGGCCTGGAGGCCCGGGGCGAGCAGCCCCGGGCCTGGAGGCCCGGGGCGAGCAGCCCCGGGCCTGGAGGCCCGGGGCGAGCAGCCCCGGGCCTGGAGGCCCGGGGCGAGCAGCCCCGGGCCTGGAGGCCCGGGGCGAGCAGCCCCGGGCCTGGAGGCCCGGGGCGAGCAGCCCCGGGCCTGGAGGCCCGGGGCGAGCAGCCCCGGGCCTGGAGGCCCGGGGCGAGCAGCCCCGGGCCTGGAGGCCCGGGGCGAGCAGCCCCGGGCCTGGAGGCCCGGGGCGAGCAGCCCCGGGCCTGGAGGCCCGGGGCGAGCAGCCCCGGGCCTGGAGGCCCGGGGCGAGCAGCCCCGGGCCTGGAGGCCCGGGGCGAGCAGCCCCGGGCCTGGAGGCCCGGGGCGAGCAGCCCCGGGCCTGGAGGCCCGGGGCGAGCAGCCCCGGGCCTGGAGGCCCGGGGCGAGCAGCCCCGGGCCTGGAGGCCCGGGGCGAGCAGCCCCGGGCCTGGAGGCCCGGGGCGAGCAGCCCCGGGCCTGGAGGCCCGGGGCGAGCAGCCCCGGGCCTGGAGGCCCGGGGCGAGCAGCCCCGGGCCTGGAGGCCCGGGGCGAGCAGCCCCGGGCCTGGAGGCCCGGGGCGAGCAGCCCCGGGCCTGGAGGCCCGGGGCGAGCAGCCCCGGGCCTGGAGGCCCGGGGCGAGCAGCCCCGGGCCTGGAGGCCCGGGGCGAGCAGCCCCGGGCCTGGAGGCCCGGGGCGAGCAGCCCCGGGCCTGGAGGCCCGGGGCGAGCGGGGCACTTCCCTTTCTTGGTCTCCAATGCCTCGGACCTTTGCGGGGAATCTCTGCACTGAGTCCCTAGGGTCTGGAGGCTGTTTCGGGTCCTGTGAACCCTTTCTCTCAGGTACAGGGAGCGGCTTCACCCACGGTGAGCCAAGGTAATGACTCAGGGCTTGGATGCCGTGTCTCGTAGCAGGTGTTTGGGATTCTGTGTTTCCCTACTCTCGGACCTAACCCCGGGATTTCTGGGCCGAGAGGAAGGGTTTGTTTCCTTTTCGGAGTCAGGCATCTGTCTCCTTGGGATTTTGTGCTCGCTGCATAGCCCCTGGAGGGGCTGCTTGGGATTCTGTGTCTCCCACTTCTCCAACATTCCCCGTAAGGTTCTCAGCTTAGACCCCATGGACTGGAGGCTGTGTGGGATACTCTGACCCATTCCTCTCGGGTACAGGCAGAGGCTTCAGGCATGATTAGCCATGGTAAGAGACAGCCCCGGGCGAGGAGGCCCGGGGCGAGCAGCCCCGGGCGAGGAGGCCCGGGGCGAGCAGCCCCGGGCGAGGAGGCCCGGGGCGAGCAGCCCCGGGCGAGGAGGCCCGGGGCGAGCAGCCCCGGGCGAGGAGGCCCGGGGCGAGCAGCCCCGGGCGAGGAGGCCCGGGGCGAGCAGCCCCGGGCCTGGAGGCCCGGGGCGAGCAGCCCCGGGCGAGGAGGCCCGGGGCGAGCAGCCCCGGGCGAGGAGGCCCGGGGCGAGCAGCCCCGGGCGAGGAGGCCCGGGGCGAGCAGCCCCGGGCGAGGAGGCCCGGGGCGAGCAGCCCCGGGCGAGGAGGCCCGGGGCGAGCAGCCCCGGGCGAGGAGGCCCGGGGCGAGCAGCCCCGGGCGAGGAGGCCCGGGGCGAGCAGCCCCGGGCGAGGAGGCCCGGGGCGAGCAGCCCCGGGCGAGGAGGCCCGGGGCGAGCAGCCCCGGGCCTGGAGGCCCGGGGCGAGCAGCCCCGGGCCTGGAGGCCCGGGACGAGCAGCCCCGGGCGAGGAGGCCCGGGGCGAGCAGCCCCGGGCGAGGAGGCCCGGGGCGAGCAGCCCCGGGCCTGGAGGCCCGGGGCGAGCAGCCCCGGGCCTGGAGGCCCGGGGCGAGCAGCCCCGGGCCTGGAGGCCCGGGGCGAGCAGCCCCGGGCCTGGAGGCCCGGGGCGAGCAGCCCCGGGCCTGGAGGCCCGGGGCGAGCAGCCCCGGGCCTGGAGGCCCGGGGCGAGCAGCCCCGGGCCTGGAGGCCCGGGGCGAGCAGCCCCGGGCCTGGAGGCCCGGGGCGAGCAGCCCCGGGCCTGGAGGCCCGGGGCGAGCGGGGCACTTCCCTTTCTGGGTCTCCAATGCCTCGGACCTTTGCGGGGAATCTCTGCACTGAGTCCCCAGGGTCTGGAGGCTGTTTCGGGTCCTGTGAACCCTTTCTCTTAGGTACAGGGAACGGCTTCACCCACGGTGAGCCAAGGTAATGACTCAGGGCTTGGATGCCGTGTCTCGTAGCAGGTGTTTGGGATTCTGTGTTTCCCTACTCTCGGACCTAACCCCGGCATTTCTGGGCCGAGAGGAAGGGTTTGTTTCCTTTTCGGAGTCAGGCATCTGTCTCCTTGGGATTTTGTGCTCGCTGCATAGCCCCTGGAGGGGCTGCTTGGGATTCTGTGTCTCCCACTTCTCCAACATTCCCCGTAAGGTTCTCAGCTTAGACCCCATGGACTGGAGGCTGTGTGGGATACTCTGACCCGTTCCTCTCGGGTACAGGCAGAGGCTTCAGGCATGATTAGCAATGGTAAGAGACAGCCCCGGGCGAGGAGGCCCGGGGCGAGCAGCCCCGGGCGAGGAGGCCCGGGGCGAGCAGCCCCGGGCGAGGAGGCCCGGGGCGAGCAGCCCCGGGCGAGGAGGCCCGGGGCGAGCAGCCCCGGGCGAGGAGGCCCGGGGCGAGCAGCCCCGGGCGAGGAGGCCCGGGGCGAGCAGCCCCGGGCCTGGAGGCCCGGGGCGAGCAGCCCCGGGCCTGGAGGCCCGGGGCGAGCAGCCCCGGGCCTGGAGGCCCGGGGCGAGCAGCCCCGGGCGAGGAGGCCCGGGGCGAGCAGCCCCGGGCCTGGAGGCCCGGGGCGAGCAGCCCCGGGCCTGGAGGCCCGGGGCGAGCAGCCCCGGGCCTGGAGGCCCGGGGCGAGCAGCCCCGGGCCTGGAGGCCCGGGGCGAGCAGCCCCGGGCCTGGAGGCCCGGGGCGAGCAGCCCCGGGCCTGGAGGCCCGGGGCGAGCAGCCCCGGGCCTGGAGGCCCGGGGCGAGCAGCCCCGGGCCTGGAGGCCCGGGGCGAGCAGCCCCGGGCCTGGAGGCCCGGGGCGAGCAGCCCCGGGCCTGGAGGCCCGGGGCGAGCAGCCCCGGGCCTGGAGGCCCGGGGCGAGCAGCCCCGGGCCTGGAGGCCCGGGGCGAGCGGGGCACTTCCCTTTCTGGGTCTCCAATGCCTCGGACCTTTGCGGGGAATCTCTGCACTGAGTCCCCAGGGTCTGGAGGCTGTTTCGGGTCCTGTGAACCCTTTCTCTTAGGTACAGGGAACGGCTTCACCCACGGTGAGCCAAGGTAATGACTCAGGGCTTGGATGCCGTGTCTCGTAGCAGGTGTTTGGGATTCTGTGTTTCCCTACTCTCGGACCTAACCCCGGCATTTCTGGGCCGAGAGGAAGGGTTTGTTTCCTTTTCGGAGTCAGGCATCTGTCTCCTTGGGATTTTGTGCTCGCTGCATAGCCCCTGGAGGGGCTGCTTGGGATTCTGTGTCTCCCACTTCTCCAACATTCCCCGTAAGGTTCTCAGCTTAGACCCCATGGACTGGAGGCTGTGTGGGATACTCTGACCCGTTCCTCTCGGGTACAGGCAGAGGCTTCAGGCATGATTAGCAATGGTAAGAGACAGCCCCGGGCGAGGAGGCCCGGGGCGAGCAGCCCCGGGCGAGGAGGCCCGGGGCGAGCAGCCCCGGGCGAGGAGGCCCGGGGCGAGCAGCCCCGGGCCTGGAGGCCCGGGGCGAGCAGCCCCGGGCCTGGAGGCCCGGGGCGAGCAGCCCCGGGCCTGGAGGCCCGGGGCGAGCAGCCCCGGGCCTGGAGGCCCGGGGCGAGCGGGGCACTTCCCTTTCTGGGTCTCCAATGCCTCGGACCTTTGCGGGGAATCTCTGCACTGAGTCCCTAGGGTCTGGAGGCTGTTTCGGGTCCTGTGAACCCTTTCTCTCAGGTACAGGGAGCGGCTTCACCCACGGTGAGCCAAGGTAATGACTCAGGGCTTGGATGCCGTGTCTCGTAGCAGGTGTTTGGGATTCTGTGTTTCCCTACTCTCGGACCTAACCCCGGCATTTCTGGGCCGAGAGGAAGGGTTTGTTTCCTTTTCGGAGTCAGGCATCTGTCTCCTTGGGATTTTGTGCTCGCTGCATAGCCCCTGGAGGGGCTGCTTGGGATTCTGTGTCTCCCACTTCTCCAACATTCCCCGTAAGGTTCTCAGCTTAGACCCCATGGACTGGAGGCTGTGTGGGATACTCTGACCCGTTCCTCTCGGGTACAGGCAGAGGCTTCAGGCATGATTAGCCATGGTAAGAGACAGCCCCGGGCGAGGAGGCCCGGGGCGAGCAGCCCCGGGCGAGGAGGCCCGGGGCGAGCAGCCCCGGGCGAGGAGGCCCGGGGCGAGCAGCCCCGGGCGAGGAGGCCCGGGGCGAGCAGCCCCGGGCGAGGAGGCCCGGGGCGAGCAGCCCCGGGCCTGGAGGCCCGGGGCGAGCAGCCCCGGGCCTGGAGGCCCGGGGCGAGCAGCCCCGGGCGAGGAGGCCCGGGGCGAGCAGCCCCGGGCCTGGAGGCCCGGGGCGAGCAGCCCCGGGCCTGGAGGCCCGGGGCGAGCAGCCCCGGGCGAGGAGGCCCGGGGCGAGCAGCCCCGGGCCTGGAGGCCCGGGGCGAGCAGCCCCGGGCCTGGAGGCCCGGGGCGAGCAGCCCCGGGCCTGGAGGCCCGGGGCGAGCAGCCCCGGGCCTGGAGGCCCGGGGCGAGCAGCCCCGGGCCTGGAGGCCCGGGGCGAGCAGCCCCGGGCCTGGAGGCCCGGGGCGAGCAGCCCCGGGCCTGGAGGCCCGGGGCGAGCAGCCCCGGGCCTGGAGGCCCGGGGCGAGCGGGGCACTTCCCTTTCTGGGTCTCCAATGCCTCGGACCTTTGCGGGGAATCTCTGCACTGAGTCCCCAGGGTCTGGAGGCTGTTTCGGGTCCTGTGAACCCTTTCTCTTAGGTACAGGGAACGGCTTCACCCACGGTGAGCCAAGGTAATGACTCAGGGCTTGGATGCCGTGTCTCGTAGCAGGTGTTTGGGATTCTGTGTTTCCCTACTCTCGGACCTAACCCCGGCATTTCTGGGCCGAGAGGAAGGGTTTGTTTCCTTTTCGGAGTCAGGCATCTGTCTCCTTGGGATTTTGTGCTCGCTGCATAGCCCCTGGAGGGGCTGCTTGGGATTCTGTGTCTCCCACTTCTCCAACATTCCCCGTAAGGTTCTCAGCTTAGACCCCATGGACTGGAGGCTGTGTGGGATACTCTGACCCGTTCCTCTCGGGTACAGGCAGAGGCTTCAGGCATGATTAGCAATGGTAAGAGACAGCCCCGGGCGAGGAGGCCCGGGGCGAGCAGCCCCGGGCGAGGAGGCCCGGGGCGAGCAGCCCCGGGCGAGGAGGCCCGGGGCGAGCAGCCCCGGGCGAGGAGGCCCGGGGCGAGCAGCCCCGGGCGAGGAGGCCCGGGGCGAGCAGCCCCGGGCCTGGAGGCCCGGGGCGAGCAGCCCCGGGCCTGGAGGCCCGGGGCGAGCAGCCCCGGGCGAGGAGGCCCGGGGCGAGCAGCCCCGGGCCTGGAGGCCCGGGGCGAGCAGCCCCGGGCCTGGAGGCCCGGGGCGAGCAGCCCCGGGCCTGGAGGCCCGGGGCGAGCAGCCCCGGGCCTGGAGGCCCGGGGCGAGCAGCCCCGGGCCTGGAGGCCCGGGGCGAGCAGCCCCGGGCCTGGAGGCCCGGGGCGAGCAGCCCCGGGCCTGGAGGCCCGGGGCGAGAAGCCCCGGGCCTGGAGGCCCGGGGCGAGCAGCCCCGGGCCTGGAGGCCCGGGGCGAGCAGCCCCGGGCCTGGAGGCCCGGGGCGAGCGGGGCACTTCCCTTTCTGGGTCTCCAATGCCTCGGACCTTTGCGGGGAATCTCTGCACTGAGTCCCTAGGGTCTGGAGGCTGTTTCGGGTCCTGTGAACCCTTTCTCTCAGGTACAGGGAGCGGCTTCACCCACGGTGAGCCAAGGTAATGACTCAGGGCTTGGATGCCGTGTCTCGTAGCAGGTGTTTGGGATTCTGTGTTTCCCTACTCTCGGACCTAACCCCGGCATTTCTGGGCCGAGAGGAAGGGTTTGTTTCCTTTTCGGAGTCAGGCATCTGTCTCCTTGGGATTTTGTGCTCGCTGCATAGCCCCTGGAGGGGCTGCTTGGGATTCTGTGTCTCCCACTTCTCCAACATTCCCCGTAAGGTTCTCAGCTTAGACCCCATGGACTGGAGGCTGTGTGGGATACTCTGACCCGTTCCTCTCGGGTACAGGCAGAGGCTTCAGGCATGATTAGCCATGGTAAGAGACAGCCCCGGGCGAGGAGGCCCGGGGCGAGCAGCCCCGGGCGAGGAGGCCCGGGGCGAGCAGCCCCGGGCGAGGAGGCCCGGGGCGAGCAGCCCCGGGCGAGGAGGCCCGGGGCGAGCAGCCCCGGGCGAGGAGGCCCGGGGCGAGCAGCCCCGGGCGAGGAGGCCCGGGGCGAGCAGCCCCGGGCCTGGAGGCCCGGGGCGAGCAGCCCCGGGCCTGGAGGCCCGGGGCGAGCAGCCCCGGGCGAGGAGGCCCGGGGCGAGCAGCCCCGGGCCTGGAGGCCCGGGGCGAGCAGCCCCGGGCCTGGAGGCCCGGGGCGAGCAGCCCCGGGCCTGGAGGCCCGGGGCGAGCAGCCCCGGGCCTGGAGGCCCGGGGCGAGCAGCCCCGGGCCTGGAGGCCCGGGGCGAGCAGCCCCGGGCCTGGAGGCCCGGGGCGAGCAGCCCCGGGCCTGGAGGCCCGGGGCGAGCAGCCCCGGGCCTGGAGGCCCGGGGCGAGCAGCCCCGGGCCTGGAGGCCCGGGGCGAGCAGCCCCGGGCCTGGAGGCCCGGGGCGAGCAGCCCCGGGCCTGGAGGCCCGGGGCGAGCAGCCCCGGGCCTGGAGGCCCGGGGCGAGCAGCCCCGGGCCTGGAGGCCCGGGGCGAGCAGCCCCGGGCCTGGAGGCCCGGGGCGAGCGGGGCACTTCCCTTTCTGGGTCTCCAATGCCTCGGACCTTAGCGGGGAATCTCTGCACTGAGTCCCTAGGGTCTGGAGGCTGTTTCGGGTCCTGTGAACCCTTTCTCTCAGGTACAGGGAGCGGCTTCACCCACGGTGAGCCAAGGTAATGACTCAGGGCTTGGATGCCGTGTCTCGTAGCAGGTGTTTGGGATTCTGTGTTTCCCTACTCTCGGACCTAACCCCGGCATTTCTGGGCCGAGAGGAAGGGTTTGTTTCCTTTTCGGAGTCAGGCATCTGTCTCCTTGGGATTTTGTGCTCGCTGCATAGCCCCTGGAGGGGCTGCTTGGGATTCTGTGTCTCCCACTTCTCCAACATTCCCCGTAAGGTTCTCAGCTTAGACCCCATGGACTGGAGGCTGTGTGGGATACTCTGACCCGTTCCTCTCGGGTACAGGCAGAGGCTTCAGGCATGATTAGCCATGGTAAGAGACAGCCCCGGGCGAGGAGGCCCGGGGCGAGCAGCCCCGGGCGAGGAGGCCCGGGGCGAGCAGCCCCGGGCCTGGAGGCCCGGGGCGAGCAGCCCCGGGCGAGGAGGCCCGGGGCGAGCAGCCCCGGGCCTGGAGGCCCGGGGCGAGCAGCCCCGGGCGAGGAGGCCCGGGGCGAGCAGCCCCGGGCCTGGAGGCCCGGGGCGAGCAGCCCCGGGCGAGGAGGCCCGGGGCGAGCAGCCCCGGGCCTGGAGGCCCGGGGCGAGCAGCCCCGGGCCTGGAGGCCCGGGGCGAGCAGCCCCGGGCCTGGAGGCCCGGGGCGAGCAGCCCCGGGCCTGGAGGCCCGGGGCGAGCAGCCCCGGGCCTGGAGGCCCGGGGCGAGCAGCCCCGGGCCTGGAGGCCCGGGGCGAGCAGCCCCGGGCCTGGAGGCCCGGGGCGAGCGGGGCACTTCCCTTTCTGGGTCTCCAATGCCTCGGACCTTTGCGGGGAATCTCTGCACTGAGTCCCCAGGGTCTGGAGGCTGTTTCGGGTCCTGTGAACCCTTTCTCTTAGGTACAGGGAACGGCTTCACCCACGGTGAGCCAAGGTAATGACTCAGGGCTTGGATGCCGTGTCTCGTAGCAGGTGTTTGGGATTCTGTGTTTCCCTACTCTCGGACCTAACCCCGGCATTTCTGGGCCGAGAGGAAGGGTTTGTTTCCTTTTCGGAGTCAGGCGTCTGTCTCCTTGGGATTTTGTGCTCGCTGCATAGCCCCTGGAGGGGCTGCTTGGGATTCTGTGTCTCCCACTTCTCCAACATTCCCCGTAAGGTTCTCAGCTTAGACCCCATGGACTGGAGGCTGTGTGGGATACTCTGACCCGTTCCTCTCGGGTACAGGCAGAGGCTTCAGGCATGATTAGCAATGGTAAGAGACAGCCCAGGGCGAGGAGGCCCGGGGCGAGCAGCCCCGGGCGAGGAGTCCCGGGGCGAGCAGCCCAGGGCGAGGAGGCCCGGGGCGAGCAGCCCCGGGCGAGGAGGCCCGGGGCGAGCAGCCCCGGGCGAGGAGGCCCGGGGCGAGCAGCCCCGGGCGAGGAGGCCCGGGGCGAGCAGCCCCGGGCCTGGAGGCCCGGGGCGAGCAGCCCCGGGCCTGGCGGCCCGGGGCGAGCAGCCCCGGGCCTGGAGGCCCGGGGCGAGCAGCCCCGGGCCTGGAGGCCCGGGGCGAGCAGCCCCGGGCCTGGAGGCCCGGGGCGAGCAGCCCCGGGCCTGGAGGCCCGGGGCGAGCAGCCCCGGGCGAGGAGGCCCGGGGCGAGCAGCCCCGGGCCTGGAGGCCCGGGGCGAGCAGCCCCGGGCCTGGAGGCCCGGGGCGAGCAGCCCCGGGCCTGGAGGCCCGGGGCGAGCAGCCCCGGGCCTGGAGGCCCGGGGCGAGCAGCCCCGGGCCTGGAGGCCCGGGGCGAGCAGCCCCGGGCCTGGAGGCCCGGGGCGAGCAGCCCCGGGCCTGGAGGCCCGGGGCGAGCAGCCCCGGGCCTGGAGGCCCGGGGCGAGCAGCCCCGGGCCTGGAGGCCCGGGGCGAGCAGCCCCGGGCCTGGAGGCCCGGGGCGAGCGGGGCACTTCCCTTTCTGGGTCTCCAATGCCTCGGACCTTTGCGGGGAATCTCTGCACTGAGTCCCCAGGGTCTGGAGGCTGTTTCGGGTCCTGTGAACCCTTTCTCTCAGGTACAGGGAGCGGCTTCACCCACGGTGAGCGAAGGTAATGACTCAGGGCTGGATGCCGTGTCTCGTAGCAGGTGTTTGGGATTCTGTGTTTCCCTACTCTCGGACCTAACCCCGGGATTTCTGGGCCGAGAGGAAGGGTTTGTTTCCTTTTCGGAGTCAGGCATCTGTCTCCTTGGGATTTTGTGCTCGCTGCATAGCCCCTGGAGGGGCTGCTTGGGATTCTGTGTCTCCCACTTCTCCAACATTCCCCGTAAGGTTCTCAGCTTAGACCCCATGGACTGGAGGCTGTGTGGGATACTCTGACCCGTTCCTCTCGGGTACACGCAGAGGCTTCAGGCATGATTAGCAATGGTAAGAGACAGCCCCGGGCGAGGAGGCCCGGGGCGAGCAGCCCCGGGCGAGGAGGCCCGGGGCGAGCAGCCCCGGGCCTGGAGGCCCGGGGCGAGCAGCCCCGGGCGAGGAGGCCCGGGGCGAGCAGCCCCGGGCGAGGAGGCCCGGGGCGAGCAGCCCCGGGCCTGGAGGCCCGGGGCGAGCAGCCCCGGGCGAGGAGGCCCGGGGCGAGCAGCCCCGGGCGAGGAGGCCCGGGGCGAGCAGCCCCGGGCCTGGAGGCCCGGGGCGAGCAGCCCCGGGCGAGGAGGCCCGGGGCGAGCAGCCCCGGGCCTGGAGGCCCGGGGCGAGCAGCCCCGGGCCTGGAGGCCCGGGGCGAGCAGCCCCGGGCCTGGAGGCCCGGGGCGAGCAGCCCCGGGCCTGGAGGCCCGGGGCGAGCAGCCCCGGGCCTGGAGGCCCGGGGCGAGCAGCCCCGGGCCTGGAGGCCCGGGGCGAGCAGCCCCGGGCCTGGAGGCCCGCGGCGAGCAGCCCCGGGCCTGGAGGCCCGCGGCGAGCAGCCCCGGGCCTGGAGGCCCGGGGCGAGCGGGGCACTTCCCTTTCTGGGTCTCCAATGCCTCGGACCTTTGCGGGGAATCTCTGCACTGAGTCCCCAGGGTCTGGAGGCTGTTTCGGGTCCTGTGAACCCTTTCTCTCAGGTACAGGGAGCGGCTTCACCCACGGTGAGCCAAGGTAATGACTCAGGGCTTGGATGCCGTGTCTCGTAGCAGGTGTTTGGGATTCTGTGTTTCCCTACTCTCGGACCTAACCCCGGCATTTCTGGGCCGAGAGGAAGGGTTTGTTTCCTTTTCGGAGTCAGGCATCTGTCTCCTTGGGATTTTTGCTCGCTGCATAGCCCCTGGAGGGGCTGCTTGGGATTCTGTGTCTCCCACTTCTCCAACATTCCCCGTAAGGTTCTCAGCTTAGACCCCATGGACTGGAGGCTGTGTGGGATACTCTGACCCGTTCCTCTCGGGTACAGGCAGAGGCTTCAGCATGATTAGCAATGGTAAGAGACAGCCCCGGGCGAGGAGGCCCGGGGCGAGCAGCCCCGGGCGAGGAGGCCCGGGGCGAGCAGCCCCGGGCGAGGAGGCCCGGGGCGAGCAGCCCCGGGCGAGGAGGCCCGGGGCGAGCAGCCCCGGGCGAGGAGGCCCGGGGCGAGCAGCCCCGGGCGAGGAGGCCCGGGGCGAGCAGCCCCGGGCGAGGAGGCCCGGGGCGAGCAGCCCCGGGCGAGGAGGCCCGGGGCGAGCAGCCCCGGGCCTGGAGGCCCGGGGCGAGCAGCCCCGGGCGAGGAGGCCCGGGGCGAGCAGCCCCGGGCGAGGAGGCCCGGGGCGAGCAGCCCCGGGCGAGGAGGCCCGGGGCGAGCAGCCCCGGGCGAGGAGGCCCGGGGCGAGCAGCCCCGGGCCTGGAGGCCCGGGGCGAGCAGCCCCGGGCGAGGAGGCCCGGGGCGAGCAGCCCCGGGCGAGGAGGCCCGGGGCGAGCAGCCCCGGGCCTGGAGGCCCGGGGCGAGCAGCCCCGGGCCTGGAGGCCCGGGGCGAGCAGCCCCGGGCCTGGAGGCCCGGGGCGAGCAGCCCCGGGCCTGGAGGCCCGGGGCGAGCAGCCCCGGGCCTGGAGGCCCGGGGCGAGCAGCCCCGGGCCTGGAGGCCCGGGGCGAGCAGCCCCGGGCCTGGAGGCCCGGGGCGAGCAGCCCCGGGCCTGGAGGCCCGGGGCGAGCAGCCCCGGGCCTGGAGGCCCGGGGCGAGCAGCCCCGGGCCTGGAGGCCCGGGGCGAGCAGCCCCGGGCCTGGAGGCCCGGGGCGAGCAGCCCCGGGCCTGGAGGCCCGGGGCGAGCAGCCCCGGGCCTGGAGGCCCGGGGCGAGCAGCCCCGGGCCTGGAGGCCCGGGGCGAGCAGCCCCGGGCCTGGAGGCCCGGGGCGAGCAGCCCCGGGCCTGGAGGCCCGGGGCGAGCAGCCCCGGGCCTGGAGGCCCGGGGCGAGCAGCCCCGGGCCTGGAGGCCCGGGGCGAGCAGCCCCGGGCCTGGAGGCCCGGGGCGAGCAGCCCCGGGCCTGGAGGCCCGGGGCGAGCAGCCCCGGGCCTGGAGGCCCGGGGCGAGCAGCCCCGGGCCTGGAGGCCCGGGGCGAGCAGCCCCGGGCCTGGAGGCCCGGGGCGAGCAGCCCCGGGCCTGGAGGCCCGGGGCGAGCAGCCCCGGGCCTGGAGGCCCGGGGCGAGCAGCCCCGGGCCTGGAGGCCCGGGGCGAGCAGCCCCGGGCCTGGAGGCCCGGGGCGAGCAGCCCCGGGCCTGGAGGCCCGGGGCGAGCAGCCCCGGGCCTGGAGGCCCGGGGCGAGCAGCCCCGGGCCTGGAGGCCCGGGGCGAGCAGCCCCGGGCCTGGAGGCCCGGGGCGAGCAGCCCCGGGCCTGGAGGCCCGGGGCGAGCAGCCCCGGGCCTGGAGGCCCGGGGCGAGCAGCCCCGGGCCTGGAGGCCCGGGGCGAGCAGCCCCGGGCCTGGAGGCCCGGGGCGAGCAGCCCCGGGCCTGGAGGCCCGGGGCGAGCAGCCCCGGGCCTGGAGGCCCGGGGCGAGCAGCCCCGGGCCTGGAGGCCCGGGGCGAGCAGCCCCGGGCCTGGAGGCCCGGGGCGAGCAGCCCCGGGCCTGGAGGCCCGGGGCGAGCAGCCCCGGGCCTGGAGGCCCGGGGCGAGCAGCCCCGGGCCTGGAGGCCCGGGGCGAGCAGCCCCGGGCCTGGAGGCCCGGGGCGAGCAGCCCCGGGCCTGGAGGCCCGGGGCGAGCAGCCCCGGGCCTGGAGGCCCGGGGCGAGCAGCCCCGGGCCTGGAGGCCCGGGGCGAGCAGCCCCGGGCCTGGAGGCCCGGGGCGAGCGGGGCACTTCCCTTTCTTGGTCTCCAATGCCTCGGACCTTTGCGGGGAATCTCTGCACTGAGTCCCTAGGGTCTGGAGGCTGTTTCGGGTCCTGTGAACCCTTTCTCTCAGGTACAGGGAGCGGCTTCACCCACGGTGAGCCAAGGTAATGACTCAGGGCTTGGATGCCGTGTCTCGTAGCAGGTGTTTGGGATTCTGTGTTTCCCTACTCTCGGACCTAACCCCGGGATTTCTGGGCCGAGAGGAAGGGTTTGTTTCCTTTTCGGAGTCAGGCATCTGTCTCCTTGGGATTTTGTGCTCGCTGCATAGCCCCTGGAGGGGCTGCTTGGGATTCTGTGTCTCCCACTTCTCCAACATTCCCCGTAAGGTTCTCAGCTTAGACCCCATGGACTGGAGGCTGTGTGGGATACTCTGACCCATTCCTCTCGGGTACAGGCAGAGGCTTCAGGCATGATTAGCCATGGTAAGAGACAGCCCCGGGCGAGGAGGCCCGGGGCGAGCAGCCCCGGGCGAGGAGGCCCGGGGCGAGCAGCCCCGGGCGAGGAGGCCCGGGGCGAGCAGCCCCGGGCGAGGAGGCCCGGGGCGAGCAGCCCCGGGCCTGGAGGCCCGGGGCGAGCAGCCCCGGGCGAGGAGGCCCGGGGCGAGCAGCCCCGGGCGAGGAGGCCCGGGGCGAGCAGCCCCGGGCGAGGAGGCCCGGGGCGAGCAGCCCCGGGCGAGGAGGCCCGGGGCGAGCAGCCCCGGGCGAGGAGGCCCGGGGCGAGCAGCCCCGGGCGAGGAGGCCCGGGGCGAGCAGCCCCGGGCGAGGAGGCCCGGGGCGAGCAGCCCCGGGCGAGGAGGCCCGGGGCGAGCAGCCCCGGGCCTGGAGGCCCGGGGCGAGCAGCCCCGGGCCTGGAGGCCCGGGGCGAGCAGCCCCGGGCGAGGAGGCCCGGGGCGAGCAGCCCCGGGCCTGGAGGCCCGGGGCGAGCAGCCCCGGGCCTGGAGGCCCGGGGCGAGCAGCCCCGGGCCTGGAGGCCCGGGGCGAGCAGCCCCGGGCCTGGAGGCCCGGGGCGAGCAGCCCCGGGCCTGGAGGCCCGGGGCGAGCAGCCCCGGGCCTGGAGGCCCGGGGCGAGCAGCCCCGGGCCTGGAGGCCCGGGGCGAGCAGCCCCGGGCCTGGAGGCCCGGGGCGAGCAGCCCCGGGCCTGGAGGCCCGGGGCGAGCAGCCCCGGGCCTGGAGGCCCGGGGCGAGCAGCCCCGGGCCTGGAGGCCCGGGGCGAGCGGGGCACTTCCCTTTCTGGGTCTCCAATGCCTCGGACCTTTGCGGGGAATCTCTGCACTGAGTCCCCAGGGTCTGGAGGCTGTTTCGGGTCCTGTGAACCCTTTCTCTTAGGTACAGGGAACGGCTTCACCCACGGTGAGCCAAGGTAATGACTCAGGGCTTGGATGCCGTGTCTCGTAGCAGGTGTTTGGGATTCTGTGTTTCCCTACTCTCGGACCTAACCCCGGCATTTCTGGGCCGAGAGGAAGGGTTTGTTTCCTTTTCGGAGTCAGGCATCTGTCTCCTTGGGATTTTGTGCTCGCTGCATAGCCCCTGGAGGGGCTGCTTGGGATTCTGTGTCTCCCACTTCTCCAACATTCCCCGTAAGGTTCTCAGCTTAGACCCCATGGACTGGAGGCTGTGTGGGATACTCTGACCCGTTCCTCTCGGGTACAGGCAGAGGCTTCAGGCATGATTAGCAATGGTAAGAGACAGCCCCGGGCGAGGAGGCCCGGGGCGAGCAGCCCCGGGCGAGGAGGCCCGGGGCGAGCAGCCCCGGGCGAGGAGGCCCGGGGCGAGCAGCCCCGGGCGAGGAGGCCCGGGGCGAGCAGCCCCGGGCGAGGAGGCCCGGGGCGAGCAGCCCCGGGCGAGGAGGCCCGGGGCGAGCAGCCCCGGGCCTGGAGGCCCGGGGCGAGCAGCCCCGGGCCTGGAGGCCCGGGGCGAGCAGCCCCGGGCGAGGAGGCCCGGGGCGAGCAGCCCCGGGCCTGGAGGCCCGGGGCGAGCAGCCCCGGGCCTGGAGGCCCGGGGCGAGCAGCCCCGGGCCTGGAGGCCCGGGGCGAGCAGCCCCGGGCCTGGAGGCCCGGGGCGAGCAGCCCCGGGCCTGGAGGCCCGGGGCGAGCAGCCCCGGGCCTGGAGGCCCGGGGCGAGCAGCCCCGGGCCTGGAGGCCCGGGGCGAGCAGCCCCGGGCCTGGAGGCCCGGGGCGAGCAGCCCCGGGCCTGGAGGCCCGGGGCGAGCAGCCCCGGGCCTGGAGGCCCGGGGCGAGCAGCCCCGGGCCTGGAGGCCCGGGGCGAGCAGCCCCGGGCCTGGAGGCCCGGGGCGAGCGGGGCACTTCCCTTTCTGGGTCTCCAATGCCTCGGACCTTTGCGGGGAATCTCTGCACTGAGTCCCCAGGGTCTGGAGGCTGTTTCGGGTCCTGTGAACCCTTTCTCTTAGGTACAGGGAACGGCTTCACCCACGGTGAGCCAAGGTAATGACTCAGGGCTTGGATGCCGTGTCTCGTAGCAGGTGTTTGGGATTCTGTGTTTCCCTACTCTCGGACCTAACCCCGGCATTTCTGGGCCGAGAGGAAGGGTTTGTTTCCTTTTCGGAGTCAGGCATCTGTCTCCTTGGGATTTTGTGCTCGCTGCATAGCCCCTGGAGGGGCTGCTTGGGATTCTGTGTCTCCCACTTCTCCAACATTCCCCGTAAGGTTCTCAGCTTAGACCCCATGGACTGGAGGCTGTGTGGGATACTCTGACCCGTTCCTCTCGGGTACAGGCAGAGGCTTCAGGCATGATTAGCAATGGTAAGAGACAGCCCCGGGCGAGGAGGCCCGGGGCGAGCAGCCCCGGGCGAGGAGGCCCGGGGCGAGCAGCCCCGGGCGAGGAGGCCCGGGGCGAGCAGCCCCGGGCGAGGAGGCCCGGGGCGAGCAGCCCCGGGCGAGGAGGCCCGGGGCGAGCAGCCCCGGGCGAGGAGGCCCGGGGCGAGCAGCCCCGGGCCTGGAGGCCCGGGGCGAGCAGCCCCGGGCCTGGAGGCCCGGGGCGAGCAGCCCCGGGCGAGGAGGCCCGGGGCGAGCAGCCCCGGGCGAGGAGGCCCGGGGCGAGCAGCCCCGGGCCTGGAGGCCCGGGGCGAGCAGCCCCGGGCCTGGAGGCCCGGGGCGAGCAGCCCCGGGCCTGGAGGCCCGGGGCGAGCAGCCCCGGGCCTGGAGGCCCGGGGCGAGCAGCCCCGGGCCTGGAGGCCCGGGGCGAGCAGCCCCGGGCCTGGAGGCCCGGGGCGAGCAGCCCCGGGCCTGGAGGCCCGGGGCGAGCAGCCCCGGGCCTGGAGGCCCGGGGCGAGCAGCCCCGGGCCTGGAGGCCCGGGGCGAGCAGCCCCGGGCCTGGAGGCCCGTGGCGAGCGGGGCACTTCCCTTTCTGGGTCTCCAATGCCTCGGACCTTTGCGGGGAATCTCTGCACTGAGTCCCTAGGGTCTGGAGGCTGTTTCGGGTCCTGTGAACCCTTTCTCTCAGGTACAGGGAGCGGCTTCACCCACGGTGAGCCAAGGTAATGACTCAGGGCTTGGATGCCGTGTCTCGTAGCAGGTGTTTGGGATTCTGTGTTTCCCTACTCTCGGACCTAACCCCGGCATTTCTGGGCCGAGAGGAAGGGTTTGTTTCCTTTTCGGAGTCAGGCATCTGTCTCCTTGGGATTTTGTGCTCGCTGCATAGCCCCTGGAGGGGCTGCTTGGGATTCTGTGTCTCCCACTTCTCCAACATTCCCCGTAAGGTTCTCAGCTTAGACCCCATGGACTGGAGGCTGTGTGGGATACTCTGACCCGTTCCTCTCGGGTACAGGCAGAGGCTTCAGGCATGATTAGCCATGGTAAGAGACAGCCCCGGGCGAGGAGGCCCGGGGCGAGCAGCCCCGGGCGAGGAGGCCCGGGGCGAGCAGCCCCGGGCGAGGAGGCCCGGGGCGAGCAGCCCCGGGCGAGGAGGCCCGGGGCGAGCAGCCCCGGGCCTGGAGGCCCGGGGCGAGCAGCCCCGGGCGAGGAGGCCCGGGGCGAGCAGCCCCGGGCCTGGAGGCCCGGGGCGAGCAGCCCCGGGCCTGGAGGCCCGGGGCGAGCAGCCCCGGGCCTGGAGGCCCGGGGCGAGCAGCCCCGGGCCTGGAGGCCCGGGGCGAGCAGCCCCGGGCCTGGAGGCCCGGGGCGAGCAGCCCCGGGCCTGGAGGCCCGGGGCGAGCAGCCCCGGGCCTGGAGGCCCGGGGCGAGCAGCCCCGGGCCTGGAGGCCCGGGGCGAGCAGCCCCGGGCCTGGAGGCCCGGGGCGAGCAGCCCCGGGCCTGGAGGCCCGGGGCGAGCAGCCCCGGGCCTGGAGGCCCGGGGCGAGCAGCCCCGGGCCTGGAGGCCCGGGGCGAGCGGGGCACTTCCCTTTCTGGGTCTCCAATGCCTCGGACCTTTGCGGGGAATCTCTGCACTGAGTCCCTAGGGTCTGGAGGCTGTTTCGGGTCCTGTGAACCCTTTCTCTCAGGTACAGGGAGCGGCTTCACCCACGGTGAGCCAAGGTAATGACTCAGGGCTTGGATGCCGTGTCTCGTAGCAGGTGTTTGGGATTCTGTGTTTCCCTACTCTCGGACCTAACCCCGGCATTTCTGGGCCGAGAGGAAGGGTTTGTTTCCTTTTCGGAGTCAGGCATCTGTCTCCTTGGGATTTTGTGCTCGCTGCATAGCCCCTGGAGGGGCTGCTTGGGATTCTGTGTCTCCCACTTCTCCAACATTCCCCGTAAGGTTCTCAGCTTAGACCCCATGGACTGGAGGCTGTGTGGGATACTCTGACCCGTTCCTCTCGGGTACAGGCAGAGGCTTCAGGCATGATTAGCCATGGTAAGAGACAGCCCCGGGCGAGGAGGCCCGGGGCGAGCAGCCCCGGGCGAGGAGGCCCGGGGCGAGCAGCCCCGGGCCTGGAGGCCCGGGGCGAGCAGCCCCGGGCTAGGAGGCCCGGGGCGAGCAGCCCCGGGCCTGGAGGCCCGGGGCGAGCAGCCCCGGGCCTGGAGGCCCGGGGCGAGCAGCCCCGGGCCTGGAGGCCCGGGGCGAGCAGCCCCGGGCCTGGAGGCCCGGGGCGAGCAGCCCCGGGCGAGGAGGCCCGGGGCGAGCAGCCCCGGGCCTGGAGGCCCGGGGCGAGCAGCCCCGGGCCTGGAGGCCCGGGGCGAGCAGCCCCGGGCCTGGAGGCCCGGGGCGAGCAGCCCCGGGCCTGGAGGCCCGGGGCGAGCAGCCCCGGGCCTGGAGGCCCGGGGCGAGCAGCCCCGGGCCTGGAGGCCCGGGGCGAGCAGCCCCGGGCCTGGAGGCCCGGGGCGAGCAGCCCCGGGCCTGGAGGCCCGGGGCGAGCAGCCCCGGGCCTGGAGGCCCGGGGCGAGCAGCCCCGGGCCTGGAGGCCCGGGGCGAGCAGCCCCGGGCCTGGAGGCCCGGGGCGAGCAGCCCCGGGCCTGGAGGCCCGGGGCGAGCAGCCCCGGGCCTGGAGGCCCGGGGCGAGCAGCCCCGGGCCTGGAGGCCCGGGGCGAGCAGCCCCGGGCCTGGAGGCCCGGGGCGAGCAGCCCCGGGCCTGGAGGCCCGGGGCGAGCGGGGCACTTCCCTTTCTGGGTCTCCAATGCCTCGGACCTTTGCGGGGAATCTCTGCACTGAGTCCCCAGGGTCTGGAGGCTGTTTCGGGTCCTGTGAACCCTTTCTCTTAGGTACAGGGAACGGCTTCACCCACGGTGAGCCAAGGTAATGACTCAGGGCTTGGATGCCGTGTCTCGTAGCAGGTGTTTGGGATTCTGTGTTTCCCTACTCTCGGACCTAACCCCGGCATTTCTGGGCCGAGAGGAAGGGTTTGTTTCCTTTTCGGAGTCAGGCATCTGTCTCCTTGGGATTTTGTGCTCGCTGCATAGCCCCTGGAGGGGCTGCTTGGGATTCTGTGTCTCCCACTTCTCCAACATTCCCCGTAAGGTTCTCAGCTTAGACCCCATGGACTGGAGGCTGTGTGGGATACTCTGACCCGTTCCTCTCGGGTACAGGCAGAGGCTTCAGGCATGATTAGCAATGGTAAGAGACAGCCCAGGGCGAGGAGGCCCGGGGCGAGCAGCCCCGGGCGAGGAGTCCCGGGGCGAGCAGCCCAGGGCGAGGAGGCCCGGGGCGAGCAGCCCCGGGCGAGGAGGCCCGGGGCGAGCAGCCCCGGGCGAGGAGGCCCGGGGCGAGCAGCCCCGGGCGAGGAGGCCCGGGGCGAGCAGCCCCGGGCCTGGAGGCCCGGGGCGAGCAGCCCCGGGCCTGGCGGCCCGGGGCGAGCAGCCCCGGGCCTGGCGGCCCGGGGCGAGCAGCCCCGGGCCTGGAGGCCCGGGGCGAGCAGCCCCGGGCCTGGAGGCCCGGGGCGAGCAGCCCCGGGCCTGGAGGCCCGGGGCGAGCAGCCCCGGGCGAGGAGGCCCGGGGCGAGCAGCCCCGGGCCTGGAGGCCCGGGGCGAGCAGCCCCGGGCCTGGAGGCCCTGTGCGAGCAGCCCCGGGCCTGGAGGCCCGGGGCGAGCAGCCCCGGGCCTGGAGGCCCGGGGCGAGCAGCCCCGGGCCTGGAGGCCCGGGGCGAGCAGCCCCGGGCCTGGAGGCCCGGGGCGAGCAGCCCCGGGCCTGGAGGCCCGGGGCGAGCAGCCCCGGGCCTGGAGGCCCGGGGCGAGCGGGGCACTTCCCTTTCTGGGTCTCCAATGCCTCGGACCTTTGCGGGGAATCTCTGCACTGAGTCCCCAGGGTCTGGAGGCTGTTTCGGGTCCTGTGAACCCTTTCTCTCAGGTACAGGGAGCGGCTTCACCCACGGTGAGCGAAGGTAATGACTCAGGGCTGGATGCCGTGTCTCGTAGCAGGTGTTTGGGATTCTGTGTTTCCCTACTCTCGGACCTAACCCCGGGATTTCTGGGCCGAGAGGAAGGGTTTGTTTCCTTTTCGGAGTCAGGCATCTGTCTCCTTGGGATTTTGTGCTCGCTGCATAGCCCCTGGAGGGGCTGCTTGGGATTCTGTGTCTCCCACTTCTCCAACATTCCCCGTAAGGTTCTCAGCTTAGACCCCATGGACTGGAGGCTGTGTGGGATACTCTGACCCGTTCCTCTCGGGTACACGCAGAGGCTTCAGGCATGATTAGAAATGGTAAGAGACAGCCCCGGGCGAGGAGGCCCGGGGCGAGCAGCCCCGGGCGAGGAGGCCCGGGGCGAGCAGCCCCGGGCCTGGAGGCCCGGGGCGAGCAGCCCCGGGCGAGGAGGCCCGGGGCGAGCAGCCCCGGGCCTGGAGGCCCGGGGCGAGCAGCCCCGGGCGAGGAGGCCCGGGGCGAGCAGCCCCGGGCGAGGAGGCCCGGGGCGAGCAGCCCCGGGCCTGGAGGCCCGGGGCGAGCAGCCCCGGGCGAGGATGCCCGGGGCGAGCAGCCCCGGGCCTGGAGGCCCGGGGCGAGCAGCCCCGGGCCTGGAGGCCCGGGGCGAGCAGCCCCGGGCCTGGAGGCCCGGGGCGAGCAGCCCCGGGCCTGGAGGCCCGGGGCGAGCAGCCCCGGGCGAGGAGGCCCGGGGCGAGCAGCCCCGGGCGAGGAGGCCCGGGGCGAGCAGCCCCGGGCCTGGAGGCCCGGGGCGAGCAGCCCCGGGCCTGGAGGCCCGGGGCGAGCAGCCCCGGGCCTGGAGGCCCGGGGCGAGCAGCCCCGGGCCTGGAGGCCCGGGGCGAGCAGCCCCGGGCCTGGAGGCCCGGGGCGAGCAGCCCCGGGCCTGGAGGCCCGGGGCGAGCAGCCCCGGGCCTGGAGGCCCGGGGCGAGCAGCCCCGGGCCTGGAGGCCCGGGGCGAGCAGCCCCGGGCCTGGAGGCCCGGGGCGAGCAGCCCCGGGCCTGGAGGCCCGGGGCGAGCAGCCCCGGGCCTGGAGGCCCGGGGCGAGCGGGGCACTTCCCTTTCTGGGTCTCCAATGCCTCGGACCTTTGCGGGGAATCTCTGCACTGAGTCCCTAAGGTCTGGAGGCTGTTTCGGGTCCTGTGAACCCTTTCTCTCAGGTACAGGGAGCGGCTTCACCCACGGTGAGCCAAGGTAATGACTCAGGGCTTGGATGCCGTGTCTCGTAGCAGGTGTTTGGGATTCTGTGTTTCCCTACTCTCGGACCTAACCCCGGCATTTCTGGGCCGAGAGGAAGGGTTTGTTTCCTTTTCGGAGTCAGGCATCTGTCTCCTTGGGATTTTGTGCTCGCTGCATAGCCCCTGGAGGGGCTGCTTGGGATTCTGTGTCTCCCACTTCTCCAACATTCCCCGTAAGGTTCTCAGCTTAGACCCCATGGACTGGAGGCTGTGTGGGATACTCTGACCCGTTCCTCTCGGGTACAGGCAGAGGCTTCAGGCATGATTAGCCATGGTAAGAGACAGCCCCGGGCGAGGAGGCCCGGGGCGAGCAGCCCCGGGCGAGGAGGCCCGGGGCGAGCAGCCCCGGGCGAGGAGGCCCGGGGCGAGCAGCCCCGGGCGAGGAGGCCCGGGGCGAGCAGCCCCGGGCGAGGAGGCCCGGGGCGAGCAGCCCCGGGCGAGGAGGCCCGGGGCGAGCAGCCCCGGGCCTGGAGGCCCGGGGCGAGCAGCCCCGGGCGAGGAGGCCCGGGGCGAGCAGCCCCGGGCCTGGAGGCCCGGGGCGAGCAGCCCCGGGCGAGGAGGCCCGGGGCGAGCAGCCCCGGGCCTGGAGGCCCGGGGCGAGCAGCCCCGGGCCTGGAGGCCCGGGGCGAGCGGGGCACTTCCCTTTCTGGGTCTC
This sequence comes from Puma concolor, assembly GCF_028749965.1. Taxonomy (NCBI): domain Eukaryota; kingdom Metazoa; phylum Chordata; class Mammalia; order Carnivora; family Felidae; genus Puma; species Puma concolor. The sequence continues at coordinate 200,285 of NC_141681.1, read as the reverse complement.
CAATGCCTCGGACCTTTGCGGGGAATCTCTGCACTGAGTCCCTAAGGTCTGGAGGCTGTTTCGGGTCCTGTGAACCCTTTCTCTCAGGTACAGGGAGCGGCTTCACCCACGGTGAGCCAAGGTAATGACTCAGGGCTTGGATGCCGTGTCTCGTAGCAGGTGTTTGGGATTCTGTGTTTCCCTACTCTCGGACCTAACCCCGGCATTTCTGGGCCGAGAGGAAGGGTTTGTTTCCTTTTCGGAGTCAGGCATCTGTCTCCTTGGGATTTTGTGCTCGCTGCATAGCCCCTGGAGGGGCTGCTTGGGATTCTGTGTCTCCCACTTCTCCAACATTCCCCGTAAGGTTCTCAGCTTAGACCCCATGGACTGGAGGCTGTGTGGGATACTCTGACCCGTTCCTCTCGGGTACAGGCAGAGGCTTCAGGCATGATTAGCCATGGTAAGAGACAGCCCCGGGCGAGGAGGCCCGGGGCGAGCAGCCCCGGGCGAGGAGGCCCGGGGCGAGCAGCCCCGGGCGAGGAGGCCCGGGGCGAGCAGCCCCGGGCGAGGAGGCCCGGGGCGAGCAGCCCCGGGCGAGGAGGCCCGGGGCGAGCAGCCCCGGGCCTGGAGGCCCGGGGCGAGCAGCCCCGGGCGAGGAGGCCCGGGGCGAGCAGCCCCGGGCCTGGAGGCCCGGGGCGAGCAGCCCCGGGCGAGGAGGCCCGGGGCGAGCAGCCCCGGGCCTGGAGGCCCGGGGCGAGCAGCCCCGGGCCTGGAGGCCCGGGGCGAGCAGCCCCGGGCCTGGAGGCCCGGGGCGAGCAGCCCCGGGCCTGGAGGCCCGGGGCGAGCAGCCCCGGGCCTGGAGGCCCGGGGCGAGCAGCCCCGGGCCTGGAGGCCCGGGGCGAGCAGCCCCGGGCCTGGAGGCCCGGGGCGAGCAGCCCCGGGCCTGGAGGCCCGGGGCGAGCAGCCCCGGGCCTGGAGGCCCGGGGCGAGCGGGGCACTTCCCTTTCTGGGTCTCCAATGCCTCGGACCTTTGCGGGGAATCTCTGTACTGAGTCCCCAGGGTCTGGAGGCTGTTTCGGGTCCTGTGAACCCTTTCTCTCAGGTACAGGGAGCGGCTTCACCCACGGTGAGCCAAGGTAATGACTCAGGGCTTGGATGCCGTGTCTCGTAGCAGGTGTTTGGGATTCTGTGTTTCCCTACTCTCGGACCTAACCCCGGCATTTCTGGGCCGAGAGGAAGGGTTTGTTTCCTTTTCGGAGTCAGGCATCTGTCTCCTTGGGATTTTGTGCTCGCTGCATAGCCCCTGGAGGGGCTGCTTGGGATTCTGTGTCTCCCACTTCTCCAACATTCCCCGTAAGGTTCTCAGCTTGGACCCCATGGACTGGAGGCTGTGTGGGATACTCTGACCCGTTCCTCTCGGGTACAGGCAGAGGCTTCAGGCATGATTAGCAATGGTAAGAGACAGCCCCAGGCGAGGAGGCCCGGGGCGAGCAGCCCCGGGCGAGGAGGCCAGGGGCGAGCAGCCCCGGGCGAGGAGGCCCGGGGCGAGCAGCCCCGGGCGAGGAGGCCCGGGGCGAGCAGCCCCGGGCGAGGAGGCCCGGGGCGAGCAGCCCCGGGCCTGGAGGCCCGGGGCGAGCAGCCCCGGGCGAGGAGGCCCGGGGCGAGCAGCCCCGGGCCTGGAGGCCCGGGGCGAGCAGCCCCGGGCCTGGAGGCCCGGGGCGAGCAGCCCCGGGCGAGGAGGCCCGGGGCGAGCAGCCCCGGGCCTGGAGGCCCGGGGCGAGCAGCCCCGGGCGAGGAGGCCCGGGGCGAGCAGCCCCGGGCCTGGAGGCCCGGGGCGAGCAGCCCCGGGCGAGGAGGCCCGGGGCGAGCAGCCCCGGGCGAGGAGGCCCGGGGCGAGCAGCCCCGGGCGAGGAGGCCCGGGGCGAGCAGCCCCGGGCGAGGAGGCCCGGGGCGAGCAGCCCCGGGCGAGGAGGCCCGGGGCGAGCAGCCCCGGGCGAGGAGGCCCGGGGCGAGCAGCCCCGGGCGAGGAGGCCCGGGGCGAGCAGCCCCGGGCCTGGAGGCCCGGGGCGAGCAGCCCCGGGCGAGGAGGCCCGGGGCGAGCAGCCCCGGGCCTGGAGGCCCGGGGCGAGCAGCCCCGGGCGAGGAGGCCCGGGGCGAGCAGCCCCGGGCGAGGAGGCCCGGGGCGAGCAGCCCCGGGCGAGGAGGCCCGGGGCGAGCAGCCCCGGGCCTGGAGGCCCGGGGCGAGCAGCCCCGGGCGAGGAGGCCCGGGGCGAGCAGCCCCGGGCCTGGAAGCCCGGGGCGAGCAGCCCCGGGCGAGGAGGCCCGGGGCGAGCAGCCCCGGGCCTGGAGGCCCGGGGCGAGCAGCCCCGGGCCTGGAGGCCCGGGGCGAGCAGCCCCGGGCCTGGAGGCCCGGGGCGAGCAGCCCCGGGCCTGGAGGCCCGGGGCGAGCTGCCCCGGGCCTGGAGGCCCGGGGCGAGCTGCCCCGGGCCTGGAGGCCCGGGGCGAGCAGCCCCGGGCCTGGAGGCCCGGGGCGAGCAGCCCCGGGCCTGGAGGCCCGGGGCGAGCAGCCCCGGGCCTGGAGGCCCGGGGCGAGCAGCCCCGGGCCTGGAGGCCCGGGGCGAGCAGCCCCGGGCCTGGAGGCCCGGGGCGAGCAGCCCCGGGCCTGGAGGCCCGGGGCGAGCAGCCCCGGGCCTGGAGGCCCGGGGCGAGCAGCCCCGGGCCTGGAGGCCCGGGGCGAGCAGCCCCGGGCCTGGAGGCCCGGGGCGAGCAGCCCCGGGCCTGGAGGCCCGGGGCGAGCAGCCCCGGGCCTGGAGGCCCGGGGCGAGCAGCCCCGGGCCTGGAGGCCCGGGGCGAGCAGCCCCGGGCCTGGAGGCCCGGGGCGAGCAGCCCCGGGCCTGGAGGCCCGGGGCGAGCAGCCCCGGGCCTGGAGGCCCGGGGCGAGCAGCCCCGGGCCTGGAGGCCCGGGGCGAGCAGCCCCGGGCCTGGAGGCCCGGGGCGAGCAGCCCCGGGCCTGGAGGCCCGGGGCGAGCAGCCCCGGGCCTGGAGGCCCGGGGCGAGCAGCCCCGGGCCTGGAGGCCCGGGGCGAGCGGGGCACTTCCCTTTCTGGGTCTCCAATGCCTCGGACCTTTGCGGGGAATCTCTGTACTGAGTCCCCAGGGTCTGGAGGCTGTTTCGGGTCCTGTGAACCCTTTCTCTCAGGTACAGGGAGCGGCTTCACCCACGGTGAGCCAAGGTAATGACTCAGGGCTTGGATGCCGTGTCTCGTAGCAGGTGTTTGGGATTCTGTGTTTCCCTACTCTCGGACCTAACCCCGGCATTTCTGGGCCGAGAGGAAGGGTTTGTTTCCTTTTCGGAGTCAGGCATCTGTCTCCTTGGGATTTTGTGCTCGCTGCATAGCCCCTGGAGGGGCTGCTTGGGATTCTGTGTCTCCCACTTCTCCAACATTCCCCGTAAGGTTCTCAGCTTAGACCCCATGGACTGGAGGCTGTGTGGGATACTCTGACCCGTTCCTCTCGGGTACAGGCAGAGGCTTCAGGCATGATTAGCAATGGTAAGAGACAGCCCCGGGCGAGGAGGCCCGGGGCGAGCAGCCCCGGGCGAGGAGGCCCGGGGCGAGCAGCCCCGGGCGAGGAGGCCCGGGGCGAGCAGCCCCGGGCGAGGAGGCCCGGGGCGAGCAGCCCCGGGCGAGGAGGCCCGGGGCGAGCAGCCCCGGGCGAGGAGGCCCGGGGCGAGCAGCCCCGGGCGAGGAGGCCCGGGGCGAGCAGCCCCGGGCGAGGAGGCCCGGGGCGAGCAGCCCCGGGCGAGGAGGCCCGGGGCGAGCAGCCCCGGGCGAGGAGGCCCGGGGCGAGCAGCCCCGGGCCTGGAGGCCCGGGGCGAGCAGCCCCGGGCCTGGAGGCCCGGGGCGAGCAGCCCCGGGCCTGGAGGCCCGGGGCGAGCAGCCCCGGGCCTGGAGGCCCGGGGCGAGCAGCCCCGGGCCTGGAGGCCCGGGGCGAGCAGCCCCGGGCCTGGAGGCCCGGGGCGAGCAGCCCCGGGCCTGGAGGCCCGGGGCGAGCAGCCCCGGGCCTGGAGGCCCGGGGCGAGCAGCCCCGGGCCTGGAGGCCCGGGGCGAGCAGCCCCGGGCCTGGAGGCCCGGGGCGAGCAGCCCCGGGCCTGGAGGCCCGGGGCGAGCGGGGCACTTCCCATTCTGGGTCTCCAATGCCTCGGACCTTTGCGGGGAATCTCTGCACTGAGTCCCCAGGGTCTGGAGGCTGTTTCGGGTCCTGTGAACCCTTTCTCTCAGGTACAGGGAGCGGCTTCACCCACGGTGAGACAAGGTAATGACTCAGGGCTTGGATGCCGTGTCTCGTAGCAGGTTTTTGGGATTCTGTGTTTCCCTACTCTCGGACCTAACCCCGGCATTTCTGGGCCGAGAGGAAGGGTTTGTTTCCTTTTCGGAGTCAGGCATCTGTCTCCTTGGGATTTTGTGCTCGCTGCATAGCCCCTGGAGGGGCTGCTTGGGATTCTGTGTCTCCCACTTCTCCAACATTCCCCGTAAGGTTCTCAGCTTAGACCCCATGGACTGGAGGCTGTGTGGGATACTCTGACCCGTTCCTCTCGGGTACAGGCAGAGGCTTCAGGCATGATTAGCCATGGTAAGAGACAGCCCCGGGCGAGGAGGCCCGGGGCGAGCAGCCCCGGGCGAGGAGGCCCGGGGCGAGCAGCCCCGGGCGAGGAGGCCCGGGGCGAGCAGCCCCGGGCGAGGAGGCCCGGGGCGAGCAGCCCCGGGCGAGGAGGCCCGGGGCGAGCAGCCCCGGGCGAGGAGGCCCGGGGCGAGCAGCCCCGGGCGAGGAGGCCCGGGGCGAGCAGCCCCGGGCCTGGAGGCCCGGGGCGAGCAGCCCCGGGCCTGGAGGCCCGGGGCGAGCAGCCCCGGGCCTGGAGGCCCGGGGCGAGCAGCCCCGGGCGAGGAGGCCCGGGGCGAGCAGCCCCGGGCGAGGAGGCCCGGGGCGAGCAGCCCCGGGCGAGGAGGCCCGGGGCGAGCAGCCCCGGGCGAGGAGGCCCGGGGCGAGCAGCCCCGGGCGAGGAGGCCCGGGGCGAGCAGCCCCGGGCGAGGAGGCCCGGGGCGAGCAGCCCCGGGCGAGGAGGCCCGGGGCGAGCAGCCCCGGGCGAGGAGGCCCGGGGCGAGCAGCCCCGGGCCTGGAGGCCCGGGGCGAGCAGCCCCGGGCCTGGAGGCCCGGGGCGAGCAGCCCCGGGCCTGGAGGCCCGGGGCGAGCAGCCCCGGGCCTGGAGGCCCGGGGCGAGCAGCCCCGGGCCTGGAGGCCCGGGGCGAGCAGCCCCGGGCCTGGAGGCCCGGGGCGAGCAGCCCCGGGCCTGGAGGCCCGGGGCGAGCAGCCCCGGGCCTGGAGGCCCGGGGCGAGCAGCCCCGGGCCTGGAGGCCCGGGGCGAGCAGCCCCGGGCCTGGAGGCCCGGGGCGAGCAGCCCCGGGCCTGGAGGCCCGGGGCGAGCAGCCCCGGGCCTGGAGGCCCGGGGCGAGCAGCCCCGGGCCTGGAGGCCCGGGGCGAGCAGCCCCGGGCCTGGAGGCCCGGGGCGAGCAGCCCCGGGCCTGGAGGCCCGGGGCGAGCAGCCCCGGGCCTGGAGGCCCGGGGCGAGCAGCCCCGGGCCTGGAGGCCCGGGGCGAGCAGCCCCGGGCCTGGAGGCCCGGGGCGAGCAGCCCCGGGCCTGGAGGCCCGGGGCGAGCAGCCCCGGGCCTGGAGGCCCGGGGCGAGCAGCCCCGGGCCTGGAGGCCCGGGGCGAGCAGCCCCGGGCCTGGAGGCCCGGGGCGAGCAGCCCCGGGCCTGGAGGCCCGGGGCGAGCAGCCCCGGGCCTGGAGGCCCGGGGCGAGCAGCCCCGGGCCTGGAGGCCCGGGGCGAGCAGCCCCGGGCCTGGAGGCCCGGGGCGAGCAGCCCCGGGCCTGGAGGCCCGGGGCGAGCAGCCCCGGGCCTGGAGGCCCGGGGCGAGCAGCCCCGGGCCTGGAGGCCCGGGGCGAGCAGCCCCGGGCCTGGAGGCCCGGGGCGAGCAGCCCCGGGCCTGGAGGCCCGGGGCGAGCAGCCCCGGGCCTGGAGGCCCGGGGCGAGCAGCCCCGGGCCTGGAGGCCCGGGGCGAGCAGCCCCGGGCCTGGAGGCCCGGGGCGAGCAGCCCCGGGCCTGGAGGCCCGGGGCGAGCAGCCCCGGGCCTGGAGGCCCGGGGCGAGCAGCCCCGGGCCTGGAGGCCCGGGGCGAGCAGCCCCGGGCCTGGAGGCCCGGGGCGAGCAGCCCCGGGCCTGGAGGCCCGGGGCGAGCAGCCCCGGGCCTGGAGGCCCGGGGCGAGCAGCCCCGGGCCTGGAGGCCCGGGGCGAGCAGCCCCGGGCCTGGAGGCCCGGGGCGAGCAGCCCCGGGCCTGGAGGCCCGGGGCGAGCAGCCCCGGGCCTGGAGGCCCGGGGCGAGCAGCCCCGGGCCTGGAGGCCCGGGGCGAGCAGCCCCGGGCCTGGAGGCCCGGGGCGAGCAGCCCCGGGCCTGGAGGCCCGGGGCGAGCAGCCCCGGGCCTGGAGGCCCGGGGCGAGCAGCCCCGGGCCTGGAGGCCCGGGGCGAGCAGCCCCGGGCCTGGAGGCCCGGGGCGAGCAGCCCCGGGCCTGGAGGCCCGGGGCGAGCAGCCCCGGGCCTGGAGGCCCGGGGCGAGCAGCCCCGGGCCTGGAGGCCCGGGGCGAGCAGCCCCGGGCCTGGAGGCCCGGGGCGAGCAGCCCCGGGCCTGGAGGCCCGGGGCGAGCAGCCCCGGGCCTGGAGGCCCGGGGCGAGCAGCCCCGGGCCTGGAGGCCCGGGGCGAGCAGCCCCGGGCCTGGAGGCCCGGGGCGAGCAGCCCCGGGCCTGGAGGCCCGGGGCGAGCGGGGCACTTCCCTTTCTGGGTCTCCAATGCCTCGGACCTTTGCGGGGAATCTCTGTACTGAGTCCCCAGGGTCTGGAGGCTGTTTCGGGTCCTGTGAACCCTTTCTCTCAGGTACAGGGAGCGGCTTCACCCACGGTGAGCCAAGGTAAAGACTCAAGGCTTGGATGCCGTGTCTCGTAGCAGGTGTTTGGGATTCTGTGTTTCCCTACTCTCGGACCTAACCCCGGCATTTCTGGGCCGAGAGGAAGGGTTTGTTTCCTTTTCGGAGTCAGGCATCTGTCTCCTTGGGATTTTGTGCTCGCTGCATAGCCCCTGGAGGGGCTGCTTGGGATTCTGTGTCTCCCACTTCTCCAACATTCCCCGTAAGGTTCTCAGCTTAGACCCCATGGACTGGAGGCTGTGTGGGATACTCTGACCCGTTCCTCTCGGGTACAGGCAGAGGCTTCAGGCATGATTAGCAATGGTAAGAGACAGCCCCGGGCGAGGAGGCCCGGGGCGAGCAGCCCCGGGCGAGGAGGCCCGGGGCGAGCAGCCCCGGGCGAGGAGGCCCGGGGCGAGCAGCCCCGGGCGAGGAGGCCCGGGGCGAGCAGCCCCGGGCGAGGAGGCCCGGGGCGAGCAGCCCCGGGCGAGGAGGCCCGGGGCGAGCAGCCCCGGGCGAGGAGGCCCGGGGCGAGCAGCCCCGGGCGAGGAGGCCCGGGGCGAGCAGCCCCGGGCGAGGAGGCCCGGGGCGAGCAGCCCCGGGCGAGGAGGCCCGGGGCGAGCAGCCCCGGGCGAGGAGGCCCGGGGCGAGCAGCCCCGGGCCTGGAGGCCCGGGGCGAGCAGCCCCGGGCCTGGAGGCCCGGGGCGAGCAGCCCCGGGCCTGGAGGCCCGGGGCGAGCAGCCCCGGGCCTGGAGGCCCGGGGCGAGCAGCCCCGGGCCTGGAGGCCCGGGGCGAGCAGCCCCGGGCCTGGAGGCCCGGGGCGAGCAGCCCCGGGCCTGGAGGCCCGGGGCGAGCAGCCCCGGGCCTGGAGGCCCGGGGCGAGCAGCCCCGGGCCTGGAGGCCCGGGGCGAGCAGCCCCGGGCCTGGAGGCCCGGGGCGAGCAGCCCCGGGCCTGGAGGCCCGGGGCGAGCAGCCCCGGGCCTGGAGGCCCGGGGCGAGCAGCCCCGGGCCTGGAGGCCCGGGGCGAGCAGCCCCGGGCCTGGAGGCCCGGGGCGAGCAGCCCCGGGCCTGGAGGCCCGGGGCGAGCGGGGCACTTCCCATTCTGGGTCTCCAATGCCTCGGACCTTTGCGGGGAATCTCTGCACTGAGTCCCCAGGGTCTGGAGGCTGTTTCGGGTCCTGTGAACCCTTTCTCTCAGGTACAGGGAGCGGCTTCACCCACGGTGAGACAAGGTAATGACTCAGGGCTTGGATGCCGTGTCTCGTAGCAGGTTTTTGGGATTCTGTGTTTCCCTACTCTCGGACCTAACCCCGGCATTTCTGGGCCGAGAGGAAGGGTTTGTTTCCTTTTCGGAGTCAGGCATCTGTCTCCTTGGGATTTTGTGCTCGCTGCATAGCCCCTGGAGGGGCTGCTTGGGATTCTGTGTCTCCCACTTCTCCAACATTCCCCGTAAGGTTCTCAGCTTAGACCCCATGGACTGGAGGCTGTGTGGGATACTCTGACCCGTTCCTCTCGGGTACAGGCAGAGGCTTCAGGCATGATTAGCCATGGTAAGAGACAACCCCGGGCGAGGAGGCCCGGGGCGAGCAGCCCCGGGCGAGGAGGCCCGGGGCGAGCAGCCCCGGGCGAGGAGGCCCGGGGCGAGCAGCCCCGGGCGAGGAGGCCCGGGGCGAGCAGCCCCGGGCGAGGAGGCCCGGGGCGAGCAGCCCCGGGCGAGGAGGCCCGGGGCGAGCAGCCCCGGGCGAGGAGGCCCGGGGCGAGCAGCCCCGGGCGAGGAGGCCCGGGGCGAGCAGCCCCGGGCGAGGAGGCCCGGGGCGAGCAGCCCCGGGCGAGGAGGCCCGGGGCGAGCAGCCCCGGGCCTGGAGGCCCGGGGCGAGCAGCCCCGGGCCTGGAGGCCCGGGGCGAGCAGCCCCGGGCCTGGAGGCCCGGGGCGAGCAGCCCCGGGCGAGGAGGCCCGGGGCGAGCAGCCCCGGGCGAGGAGGCCCGGGGCGAGCAGCCCCGGGCGAGGAGGCCCGGGGCGAGCAGCCCCGGGCGAGGAGGCCCGGGGCGAGCAGCCCCGGGCGAGGAGGCCCGGGGCGAGCAGCCCCGGGCGAGGAGGCCCGGGGCGAGCAGCCCCGGGCGAGGAGGCCCGGGGCGAGCAGCCCCGGGCGAGGAGGCCCGGGGCGAGCAGCCCCGGGCCTGGAGGCCCGGGGCGAGCAGCCCCGGGCGAGGAGGCCCGGGGCGAGCAGCCCCGGGCCTGGAGGCCCGGGGCGAGCAGCCCCGGGCGAGGAGGCCCGGGGCGAGCAGCCCCGGGCGAGGAGGCCCGGGGCGAGCAGCCCCGGGCGAGGAGGCCCGGGGCGAGCAGCCCCGGGCCTGGAGGCCCGGGGCGAGCAGCCCCGGGCGAGGAGGCCCGGGGCGAGCAGCCCCGGGCCTGGAGGCCCGGGGCGAGCAGCCCCGGGCGAGGAGGCCCGGGGCGAGCAGCCCCGGGCGAGGAGGCCCGGGGCGAGCAGCCCCGGGCGAGGAGGCCCGGGGCGAGCAGCCCCGGGCGAGGAGGCCCGGGGCGAGCAGCCCCGGGCCTGGAGGCCCGGGGCGAGCAGCCCCGGGCGAGGAGGCCCGGGGCGAGCAGCCCCGGGCCTGGAGGCCCGGGGCGAGCAGCCCCGGGCGAGGAGGCCCGGGGCGAGCAGCCCCGGGCCGGGAGGCCCGGGGCGAGCAGCCCCGGGCCGGGAGGCCCGGGGCGAGCAGCCCCGGGCCGGGAGGCCCGGGGCGAGCAGCCCCGGGCCGGGAGGCCCGGGGCGAGCAGCCCCGGGCCGGGAGGCCCGGGGCGAGCAGCCCCGGGCCGGGAGGCCCGGGGCGAGCAGCCCCGGGCCGGGAGGCCCGGGGCGAGCAGCCCCGGGCCGGGAGGCCCGGGGCGAGCAGCCCCGGGCCGGGAGGCCCGGGGCGAGCAGCCCCGGGCCGGGAGGCCCGGGGCGAGCGGGGCACTTCCCATTCTGGGTCTCCAATGCCTCGGACCTTTGCGGGGAATCTCTGCACTGAGTCCCCAGGGTCTGGAGGCTGTTTCGGGTCCTGTGAACCCTTTCTCTCAGGTACAGGGAGCGGCTTCACCCACGGTGAGACAAGGTAATGACTCAGGGCTTGGATGCCGTGTCTCGTAGCAGGTTTTTGGGATTCTGTGTTTCCCTACTCTCGGACCTAACCCCGGCATTTCTGGGCCGAGAGGAAGGGTTTGTTTCCTTTTCGGAGTCAGGCATCTGTCTCCTTGGGATTTTGTGCTCGCTGCATAGCCCCTGGAGGGGCTGCTTGGGATTCTGTGTCTCCCACTTCTCCAACATTCCCCGTAAGGTTCTCAGCTTAGACCCCATGGACTGGAGGCTGTGTGGGATACTCTGACCCGTTCCTCTCGGGTACAGGCAGAGGCTTCAGGCATGATTAGCCATGGTAAGAGACAGCCCCGGGCGAGGAGGCCCGGGGCGAGCAGCCCCGGGCGAGGAGGCCCGGGGCGAGCAGCCCCGGGCGAGGAGGCCCGGGGCGAGCAGCCCCGGGCGAGGAGGCCCGGGGCGAGCAGCCCCGGGCCTGGAGGCCCGGGGCGAGCAGCCCCGGGCGAGGAGGCCCGGGGCGAGCAGCCCCGGCCTGGAGGCCCGGGGCGAGCAGCCCCGGGCCAGGAGGCCCGGGGCGAGCAGCCCCGGGCCTGGAGGCCCGGGGCGAGCAGCCCCGGGCCTGGAGGCCCGGGGCGAGCAGCCCCGGGCCTGGAGGCCCGGGGCGAGCAGCCCCGGGCCTGGAGGCCCGGGGCGAGCAGCCCCGGGCCTGGAGGCCCGGGGCGAGCAGCCCCGGGCCTGGAGGCCCGGGGCGAGCAGCCCCGGGCCTGGAGGCCCGGGGCGAGCAGCCCCGGGCCTGGAGGCCCGGGGCGAGCAGCCCCGGGCCTGGAGGCCCGGGGCGAGCAGCCCCGGGCCTGGAGGCCCGGGGCGAGCAGCCCCGGGCCTGGAGGCCCGGGGCGAGCAGCCCCGGGCCTGGAGGCCCGGGGCGAGCAGCCCCGGGCCTGGAGGCCCGGGGCGAGCAGCCCCGGGCCTGGAGGCCCGCGGCGAGCAGCCCCGGGCCTGGAGGCCCGCGGCGAGCAGCCCCGGGCCTGGAGGCCCGGGGCGAGCGGGGCACTTCCCTTTCTGGGTCTCCAATGCCTCGGACCTTTGCGGGGAATCTCTGCACTGAGTCCCCAGGGTCTGGAGGCTGTTTCGGGTCCTGTGAACCCTTTCTCTCAGGTACAGGGAGCGGCTTCACCCACGGTGAGCCAAGGTAATGACTCAGGGCTTGGATGCCGTGTCTCGTAGCAGGTGTTTGGGATTCTGTGTTTCCCTACTCTCGGACCTAACCCCGGCATTTCTGGGCCGAGAGGAAGGGTTTGTTTCCTTTTCGGAGTCAGGCATCTGTCTCCTTGGGATTTTTGCTCGCTGCATAGCCCCTGGAGGGGCTGCTTGGGATTCTGTGTCTCCCACTTCTCCAACATTCCCCGTAAGGTTCTCAGCTTAGACCCCATGGACTGGAGGCTGTGTGGGATACTCTGACCCGTTCCTCTCGGGTACAGGCAGAGGCTTCAGGCATGATTAGCAATGGTAAGAGACAGCCCCGGGCGAGGAGGCCCGGGGCGAGCAGCCCCGGGCGAGGAGGCCCGGGGCGAGCAGCCCCGGGCGAGGAGGCCCGGGGCGAGCAGCCCCGGGCGAGGAGGCCCGGGGCGAGCAGCCCCGGGCGAGGAGGCCCGGGGCGAGCAGCCCCGGGCGAGGAGGCCCGGGGCGAGCAGCCCCGGGCGAGGAGGCCCGGGGCGAGCAGCCCCGGGCGAGGAGGCCCGGGGCGAGCAGCCCCGGGCGAGGAGGCCCGGGGCGAGCAGCCCCGGGCGAGGAGGCCCGGGGCGAGCAGCCCCGGGCGAGGAGGCCCGGGGCGAGCAGCCCCGGGCGAGGAGGCCCGGGGCGAGCAGCCCCGGGCGAGGAGGCCCGGGGCGAGCAGCCCCGGGCGAGGAGGCCCGGGGCGAGCAGCCCCGGGCGAGGAGGCCCGGGGCGAGCAGCCCCGGGCGAGGAGGCCCGGGGCGAGCAGCCCCGGGCGAGGAGGCCCGGGGCGAGCAGCCCCGGGCCTGGAGGCCCGGGGCGAGCAGCCCCGGGCGAGGAGGCCCGGGGCGAGCAGCCCCGGGCGAGGAGGCCCGGGGCGAGCAGCCCCGGGCGAGGAGGCCCGGGGCGAGCAGCCCCGGGCGAGGAGGCCCGGGGCGAGCAGCCCCGGGCGAGGAGGCCCGGGGCGAGCAGCCCCGGGCCTGGAGGCCCGGGGCGAGCAGCCCCGGGCCTGGAGGCCCGGGGCGAGCAGCCCCGGGCGAGGAGGCCCGGGGCGAGCAGCCCCGGGCGAGGAGGCCCGGGGCGAGCAGCCCCGGGCCTGGAGGCCCGGGGCGAGCAGCCCCGGGCCTGGAGGCCCGGGGCGAGCAGCCCCGGGCCTGGAGGCCCGGGGCGAGCAGCCCCGGGCCTGGAGGCCCGGGGCGAGCAGCCCCGGGCCTGGAGGCCCGGGGCGAGCAGCCCCGGGCCTGGAGGCCCGGGGCGAGCAGCCCCGGGCCTGGAGGCCCGGGGCGAGCAGCCCCGGGCCTGGAGGCCCGGGGCGAGCAGCCCCGGGCCTGGAGGCCCGGGGCGAGCAGCCCCGGGCCTGGAGGCCCGGGGCGAGCAGCCCCGGGCCTGGAGGCCCGGGGCGAGCAGCCCCGGGCCTGGAGGCCCGGGGCGAGCAGCCCCGGGCCTGGAGGCCCGGGGCGAGCAGCCCCGGGCCTGGAGGCCCGGGGCGAGCAGCCCCGGGCCTGGAGGCCCGGGGCGAGCAGCCCCGGGCCTGGAGGCCCGGGGCGAGCAGCCCCGGGCCTGGAGGCCCGGGGCGAGCAGCCCCGGGCCTGGAGGCCCGGGGCGAGCAGCCCCGGGCCTGGAGGCCCGGGGCGAGCAGCCCCGGGCCTGGAGGCCCGGGGCGAGCAGCCCCGGGCCTGGAGGCCCGGGGCGAGCAGCCCCGGGCCTGGAGGCCCGGGGCGAGCAGCCCCGGGCCTGGAGGCCCGGGGCGAGCAGCCCCGGGCCTGGAGGCCCGGGGCGAGCAGCCCCGGGCCTGGAGGCCCGGGGCGAGCAGCCCCGGGCCTGGAGGCCCGGGGCGAGCAGCCCCGGGCCTGGAGGCCCGGGGCGAGCAGCCCCGGGCCTGGAGGCCCGGGGCGAGCAGCCCCGGGCCTGGAGGCCCGGGGCGAGCAGCCCCGGGCCTGGAGGCCCGGGGCGAGCAGCCCCGGGCCTGGAGGCCCGGGGCGAGCAGCCCCGGGCCTGGAGGCCCGGGGCGAGCAGCCCCGGGCCTGGAGGCCCGGGGCGAGCAGCCCCGGGCCTGGAGGCCCGGGGCGAGCAGCCCCGGGCCTGGAGGCCCGGGGCGAGCAGCCCCGGGCCTGGAGGCCCGGGGCGAGCAGCCCCGGGCCTGGAGGCCCGGGGCGAGCAGCCCCGGGCCTGGAGGCCCGGGGCGAGCAGCCCCGGGCCTGGAGGCCCGGGGCGAGCAGCCCCGGGCCTGGAGGCCCGGGGCGAGCAGCCCCGGGCCTGGAGGCCCGGGGCGAGCAGCCCCGGGCCTGGAGGCCCGGGGCGAGCAGCCCCGGGCCTGGAGGCCCGGGGCGAGCAGCCCCGGGCCTGGAGGCCCGGGGCGAGCAGCCCCGGGCCTGGAGGCCCGGGGCGAGCAGCCCCGGGCCTGGAGGCCCGGGGCGAGCAGCCCCGGGCCTGGAGGCCCGGGGCGAGCGGGGCACTTCCCTTTCTTGGTCTCCAATGCCTCGGACCTTTGCGGGGAATCTCTGCACTGAGTCCCTAGGGTCTGGAGGCTGTTTCGGGTCCTGTGAACCCTTTCTCTCAGGTACAGGGAGCGGCTTCACCCACGGTGAGCCAAGGTAATGACTCAGGGCTTGGATGCCGTGTCTCGTAGCAGGTGTTTGGGATTCTGTGTTTCCCTACTCTCGGACCTAACCCCGGGATTTCTGGGCCGAGAGGAAGGGTTTGTTTCCTTTTCGGAGTCAGGCATCTGTCTCCTTGGGATTTTGTGCTCGCTGCATAGCCCCTGGAGGGGCTGCTTGGGATTCTGTGTCTCCCACTTCTCCAACATTCCCCGTAAGGTTCTCAGCTTAGACCCCATGGACTGGAGGCTGTGTGGGATACTCTGACCCATTCCTCTCGGGTACAGGCAGAGGCTTCAGGCATGATTAGCCATGGTAAGAGACAGCCCCGGGCGAGGAGGCCCGGGGCGAGCAGCCCCGGGCGAGGAGGCCCGGGGCGAGCAGCCCCGGGCGAGGAGGCCCGGGGCGAGCAGCCCCGGGCGAGGAGGCCCGGGGCGAGCAGCCCCGGGCGAGGAGGCCCGGGGCGAGCAGCCCCGGGCGAGGAGGCCCGGGGCGAGCAGCCCCGGGCCTGGAGGCCCGGGGCGAGCAGCCCCGGGCGAGGAGGCCCGGGGCGAGCAGCCCCGGGCGAGGAGGCCCGGGGCGAGCAGCCCCGGGCGAGGAGGCCCGGGGCGAGCAGCCCCGGGCGAGGAGGCCCGGGGCGAGCAGCCCCGGGCGAGGAGGCCCGGGGCGAGCAGCCCCGGGCGAGGAGGCCCGGGGCGAGCAGCCCCGGGCGAGGAGGCCCGGGGCGAGCAGCCCCGGGCCTGGAGGCCCGGGGCGAGCAGCCCCGGGCCTGGAGGCCCGGGACGAGCAGCCCCGGGCCTGGAGGCCCGGGGCGAGCAGCCCCGGGCGAGGAGGCCCGGGGCGAGCAGCCCCGGGCCTGGAGGCCCGGGGCGAGCAGCCCCGGGCCTGGAGGCCCGGGGCGAGCAGCCCCGGGCCTGGAGGCCCGGGGCGAGCAGCCCCGGGCCTGGAGGCCCGGGGCGAGCAGCCCCGGGCCTGGAGGCCCGGGGCGAGCAGCCCCGGGCCTGGAGGCCCGGGGCGAGCAGCCCCGGGCCTGGAGGCCCGGGGCGAGCAGCCCCGGGCCTGGAGGCCCGGGGCGAGCAGCCCCGGGCCTGGAGGCCCGGGGCGAGCAGCCCCGGGCCTGGAGGCCCGGGGCGAGCAGCCCCGGGCCTGGAGGCCCGGGGCGAGCAGCCCCGGGCCTGGAGGCCCGGGGCGAGCGGGGCACTTCCCTTTCTGGGTCTCCAATGCCTCGGACCTTTGCGGGGAATCTCTGCACTGAGTCCCCAGGGTCTGGAGGCTGTTTCGGGTCCTGTGAACCCTTTCTCTTAGGTACAGGGAACGGCTTCACCCACGGTGAGCCAAGGTAATGACTCAGGGCTTGGATGCCGTGTCTCGTAGCAGGTGTTTGGGATTCTGTGTTTCCCTACTCTCGGACCTAACCCCGGCATTTCTGGGCCGAGAGGAAGGGTTTGTTTCCTTTTCGGAGTCAGGCATCTGTCTCCTTGGGATTTTGTGCTCGCTGCATAGCCCCTGGAGGGGCTGCTTGGGATTCTGTGTCTCCCACTTCTCCAACATTCCCCGTAAGGTTCTCAGCTTAGACCCCATGGACTGGAGGCTGTGTGGGATACTCTGACCCGTTCCTCTCGGGTACAGGCAGAGGCTTCAGGCATGATTAGCAATGGTAAGAGACAGCCCCGGGCGAGGAGGCCCGGGGCGAGCAGCCCCGGGCGAGGAGGCCCGGGGCGAGCAGCCCCGGGCGAGGAGGCCCGGGGCGAGCAGCCCCGGGCGAGGAGGCCCGGGGCGAGCAGCCCCGGGCGAGGAGGCCCGGGGCGAGCAGCCCCGGGCGAGGAGGCCCGGGGCGAGCAGCCCCGGGCGAGGAGGCCCGGGGCGAGCAGCCCCGGGCCTGGAGGCCCGGGGCGAGCAGCCCCGGGCCTGGAGGCCCGGGGCGAGCAGCCCCGGGCGAGGAGGCCCGGGGCGAGCAGCCCCGGGCCTGGAGGCCCGGGGCGAGCAGCCCCGGGCCTGGAGGCCCGGGGCGAGCAGCCCCGGGCCTGGAGGCCCGGGGCGAGCAGCCCCGGGCCTGGAGGCCCGGGGCGAGCAGCCCCGGGCCTGGAGGCCCGGGGCGAGCAGCCCCGGGCCTGGAGGCCCGGGGCGAGCAGCCCCGGGCCTGGAGGCCCGGGGCGAGCAGCCCCGGGCCTGGAGGCCCGGGGCGAGCAGCCCCGGGCCTGGAGGCCCGGGGCGAGCAGCCCCGGGCCTGGAGGCCCGGGGCGAGCGGGGCACTTCCCTTTCTGGGTCTCCAATGCCTCGGACCTTTGCGGGGAATCTCTGCACTGAGTCCCCATTTGCGGGGAATCTCTGCACTGAGTCCCCAGGGTCTGGAGGCTGTTTCGGGTCCTGTGAACCCTTTCTCTTAGGTACAGGGAACGGCTTCACCCACGGTGAGCCAAGGTAATGACTCAGGGCTTGGATGCCGTGTCTCGTAGCAGGTGTTTGGGATTCTGTGTTTCCCTACTCTCGGACCTAACCCCGGCATTTCTGGGCCGAGAGGAAGGGTTTGTTTCCTTTTCGGAGTCAGGCATCTGTCTCCTTGGGATTTTGTGCTCGCTGCATAGCCCCTGGAGGGGCTGCTTGGGATTCTGTGTCTCCCACTTCTCCAACATTCCCCGTAAGGTTCTCAGCTTAGACCCCATGGACTGGAGGCTGTGTGGGATACTCTGACCCGTTCCTCTCGGGTACAGGCAGAGGCTTCAGGCATGATTAGCAATGGTAAGAGACAGCCCCGGGCGAGGAGGCCCGGGGCGAGCAGCCCCGGGCGAGGAGGCCCGGGGCGAGCAGCCCCGGGCGAGGAGGCCCGGGGCGAGCAGCCCCGGGCGAGGAGGCCCGGGGCGAGCAGCCCCGGGCGAGGAGGCCCGGGGCGAGCAGCCCCGGGCCTGGAGGCCCGGGGCGAGCAGCCCCGGGCCTGGAGGCCCGGGGCGAGCAGCCCCGGGCGAGGAGGCCCGGGGCGAGCAGCCCCGGGCCTGGAGGCCCGGGGCGAGCAGCCCCGGGCCTGGAGGCCCGGGGCGAGCAGCCCCGGGCCTGGAGGCCCGGGGCGAGCAGCCCCGGGCCTGGAGGCCCGGGGCGAGCAGCCCCGGGCCTGGAGGCCCGGGGCGAGCAGCCCCGGGCCTGGAGGCCCGGGGCGAGCAGCCCCGGGCCTGGAGGCCCGGGGCGAGCAGCCCCGGGCCTGGAGGCCCGGGGCGAGCAGCCCCGGGCCTGGAGGCCCGGGGCGAGCAGCCCCGGGCCTGGAGGCCCGGGGCGAGCAGCCCCGGGCCTGGAGGCCCGGGGCGAGCAGCCCCGGGCCTGGAGGCCCGGGGCGAGCGGGGCACTTCCCTTTCTGGGTCTCCAATGCCTCGGACCTTTGCGGGGAATCTCTGCACTGAGTCCCTAGGGTCTGGAGGCTGTTTCGGGTCCTGTGAACCCTTTCTCTCAGGTACAGGGAGCGGCTTCACCCACGGTGAGCCAAGGTAATGACTCAGGGCTTGGATGCCGTGTCTCGTAGCAGGTGTTTGGGATTCTGTGTTTCCCTACTCTCGGACCTAACCCCGGCATTTCTGGGCCGAGAGGAAGGGTTTGTTTCCTTTTCGGAGTCAGGCATCTGTCTCCTTGGGATTTTGTGCTCGCTGCATAGCCCCTGGAGGGGCTGCTTGGGATTCTGTGTCTCCCACTTCTCCAACATTCCCCGTAAGGTTCTCAGCTTAGACCCCATGGACTGGAGGCTGTGTGGGATACTCTGACCCGTTCCTCTCGGGTACAGGCAGAGGCTTCAGGCATGATTAGCCATGGTAAGAGACAGCCCCGGGCGAGGAGGCCCGGGGCGAGCAGCCCCGGGCCTGGAGGCCCGGGGCGAGCAGCCCCGGGCGAGGAGGCCCGGGGCGAGCAGCCCCGGGCCTGGAGGCCCGGGGCGAGCAGCCCCGGGCCTGGAGGCCCGGGGCGAGCAGCCCCGGGCCTGGAGGCCCGGGGCGAGCAGCCCCGGGCCTGGAGGCCCGGGGCGAGCAGCCCCGGGCCTGGAGGCCCGGGGCGAGCAGCCCCGGGCCTGGAGGCCCGGGGCGAGCAGCCCCGGGCCTGGAGGCCCGGGGCGAGCAGCCCCGGGCCTGGAGGCCCGGGGCGAGCAGCCCCGGGCCTGGAGGCCCGGGGCGAGCAGCCCCGGGCCTGGAGGCCCGGGGCGAGCGGGGCACTTCCCTTTCTGGGTCTCCAATGCCTCGGACCTTAGCGGGGAATCTCTGCACTGAGTCCCTAGGGTCTGGAGGCTGTTTCGGGTCCTGTGAACCCTTTCTCTCAGGTACAGGGAGCGGCTTCACCCACGGTGAGCCAAGGTAATGACTCAGGGCTTGGATGCCGTGTCTCGTAGCAGGTGTTTGGGATTCTGTGTTTCCCTACTCTCGGACCTAACCCCGGCATTTCTGGGCCGAGAGGAAGGTTTTGTTTCCTTTTCGGAGTCAGGCATCTGTCTCCTTGGGATTTTGTGCTCGCTGCATAGCCCCTGGAGGGGCTGCTTGGGATTCTGTGTCTCCCACTTCTCCAACATTCCCCGTAAGGTTCTCAGCTTAGACCCCATGGACTGGAGGCTGTGTGGGATACTCTGACCCGTTCCTCTCGGGTACAGGCAGAGGCTTCAGGCATGATTAGCCATGGTAAGAGACAGCCCCGGGCGAGGTGGCCCGGGGCGAGCAGCCCCGGGCCTGGAGGCCCGGGGCGAGCAGCCCCGGGCGAGGAGGCCCGGGGCGAGCAGCCCCGGGCCTGGAGGCCCGGGGCGAGCAGCCCCGGGCCTGGAGGCCCGGGGCGAGCAGCCCCGGGCCTGGAGGCCCGGGGCGAGCAGCCCCGGGCGAGGAGGCCCGGGGCGAGCAGCCCCGGGCCTGGAGGCCCGGGGCGAGCAGCCCCGGGCCTGGAGGCCCGGGGCGAGCAGCCCCGGGCCTGGAGGCCCGGGGCGAGCAGCCCCGGGCCTGGAGGCCCGGGGCGAGCAGCCCCGGGCCTGGAGGCCCGGGGCGAGCAGCCCCGGGCCTGGAGGCCCGGGGCGAGCAGCCCCGGGCCTGGAGGCCCGGGGCGAGCAGCCCCGGGCCTGGAGGCCCGGGGCGAGCAGCCCCGGGCCTGGAGGCCCGGGGCGAGCAGCCCCGGGCCTGGAGGCCCGGGGCGAGCAGCCCCGGGCCTGGAGGCCCGGGGCGAGCAGCCCCGGGCCTGGAGGCCCGGGGCGAGCAGCCCCGGGCCTGGAGGCCCGGGGCGAGCAGCCCCGGGCCTGGAGGCCCGGGGCGAGCGGGGCACTTCCCTTTCTGGGTCTCCAATGCCTCGGACCTTTGCGGGGAATCTCTGCACTGAGTCCCCAGGGTCTGGAGGCTGTTTCGGGTCCTGTGAACCCTTTCTCTTAGGTACAGGGAACGGCTTCACCCACGGTGAGCCAAGGTAATGACTCAGGGCTTGGATGCCGTGTCTCGTAGCAGGTGTTTGGGATTCTGTGTTTCCCTACTCTCGGACCTAACCCCGGCATTTCTGGGCCGAGAGGAAGGGTTTGTTTCCTTTTCGGAGTCAGGCATCTGTCTCCTTGGGATTTTGTGCTCGCTGCATAGCCCCTGGAGGGGCTGCTTGGGATTCTGTGTCTCCCACTTCTCCAACATTCCCCGTAAGGTTCTCAGCTTAGACCCCATGGACTGGAGGCTGTGTGGGATACTCTGACCCGTTCCTCTCGGGTACAGGCAGAGGCTTCAGGCATGATTAGCAATGGTAAGAGACAGCCCAGGGCGAGGAGGCCCGGGGCGAGCAGCCCCGGGCGAGGAGTCCCGGGGCGAGCAGCCCAGGGCGAGGAGGCCCGGGGCGAGCAGCCCCGGGCGAGGAGGCCCGGGGCGAGCAGCCCCGGGCGAGGAGGCCCGGGGCGAGCAGCCCCGGGCGAGGAGGCCCGGGGCGAGCAGCCCCGGGCCTGGAGGCCCGGGGCGAGCAGCCCCGGGCCTGGCGGCCCGGGGCGAGCAGCCCCGGGCCTGGCGGCCCGGGGCGAGCAGCCCCGGGCCTGGAGGCCCGGGGCGAGCAGCCCCGGGCCTGGAGGCCCGGGGCGAGCAGCCCCGGGCCTGGAGGCCCGGGGCGAGCAGCCCCGGGCCTGGAGGCCCGGGGCGAGCAGCCCCGGGCGAGGAGGCCCGGGGCGAGCAGCCCCGGGCCTGGAGGCCCGGGGCGAGCAGCCCCGGGCCTGGAGGCCCGGGGCGAGCAGCCCCGGGCCTGGAGGCCCGGGGCGAGCAGCCCCGGGCCTGGAGGCCCGGGGCGAGCAGCCCCGGGCCTGGAGGCCCGGGGCGAGCAGCCCCGGGCCTGGAGGCCCGGGGCGAGCAGCCCCGGGCCTGGAGGCCCGGGGCGAGCAGCCCCGGGCCTGGAGGCCCGGGGCGAGCAGCCCCGGGCCTGGAGGCCCGGGGCGAGCAGCCCCGGGCCTGGAGGCCCGGGGCGAGCGGGGCACTTCCCTTTCTGGGTCTCCAATGCCTCGGCCCTTTGCGGGGAATCTCTGCACTGAGTCCCCAGGGTCTGGAGGCTGTTTCGGGTCCTGTGAACCCTTTCTCTCAGGTACAGGGAGCGGCTTCACCCACGGTGAGCGAAGGTAATGACTCAGGGCTGGATGCCGTGTCTCGTAGCAGGTGTTTGGGATTCTGTGTTTCCCTACTCTCGGACCTAACCCCGGGATTTCTGGGCCGAGAGGAAGGGTTTGTTTCCTTTTCGGAGTCAGGCATCTGTCTCCTTGGGATTTTGTGCTCGCTGCATAGCCCCTGGAGGGGCTGCTTGGGATTCTGTGTCTCCCACTTCTCCAACATTCCCCGTAAGGTTCTCAGCTTAGACCCCATGGACTGGAGGCTGTGTGGGATACTCTGACCCGTTCCTCTCGGGTACACGCAGAGGCTTCAGGCATGATTAGCAATGGTAAGAGACAGCCCCGGGCGAGGAGGCCCGGGGCGAGCAGCCCCGGGCGAGGAGGCCCGGGGCGAGCAGCCCCGGGCCTGGAGGCCCGGGGCGAGCAGCCCCGGGCGAGGAGGCCCGGGGCGAGCAGCCCCGGGCGAGGAGGCCCGGGGCGAGCAGCCCCGGGCCTGGAGGCCCGGGGCGAGCAGCCCCGGGCGAGGAGGCCCGGGGCGAGCAGCCCCGGGCCTGGAGGCCCGGGGCGAGCAGCCCCGGGCGAGGAGGCCCGGGGCGAGCAGCCCCGGGCGAGGAGGCCCGGGGCGAGCAGCCCCGGGCCTGGAGGCCCGGGGCGAGCAGCCCCGGGCGAGGAGGCCCGGGGCGAGCAGCCCCGGGCCTGGAGGCCCGGGGCGAGCAGCCCCGGGCCTGGAGGCCCGGGGCGAGCAGCCCCGGGCGAGGAGGCCCGGGGCGAGCAGCCCCGGGCGAGGAGGCCCGGGGCGAGCAGCCCCGGGCGAGGAGGCCCGGGGCGAGCAGCCCCGGGCGAGGAGGCCCGGGGCGAGCAGCCCCGGGCGAGGAGGCCCGGGGCGAGCAGCCCCGGGCCTGGAGGCCCGGGGCGAGCAGCCCCGGGCGAGGAGGCCCGGGGCGAGCAGCCCCGGGCCTGGAGGCCCGGGGCGAGCAGCCCCGGGCCTGGAGGCCCGGGGCGAGCAGCCCCGGGCCTGGAGGCCCGGGGCGAGCAGCCCCGGGCCTGGAGGCCCGGGGCGAGCAGCCCCGGGCCTGGAGGCCCGGGGCGAGCAGCCCCGGGCCTGGAGGCCCGGGGCGAGCAGCCCCGGGCCTGGAGGCCCGGGGCGAGCAGCCCCGGGCCTGGAGGCCCGGGGCGAGCAGCCCCGGGCCTGGAGGCCCGGGGCGAGCAGCCCCGGGCCTGGAGGCCCGGGGCGAGCAGCCCCGGGCCTGGAGGCCCGGGGCGAGCAGCCCCGGGCCTGGAGGCCCGGGGCGAGCAGCCCCGGGCCTGGAGGCCCGGGGCGAGCAGCCCCGGGCCTGGAGGCCCGGGGCGAGCAGCCCCGGGCCTGGAGGCCCGGGGCGAGCAGCCCCGGGCCTGGAGGCCCGGGGCGAGCAGCCCCGGGCCTGGAGGCCCGGGGCGAGCAGCCCCGGGCCTGGAGGCCCGGGGCGAGCAGCCCCGGGCCTGGAGGCCCGGGGCGAGCAGCCCCGGGCCTGGAGGCCCGGGGCGAGCAGCCCCGGGCCTGGAGGCCCGGGGCGAGCAGCCCCGGGCCTGGAGGCCCGGGGCGAGCAGCCCCGGGCCTGGAGGCCCGGGGCGAGCAGCCCCGGGCCTGGAGGCCCGGGGCGAGCAGCCCCGGGCCTGGAGGCCCGGGGCGAGCAGCCCCGGGCCTGGAGGCCCGGGGCGAGCAGCCCCGGGCCTGGAGGCCCGGGGCGAGCAGCCCCGGGCCTGGAGGCCCGGGGCGAGCAGCCCCGGGCCTGGAGGCCCGGGGCGAGCAGCCCCGGGCCTGGAGGCCCGGGGCGAGCAGCCCCGGGCCTGGAGGCCCGGGGCGAGCAGCCCCGGGCCTGGAGGCCCGGGGCGAGCAGCCCCGGGCCTGGAGGCCCGGGGCGAGCAGCCCCGGGCCTGGAGGCCCGGGGCGAGCAGCCCCGGGCCTGGAGGCCCGGGGCGAGCAGCCCCGGGCCTGGAGGCCCGGGGCGAGCAGCCCCGGGCCTGGAGGCCCGGGGCGAGCAGCCCCGGGCCTGGAGGCCCGGGGCGAGCAGCCCCGGGCCTGGAGGCCCGGGGCGAGCAGCCCCGGGCCTGGAGGCCCGGGGCGAGCAGCCCCGGGCCTGGAGGCCCGGGGCGAGCAGCCCCGGGCCTGGAGGCCCGGGGCGAGCAGCCCCGGGCCTGGAGGCCCGGGGCGAGCAGCCCCGGGCCTGGAGGCCCGGGGCGAGCAGCCCCGGGCCTGGAGGCCCGGGGCGAGCAGCCCCGGGCCTGGAGGCCCGGGGCGAGCAGCCCCGGGCCTGGAGGCCCGGGGCGAGCAGCCCCGGGCCTGGAGGCCCGGGGCGAGCAGCCCCGGGCCTGGAGGCCCGGGGCGAGCAGCCCCGGGCCTGGAGGCCCGGGGCGAGCAGCCCCGGGCCTGGAGGCCCGGGGCGAGCAGCCCCGGGCCTGGAGGCCCGGGGCGAGCAGCCCCGGGCCTGGAGGCCCGGGGCGAGCAGCCCCGGGCCTGGAGGCCCGGGGCGAGCGGGGCACTTCCCATTCTGGGTCTCCAATGCCTCGGACCTTTGCGGGGAATCTCTGCACTGAGTCCCCAGGGTCTGGAGGCTGTTTCGGGTCCTGTGAACCCTTTCTCTCAGGTACAGGGAGCGGCTTCACCCACGGTGAGACAAGGTAATGACTCAGGGCTTGGATGCCGTGTCTCGTAGCAGGTTTTTGGGATTCTGTGTTTCCCTACTCTCGGACCTAACCCCGGCATTTCTGGGCCGAGAGGAAGGGTTTGTTTCCTTTTCGGAGTCAGGCATCTGTCTCCTTGGGATTTTGTGCTCGCTGCATAGCCCCTGGAGGGGCTGCTTGGGATTCTGTGTCTCCCACTTCTCCAACATTCCCCGTAAGGTTCTCAGCTTAGACCCCATGGACTGGAGGCTGTGTGGGATACTCTGACCCGTTCCTCTCGGGTACAGGCAGAGGCTTCAGGCATGATTAGCCATGGTAAGAGACAGCCCCGGGCGAGGAGGCCCGGGGCGAGCAGCCCCGGGCGAGGAGGCCCGGGGCGAGCAGCCCCGGGCGAGGAGGCCCGGGGCGAGCAGCCCCGGGCGAGGAGGCCCGGGGCGAGCAGCCCCGGGCCTGGAGGCCCGGGGCGAGCAGCCCCGGGCGAGGAGGCCCGGGGCGAGCAGCCCCGGCCTGGAGGCCCGGGGCGAGCAGCCCCGGGCCAGGAGGCCCGGGGCGAGCAGCCCCGGGCCTGGAGGCCCGGGGCGAGCAGCCCCGGGCCTGGAGGCCCGGGGCGAGCAGCCCCGGGCCTGGAGGCCCGGGGCGAGCAGCCCCGGGCCTGGAGGCCCGCGGCGAGCAGCCCCGGGCCTGGAGGCCCGCGGCGAGCAGCCCCGGGCCTGGAGGCCCGGGGCGAGCAGCCCCGGGCCTGGAGGCCCGGGGCGAGCAGCCCCGGGCCTGGAGGCCCGGGGCGAGCAGCCCCGGGCCTGGAGGCCCGGGGCGAGCAGCCCCGGGCCTGGAGGCCCGGGGCGAGCAGCCCCGGGCCTGGAGGCCCGCGGCGAGCAGCCCCGGGCCTGGAGGCCCGCGGCGAGCAGCCCCGGGCCTGGAGGCCCGCGGCGAGCAGCCCCGGGCCTGGAGGCCCGGGGCGAGCGGGGCACTTCCCTTTCTGGGTCTCCAATGCCTCGGACCTTTGCGGGGAATCTCTGCACTGAGTCCCCAGGGTCTGGAGGCTGTTTCGGGTCCTGTGAACCCTTTCTCTCAGGTACAGGGAGCGGCTTCACCCACGGTGAGCCAAGGTAATGACTCAGGGCTTGGATGCCGTGTCTCGTAGCAGGTGTTTGGGATTCTGTGTTTCCCTACTCTCGGACCTAACCCCGGCATTTCTGGGCCGAGAGGAAGGGTTTGTTTCCTTTTCGGAGTCAGGCATCTGTCTCCTTGGGATTTTTGCTCGCTGCATAGCCCCTGGAGGGGCTGCTTGGGATTCTGTGTCTCCCACTTCTCCAACATTCCCCGTAAGGTTCTCAGCTTAGACCCCATGGACTGGAGGCTGTGTGGGATACTCTGACCCGTTCCTCTCGGGTACAGGCAGAGGCTTCAGGCATGATTAGCAATGGTAAGAGACAGCCCCGGGCGAGGAGGCCCGGGGCGAGCAGCCCCGGGCGAGGAGGCCCGGGGCGAGCAGCCCCGGGCGAGGAGGCCCGGGGCGAGCAGCCCCGGGCGAGGAGGCCCGGGGCGAGCAGCCCCGGGCGAGGAGGCCCGGGGCGAGCAGCCCCGGGCGAGGAGGCCCGGGGCGAGCAGCCCCGGGCGAGGAGGCCCGGGGCGAGCAGCCCCGGGCGAGGAGGCCCGGGGCGAGCAGCCCCGGGCCTGGAGGCCCGGGGCGAGCAGCCCCGGGCGAGGAGGCCCGGGGCGAGCAGCCCCGGGCGAGGAGGCCCGGGGCGAGCAGCCCCGGGCGAGGAGGCCCGGGGCGAGCAGCCCCGGGCGAGGAGGCCCGGGGCGAGCAGCCCCGGGCGAGGAGGCCCGGGGCGAGCAGCCCCGGGCCTGGAGGCCCGGGGCGAGCAGCCCCGGGCGAGGAGGCCCGGGGCGAGCAGCCCCGGGCGAGGAGGCCCGGGGCGAGCAGCCCCGGGCCTGGAGGCCCGGGGCGAGCAGCCCCGGGCCTGGAGGCCCGGGGCGAGCAGCCCCGGGCCTGGAGGCCCGGGGCGAGCAGCCCCGGGCCTGGAGGCCCGGGGCGAGCAGCCCCGGGCCTGGAGGCCCGGGGCGAGCAGCCCCGGGCCTGGAGGCCCGGGGCGAGCAGCCCCGGGCCTGGAGGCCCGGGGCGAGCAGCCCCGGGCCTGGAGGCCCGGGGCGAGCAGCCCCGGGCCTGGAGGCCCGGGGCGAGCAGCCCCGGGCCTGGAGGCCCGGGGCGAGCAGCCCCGGGCCTGGAGGCCCGGGGCGAGCAGCCCCGGGCCTGGAGGCCCGGGGCGAGCAGCCCCGGGCCTGGAGGCCCGGGGCGAGCAGCCCCGGGCCTGGAGGCCCGGGGCGAGCAGCCCCGGGCGAGGAGGCCCGGGGCGAGCAGCCCCGGGCCTGGAGGCCCGGGGCGAGCGGGGCACTTCCCTTTCTGGGTCTCCAATGCCTCGGACCTTTGCGGGGAATCTCTGCACTGAGTCCCTAGGGTCTGGAGGCTGTTTCGGGTCCTGTGAACCCTTTCTCTCAGGTACAGGGAGCGGCTTCACCCACGGTGAGCCAAGGTAATGACTCAGGGCTTGGATGCCGTGTCTCGTAGCAGGTGTTTGGGATTCTGTGTTTCCCTACTCTCGGACCTAACCCCGGCATTTCTGGGCCGAGAGGAAGGGTTTGTTTCCTTTTCGGAGTCAGGCATCTGTCTCCTTGGGATTTTGTGCTCGCTGCATAGCCCCTGGAGGGGCTGCTTGGGATTCTGTGTCTCCCACTTCTCCAACATTCCCCGTAAGGTTCTCAGCTTAGACCCCATGGACTGGAGGCTGTGTGGGATACTCTGACCCGTTCCTCTCGGGTACAGGCAGAGGCTTCAGGCATGATTAGCCATGGTAAGAGACAGCCCCGGGCGAGGAGGCCCGGGGCGAGCAGCCCCGGGCCTGGAGGCCCGGGGCGAGCAGCCCCGGGCGAGGAGGCCCGGGGCGAGCAGCCCCGGGCCTGGAGGCCCGGGGCGAGCAGCCCCGGGCCTGGAGGCCCGGGGCGAGCAGCCCCGGGCCTGGAGGCCCGGGGCGAGCAGCCCCGGGCCTGGAGGCCCGGGGCGAGCAGCCCCGGGCCTGGAGGCCCGGGGCGAGCAGCCCCGGGCCTGGAGGCCCGGGGCGAGCAGCCCCGGGCCTGGAGGCCCGGGGCGAGCAGCCCCGGGCCTGGAGGCCCGGGGCGAGCAGCCCCGGGCCTGGAGGCCCGGGGCGAGCAGCCCCGGGCCTGGAGGCCCGGGGCGAGCAGCCCCGGGCCTGGAGGCCCGGGGCGAGCAGCCCCGGGCCTGGAGGCCCGGGGCGAGCAGCCCCGGGCCTGGAGGCCCGGGGCGAGCAGCCCCGGGCCTGGAGGCCCGGGGCGAGCAGCCCCGGGCCTGGAGGCCCGGGGCGAGCGGGGCACTTCCCTTTCTGGGTCTCCAATGCCTCGGACCTTAGCGGGGAATCTCTGCACTGAGTCCCTAGGGTCTGGAGGCTGTTTCGGGTCCTGTGAACCCTTTCTCTCAGGTACAGGGAGCGGCTTCACCCACGGTGAGCCAAGGTAATGACTCAGGGCTTGGATGCCGTGTCTCGTAGCAGGTGTTTGGGATTCTGTGTTTCCCTACTCTCGGACCTAACCCCGGCATTTCTGGGCCGAGAGGAAGGTTTTGTTTCCTTTTCGGAGTCAGGCATCTGTCTCCTTGGGATTTTGTGCTCGCTGCATAGCCCCTGGAGGGGCTGCTTGGGATTCTGTGTCTCCCACTTCTCCAACATTCCCCGTAAGGTTCTCAGCTTAGACCCCATGGACTGGAGGCTGTGTGGGATACTCTGACCCGTTCCTCTCGGGTACAGGCAGAGGCTTCAGGCATGATTAGCCATGGTAAGAGACAGCCCCGGGCGAGGAGGCCCGGGGCGAGCAGCCCCGGGCCTGGAGGCCCGGGGCGAGCAGCCCCGGGCGAGGAGGCCCGGGGCGAGCAGCCCCGGGCCTGGAGGCCCGGGGCGAGCAGCCCCGGGCCTGGAGGCCCGGGGCGAGCAGCCCCGGGCCTGGAGGCCCGGGGCGAGCAGCCCCGGGCGAGGAGGCCCGGGGCGAGCAGCCCCGGGCCTGGAGGCCCGGGGCGAGCAGCCCCGGGCCTGGAGGCCCGGGGCGAGCAGCCCCGGGCCTGGAGGCCCGGGGCGAGCAGCCCCGGGCCTGGAGGCCCGGGGCGAGCAGCCCCGGGCCTGGAGGCCCGGGGCGAGCAGCCCCGGGCCTGGAGGCCCGGGGCGAGCAGCCCCGGGCCTGGAGGCCCGGGGCGAGCAGCCCCGGGCCTGGAGGCCCGGGGCGAGCAGCCCCGGGCCTGGAGGCCCGGGGCGAGCAGCCCCGGGCCTGGAGGCCCGGGGCGAGCAGCCCCGGGCCTGGAGGCCCGGGGCGAGCAGCCCCGGGCCTGGAGGCCCGGGGCGAGCAGCCCCGGGCCTGGAGGCCCGGGGCGAGCAGCCCCGGGCCTGGAGGCCCGGGGCGAGCGGGGCACTTCCCTTTCTGGGTCTCCAATGCCTCGGACCTTTGCGGGGAATCTCTGCACTGAGTCCCCAGGGTCTGGAGGCTGTTTCGGGTCCTGTGAACCCTTTCTCTTAGGTACAGGGAACGGCTTCACCCACGGTGAGCCAAGGTAATGACTCAGGGCTTGGATGCCGTGTCTCGTAGCAGGTGTTTGGGATTCTGTGTTTCCCTACTCTCGGACCTAACCCCGGCATTTCTGGGCCGAGAGGAAGGGTTTGTTTCCTTTTCGGAGTCAGGCATCTGTCTCCTTGGGATTTTGTGCTCGCTGCATAGCCCCTGGAGGGGCTGCTTGGGATTCTGTGTCTCCCACTTCTCCAACATTCCCCGTAAGGTTCTCAGCTTAGACCCCATGGACTGGAGGCTGTGTGGGATACTCTGACCCGTTCCTCTCGGGTACAGGCAGAGGCTTCAGGCATGATTAGCAATGGTAAGAGACAGCCCAGGGCGAGGAGGCCCGGGGCGAGCAGCCCCGGGCGAGGAGTCCCGGGGCGAGCAGCCCCGGGCGAGGAGGCCCGGGGCGAGCAGCCCCGGGCGAGGAGGCCCGGGGCGAGCAGCCCCGGGCGAGGAGGCCCGGGGCGAGCAGCCCCGGGCCTGGAGGCCCGGGGCGAGCAGCCCCGGGCCTGGCGGCCCGGGGCGAGCAGCCCCGGGCCTGGAGGCCCGGGGCGAGCAGCCCCGGGCCTGGAGGCCCGGGGCGAGCAGCCCCGGGCCTGGAGGCCCGGGGCGAGCAGCCCCGGGCCTGGAGGCCCGGGGCGAGCAGCCCCGGGCGAGGAGGCCCGGGGCGAGCAGCCCCGGGCCTGGAGGCCCGGGGCGAGCAGCCCCGGGCCTGGAGGCCCGGGGCGAGCAGCCCCGGGCCTGGAGGCCCGGGGCGAGCAGCCCCGGGCCTGGAGGCCCGGGGCGAGCAGCCCCGGGCCTGGAGGCCCGGGGCGAGCAGCCCCGGGCCTGGAGGCCCGGGGCGAGCAGCCCCGGGCCTGGAGGCCCGGGGCGAGCAGCCCCGGGCCTGGAGGCCCGGGGCGAGCAGCCCCGGGCCTGGAGGCCCGGGGCGAGCAGCCCCGGGCCTGGAGGCCCGGGGCGAGCAGCCCCGGGCCTGGAGGCCCGGGGCGAGCAGCCCCGGGCCTGGAGGCCCGGGGCGAGCAGCCCCGGGCCTGGAGGCCCGGGGCGAGCAGCCCCGGGCCTGGAGGCCCGGGGCGAGCAGCCCCGGGCCTGGAGGCCCGGGGCGAGCAGCCCCGGGCCTGGAGGCCCGGGGCGAGCAGCCCCGGGCCTGGAGGCCCGGGGCGAGCGGGGCACTTCCCTTTCTGGGTCTCCAATGCCTCGGACCTTTGCGGGGAATCTCTGCACTGAGTCCCCAGGGTCTGGAGGCTGTTTCGGGTCCTGTGAACCCTTTCTCTCAGGTACAGGGAGCGGCTTCACCCACGGTGAGCGAAGGTAATGACTCAGGGCTGGATGCCGTGTCTCGTAGCAGGTGTTTGGGATTCTGTGTTTCCCTACTCTCGGACCTAACCCCGGGATTTCTGGGCCGAGAGGAAGGGTTTGTTTCCTTTTCGGAGTCAGGCATCTGTCTCCTTGGGATTTTGTGCTCGCTGCATAGCCCCTGGAGGGGCTGCTTGGGATTCTGTGTCTCCCACTTCTCCAACATTCCCCGTAAGGTTCTCAGCTTAGACCCCATGGACTGGAGGCTGTGTGGGATACTCTGACCCGTTCCTCTCGGGTACACGCAGAGGCTTCAGGCATGATTAGCAATGGTAAGAGACAGCCCCGGGCGAGGAGGCCCGGGGCGAGCAGCCCCGGGCGAGGAGGCCCGGGGCGAGCAGCCCCGGGCCTGGAGGCCCGGGGCGAGCAGCCCCGGGCGAGGAGGCCCGGGGCGAGCAGCCCCGGGCGAGGAGGCCCGGGGCGAGCAGCCCCGGGCCTGGAGGCCCGGGGCGAGCAGCCCCGGGCGAGGAGGCCCGGGGCGAGCAGCCCCGGGCCTGGAGGCCCGGGGCGAGCAGCCCCGGGCGAGGAGGCCCGGGGCGAGCAGCCCCGGGCGAGGAGGCCCGGGGCGAGCAGCCCCGGGCCTGGAGGCCCGGGGCGAGCAGCCCCGGGCGAGGAGGCCCGGGGCGAGCAGCCCCGGGCCTGGAGGCCCGGGGCGAGCAGCCCCGGGCCTGGAGGCCCGGGGCGAGCAGCCCCGGGCGAGGAGGCCCGGGGCGAGCAGCCCCGGGCGAGGAGGCCCGGGGCGAGCAGCCCCGGGCGAGGAGGCCCGGGGCGAGCAGCCCCGGGCGAGGAGGCCCGGGGCGAGCAGCCCCGGGCCTGGAGGCCCGGGGCGAGCAGCCCCGGGCCTGGAGGCCCGGGGCGAGCAGCCCCGGGCCTGGAGGCCCGGGGCGAGCAGCCCCGGGCCTGGAGGCCCGGGGCGAGCAGCCCCGGGCCTGGAGGCCCGGGGCGAGCAGCCCCGGGCCTGGAGGCCCGGGGCGAGCAGCCCCGGGCCTGGAGGCCCGGGGCGAGCAGCCCCGGGCCTGGAGGCCCGGGGCGAGCAGCCCCGGGCCTGGAGGCCCGGGGCGAGCAGCCCCGGGCCTGGAGGCCCGGGGCGAGCAGCCCCGGGCCTGGAGGCCCGGGGCGAGCAGCCCCGGGCCTGGAGGCCCGGGGCGAGCAGCCCCGGGCCTGGAGGCCCGGGGCGAGCAGCCCCGGGCCTGGAGGCCCGGGGCGAGCAGCCCCGGGCCTGGAGGCCCGGGGCGAGCAGCCCCGGGCCTGGAGGCCCGGGGCGAGCAGCCCCGGGCCTGGAGGCCCGGGGCGAGCAGCCCCGGGCCTGGAGGCCCGGGGCGAGCAGCCCCGGGCCTGGAGGCCCGGGGCGAGCAGCCCCGGGCCTGGAGGCCCGGGGCGAGCAGCCCCGGGCCTGGAGGCCCGGGGCGAGCAGCCCCGGGCCTGGAGGCCCGGGGCGAGCAGCCCCGGGCCTGGAGGCCCGGGGCGAGCAGCCCCGGGCCTGGAGGCCCGGGGCGAGCAGCCCCGGGCCTGGAGGCCCGGGGCGAGCAGCCCCGGGCCTGGAGGCCCGGGGCGAGCAGCCCCGGGCCTGGAGGCCCGGGGCGAGCAGCCCCGGGCCTGGAGGCCCGGGGCGAGCAGCCCCGGGCCTGGAGGCCCGGGGCGAGCAGCCCCGGGCCTGGAGGCCCGGGGCGAGCAGCCCCGGGCCTGGAGGCCCGGGGCGAGCAGCCCCGGGCCTGGAGGCCCGGGGCGAGCAGCCCCGGGCCTGGAGGCCCGGGGCGAGCAGCCCCGGGCCTGGAGGCCCGGGGCGAGCAGCCCCGGGCCTGGAGGCCCGGGGCGAGCAGCCCCGGGCCTGGAGGCCCGGGGCGAGCAGCCCCGGGCCTGGAGGCCCGGGGCGAGCAGCCCCGGGCCTGGAGGCCCGGGGCGAGCAGCCCCGGGCCTGGAGGCCCGGGGCGAGCAGCCCCGGGCCTGGAGGCCCGGGGCGAGCAGCCCCGGGCCTGGAGGCCCGGGGCGAGCAGCCCCGGGCCTGGAGGCCCGGGGCGAGCAGCCCCGGGCCTGGAGGCCCGGGGCGAGCAGCCCCGGGCCTGGAGGCCCGGGGCGAGCAGCCCCGGGCCTGGAGGCCCGGGGCGAGCAGCCCCGGGCCTGGAGGCCCGGGGCGAGCAGCCCCGGGCCTGGAGGCCCGGGGCGAGCGGGGCACTTCCCATTCTGGGTCTCCAATGCCTCGGACCTTTGCGGGGAATCTCTGCACTGAGTCCCCAGGGTCTGGAGGCTGTTTCGGGTCCTGTGAACCCTTTCTCTCAGGTACAGGGAGCGGCTTCACCCACGGTGAGACAAGGTAATGACTCAGGGCTTGGATGCCGTGTCTCGTAGCAGGTTTTTGGGATTCTGTGTTTCCCTACTCTCGGACCTAACCCCGGCATTTCTGGGCCGAGAGGAAGGGTTTGTTTCCTTTTCGGAGTCAGGCATCTGTCTCCTTGGGATTTTGTGCTCGCTGCATAGCCCCTGGAGGGGCTGCTTGGGATTCTGTGTCTCCCACTTCTCCAACATTCCCCGTAAGGTTCTCAGCTTAGACCCCATGGACTGGAGGCTGTGTGGGATACTCTGACCCGTTCCTCTCGGGTACAGGCAGAGGCTTCAGGCATGATTAGCCATGGTAAGAGACAGCCCCGGGCGAGGAGGCCCGGGGCGAGCAGCCCCGGGCGAGGAGGCCCGGGGCGAGCAGCCCCGGGCGAGGAGGCCCGGGGCGAGCAGCCCCGGGCGAGGAGGCCCGGGGCGAGCAGCCCCGGGCCTGGAGGCCCGGGGCGAGCAGCCCCGGGCGAGGAGGCCCGGGGCGAGCAGCCCCGGCCTGGAGGCCCGGGGCGAGCAGCCCCGGGCCAGGAGGCCCGGGGCGAGCAGCCCCGGGCCTGGAGGCCCGGGGCGAGCAGCCCCGGGCCTGGAGGCCCGGGGCGAGCAGCCCCGGGCCTGGAGGCCCGGGGCGAGCAGCCCCGGGCCTGGAGGCCCGCGGCGAGCAGCCCCGGGCCTGGAGGCCCGCGGCGAGCAGCCCCGGGCCTGGAGGCCCGGGGCGAGCAGCCCCGGGCCTGGAGGCCCGGGGCGAGCAGCCCCGGGCCTGGAGGCCCGGGGCGAGCAGCCCCGGGCCTGGAGGCCCGGGGCGAGCAGCCCCGGGCCTGGAGGCCCGCGGCGAGCAGCCCCGGGCCTGGAGGCCCGCGGCGAGCAGCCCCGGGCCTGGAGGCCCGCGGCGAGCAGCCCCGGGCCTGGAGGCCCGCGGCGAGCAGCCCCGGGCCTGGAGGCCCGGGGCGAGCGGGGCACTTCCCTTTCTGGGTCTCCAATGCCTCGGACCTTTGCGGGGAATCTCTGCACTGAGTCCCCAGGGTCTGGAGGCTGTTTCGGGTCCTGTGAACCCTTTCTCTCAGGTACAGGGAGCGGCTTCACCCACGGTGAGCCAAGGTAATGACTCAGGGCTTGGATGCCGTGTCTCGTAGCAGGTGTTTGGGATTCTGTGTTTCCCTACTCTCGGACCTAACCCCGGCATTTCTGGGCCGAGAGGAAGGGTTTGTTTCCTTTTCGGAGTCAGGCATCTGTCTCCTTGGGATTTTTGCTCGCTGCATAGCCCCTGGAGGGGCTGCTTGGGATTCTGTGTCTCCCACTTCTCCAACATTCCCCGTAAGGTTCTCAGCTTAGACCCCATGGACTGGAGGCTGTGTGGGATACTCTGACCCGTTCCTCTCGGGTACAGGCAGAGGCTTCAGGCATGATTAGCAATGGTAAGAGACAGCCCCGGGCGAGGAGGCCCGGGGCGAGCAGCCCCGGGCGAGGAGGCCCGGGGCGAGCAGCCCCGGGCGAGGAGGCCCGGGGCGAGCAGCCCCGGGCGAGGAGGCCCGGGGCGAGCAGCCCCGGGCGAGGAGGCCCGGGGCGAGCAGCCCCGGGCGAGGAGGCCCGGGGCGAGCAGCCCCGGGCGAGGAGGCCCGGGGCGAGCAGCCCCGGGCGAGGAGGCCCGGGGCGAGCAGCCCCGGGCGAGGAGGCCCGGGGCGAGCAGCCCCGGGCGAGGAGGCCCGGGGCGAGCAGCCCCGGGCGAGGAGGCCCGGGGCGAGCAGCCCCGGGCGAGGAGGCCCGGGGCGAGCAGCCCCGGGCGAGGAGGCCCGGGGCGAGCAGCCCCGGGCCTGGAGGCCCGGGGCGAGCAGCCCCGGGCGAGGAGGCCCGGGGCGAGCAGCCCCGGGCGAGGAGGCCCGGGGCGAGCAGCCCCGGGCCTGGAGGCCCGGGGCGAGCAGCCCCGGGCGAGGAGGCCCGGGGCGAGCAGCCCCGGGCGAGGAGGCCCGGGGCGAGCAGCCCCGGGCCTGGAGGCCCGGGGCGAGCAGCCCCGGGCGAGGAGGCCCGGGGCGAGCAGCCCCGGGCGAGGAGGCCCGGGGCGAGCAGCCCCGGGCCTGGAGGCCCGGGGCGAGCAGCCCCGGGCCTGGAGGCCCGGGGCGAGCAGCCCCGGGCCTGGAGGCCCGGGGCGAGCAGCCCCGGGCCTGGAGGCCCGGGGCGAGCAGCCCCGGGCCTGGAGGCCCGGGGCGAGCAGCCCCGGGCCTGGAGGCCCGGGGCGAGCAGCCCCGGGCCTGGAGGCCCGGGGCGAGCAGCCCCGGGCCTGGAGGCCCGGGGCGAGCAGCCCCGGGCCTGGAGGCCCGGGGCGAGCAGCCCCGGGCCTGGAGGCCCGGGGCGAGCAGCCCCGGGCCTGGAGGCCCGGGGCGAGCAGCCCCGGGCCTGGAGGCCCGGGGCGAGCAGCCCCGGGCCTGGAGGCCCGGGGCGAGCAGCCCCGGGCCTGGAGGCCCGGGGCGAGCAGCCCCGGGCCTGGAGGCCCGGGGCGAGCAGCCCCGGGCCTGGAGGCCCGGGGCGAGCAGCCCCGGGCCTGGAGGCCCGGGGCGAGCAGCCCCGGGCCTGGAGGCCCGGGGCGAGCAGCCCCGGGCCTGGAGGCCCGGGGCGAGCAGCCCCGGGCCTGGAGGCCCGGGGCGAGCAGCCCCGGGCCTGGAGGCCCGGGGCGAGCAGCCCCGGGCCTGGAGGCCCGGGGCGAGCAGCCCCGGGCCTGGAGGCCCGGGGCGAGCAGCCCCGGGCCTGGAGGCCCGGGGCGAGCAGCCCCGGGCCTGGAGGCCCGGGGCGAGCAGCCCCGGGCCTGGAGGCCCGGGGCGAGCAGCCCCGGGCCTGGAGGCCCGGGGCGAGCAGCCCCGGGCCTGGAGGCCCGGGGCGAGCAGCCCCGGGCCTGGAGGCCCGGGGCGAGCAGCCCCGGGCCTGGAGGCCCGGGGCGAGCGGGGCACTTCCCTTTCTTGGTCTCCAATGCCTCGGACCTTTGCGGGGAATCTCTGCACTGAGTCCCTAGGGTCTGGAGGCTGTTTCGGGTCCTGTGAACCCTTTCTCTCAGGTACAGGGAGCGGCTTCACCCACGGTGAGCCAAGGTAATGACTCAGGGCTTGGATGCCGTGTCTCGTAGCAGGTGTTTGGGATTCTGTGTTTCCCTACTCTCGGACCTAACCCCGGGATTTCTGGGCCGAGAGGAAGGGTTTGTTTCCTTTTCGGAGTCAGGCATCTGTCTCCTTGGGATTTTGTGCTCGCTGCATAGCCCCTGGAGGGGCTGCTTGGGATTCTGTGTCTCCCACTTCTCCAACATTCCCCGTAAGGTTCTCAGCTTAGACCCCATGGACTGGAGGCTGTGTGGGATACTCTGACCCATTCCTCTCGGGTACAGGCAGAGGCTTCAGGCATGATTAGCCATGGTAAGAGACAGCCCCGGGCGAGGAGGCCCGGGGCGAGCAGCCCCGGGCGAGGAGGCCCGGGGCGAGCAGCCCCGGGCGAGGAGGCCCGGGGCGAGCAGCCCCGGGCGAGGAGGCCCGGGGCGAGCAGCCCCGGGCGAGGAGGCCCGGGGCGAGCAGCCCCGGGCGAGGAGGCCCGGGGCGAGCAGCCCCGGGCCTGGAGGCCCGGGGCGAGCAGCCCCGGGCGAGGAGGCCCGGGGCGAGCAGCCCCGGGCGAGGAGGCCCGGGGCGAGCAGCCCCGGGCGAGGAGGCCCGGGGCGAGCAGCCCCGGGCCTGGAGGCCCGGGGCGAGCAGCCCCGGGCCTGGAGGCCCGGGGCGAGCAGCCCCGGGCGAGGAGGCCCGGGGCGAGCAGCCCCGGGCCTGGAGGCCCGGGGCGAGCAGCCCCGGGCCTGGAGGCCCGGGGCGAGCAGCCCCGGGCCTGGAGGCCCGGGGCGAGCAGCCCCGGGCCTGGAGGCCCGGGGCGAGCAGCCCCGGGCCTGGAGGCCCGGGGCGAGCAGCCCCGGGCCTGGAGGCCCGGGGCGAGCAGCCCCGGGCCTGGAGGCCCGGGGCGAGCAGCCCCGGGCCTGGAGGCCCGGGGCGAGCAGCCCCGGGCCTGGAGGCCCGGGGCGAGCAGCCCCGGGCCTGGAGGCCCGGGGCGAGCAGCCCCGGGCCTGGAGGCCCGGGGCGAGCAGCCCCGGGCCTGGAGGCCCGGGGCGAGCAGCCCCGGGCCTGGAGGCCCGGGGCGAGCAGCCCCGGGCCTGGAGGCCCGGGGCGAGCAGCCCCGGGCCTGGAGGCCCGGGGCGAGCAGCCCCGGGCCTGGAGGCCCGGGGCGAGCAGCCCCGGGCCTGGAGGCCCGGGGCGAGCGGGGCACTTCCCTTTCTGGGTCTCCAATGCCTCGGACCTTTGCGGGGAATCTCTGCACTGAGTCCCCAGGGTCTGGAGGCTGTTTCGGGTCCTGTGAACCCTTTCTCTTAGGTACAGGGAACGGCTTCACCCACGGTGAGCCAAGGTAATGACTCAGGGCTTGGATGCCGTGTCTCGTAGCAGGTGTTTGGGATTCTGTGTTTCCCTACTCTCGGACCTAACCCCGGCATTTCTGGGCCGAGAGGAAGGGTTTGTTTCCTTTTCGGAGTCAGGCATCTGTCTCCTTGGGATTTTGTGCTCGCTGCATAGCCCCTGGAGGGGCTGCTTGGGATTCTGTGTCTCCCACTTCTCCAACATTCCCCGTAAGGTTCTCAGCTTAGACCCCATGGACTGGAGGCTGTGTGGGATACTCTGACCCGTTCCTCTCGGGTACAGGCAGAGGCTTCAGGCATGATTAGCAATGGTAAGAGACAGCCCCGGGCGAGGAGGCCCGGGGCGAGCAGCCCCGGGCGAGGAGGCCCGGGGCGAGCAGCCCCGGGCGAGGAGGCCCGGGGCGAGCAGCCCCGGGCGAGGAGGCCCGGGGCGAGCAGCCCCGGGCCTGGAGGCCCGGGGCGAGCAGCCCCGGGCCTGGAGGCCCGGGGCGAGCAGCCCCGGGTGAGGAGGCCCGGGGCGAGCAGCCCCGGGCCTGGAGGCCCGGGGCGAGCAGCCCCGGGCCTGGAGGCCCGGGGCGAGCAGCCCCGGGCCTGGAGGCCCGGGGCGAGCAGCCCCGGGCCTGGAGGCCCGGGGCGAGCAGCCCCGGGCCTGGAGGCCCGGGGCGAGCAGCCCCGGGCCTGGAGGCCCGGGGCGAGCAGCCCCGGGCCTGGAGGCCCGGGGCGAGCAGCCCCGGGCCTGGAGGCCCGGGGCGAGCAGCCCCGGGCCTGGAGGCCCGGGGCGAGCAGCCCCGGGCCTGGAGGCCCGGGGCGAGCAGCCCCGGGCCTGGAGGCCCGGGGCGAGCAGCCCCGGGCCTGGAGGCCCGGGGCGAGCGGGGCACTTCCCTTTCTGGGTCTCCAATGCCTCGGACCTTTGCGGGGAATCTCTGCACTGAGTCCCCAGGGTCTGGAGGCTGTTTCGGGTCCTGTGAACCCTTTCTCTTAGGTACAGGGAACGGCTTCACCCACGGTGAGCCAAGGTAATGACTCAGGGCTTGGATGCCGTGTCTCGTAGCAGGTGTTTGGGATTCTGTGTTTCCCTACTCTCGGACCTAACCCCGGCATTTCTGGGCCGAGAGGAAGGGTTTGTTTCCTTTTCGGAGTCAGGCATCTGTCTCCTTGGGATTTTGTGCTCGCTGCATAGCCCCTGGAGGGGCTGCTTGGGATTCTGTGTCTCCCACTTCTCCAACATTCCCCGTAAGGTTCTCAGCTTAGACCCCATGGACTGGAGGCTGTGTGGGATACTCTGACCCGTTCCTCTCGGGTACAGGCAGAGGCTTCAGGCATGATTAGCAATGGTAAGAGACAGCCCCGGGCGAGGAGGCCCGGGGCGAGCAGCCCCGGGCGAGGAGGCCCGGGGCGAGCAGCCCCGGGCGAGGAGGCCCGGGGCGAGCAGCCCCGGGCGAGGAGGCCCGGGGCGAGCAGCCCCGGGCGAGGAGGCCCGGGGCGAGCAGCCCCGGGCGAGGAGGCCCGGGGCGAGCAGCCCCGGGCGAGGAGGCCCGGGGCGAGCAGCCCCGGGCCTGGAGGCCCGGGGCGAGCAGCCCCGGGCCTGGAGGCCCGGGGCGAGCAGCCCCGGGCGAGGAGGCCCGGGGCGAGCAGCCCCGGGCGAGGAGGCCCGGGGCGAGCAGCCCCGGGCCTGGAGGCCCGGGGCGAGCAGCCCCGGGCCTGGAGGCCCGGGGCGAGCAGCCCCGGGCCTGGAGGCCCGGGGCGAGCAGCCCCGGGCCTGGAGGCCCGGGGCGAGCAGCCCCGGGCCTGGAGGCCCGGGGCGAGCAGCCCCGGGCCTGGAGGCCCGGGGCGAGCAGCCCCGGGCCTGGAGGCCCGGGGCGAGCAGCCCCGGGCCTGGAGGCCCGGGGCGAGCAGCCCCGGGCCTGGAGGCCCGGGGCGAGCAGCCCCGGGCCTGGAGGCCCGGGGCGAGCAGCCCCGGGCCTGGAGGCCCGGGGCGAGCAGCCCCGGGCCTGGAGGCCCGGGGCGAGCAGCCCCGGGCCTGGAGGCCCGGGGCGAGCAGCCCCGGGCCTGGAGGCCCGGGGCGAGCAGCCCCGGGCCTGGAGGCCCGGGGCGAGCAGCCCCGGGCCTGGAGGCCCGGGGCGAGCGGGGCACTTCCCTTTCTGGGTCTCCAATGCCTCGGACCTTTGCGGGGAATCTCTGCACTGAGTCCCCAGGGTCTGGAGGCTGTTTCGGGTCCTGTGAACCCTTTCTCTTAGGTACAGGGAACGGCTTCACCCACGGTGAGCCAAGGTAATGACTCAGGGCTTGGATGCCGTGTCTCGTAGCAGGTGTTTGGGATTCTGTGTTTCCCTACTCTCGGACCTAACCCCGGCATTTCTGGGCCGAGAGGAAGGGTTTGTTTCCTTTTCGGAGTCAGGCATCTGTCTCCTTGGGATTTTGTGCTCGCTGCATAGCCCCTGGAGGGGCTGCTTGGGATTCTGTGTCTCCCACTTCTCCAACATTCCCCGTAAGGTTCTCAGCTTAGACCCCATGGACTGGAGGCTGTGTGGGATACTCTGACCCGTTCCTCTCGGGTACAGGCAGAGGCTTCAGGCATGATTAGCAATGGTAAGAGACAGCCCAGGGCGAGGAGGCCCGGGGCGAGCAGCCCCGGGCGAGGAGTCCCGGGGCGAGCAGCCCAGGGCGAGGAGGCCCGGGGCGAGCAGCCCCGGGCGAGGAGGCCCGGGGCGAGCAGCCCCGGGCGAGGAGGCCCGGGGCGAGCAGCCCCGGGCGAGGAGGCCCGGGGCGAGCAGCCCCGGGCCTGGAGGCCCGGGGCGAGCAGCCCCGGGCCTGGCGGCCCGGGGCGAGCAGCCCCGGGCCTGGAGGCCCGGGGCGAGCAGCCCCGGGCCTGGAGGCCCGGGGCGAGCAGCCCCGGGCCTGGAGGCCCGGGGCGAGCAGCCCCGGGCCTGGAGGCCCGGGGCGAGCAGCCCCGGGCGAGGAGGCCCGGGGCGAGCAGCCCCGGGCCTGGAGGCCCGGGGCGAGCAGCCCCGGGCCTGGAGGCCCGGGGCGAGCAGCCCCGGGCCTGGAGGCCCTGTGCGAGCAGCCCCGGGCCTGGAGGCCCGGGGCGAGCAGCCCCGGGCCTGGAGGCCCGGGGCGAGCAGCCCCGGGCCTGGAGGCCCGGGGCGAGCAGCCCCGGGCCTGGAGGCCCGGGGCGAGCAGCCCCGGGCCTGGAGGCCCGGGGCGAGCAGCCCCGGGCCTGGAGGCCCGGGGCGAGCGGGGCACTTCCCTTTCTGGGTCTCCAATGCCTCGGACCTTTGCGGGGAATCTCTGCACTGAGTCCCCAGGGTCTGGAGGCTGTTTCGGGTCCTGTGAACCCTTTCTCTCAGGTACAGGGAGCGGCTTCACCCACGGTGAGCGAAGGTAATGACTCAGGGCTGGATGCCGTGTCTCGTAGCAGGTGTTTGGGATTCTGTGTTTCCCTACTCTCGGACCTAACCCCGGGATTTCTGGGCCGAGAGGAAGGGTTTGTTTCCTTTTCGGAGTCAGGCATCTGTCTCCTTGGGATTTTGTGCTCGCTGCATAGCCCCTGGAGGGGCTGCTTGGGATTCTGTGTCTCCCACTTCTCCAACATTCCCCGTAAGGTTCTCAGCTTAGACCCCATGGACTGGAGGCTGTGTGGGATACTCTGACCCGTTCCTCTCGGGTACACGCAGAGGCTTCAGGCATGATTAGCAATGGTAAGAGACAGCCCCGGGCGAGGAGGCCCGGGGCGAGCAGCCCCGGGCGAGGAGGCCCGGGGCGAGCAGCCCCGGGCGAGGAGGCCCGGGGCGAGCAGCCCCGGGCCTGGAGGCCCGGGGCGAGCAGCCCCGGGCGAGGAGGCCCGGGGCGAGCAGCCCCGGGCCTGGAGGCCCGGGGCGAGCAGCCCCGGGCGAGGAGGCCCGGGGCGAGCAGCCCCGGGCGAGGAGGCCCGGGGCGAGCAGCCCCGGGCCTGGAGGCCCGGGGCGAGCAGCCCCGGGCGAGGATGCCCGGGGCGAGCAGCCCCGGGCCTGGAGGCCCGGGGCGAGCAGCCCCGGGCCTGGAGGCCCGGGGCGAGCAGCCCCGGGCCTGGAGGCCCGGGGCGAGCAGCCCCGGGCGAGGAGGCCCGGGGCGAGCAGCCCCGGGCGAGGAGGCCCGGGGCGAGCAGCCCCGGGCGAGGAGGCCCGGGGCGAGCAGCCCCGGGCCTGGAGGCCCGGGGCGAGCAGCCCCGGGCCTGGAGGCCCGGGGCGAGCAGCCCCGGGCCTGGAGGCCCGGGGCGAGCAGCCCCGGGCCTGGAGGCCCGGGGCGAGCAGCCCCGGGCCTGGAGGCCCGGGGCGAGCAGCCCCGGGCCTGGAGGCCCGGGGCGAGCAGCCCCGGGCCTGGAGGCCCGGGGCGAGCAGCCCCGGGCCTGGAGGCCCGGGGCGAGCAGCCCCGGGCCTGGAGGCCCGGGGCGAGCAGCCCCGGGCCTGGAGGCCCGGGGCGAGCAGCCCCGGGCCTGGAGGCCCGGGGCGAGCAGCCCCGGGCCTGGAGGCCCGGGGCGAGCAGCCCCGGGCCTGGAGGCCCGGGGCGAGCAGCCCCGGGCCTGGAGGCCCGGGGCGAGCAGCCCCGGGCCTGGAGGCCCGGGGCGAGCAGCCCCGGGCCTGGAGGCCCGGGGCGAGCAGCCCCGGGCCTGGAGGCCCGGGGCGAGCGGGGCACTTCCCTTTCTGGGTCTCCAATGCCTCGGACCTTTGCGGGGAATCTCTGCACTGAGTCCCTAAGGTCTGGAGGCTGTTTCGGGTCCTGTGAACCCTTTCTCTCAGGTACAGGGAGCGGCTTCACCCACGGTGAGCCAAGGTAATGACTCAGGGCTTGGATGCCGTGTCTCGTAGCAGGTGTTTGGGATTCTGTGTTTCCCTACTCTCGGACCTAACCCCGGCATTTCTGGGCCGAGAGGAAGGGTTTGTTTCCTTTTCGGAGTCAGGCATCTGTCTCCTTGGGATTTTGTGCTCGCTGCATAGCCCCTGGAGGGGCTGCTTGGGATTCTGTGTCTCCCACTTCTCCAACATTCCCCGTAAGGTTCTCAGCTTAGACCCCATGGACTGGAGGCTGTGTGGGATACTCTGACCCGTTCCTCTCGGGTACAGGCAGAGGCTTCAGGCATGATTAGCCATGGTAAGAGACAGCCCCGGGCGAGGAGGCCCGGGGCGAGCAGCCCCGGGCGAGGAGGCCCGGGGCGAGCAGCCCCGGGCCTGGAGGCCCGGGGCGAGCAGCCCCGGGCGAGGAGGCCCGGGGCGAGCAGCCCCGGGCCTGGAGGCCCGGGGCGAGCAGCCCCGGGCGAGGAGGCCCGGGGCGAGCAGCCCCGGGCCTGGAGGCCCGGGGCGAGCAGCCCCGGGCCTGGAGGCCCGGGGCGAGCGGGGCACTTCCCTTTCTGGGTCTCCAATGCCTCGGACCTTTGCGGGGAATCTCTGCACTGAGTCCCTAAGGTCTGGAGGCTGTTTCGGGTCCTGTGAACCCTTTCTCTCAGGTACAGGGAGCGGCTTCACCCACGGTGAGCCAAGGTAATGACTCAGGGCTTGGATGCCGTGTCTCGTAGCAGGTGTTTGGGATTCTGTGTTTCCCTACTCTCGGACCTAACCCCGGCATTTCTGGGCCGAGAGGAAGGGTTTGTTTCCTTTTCGGAGTCAGGCATCTGTCTCCTTGGGATTTTGTGCTCGCTGCATAGCCCCTGGAGGGGCTGCTTGGGATTCTGTGTCTCCCACTTCTCCAACATTCCCCGTAAGGTTCTCAGCTTAGACCCCATGGACTGGAGGCTGTGTGGGATACTCTGACCCGTTCCTCTCGGGTACAGGCAGAGGCTTCAGGCATGATTAGCCATGGTAAGAGACAGCCCCGGGCGAGGAGGCCCGGGGCGAGCAGCCCCGGGCGAGGAGGCCCGGGGCGAGCAGCCCCGGGCGAGGAGGCCCGGGGCGAGCAGCCCCGGGCGAGGAGGCCCGGGGCGAGCAGCCCCGGGCGAGGAGGCCCGGGGCGAGCAGCCCCGGGCGAGGAGGCCCGGGGCGAGCAGCCCCGGGCGAGGAGGCCCGGGGCGAGCAGCCCCGGGCGAGGAGGCCCGGGGCGAGCAGCCCCGGGCGAGGAGGCCCGGGGCGAGCAGCCCCGGGCGAGGAGGCCCGGGGCGAGCAGCCCCGGGCGAGGAGGCCCGGGGCGAGCAGCCCCGGGCGAGGAGGCCCGGGGCGAGCAGCCCCGGGCCTGGAGGCCCGGGGCGAGCAGCCCCGGGCGAGGAGGCCCGGGGCGAGCAGCCCCGGGCCTGGAGGCCCGGGGCGAGCAGCCCCGGGCGAGGAGGCCCGGGGCGAGCAGCCCCGGGCCTGGAGGCCCGGGGCGAGCAGCCCCGGGCCTGGAGGCCCGGGGCGAGCAGCCCCGGGCCTGGAGGCCCGGGGCGAGCAGCCCCGGGCCTGGAGGCCCGGGGCGAGCAGCCCCGGGCCTGGAGGCCCGGGGCGAACAGCCCCGGGCCTGGAGGCCCGGGGCGAGCAGCCCCGGGCCTGGAGGCCCGGGGCGAGCAGCCCCGGGCCTGGAGGCCCGGGGCGAGCGGGGCACTTCCCTTTCTGGGTCTCCAATGCCTCGGACCTTTGCGGGGAATCTCTGTACTGAGTCCCCAGGGTCTGGAGGCTGTTTCGGGTCCTGTGAACCCTTTCTCTCAGGTACAGGGAGCGGCTTCACCCACGGTGAGCCAAGGTAATGACTCAGGGCTTGGATGCCGTGTCTCGTAGCAGGTGTTTGGGATTCTGTG
The DNA here is from genome assembly GCF_028749965.1 of Puma concolor. Classification (NCBI taxonomy): domain Eukaryota; kingdom Metazoa; phylum Chordata; class Mammalia; order Carnivora; family Felidae; genus Puma; species Puma concolor. The sequence continues at coordinate 157,740 of NC_141681.1, read as the reverse complement.
TTTCCCTACTCTCGGACCTAACCCCGGCATTTCTGGGCCGAGAGGAAGGGTTTGTTTCCTTTTCGGAGTCAGGCATCTGTCTCCTTGGGATTTTGTGCTCGCTGCATAGCCCCTGGAGGGGCTGCTTGGGATTCTGTGTCTCCCACTTCTCCAACATTCCCCGTAAGGTTCTCAGCTTGGACCCCATGGACTGGAGGCTGTGTGGGATACTCTGACCCGTTCCTCTCGGGTACAGGCAGAGGCTTCAGGCATGATTAGCAATGGTAAGAGACAGCCCCGGGCGAGGAGGCCCGGGGCGAGCAGCCCCGGGCGAGGAGGCCAGGGGCGAGCAGCCCCGGGCGAGGAGGCCCGGGGCGAGCAGCCCCGGGCGAGGAGGCCCGGGGCGAGCAGCCCCGGGCGAGGAGGCCCGGGGCGAGCAGCCCCGGGCCTGGAGGCCCGGGGCGAGCAGCCCCGGGCGAGGAGGCCCGGGGCGAGCAGCCCCGGGCCTGGAGGCCCGGGGCGAGCAGCCCCGGGCCTGGAGGCCCGGGGCGAGCAGCCCCGGGCGAGGAGGCCCGGGGCGAGCAGCCCCGGGCGAGGAGGCCCGGGGCGAGCAGCCCCGGGCGAGGAGGCCCGGGGCGAGCAGCCCCGGGCCTGGAGGCCCGGGGCGAGCAGCCCCGGGCGAGGAGGCCCGGGGCGAGCAGCCCCGGGCGAGGAGGCCCGGGGCGAGCAGCCCCGGGCGAGGAGGCCCGGGGCGAGCAGCCCCGGGCGAGGAGGCCCGGGGCGAGCAGCCCCGGGCGAGGAGGCCCGGGGCGAGCAGCCCCGGGCGAGGAGGCCCGGGGCGAGCAGCCCCGGGCGAGGAGGCCCGGGGCGAGCAGCCCCGGGCCTGGAGGCCCGGGGCGAGCAGCCCCGGGCGAGGAGGCCCGGGGCGAGCAGCCCCGGGCCTGGAGGCCCGGGGCGAGCAGCCCCGGGCGAGGAGGCCCGGGGCGAGCAGCCCCGGGCGAGGAGGCCCGGGGCGAGCAGCCCCGGGCGAGGAGGCCCGGGGCGAGCAGCCCCGGGCGAGGAGGCCCGGGGCGAGCAGCCCCGGGCGAGGAGGCCCGGGGCGAGCAGCCCCGGGCCTGGAGGCCCGGGGCGAGCAGCCCCGGGCGAGGAGGCCCGGGGCGAGCAGCCCCGGGCCTGGAGGCCCGGGGCGAGCAGCCCCGGGCCTGGAGGCCCGGGGCGAGCAGCCCCGGGCCTGGAGGCCCGGGGCGAGCAGCCCCGGGCCTGGAGGCCCGGGGCGAGCAGCCCCGGGCCTGGAGGCCCGGGGCGAGCAGCCCCGGGCCTGGAGGCCCGGGGCGAGCTGCCCCGGGCCTGGAGGCCCGGGGCGAGCTGCCCCGGGCCTGGAGGCCCGGGGCGAGCTGCCCCGGGCCTGGAGGCCCGGGGCGAGCAGCCCCGGGCCTGGAGGCCCGGGGCGAGCAGCCCCGGGCCTGGAGGCCCGGGGCGAGCGGGGCACTTCCCTTTCTGGGTCTCCAATGCCTCGGACCTTTGCGGGGAATCTCTGTACTGAGTCCCCAGGGTCTGGAGGCTGTTTCGGGTCCTGTGAACCCTTTCTCTCAGGTACAGGGAGCGGCTTCACCCACGGTGAGCCAAGGTAATGACTCAGGGCTTGGATGCCGTGTCTCGTAGCAGGTGTTTGGGATTCTGTGTTTCCCTACTCTCGGACCTAACCCCGGCATTTCTGGGCCGAGAGGAAGGGTTTGTTTCCTTTTCGGAGTCAGGCATCTGTCTCCTTGGGATTTTGTGCTCGCTGCATAGCCCCTGGAGGGGCTGCTTGGGATTCTGTGTCTCCCACTTCTCCAACATTCCCCGTAAGGTTCTCAGCTTAGACCCCATGGACTGGAGGCTGTGTGGGATACTCTGACCCGTTCCTCTCGGGTACAGGCAGAGGCTTCAGGCATGATTAGCAATGGTAAGAGACAGCCCCGGGCGAGGAGGCCCGGGGCGAGCAGCCCCGGGCGAGGAGGCCCGGGGCGAGCAGCCCCGGGCGAGGAGGCCCGGGGCGAGCAGCCCCGGGCGAGGAGGCCCGGGGCGAGCAGCCCCGGGCGAGGAGGCCCGGGGCGAGCAGCCCCGGGCGAGGAGGCCCGGGGCGAGCAGCCCCGGGCGAGGAGGCCCGGGGCGAGCAGCCCCGGGCGAGGAGGCCCGGGGCGAGCAGCCCCGGGCGAGGAGGCCCGGGGCGAGCAGCCCCGGGCGAGGAGGCCCGGGGCGAGCAGCCCCGGGCGAGGAGGCCCGGGGCGAGCAGCCCCGGGCGAGGAGGCCCGGGGCGAGCAGCCCCGGGCCTGGAGGCCCGGGGCGAGCAGCCCCGGGCCTGGAGGCCCGGGGCGAGCAGCCCCGGGCCTGGAGGCCCGGGGCGAGCAGCCCCGGGCCTGGAGGCCCGGGGCGAGCAGCCCCGGGCCTGGAGGCCCGGGGCGAGCAGCCCCGGGCCTGGAGGCCCGGGGCGAGCAGCCCCGGGCCTGGAGGCCCGGGGCGAGCAGCCCCGGGCCTGGAGGCCCGGGGCGAGCAGCCCCGGGCCTGGAGGCCCGGGGCGAGCAGCCCCGGGCCTGGAGGCCCGGGGCGAGCAGCCCCGGGCCTGGAGGCCCGGGGCGAGCAGCCCCGGGCCTGGAGGCCCGGGGCGAGCAGCCCCGGGCCTGGAGGCCCGGGGCGAGCAGCCCCGGGCCTGGAGGCCCGGGGCGAGCAGCCCCGGGCCTGGAGGCCCGGGGCGAGCAGCCCCGGGCCTGGAGGCCCGGGGCGAGCAGCCCCGGGCCTGGAGGCCCGGGGCGAGCAGCCCCGGGCCTGGAGGCCCGGGGCGAGCAGCCCCGGGCCTGGAGGCCCGGGGCGAGCAGCCCCGGGCCTGGAGGCCCGGGGCGAGCAGCCCCGGGCCTGGAGGCCCGGGGCGAGCAGCCCCGGGCCTGGAGGCCCGGGGCGAGCGGGGCACTTCCCTTTCTGGGTCTCCAATGCCTCGGACCTTTGCGGGGAATCTCTGCACTGAGTCCCTAGGGTCTGGAGGCTGTTTCGGGTCCTGTGAACCCTTTCTCTCAGGTACAGGGAGCGGCTTCACCCACGGTGAGCCAAGGTAATGACTCAGGGCTTGGATGCCGTGTCTCGTAGCAGGTGTTTGGGATTCTGTGTTTCCCTACTCTCGGACCTAACCCCGGCATTTCTGGGCCGAGAGGAAGGGTTTGTTTCCTTTTCGGAGTCAGGCATCTGTCTCCTTGGGATTTTGTGCTCGCTGCATAGCCCCTGGAGGGGCTGCTTGGGATTCTGTGTCTCCCACTTCTCCAACATTCCCCGTAAGGTTCTCAGCTTAGACCCCATGGACTGGAGGCTGTGTGGGATACTCTGACCCGTTCCTCTCGGGTACAGGCAGAGGCTTCAGGCATGATTAGCCATGGTAAGAGACAGCCCCGGGCAAGGAGGCCCGGGGCGAGCAGCCCCGGGCGAGGAGGCCCGGGGCGAGCAGCCCCGGGCCTGAGGCCCGGGGCGAGCAGCCCCGGGCTAGGAGGCCCGGGGCGAGCAGCCCCGGGCCTGGAGGCCCGGGGCGAGCAGCCCCGGGCCTGGAGGCCCGGGGCGAGCAGGCCTGGAGGCCCGTGGCGAGCGGGGCACTTCCCTTTCTGGGTCTCCAATGCCTCGGACCTTTGCGGGGAATCTCTGCACTGAGTCCCTAGGGTCTGGAGGCTGTTTCGGGTCCTGTGAACCCTTTCTCTCAGGTACAGGGAGCGGCTTCACCCACGGTGAGCCAAGGTAATGACTCAGGGCTTGGATGCCGTGTCTCGTAGCAGGTGTTTGGGATTCTGTGTTTCCCTACTCTCGGACCTAACCCCGGCATTTCTGGGCCGAGAGGAAGGGTTTGTTTCCTTTTCGGAGTCAGGCATCTGTCTCCTTGGGATTTTGTGCTCGCTGCATAGCCCCTGGAGGGGCTGCTTGGGATTCTGTGTCTCCCACTTCTCCAACATTCCCCGTAAGGTTCTCAGCTTAGACCCCATGGACTGGAGGCTGTGTGGGATACTCTGACCCGTTCCTCTCGGGTACAGGCAGAGGCTTCAGGCATGATTAGCCATGGTAAGAGACAGCCCCGGGCGAGGAGGCCCGGGGCGAGCAGCCCCGGGCGAGGAGGCCCGGGGCGAGCAGCCCAGGGCGAGGAGGCCCGGGGCGAGCAGCCCCGGGCGAGGAGGCCCGGGGCGAGCAGCCCCGGGCCTGGAGGCCCGGGGCGAGCAGCCCCGGGCCTGGAGGCCCGGGGCGAGCAGCCCCGGGCGAGGAGGCCCGGGGCGAGCAGCCCCGGGCCTGGAGGCCCGGGGCGAGCAGCCCCGGGCCTGGAGGCCCGGGGCGAGCAGCCCCGGGCCTGGAGGCCCGGGGCGAGCAGCCCCGGGCCTGGAGGCCCGGGGCGAGCAGCCCCGGGCCTGGAGGCCCGGGGCGAGCAGCCCCGGGCCTGGAGGCCCGGGGCGAGCAGCCCCGGGCCTGGAGGCCCGGGGCGAGCAGCCCCGGGCCTGGAGGCCCGGGGCGAGCAGCCCCGGGCCTGGAGGCCCGGGGCGAGCGGGGCACTTCCCTTTCTGGGTCTCCAATGCCTCGGACCTTTGCGGGGAATCTCTGCACTGAGTCCCTAGGGTCTGGAGGCTGTTTCGGGTCCTGTGAACCCTTTCTCTCAGGTACAGGGAGCGGCTTCACCCACGGTGAGCCAAGGTAATGACTCAGGGCTTGGATGCCGTGTCTCGTAGCAGGTGTTTGGGATTCTGTGTTTCCCTACTCTCGGACCTAACCCCGGCATTTCTGGGCCGAGAGGAAGGGTTTGTTTCCTTTTCGGAGTCAGGCATCTGTCTCCTTGGGATTTTGTGCTCGCTGCATAGCCCCTGGAGGGGCTGCTTGGGATTCTGTGTCTCCCACTTCTCCAACATTCCCCGTAAGGTTCTCAGCTTAGACCCCATGGACTGGAGGCTGTGTGGGATACTCTGACCCGTTCCTCTCGGGTACAGGCAGAGGCTTCAGGCATGATTAGCCATGGTAAGAGACAGCCCCGGGCGAGGAGGCCCGGGGCGAGCAGCCCCGGGCGAGGAGGCCCGGGGCGAGCAGCCCCGGGCCTGGAGGCCCGGGGCGAGCAGCCCCGGGCTAGGAGGCCCGGGGCGAGCAGCCCCGGGCCTGGAGGCCCGGGGCGAGCAGCCCCGGGCCTGGAGGCCCGGGGCGAGCAGCCCCGGGCGAGGAGGCCCGGGGCGAGCAGCCCCGGGCCTGGAGGCCCGGGGCGAGCAGCCCCGGGCCTGGAGGCCCGGGGCGAGCAGCCCCGGGCCTGGAGGCCCGGGGCGAGCAGCCCCGGGCCTGGAGGCCCGGGGCGAGCAGCCCCGGGCCTGGAGGCCCGGGGCGAGCAGCCCCGGGCCTGGAGGCCCGGGGCGAGCAGCCCCGGGCCTGGAGGCCCGGGGCGAGCAGCCCCGGGCCTGGAGGCCCGGGGCGAGCAGCCCCGGGCCTGGAGGCCCGGGGCGAGCAGCCCCGGGCCTGGAGGCCCGGGGCGAGCAGCCCCGGGCCTGGAGGCCCGGGGCGAGCGGGGCACTTCCCTTTCTGGGTCTCCAATGCCTCGGACCTTTGCGGGGAATCTCTGCACTGAGTCCCTAGGGTCTGGAGGCTGTTTCGGGTCCTGTGAACCCTTTCTCTCAGGTACAGGGAGCGGCTTCACCCACGGTGAGCCAAGGTAATGACTCAGGGCTTGGATGCCGTGTCTCGTAGCAGGTGTTTGGGATTCTGTGTTTCCCTACTCTCGGACCTAACCCCGGCATTTCTGGGCCGAGAGGAAGGGTTTGTTTCCTTTTCGGAGTCAGGCATCTGTCTCCTTGGGATTTTGTGCTCGCTGCATAGCCCCTGGAGGGGCTGCTTGGGATTCTGTGTCTCCCACTTCTCCAACATTCCCCGTAAGGTTCTCAGCTTAGACCCCATGGACTGGAGGCTGTGTGGGATACTCTGACCCGTTCCTCTCGGGTACAGGCAGAGGCTTCAGGCATGATTAGCCATGGTAAGAGACAGCCCCGGGCAAGGAGGCCCGGGGCGAGCAGCCCCGGGCGAGGAGGCCCGGGGCGAGCAGCCCCGGGCCTGAGGCCCGGGGCGAGCAGCCCCGGGCTAGGAGGCCCGGGGCGAGCAGCCCCGGGCCTGGAGGCCCGGGGCGAGCAGCCCCGGGCCTGGAGGCCCGGGGCGAGCAGGCCTGGAGGCCCGTGGCGAGCGGGGCACTTCCCTTTCTGGGTCTCCAATGCCTCGGACCTTTGCGGGGAATCTCTGCACTGAGTCCCTAGGGTCTGGAGGCTGTTTCGGGTCCTGTGAACCCTTTCTCTCAGGTACAGGGAGCGGCTTCACCCACGGTGAGCCAAGGTAATGACTCAGGGCTTGGATGCCGTGTCTCGTAGCAGGTGTTTGGGATTCTGTGTTTCCCTACTCTCGGACCTAACCCCGGCATTTCTGGGCCGAGAGGAAGGGTTTGTTTCCTTTTCGGAGTCAGGCATCTGTCTCCTTGGGATTTTGTGCTCGCTGCATAGCCCCTGGAGGGGCTGCTTGGGATTCTGTGTCTCCCACTTCTCCAACATTCCCCGTAAGGTTCTCAGCTTAGACCCCATGGACTGGAGGCTGTGTGGGATACTCTGACCCGTTCCTCTCGGGTACAGGCAGAGGCTTCAGGCATGATTAGCCATGGTAAGAGACAGCCCCGGGCGAGGAGGCCCGGGGCGAGCAGCCCCGGGCGAGGAGGCCCGGGGCGAGCAGCCCAGGGCGAGGAGGCCCGGGGCGAGCAGCCCCGGGCGAGGAGGCCCGGGGCGAGCAGCCCCGGGCCTGGAGGCCCGGGGCGAGCAGCCCCGGGCCTGGAGGCCCGGGGCGAGCAGCCCCGGGCGAGGAGGCCCGGGGCGAGCAGCCCCGGGCCTGGAGGCCCGGGGCGAGCAGCCCCGGGCCTGGAGGCCCGGGGCGAGCAGCCCCGGGCCTGGAGGCCCGGGGCGAGCAGCCCCGGGCCTGGAGGCCCGGGGCGAGCAGCCCCGGGCCTGGAGGCCCGGGGCGAGCAGCCCCGGGCCTGGAGGCCCGGGGCGAGCAGCCCCGGGCCTGGAGGCCCGGGGCGAGCAGCCCCGGGCCTGGAGGCCCGGGGCGAGCAGCCCCGGGCCTGGAGGCCCGGGGCGAGCAGCCCCGGGCCTGGAGGCCCGGGGCGAGCAGCCCCGGGCCTGGAGGCCCGGGGCGAGCAGCCCCGGGCCTGGAGGCCCGGGGCGAGCGGGGCACTTCCCTTTCTGGGTCTCCAATGCCTCGGACCTTTGCGGGGAATCTCTGCACTGAGTCCCTAGGGTCTGGAGGCTGTTTCGGGTCCTGTGAACCCTTTCTCTCAGGTACAGGGAGCGGCTTCACCCACGGTGAGCCAAGGTAATGACTCAGGGCTTGGATGCCGTGTCTCGTAGCAGGTGTTTGGGATTCTGTGTTTCCCTACTCTCGGACCTAACCCCGGCATTTCTGGGCCGAGAGCATCTGTCTCCTTGGGATTTTGTGCTCGCTGCATAGCCCCTGGAGGGGCTGCTTGGGATTCTGTGTCTCCCACTTCTCCAACATTCCCCGTAAGGTTCTCAGCTTAGACCCCATGGACTGGAGGCTGTGTGGGATACTCTGACCCGTTCCTCTCGGGTACAGGCAGAGGCTTCAGGCATGATTAGCCATGGTAAGAGACAGCCCCGGGCGAGGAGGCCCGGGGCGAGCAGCCCCGGGCGAGGAGGCCCGGGGCGAGCAGCCCCGGGCCTGGAGGCCCGGGGCGAGCAGCCCCGGGCTAGGAGGCCCGGGGCGAGCAGCCCCGGGCCTGGAGGCCCGGGGCGAGCAGCCCCGGGCCTGGAGGCCCGGGGCGAGCAGCCCCGGGCGAGGAGGCCCGGGGCGAGCAGCCCCGGGCCTGGAGGCCCGGGGCGAGCAGCCCCGGGCCTGGAGGCCCGGGGCGAGCAGCCCCGGGCCTGGAGGCCCGGGGCGAGCAGCCCCGGGCCTGGAGGCCCGGGGCGAGCAGCCCCGGGCCTGGAGGCCCGGGGCGAGCAGCCCCGGGCCTGGAGGCCCGGGGCGAGCAGCCCCGGGCCTGGAGGCCCGGGGCGAGCAGCCCCGGGCCTGGAGGCCCGGGGCGAGCAGCCCCGGGCCTGGAGGCCCGGGGCGAGCAGCCCCGGGCCTGGAGGCCCGGGGCGAGCAGCCCCGGGCCTGGAGGCCCGGGGCGAGCAGCCCCGGGCCTGGAGGCCCGGGGCGAGCGGGGCACTTCCCTTTCTGGGTCTCCAATGCCTCGGACCTTTGCGGGGAATCTCTGCACTGAGTCCCCAGGGTCTGGAGGCTGTTTCGGGTCCTGTGAACCCTTTCTCTTAGGTACAGGGAACGGCTTCACCCACGGTGAGCCAAGGTAATGACTCAGGGCTTGGATGCCGTGTCTCGTAGCAGGTGTTTGGGATTCTGTGTTTCCCTACTCTCGGACCTAACCCCGGCATTTCTGGGCCGAGAGGAAGGGTTTGTTTCCTTTTCGGAGTCAGGCATCTGTCTCCTTGGGATTTTGTGCTCGCTGCATAGCCCCTGGAGGGGCTGCTTGGGATTCTGTGTCTCCCACTTCTCCAACATTCCCCGTAAGGTTCTCAGCTTAGACCCCATGGACTGGAGGCTGTGTGGGATACTCTGACCCGTTCCTCTCGGGTACAGGCAGAGGCTTCAGGCATGATTAGCAATGGTAAGAGACAGCCCAGGGCGAGGAGGCCCGGGGCGAGCAGCCCCGGGCGAGGAGTCCCGGGGCGAGCAGCCCAGGGCGAGGAGGCCCGGGGCGAGCAGCCCCGGGCGAGGAGGCCCGGGGCGAGCAGCCCCGGGCGAGGAGGCCCGGGGCGAGCAGCCCCGGGCGAGGAGGCCCGGGGCGAGCAGCCCCGGGCCTGGAGGCCCGGGGCGAGCAGCCCCGGGCCTGGCGGCCCGGGGCGAGCAGCCCCGGGCCTGGAGGCCCGGGGCGAGCAGCCCCGGGCCTGGAGGCCCGGGGCGAGCAGCCCCGGGCCTGGAGGCCCGGGGCGAGCAGCCCCGGGCCTGGAGGCCCGGGGCGAGCAGCCCCGGGCGAGGAGGCCCGGGGCGAGCAGCCCCGGGCCTGGAGGCCCGGGGCGAGCAGCCCCGGGCCTGGAGGCCCGGGGCGAGCAGCCCCGGGCCTGGAGGCCCTGTGCGAGCAGCCCCGGGCCTGGAGGCCCGGGGCGAGCAGCCCCGGGCCTGGAGGCCCGGGGCGAGCAGCCCCGGGCCTGGAGGCCCGGGGCGAGCAGCCCCGGGCCTGGAGGCCCGGGGCGAGCAGCCCCGGGCCTGGAGGCCCGGGGCTGCCCGGGGCGAGCGGGGCACTTCCCTTTCTGGGTCTCCAATGCCTCGGACCTTTGCGGGGAATCTCTGCACTGAGTCCCCAGGGTCTGGAGGCTGTTTCGGGTCCTGTGAACCCTTTCTCTCAGGTACAGGGAGCGGCTTCACCCACGGTGAGCGAAGGTAATGACTCAGGGCTGGATGCCGTGTCTCGTAGCAGGTGTTTGGGATTCTGTGTTTCCCTACTCTCGGACCTAACCCCGGGATTTCTGGGCCGAGAGGAAGGGTTTGTTTCCTTTTCGGAGTCAGGCATCTGTCTCCTTGGGATTTTGTGCTCGCTGCATAGCCCCTGGAGGGGCTGCTTGGGATTCTGTGTCTCCCACTTCTCCAACATTCCCCGTAAGGTTCTCAGCTTAGACCCCATGGACTGGAGGCTGTGTGGGATACTCTGACCCGTTCCTCTCGGGTACACGCAGAGGCTTCAGGCATGATTAGCAATGGTAAGAGACAGCCCCGGGCGAGGAGGCCCGGGGCGAGCAGCCCCGGGCGAGGAGGCCCGGGGCGAGCAGCCCCGGGCCTGGAGGCCCGGGGCGAGCAGCCCCGGGCGAGGAGGCCCGGGGCGAGCAGCCCCGGGCCTGGAGGCCCGGGGCGAGCAGCCCCGGGCGAGGAGGCCCGGGGCGAGCAGCCCCGGGCGAGGAGGCCCGGGGCGAGCAGCCCCGGGCCTGGAGGCCCGGGGCGAGCAGCCCCGGGCGAGGATGCCCGGGGCGAGCAGCCCCGGGCCTGGAGGCCCGGGGCGAGCAGCCCCGGGCCTGGAGGCCCGGGGCGAGCAGCCCCGGGCCTGGAGGCCCGGGGCGAGCAGCCCCGGGCGAGGAGGCCCGGGGCGAGCAGCCCCGGGCGAGGAGGCCCGGGGCGAGCAGCCCCGGGCCTGGAGGCCCGGGGCGAGCAGCCCCGGGCCTGGAGGCCCGGGGCGAGCAGCCCCGGGCCTGGAGGCCCGGGGCGAGCAGCCCCGGGCCTGGAGGCCCGGGGCGAGCAGCCCCGGGCCTGGAGGCCCGGGGCGAGCAGCCCCGGGCCTGGAGGCCCGGGGCGAGCAGCCCCGGGCCTGGAGGCCCGGGGCGAGCAGCCCCGGGCCTGGAGGCCCGGGGCGAGCAGCCCCGGGCCTGGAGGCCCGGGGCGAGCAGCCCCGGGCCTGGAGGCCCGGGGCGAGCAGCCCCGGGCCTGGAGGCCCGGGGCGAGCAGCCCCGGGCCTGGAGGCCCGGGGCGAGCAGCCCCGGGCCTGGAGGCCCGGGGCGAGCAGCCCCGGGCCTGGAGGCCCGGGGCGAGCAGCCCCGGGCCTGGAGGCCCGGGGCGAGCAGCCCCGGGCCTGGAGGCCCGGGGCGAGCAGCCCCGGGCCTGGAGGCCCGGGGCGAGCGGGGCACTTCCCTTTCTGGGTCTCCAATGCCTCGGACCTTTGCGGGGAATCTCTGCACTGAGTCCCTAAGGTCTGGAGGCTGTTTCGGGTCCTGTGAACCCTTTCTCTCAGGTACAGGGAGCGGCTTCACCCACGGTGAGCCAAGGTAATGACTCAGGGCTTGGATGCCGTGTCTCGTAGCAGGTGTTTGGGATTCTGTGTTTCCCTACTCTCGGACCTAACCCCGGCATTTCTGGGCCGAGAGGAAGGGTTTGTTTCCTTTTCGGAGTCAGGCATCTGTCTCCTTGGGATTTTGTGCTCGCTGCATAGCCCCTGGAGGGGCTGCTTGGGATTCTGTGTCTCCCACTTCTCCAACATTCCCCGTAAGGTTCTCAGCTTAGACCCCATGGACTGGAGGCTGTGTGGGATACTCTGACCCGTTCCTCTCGGGTACAGGCAGAGGCTTCAGGCATGATTAGCCATGGTAAGAGACAGCCCCGGGCGAGGAGGCCCGGGGCGAGCAGCCCCGGGCGAGGAGGCCCGGGGCGAGCAGCCCCGGGCGAGGAGGCCCGGGGCGAGCAGCCCCGGGCGAGGAGGCCCGGGGCGAGCAGCCCCGGGCGAGGAGGCCCGGGGCGAGCAGCCCCGGGCGAGGAGGCCCGGGGCGAGCAGCCCCGGGCCTGGAGGCCCGGGGCGAGCAGCCCCGGGCGAGGAGGCCCGGGGCGAGCAGCCCCGGGCCTGGAGGCCCGGGGCGAGCAGCCCCGGGCGAGGAGGCCCGGGGCGAGCAGCCCCGGGCCTGGAGGCCCGGGGCGAGCAGCCCCGGGCCTGGAGGCCCGGGGCGAGCAGCCCCGGGCCTGGAGGCCCGGGGCGAGCGGGGCACTTCCCTTTCTGGGTCTCCAATGCCTCGGACCTTTGCGGGGAATCTCTGCACTGAGTCCCTAAGGTCTGGAGGCTGTTTCGGGTCCTGTGAACCCTTTCTCTCAGGTACAGGGAGCGGCTTCACCCACGGTGAGCCAAGGTAATGACTCAGGGCTTGGATGCCGTGTCTCGTAGCAGGTGTTTGGGATTCTGTGTTTCCCTACTCTCGGACCTAACCCCGGCATTTCTGGGCCGAGAGGAAGGGTTTGTTTCCTTTTCGGAGTCAGGCATCTGTCTCCTTGGGATTTTGTGCTCGCTGCATAGCCCCTGGAGGGGCTGCTTGGGATTCTGTGTCTCCCACTTCTCCAACATTCCCCGTAAGGTTCTCAGCTTAGACCCCATGGACTGGAGGCTGTGTGGGATACTCTGACCCGTTCCTCTCGGGTACAGGCAGAGGCTTCAGGCATGATTAGCCATGGTAAGAGACAGCCCCGGGCAAGGAGGCCCGGGGCGAGCAGCCCCGGGCGAGGAGGCCCGGGGCGAGCAGCCCCGGGCCTGAGGCCCGGGGCGAGCAGCCCCGGGCTAGGAGGCCCGGGGCGAGCAGCCCCGGGCCTGGAGGCCCGGGGCGAGCAGCCCCGGGCCTGGAGGCCCGGGGCGAGCAGGCCTGGAGGCCCGTGGCGAGCGGGGCACTTCCCTTTCTGGGTCTCCAATGCCTCGGACCTTTGCGGGGAATCTCTGCACTGAGTCCCTAGGGTCTGGAGGCTGTTTCGGGTCCTGTGAACCCTTTCTCTCAGGTACAGGGAGCGGCTTCACCCACGGTGAGCCAAGGTAATGACTCAGGGCTTGGATGCCGTGTCTCGTAGCAGGTGTTTGGGATTCTGTGTTTCCCTACTCTCGGACCTAACCCCGGCATTTCTGGGCCGAGAGGAAGGGTTTGTTTCCTTTTCGGAGTCAGGCATCTGTCTCCTTGGGATTTTGTGCTCGCTGCATAGCCCCTGGAGGGGCTGCTTGGGATTCTGTGTCTCCCACTTCTCCAACATTCCCCGTAAGGTTCTCAGCTTAGACCCCATGGACTGGAGGCTGTGTGGGATACTCTGACCCGTTCCTCTCGGGTACAGGCAGAGGCTTCAGGCATGATTAGCCATGGTAAGAGACAGCCCCGGGCGAGGAGGCCCGGGGCGAGCAGCCCCGGGCGAGGAGGCCCGGGGCGAGCAGCCCAGGGCGAGGAGGCCCGGGGCGAGCAGCCCCGGGCGAGGAGGCCCGGGGCGAGCAGCCCCGGGCCTGGAGGCCCGGGGCGAGCAGCCCCGGGCCTGGAGGCCCGGGGCGAGCAGCCCCGGGCGAGGAGGCCCGGGGCGAGCAGCCCCGGGCCTGGAGGCCCGGGGCGAGCAGCCCCGGGCCTGGAGGCCCGGGGCGAGCAGCCCCGGGCCTGGAGGCCCGGGGCGAGCAGCCCCGGGCCTGGAGGCCCGGGGCGAGCAGCCCCGGGCCTGGAGGCCCGGGGCGAGCAGCCCCGGGCCTGGAGGCCCGGGGCGAGCAGCCCCGGGCCTGGAGGCCCGGGGCGAGCAGCCCCGGGCCTGGAGGCCCGGGGCGAGCAGCCCCGGGCCTGGAGGCCCGGGGCGAGCAGCCCCGGGCCTGGAGGCCCGGGGCGAGCAGCCCCGGGCCTGGAGGCCCGGGGCGAGCAGCCCCGGGCCTGGAGGCCCGGGGCGAGCAGCCCCGGGCCTGGAGGCCCGGGGCGAGCAGCCCCGGGCCTGGAGGCCCGGGGCGAGCGGGGCACTTCCCTTTCTGGGTCTCCAATGCCTCGGACCTTTGCGGGGAATCTCTGCACTGAGTCCCTAGGGTCTGGAGGCTGTTTCGGGTCCTGTGAACCCTTTCTCTCAGGTACAGGGAGCGGCTTCACCCACGGTGAGCCAAGGTAATGACTCAGGGCTTGGATGCCGTGTCTCGTAGCAGGTGTTTGGGATTCTGTGTTTCCCTACTCTCGGACCTAACCCCGGCATTTCTGGGCCGAGAGGAAGGGTTTGTTTCCTTTTCGGAGTCAGGCATCTGTCTCCTTGGGATTTTGTGCTCGCTGCATAGCCCCTGGAGGGGCTGCTTGGGATTCTGTGTCTCCCACTTCTCCAACATTCCCCGTAAGGTTCTCAGCTTAGACCCCATGGACTGGAGGCTGTGTGGGATACTCTGACCCGTTCCTCTCGGGTACAGGCAGAGGCTTCAGGCATGATTAGCCATGGTAAGAGACAGCCCCGGGCGAGGAGGCCCGGGGCGAGCAGCCCCGGGCGAGGAGGCCCGGGGCGAGCAGCCCCGGGCCTGGAGGCCCGGGGCGAGCAGCCCCGGGCTAGGAGGCCCGGGGCGAGCAGCCCCGGGCCTGGAGGCCCGGGGCGAGCAGCCCCGGGCCTGGAGGCCCGGGGCGAGCAGCCCCGGGCCTGGAGGCCCGGGGCGAGCAGCCCCGGGCGAGGAGGCCCGGGGCGAGCAGCCCCGGGCCTGGAGGCCCGGGGCGAGCAGCCCCGGGCCTGGAGGCCCGGGGCGAGCAGCCCCGGGCCTGGAGGCCCGGGGCGAGCAGCCCCGGGCCTGGAGGCCCGGGGCGAGCAGCCCCGGGCCTGGAGGCCCGGGGCGAGCAGCCCCGGGCCTGGAGGCCCGGGGCGAGCAGCCCCGGGCCTGGAGGCCCGGGGCGAGCAGCCCCGGGCCTGGAGGCCCGGGGCGAGCAGCCCCGGGCCTGGAGGCCCGGGGCGAGCAGCCCCGGGCCTGGAGGCCCGGGGCGAGCAGCCCCGGGCCTGGAGGCCCGGGGCGAGCGGGGCACTTCCCTTTCTGGGTCTCCAATGCCTCGGACCTTTGCGGGGAATCTCTGCACTGAGTCCCCAGGGTCTGGAGGCTGTTTCGGGTCCTGTGAACCCTTTCTCTTAGGTACAGGGAACGGCTTCACCCACGGTGAGCCAAGGTAATGACTCAGGGCTTGGATGCCGTGTCTCGTAGCAGGTGTTTGGGATTCTGTGTTTCCCTACTCTCGGACCTAACCCCGGCATTTCTGGGCCGAGAGGAAGGGTTTGTTTCCTTTTCGGAGTCAGGCATCTGTCTCCTTGGGATTTTGTGCTCGCTGCATAGCCCCTGGAGGGGCTGCTTGGGATTCTGTGTCTCCCACTTCTCCAACATTCCCCGTAAGGTTCTCAGCTTAGACCCCATGGACTGGAGGCTGTGTGGGATACTCTGACCCGTTCCTCTCGGGTACAGGCAGAGGCTTCAGGCATGATTAGCAATGGTAAGAGACAGCCCAGGGCGAGGAGGCCCGGGGCGAGCAGCCCCGGGCGAGGAGTCCCGGGGCGAGCAGCCCAGGGCGAGGAGGCCCGGGGCGAGCAGCCCCGGGCGAGGAGGCCCGGGGCGAGCAGCCCCGGGCGAGGAGGCCCGGGGCGAGCAGCCCCGGGCGAGGAGGCCCGGGGCGAGCAGCCCCGGGCCTGGAGGCCCGGGGCGAGCAGCCCCGGGCCTGGCGGCCCGGGGCGAGCAGCCCCGGGCCTGGAGGCCCGGGGCGAGCAGCCCCGGGCCTGGAGGCCCGGGGCGAGCAGCCCCGGGCCTGGAGGCCCGGGGCGAGCAGCCCCGGGCCTGGAGGCCCGGGGCGAGCAGCCCCGGGCGAGGAGGCCCGGGGCGAGCAGCCCCGGGCCTGGAGGCCCGGGGCGAGCAGCCCCGGGCCTGGAGGCCCGGGGCGAGCAGCCCCGGGCCTGGAGGCCCTGTGCGAGCAGCCCCGGGCCTGGAGGCCCGGGGCGAGCAGCCCCGGGCCTGGAGGCCCGGGGCGAGCAGCCCCGGGCCTGGAGGCCCGGGGCGAGCAGCCCCGGGCCTGGAGGCCCGGGGCGAGCAGCCCCGGGCCTGGAGGCCCGGGGCTGCCCGGGGCGAGCGGGGCACTTCCCTTTCTGGGTCTCCAATGCCTCGGACCTTTGCGGGGAATCTCTGCACTGAGTCCCCAGGGTCTGGAGGCTGTTTCGGGTCCTGTGAACCCTTTCTCTCAGGTACAGGGAGCGGCTTCACCCACGGTGAGCGAAGGTAATGACTCAGGGCTGGATGCCGTGTCTCGTAGCAGGTGTTTGGGATTCTGTGTTTCCCTACTCTCGGACCTAACCCCGGGATTTCTGGGCCGAGAGGAAGGGTTTGTTTCCTTTTCGGAGTCAGGCATCTGTCTCCTTGGGATTTTGTGCTCGCTGCATAGCCCCTGGAGGGGCTGCTTGGGATTCTGTGTCTCCCACTTCTCCAACATTCCCCGTAAGGTTCTCAGCTTAGACCCCATGGACTGGAGGCTGTGTGGGATACTCTGACCCGTTCCTCTCGGGTACACGCAGAGGCTTCAGGCATGATTAGCAATGGTAAGAGACAGCCCCGGGCGAGGAGGCCCGGGGCGAGCAGCCCCGGGCGAGGAGGCCCGGGGCGAGCAGCCCCGGGCCTGGAGGCCCGGGGCGAGCAGCCCCGGGCGAGGAGGCCCGGGGCGAGCAGCCCCGGGCCTGGAGGCCCGGGGCGAGCAGCCCCGGGCGAGGAGGCCCGGGGCGAGCAGCCCCGGGCGAGGAGGCCCGGGGCGAGCAGCCCCGGGCCTGGAGGCCCGGGGCGAGCAGCCCCGGGCGAGGATGCCCGGGGCGAGCAGCCCCGGGCCTGGAGGCCCGGGGCGAGCAGCCCCGGGCCTGGAGGCCCGGGGCGAGCAGCCCCGGGCCTGGAGGCCCGGGGCGAGCAGCCCCGGGCGAGGAGGCCCGGGGCGAGCAGCCCCGGGCGAGGAGGCCCGGGGCGAGCAGCCCCGGGCCTGGAGGCCCGGGGCGAGCAGCCCCGGGCCTGGAGGCCCGGGGCGAGCAGCCCCGGGCCTGGAGGCCCGGGGCGAGCAGCCCCGGGCCTGGAGGCCCGGGGCGAGCAGCCCCGGGCCTGGAGGCCCGGGGCGAGCAGCCCCGGGCCTGGAGGCCCGGGGCGAGCAGCCCCGGGCCTGGAGGCCCGGGGCGAGCAGCCCCGGGCCTGGAGGCCCGGGGCGAGCAGCCCCGGGCCTGGAGGCCCGGGGCGAGCAGCCCCGGGCCTGGAGGCCCGGGGCGAGCAGCCCCGGGCCTGGAGGCCCGGGGCGAGCAGCCCCGGGCCTGGAGGCCCGGGGCGAGCAGCCCCGGGCCTGGAGGCCCGGGGCGAGCAGCCCCGGGCCTGGAGGCCCGGGGCGAGCAGCCCCGGGCCTGGAGGCCCGGGGCGAGCAGCCCCGGGCCTGGAGGCCCGGGGCGAGCAGCCCCGGGCCTGGAGGCCCGGGGCGAGCGGGGCACTTCCCTTTCTGGGTCTCCAATGCCTCGGACCTTTGCGGGGAATCTCTGCACTGAGTCCCTAAGGTCTGGAGGCTGTTTCGGGTCCTGTGAACCCTTTCTCTCAGGTACAGGGAGCGGCTTCACCCACGGTGAGCCAAGGTAATGACTCAGGGCTTGGATGCCGTGTCTCGTAGCAGGTGTTTGGGATTCTGTGTTTCCCTACTCTCGGACCTAACCCCGGCATTTCTGGGCCGAGAGGAAGGGTTTGTTTCCTTTTCGGAGTCAGGCATCTGTCTCCTTGGGATTTTGTGCTCGCTGCATAGCCCCTGGAGGGGCTGCTTGGGATTCTGTGTCTCCCACTTCTCCAACATTCCCCGTAAGGTTCTCAGCTTAGACCCCATGGACTGGAGGCTGTGTGGGATACTCTGACCCGTTCCTCTCGGGTACAGGCAGAGGCTTCAGGCATGATTAGCCATGGTAAGAGACAGCCCCGGGCGAGGAGGCCCGGGGCGAGCAGCCCCGGGCGAGGAGGCCCGGGGCGAGCAGCCCCGGGCGAGGAGGCCCGGGGCGAGCAGCCCCGGGCGAGGAGGCCCGGGGCGAGCAGCCCCGGGCGAGGAGGCCCGGGGCGAGCAGCCCCGGGCGAGGAGGCCCGGGGCGAGCAGCCCCGGGCCTGGAGGCCCGGGGCGAGCAGCCCCGGGCGAGGAGGCCCGGGGCGAGCAGCCCCGGGCCTGGAGGCCCGGGGCGAGCAGCCCCGGGCGAGGAGGCCCGGGGCGAGCAGCCCCGGGCCTGGAGGCCCGGGGCGAGCAGCCCCGGGCCTGGAGGCCCGGGGCGAGCAGCCCCGGGCCTGGAGGCCCGGGGCGAGCGGGGCACTTCCCTTTCTGGGTCTCCAATGCCTCGGACCTTTGCGGGGAATCTCTGCACTGAGTCCCTAAGGTCTGGAGGCTGTTTCGGGTCCTGTGAACCCTTTCTCTCAGGTACAGGGAGCGGCTTCACCCACGGTGAGCCAAGGTAATGACTCAGGGCTTGGATGCCGTGTCTCGTAGCAGGTGTTTGGGATTCTGTGTTTCCCTACTCTCGGACCTAACCCCGGCATTTCTGGGCCGAGAGGAAGGGTTTGTTTCCTTTTCGGAGTCAGGCATCTGTCTCCTTGGGATTTTGTGCTCGCTGCATAGCCCCTGGAGGGGCTGCTTGGGATTCTGTGTCTCCCACTTCTCCAACATTCCCCGTAAGGTTCTCAGCTTAGACCCCATGGACTGGAGGCTGTGTGGGATACTCTGACCCGTTCCTCTCGGGTACAGGCAGAGGCTTCAGGCATGATTAGCCATGGTAAGAGACAGCCCCGGGCGAGGAGGCCCGGGGCGAGCAGCCCCGGGCGAGGAGGCCCGGGGCGAGCAGCCCCGGGCGAGGAGGCCCGGGGCGAGCAGCCCCGGGCGAGGAGGCCCGGGGCGAGCAGCCCCGGGCGAGGAGGCCCGGGGCGAGCAGCCCCGGGCGAGGAGGCCCGGGGCGAGCAGCCCCGGGCCTGGAGGCCCGGGGCGAGCAGCCCCGGGCGAGGAGGCCCGGGGCGAGCAGCCCCGGGCCTGGAGGCCCGGGGCGAGCAGCCCCGGGCGAGGAGGCCCGGGGCGAGCAGCCCCGGGCCTGGAGGCCCGGGGCGAGCAGCCCCGGGCCTGGAGGCCCGGGGCGAGCAGCCCCGGGCCTGGAGGCCCGGGGCGAGCGGGGCACTTCCCTTTCTGGGTCTCCAATGCCTCGGACCTTTGCGGGGAATCTCTGTACTGAGTCCCCAGGGTCTGGAGGCTGTTTCGGGTCCTGTGAACCCTTTCTCTCAGGTACAGGGAGCGGCTTCACCCACGGTGAGCCAAGGTAATGACTCAGGGCTTGGATGCCGTGTCTCGTAGCAGGTGTTTGGGATTCTGTGTTTCCCTACTCTCGGACCTAACCCCGGCATTTCTGGGCCGAGAGGAAGGGTTTGTTTCCTTTTCGGAGTCAGGCATCTGTCTCCTTGGGATTTTGTGCTCGCTGCATAGCCCCTGGAGGGGCTGCTTGGGATTCTGTGTCTCCCACTTCTCCAACATTCCCCGTAAGGTTCTCAGCTTGGACCCCATGGACTGGAGGCTGTGTGGGATACTCTGACCCGTTCCTCTCGGGTACAGGCAGAGGCTTCAGGCATGATTAGCAATGGTAAGAGACAGCCCCGGGCGAGGAGGCCCGGGGCGAGCAGCCCCGGGCGAGGAGGCCAGGGGCGAGCAGCCCCGGGCGAGGAGGCCCGGGGCGAGCAGCCCCGGGCGAGGAGGCCCGGGGCGAGCAGCCCCGGGCGAGGAGGCCCGGGGCGAGCAGCCCCGGGCCTGGAGGCCCGGGGCGAGCAGCCCCGGGCGAGGAGGCCCGGGGCGAGCAGCCCCGGGCCTGGAGGCCCGGGGCGAGCAGCCCCGGGCCTGGAGGCCCGGGGCGAGCAGCCCCGGGCCTGGAGGCCCGGGGCGAGCAGCCCCGGGCGAGGAGGCCCGGGGCGAGCAGCCCCGGGCCTGGAGGCCCGGGGCGAGCAGCCCCGGGCGAGGAGGCCCGGGGCGAGCAGCCCCGGGCCTGGAGGCCCGGGGCGAGCAGCCCCGGGCGAGGAGGCCCGGGGCGAGGAGCCCCGGGCGAGGAGGCCCGGGGCGAGCAGCCCCGGGCGAGGAGGCCCGGGGCGAGCAGCCCCGGGCGAGGAGGCCCGGGGCGAGCAGCCCCGGGCGAGGAGGCCCGGGGCGAGCAGCCCCGGGCGAGGAGGCCCGGGGCGAGCAGCCCCGGGCGAGGAGGCCCGGGGCGAGCAGCCCCGGGCCTGGAGGCCCGGGGCGAGCAGCCCCGGGCGAGGAGGCCCGGGGCGAGCAGCCCCGGGCCTGGAGGCCCGGGGCGAGCAGCCCCGGGCGAGGAGGCCCGGGGCGAGCAGCCCCGGGCGAGGAGGCCCGGGGCGAGCAGCCCCGGGCGAGGAGGCCCGGGGCGAGCAGCCCCGGGCGAGGAGGCCCGGGGCGAGCAGCCCCGGGCGAGGAGGCCCGGGGCGAGCAGCCCCGGGCCTGGAGGCCCGGGGCGAGCAGCCCCGGGCGAGGAGGCCCGGGGCGAGCAGCCCCGGGCCTGGAGGCCCGGGGCGAGCAGCCCCGGGCCTGGAGGCCCGGGGCGAGCAGCCCCGGGCCTGGAGGCCCGGGGCGAGCAGCCCCGGGCCTGGAGGCCCGGGGCGAGCTGCCCCGGGCCTGGAGGCCCGGGGCGAGCTGCCCCGGGCCTGGAGGCCCGGGGCGAGCAGCCCCGGGCCTGGAGGCCCGGGGCGAGCAGCCCCGGGCCTGGAGGCCCGGGGCGAGCAGCCCCGGGCCTGGAGGCCCGGGGCGAGCAGCCCCGGGCCTGGAGGCCCGGGGCGAGCAGCCCCGGGCCTGGAGGCCCGGGGCGAGCAGCCCCGGGCCTGGAGGCCCGGGGCGAGCAGCCCCGGGCCTGGAGGCCCGGGGCGAGCAGCCCCGGGCCTGGAGGCCCGGGGCGAGCAGCCCCGGGCCTGGAGGCCCGGGGCGAGCAGCCCCGGGCCTGGAGGCCCGGGGCGAGCAGCCCCGGGCCTGGAGGCCCGGGGCGAGCGGGGCACTTCCCTTTCTGGGTCTCCAATGCCTCGGACCTTTGCGGGGAATCTCTGTACTGAGTCCCCAGGGTCTGGAGGCTGTTTCGGGTCCTGTGAACCCTTTCTCTCAGGTACAGGGAGCGGCTTCACCCACGGTGAGCCAAGGTAATGACTCAGGGCTTGGATGCCGTGTCTCGTAGCAGGTGTTTGGGATTCTGTGTTTCCCTACTCTCGGACCTAACCCCGGCATTTCTGGGCCGAGAGGAAGGGTTTGTTTCCTTTTCGGAGTCAGGCATCTGTCTCCTTGGGATTTTGTGCTCGCTGCATAGCCCCTGGAGGGGCTGCTTGGGATTCTGTGTCTCCCACTTCTCCAACATTCCCCGTAAGGTTCTCAGCTTAGACCCCATGGACTGGAGGCTGTGTGGGATACTCTGACCCGTTCCTCTCGGGTACAGGCAGAGGCTTCAGGCATGATTAGCAATGGTAAGAGACAGCCCCGGGCGAGGAGGCCCGGGGCGAGCAGCCCCGGGCGAGGAGGCCCGGGGCGAGCAGCCCCGGGCGAGGAGGCCCGGGGCGAGCAGCCCCGGGCGAGGAGGCCCGGGGCGAGCAGCCCCGGGCGAGGAGGCCCGGGGCGAGCAGCCCCGGGCGAGGAGGCCCGGGGCGAGCAGCCCCGGGCGAGGAGGCCCGGGGCGAGCAGCCCCGGGCGAGGAGGCCCGGGGCGAGCAGCCCCGGGCGAGGAGGCCCGGGGCGAGCAGCCCCGGGCGAGGAGGCCCGGGGCGAGCAGCCCCGGGCGAGGAGGCCCGGGGCGAGCAGCCCCGGGCCTGGAGGCCCGGGGCGAGCAGCCCCGGGCCTGGAGGCCCGGGGCGAGCAGCCCCGGGCCTGGAGGCCCGGGGCGAGCAGCCCCGGGCCTGGAGGCCCGGGGCGAGCAGCCCCGGGCCTGGAGGCCCGGGGCGAGCAGCCCCGGGCCTGGAGGCCCGGGGCGAGCAGCCCCGGGCCTGGAGGCCCGGGGCGAGCAGCCCCGGGCCTGGAGGCCCGGGGCGAGCAGCCCCGGGCCTGGAGGCCCGGGGCGAGCAGCCCCGGGCCTGGAGGCCCGGGGCGAGCAGCCCCGGGCCTGGAGGCCCGGGGCGAGCGGGGCACTTCCCATTCTGGGTCTCCAATGCCTCGGACCTTTGCGGGGAATCTCTGCACTGAGTCCCCAGGGTCTGGAGGCTGTTTCGGGTCCTGTGAACCCTTTCTCTCAGGTACAGGGAGCGGCTTCACCCACGGTGAGACAAGGTAATGACTCAGGGCTTGGATGCCGTGTCTCGTAGCAGGTTTTTGGGATTCTGTGTTTCCCTACTCTCGGACCTAACCCCGGCATTTCTGGGCCGAGAGGAAGGGTTTGTTTCCTTTTCGGAGTCAGGCATCTGTCTCCTTGGGATTTTGTGCTCGCTGCATAGCCCCTGGAGGGGCTGCTTGGGATTCTGTGTCTCCCACTTCTCCAACATTCCCCGTAAGGTTCTCAGCTTAGACCCCATGGACTGGAGGCTGTGTGGGATACTCTGACCCGTTCCTCTCGGGTACAGGCAGAGGCTTCAGGCATGATTAGCCATGGTAAGAGACAGCCCCGGGCGAGGAGGCCCGGGGCGAGCAGCCCCGGGCGAGGAGGCCCGGGGCGAGCAGCCCCGGGCGAGGAGGCCCGGGGCGAGCAGCCCCGGGCGAGGAGGCCCGGGGCGAGCAGCCCCGGGCGAGGAGGCCCGGGGCGAGCAGCCCCGGGCGAGGAGGCCCGGGGCGAGCAGCCCCGGGCCTGGAGGCCCGGGGCGAGCAGCCCCGGGCCTGGAGGCCCGGGGCGAGCAGCCCCGGGCCTGGAGGCCCGGGGCGAGCAGCCCCGGGCCTGGAGGCCCGGGGCGAGCAGCCCCGGGCCTGGAGGCCCGGGGCGAGCAGCCCCGGGCGAGGAGGCCCGGGGCGAGCAGCCCCGGGCGAGGAGGCCCGGGGCGAGCAGCCCCGGGCGAGGAGGCCCGGGGCGAGCAGCCCCGGGCGAGGAGGCCCGGGGCGAGCAGCCCCGGGCGAGGAGGCCCGGGGCGAGCAGCCCCGGGCCTGGAGGCCCGGGGCGAGCAGCCCCGGGCGAGGAGGCCCGGGGCGAGCAGCCCCGGGCCTGGAGGCCCGGGGCGAGCAGCCCCGGGCCTGGAGGCCCGGGGCGAGCAGCCCCGGGCCTGGAGGCCCGGGGCGAGCAGCCCCGGGCCTGGAGGCCCGGGGCGAGCAGCCCCGGGCCTGGAGGCCCGGGGCGAGCAGCCCCGGGCCTGGAGGCCCGGGGCGAGCAGCCCCGGGCCTGGAGGCCCGGGGCGAGCAGCCCCGGGCCTGGAGGCCCGGGGCGAGCAGCCCCGGGCCTGGAGGCCCGGGGCGAGCAGCCCCGGGCCTGGAGGCCCGGGGCGAGCAGCCCCGGGCCTGGAGGCCCGGGGCGAGCAGCCCCGGGCCTGGAGGCCCGGGGCGAGCAGCCCCGGGCCTGGAGGCCCGGGGCGAGCAGCCCCGGGCCTGGAGGCCCGGGGCGAGCAGCCCCGGGCCTGGAGGCCCGGGGCGAGCAGCCCCGGGCCTGGAGGCCCGGGGCGAGCAGCCCCGGGCCTGGAGGCCCGGGGCGAGCAGCCCCGGGCCTGGAGGCCCGGGGCGAGCAGCCCCGGGCCTGGAGGCCCGGGGCGAGCAGCCCCGGGCCTGGAGGCCCGGGGCGAGCAGCCCCGGGCCTGGAGGCCCGGGGCGAGCAGCCCCGGGCCTGGAGGCCCGGGGCGAGCAGCCCCGGGCCTGGAGGCCCGGGGCGAGCAGCCCCGGGCCTGGAGGCCCGGGGCGAGCAGCCCCGGGCCTGGAGGCCCGGGGCGAGCAGCCCCGGGCCTGGAGGCCCGGGGCGAGCAGCCCCGGGCCTGGAGGCCCGGGGCGAGCAGCCCCGGGCCTGGAGGCCCGGGGCGAGCGGGGCACTTCCCTTTCTGGGTCTCCAATGCCTCGGACCTTTGCGGGGAATCTCTGTACTGAGTCCCCAGGGTCTGGAGGCTGTTTCGGGTCCTGTGAACCCTTTCTCTCAGGTACAGGGAGCGGCTTCACCCACGGTGAGCCAAGGTAAAGACTCAAGGCTTGGATGCCGTGTCTCGTAGCAGGTGTTTGGGATTCTGTGTTTCCCTACTCTCGGACCTAACCCCGGCATTTCTGGGCCGAGAGGAAGGGTTTGTTTCCTTTTCGGAGTCAGGCATCTGTCTCCTTGGGATTTTGTGCTCGCTGCATAGCCCCTGGAGGGGCTGCTTGGGATTCTGTGTCTCCCACTTCTCCAACATTCCCCGTAAGGTTCTCAGCTTAGACCCCATGGACTGGAGGCTGTGTGGGATACTCTGACCCGTTCCTCTCGGGTACAGGCAGAGGCTTCAGGCATGATTAGCAATGGTAAGAGACAGCCCCGGGCGAGGAGGCCCGGGGCGAGCAGCCCCGGGCGAGGAGGCCCGGGGCGAGCAGCCCCGGGCGAGGAGGCCCGGGGCGAGGAGGCCCGGGGCGAGCAGCCCCGGGCGAGGAGGCCCGGGGCGAGCAGCCCCGGGCGAGGAGGCCCGGGGCGAGCAGCCCCGGGCGAGGAGGCCCGGGGCGAGCAGCCCCGGGCGAGGAGGCCCGGGGCGAGCAGCCCCGGGCCTGGAGGCCCGGGGCGAGCAGCCCCGGGCCTGGAGGCCCGGGGCGAGCAGCCCCGGGCCTGGAGGCCCGGGGCGAGCAGCCCCGGGCCTGGAGGCCCGGGGCGAGCAGCCCCGGGCCTGGAGGCCCGGGGCGAGCAGCCCCGGGCCTGGAGGCCCGGGGCGAGCAGCCCCGGGCCTGGAGGCCCGGGGCGAGCAGCCCCGGGCCTGGAGGCCCGGGGCGAGCGGGGCACTTCCCTTTCTGGGTCTCCAATGCCTCGGACCTTTGCGGGGAATCTCTGTACTGAGTCCCCAGGGTCTGGAGGCTGTTTCGGGTCCTGTGAACCCTTTCTCTCAGGTACAGGGAGCGGCTTCACCCACGGTGAGCCAAGGTAATGACTCAGGGCTTGGATGCCGTGTCTCGTAGCAGGTGTTTGGGATTCTGTGTTTCCCTACTCTCGGACCTAACCCCGGCATTTCTGGGCCGAGAGGAAGGGTTTGTTTCCTTTTCGGAGTCAGGCATCTGTCTCCTTGGGATTTTGTGCTCGCTGCATAGCCCCTGGAGGGGCTGCTTGGGATTCTGTGTCTCCCACTTCTCCAACATTCCCCGTAAGGTTCTCAGCTTAGACCCCATGGACTGGAGGCTGTGTGGGATACTCTGACCCGTTCCTCTCGGGTACAGGCAGAGGCTTCAGGCATGATTAGCAATGGTAAGAGACAGCCCCGGGCGAGGAGGCCCGGGGCGAGCAGCCCCGGGCGAGGAGGCCCGGGGCGAGCAGCCCCGGGCGAGGAGGCCCGGGGCGAGCAGCCCCGGGCGAGGAGGCCCGGGGCGAGCAGCCCCGGGCGAGGAGGCCCGGGGCGAGCAGCCCCGGGCGAGGAGGCCCGGGGCGAGCAGCCCCGGGCGAGGAGGCCCGGGGCGAGCAGCCCCGGGCCTGGAGGCCCGGGGCGAGCAGCCCCGGGCGAGGAGGCCCGGGGCGAGCAGCCCCGGGCCTGGAGGCCCGGGGCGAGCAGCCCCGGGCCTGGAGGCCCGGGGCGAGCAGCCCCGGGCCTGGAGGCCCGGGGCGAGCAGCCCCGGGCCTGGAGGCCCGGGGCGAGCAGCCCCGGGCCTGGAGGCCCGGGGCGAGCAGCCCCGGGCCTGGAGGCCCGGGGCGAGCAGCCCCGGGCCTGGAGGCCCGGGGCGAGCAGCCCCGGGCCTGGAGGCCCGGGGCGAGCAGCCCCGGGCCTGGAGGCCCGGGGCGAGCAGCCCCGGGCCTGGAGGCCCGGGGCGAGCAGCCCCGGGCCTGGAGGCCCGGGGCGAGCAGCCCCGGGCCTGGAGGCCCGGGGCGAGCAGCCCCGGGCCTGGAGGCCCGGGGCGAGCAGCCCCGGGCCTGGAGGCCCGGGGCGAGCAGCCCCGGGCCTGGAGGCCCGGGGCGAGCAGCCCCGGGCCTGGAGGCCCGGGGCGAGCAGCCCCGGGCCTGGAGGCCCGGGGCGAGCAGCCCCGGGCCTGGAGGCCCGGGGCGAGCAGCCCCGGGCCTGGAGGCCCGGGGCGAGCGGGGCACTTCCCATTCTGGGTCTCCAATGCCTCGGACCTTTGCGGGGAATCTCTGCACTGAGTCCCCAGGGTCTGGAGGCTGTTTCGGGTCCTGTGAACCCTTTCTCTCAGGTACAGGGAGCGGCTTCACCCACGGTGAGACAAGGTAATGACTCAGGGCTTGGATGCCGTGTCTCGTAGCAGGTTTTTGGGATTCTGTGTTTCCCTACTCTCGGACCTAACCCCGGCATTTCTGGGCCGAGAGGAAGGGTTTGTTTCCTTTTCGGAGTCAGGCATCTGTCTCCTTGGGATTTTGTGCTCGCTGCATAGCCCCTGGAGGGGCTGCTTGGGATTCTGTGTCTCCCACTTCTCCAACATTCCCCGTAAGGTTCTCAGCTTAGACCCCATGGACTGGAGGCTGTGTGGGATACTCTGACCCGTTCCTCTCGGGTACAGGCAGAGGCTTCAGGCATGATTAGCCATGGTAAGAGACAGCCCCGGGCGAGGAGGCCCGGGGCGAGCAGCCCCGGGCGAGGAGGCCCGGGGCGAGCAGCCCCGGGCGAGGAGGCCCGGGGCGAGCAGCCCCGGGCGAGGAGGCCCGGGGCGAGCAGCCCCGGGCGAGGAGGCCCGGGGCGAGCAGCCCCGGGCGAGGAGGCCCGGGGCGAGCAGCCCCGGGCCTGGAGGCCCGGGGCGAGCAGCCCCGGGCCTGGAGGCCCGGGGCGAGCAGCCCCGGGCCTGGAGGCCCGGGGCGAGCAGCCCCGGGCCTGGAGGCCCGGGGCGAGCAGCCCCGGGCCTGGAGGCCCGGGGCGAGCAGCCCCGGGCGAGGAGGCCCGGGGCGAGCAGCCCCGGGCGAGGAGGCCCGGGGCGAGCAGCCCCGGGCGAGGAGGCCCGGGGCGAGCAGCCCCGGGCGAGGAGGCCCGGGGCGAGCAGCCCCGGGCCTGGAGGCCCGGGGCGAGCAGCCCCGGGCCTGGAGGCCCGGGGCGAGCAGCCCCGGGCCTGGAGGCCCGGGGCGAGCAGCCCCGGGCCTGGAGGCCCGGGGCGAGCAGCCCCGGGCCTGGAGGCCCGGGGCGAGCAGCCCCGGGCCTGGAGGCCCGGGGCGAGCAGCCCCGGGCCTGGAGGCCCGGGGCGAGCAGCCCCGGGCCTGGAGGCCCGGGGCGAGCAGCCCCGGGCCTGGAGGCCCGGGGCGAGCAGCCCCGGGCCTGGAGGCCCGGGGCGAGCAGCCCCGGGCCTGGAGGCCCGGGGCGAGCAGCCCCGGGCCTGGAGGCCCGGGGCGAGCAGCCCCGGGCCTGGAGGCCCGGGGCGAGCAGCCCCGGGCCTGGAGGCCCGGGGCGAGCAGCCCCGGGCCTGGAGGCCCGGGGCGAGCAGCCCCGGGCCTGGAGGCCCGGGGCGAGCAGCCCCGGGCCTGGAGGCCCGGGGCGAGCAGCCCCGGGCCTGGAGGCCCGGGGCGAGCAGCCCCGGGCCTGGAGGCCCGGGGCGAGCAGCCCCGGGCCTGGAGGCCCGGGGCGAGCAGCCCCGGGCCTGGAGGCCCGGGGCGAGCAGCCCCGGGCCTGGAGGCCCGGGGCGAGCAGCCCCGGGCCTGGAGGCCCGGGGCGAGCAGCCCCGGGCCTGGAGGCCCGGGGCGAGCAGCCCCGGGCCTGGAGGCCCGGGGCGAGCAGCCCCGGGCCTGGAGGCCCGGGGCGAGCGGGGCACTTCCCTTTCTGGGTCTCCAATGCCTCGGACCTTTGCGGGGAATCTCTGTACTGAGTCCCCAGGGTCTGGAGGCTGTTTCGGGTCCTGTGAACCCTTTCTCTCAGGTACAGGGAGCGGCTTCACCCACGGTGAGCCAAGGTAAAGACTCAAGGCTTGGATGCCGTGTCTCGTAGCAGGTGTTTGGGATTCTGTGTTTCCCTACTCTCGGACCTAACCCCGGCATTTCTGGGCCGAGAGGAAGGGTTTGTTTCCTTTTCGGAGTCAGGCATCTGTCTCCTTGGGATTTTGTGCTCGCTGCATAGCCCCTGGAGGGGCTGCTTGGGATTCTGTGTCTCCCACTTCTCCAACATTCCCCGTAAGGTTCTCAGCTTAGACCCCATGGACTGGAGGCTGTGTGGGATACTCTGACCCGTTCCTCTCGGGTACAGGCAGAGGCTTCAGGCATGATTAGCAATGGTAAGAGACAGCCCCGGGCGAGGAGGCCCGGGGCGAGCAGCCCCGGGCGAGGAGGCCCGGGGCGAGCAGCCCCGGGCGAGGAGGCCCGGGGCGAGCAGCCCCGGGCGAGGAGGCCCGGGGCGAGCAGCCCCGGGCGAGGAGGCCCGGGGCGAGCAGCCCCGGGCGAGGAGGCCCGGGGCGAGCAGCCCCGGGCGAGGAGGCCCGGGGCGAGCAGCCCCGGGCCTGGAGGCCCGGGGCGAGCAGCCCCGGGCCTGGAGGCCCGGGGCGAGCAGCCCCGGGCCTGGAGGCCCGGGGCGAGCAGCCCCGGGCCTGGAGGCCCGGGGCGAGCAGCCCCGGGCCTGGAGGCCCGGGGCGAGCAGCCCCGGGCCTGGAGGCCCGGGGCGAGCAGCCCCGGGCCTGGAGGCCCGGGGCGAGCAGCCCCGGGCCTGGAGGCCCGGGGCGAGCAGCCCCGGGCCTGGAGGCCCGGGGCGAGCAGCCCCGGGCCTGGAGGCCCGGGGCGAGCAGCCCCGGGCCTGGAGGCCCGGGGCGAGCGGGGCACTTCCCATTCTGGGTCTCCAATGCCTCGGACCTTTGCGGGGAATCTCTGCACTGAGTCCCCAGGGTCTGGAGGCTGTTTCGGGTCCTGTGAACCCTTTCTCTCAGGTACAGGGAGCGGCTTCACCCACGGTGAGACAAGGTAATGACTCAGGGCTTGGATGCCGTGTCTCGTAGCAGGTTTTTGGGATTCTGTGTTTCCCTACTCTCGGACCTAACCCCGGCATTTCTGGGCCGAGAGGAAGGGTTTGTTTCCTTTTCGGAGTCAGGCATCTGTCTCCTTGGGATTTTGTGCTCGCTGCATAGCCCCTGGAGGGGCTGCTTGGGATTCTGTGTCTCCCACTTCTCCAACATTCCCCGTAAGGTTCTCAGCTTAGACCCCATGGACTGGAGGCTGTGTGGGATACTCTGACCCGTTCCTCTCGGGTACAGGCAGAGGCTTCAGGCATGATTAGCCATGGTAAGAGACAACCCCGGGCGAGGAGGCCCGGGGCGAGCAGCCCCGGGCGAGGAGGCCCGGGGCGAGCAGCCCCGGGCGAGGAGGCCCGGGGCGAGCAGCCCCGGGCGAGGAGGCCCGGGGCGAGCAGCCCCGGGCGAGGAGGCCCGGGGCGAGCAGCCCCGGGCGAGGAGGCCCGGGGCGAGCAGCCCCGGGCGAGGAGGCCCGGGGCGAGCAGCCCCGGGCGAGGAGGCCCGGGGCGAGCAGCCCCGGGCGAGGAGGCCCGGGGCGAGCAGCCCCGGGCGAGGAGGCCCGGGGCGAGCAGCCCCGGGCCTGGAGGCCCGGGGCGAGCAGCCCCGGGCCTGGAGGCCCGGGGCGAGCAGCCCCGGGCCTGGAGGCCCGGGGCGAGCAGCCCCGGGCGAGGAGGCCCGGGGCGAGCAGCCCCGGGCGAGGAGGCCCGGGGCGAGCAGCCCCGGGCGAGGAGGCCCGGGGCGAGCAGCCCCGGGCGAGGAGGCCCGGGGCGAGCAGCCCCGGGCGAGGAGGCCCGGGGCGAGCAGCCCCGGGCGAGGAGGCCCGGGGCGAGCAGCCCCGGGCGAGGAGGCCCGGGGCGAGCAGCCCCGGGCGAGGAGGCCCGGGGCGAGCAGCCCCGGGCGAGGAGGCCCGGGGCGAGCAGCCCCGGGCCTGGAGGCCCGGGGCGAGCAGCCCCGGGCGAGGAGGCCCGGGGCGAGCAGCCCCGGGCCTGGAGGCCCGGGGCGAGCAGCCCCGGGCGAGGAGGCCCGGGGCGAGCAGCCCCGGGCGAGGAGGCCCGGGGCGAGCAGCCCCGGGCCTGGAGGCCCGGGGCGAGCAGCCCCGGGCCTGGAGGCCCGGGGCGAGCAGCCCCGGGCGAGGAGGCCCGGGGCGAGCAGCCCCGGGCCTGGAGGCCCGGGGCGAGCAGCCCCGGGCCTGGAGGCCCGGGGCGAGCAGCCCCGGGCCTGGAGGCCCGGGGCGAGCAGCCCCGGGCCTGGAGGCCCGGGGCGAGCAGCCCCGGGCCTGGAGGCCCGGGGCGAGCAGCCCCGGGCCTGGAGGCCCGGGGCGAGCAGCCCCGGGCCTGGAGGCCCGGGGCGAGCAGCCCCGGGCCTGGAGGCCCGGGGCGAGCAGCCCCGGGCCTGGAGGCCCGGGGCGAGCAGCCCCGGGCCTGGAGGCCCGGGGCGAGCAGCCCCGGGCCTGGAGGCCCGGGGCGAGCAGCCCCGGGCCTGGAGGCCCGGGGCGAGCAGCCCCGGGCCTGGAGGCCCGGGGCGAGCAGCCCCGGGCCTGGAGGCCCGGGGCGAGCAGCCCCGGGCCTGGAGGCCCGGGGCGAGCAGCCCCGGGCCTGGAGGCCCGGGGCGAGCAGCCCCGGGCCTGGAGGCCCGGGGCGAGCAGCCCCGGGCCTGGAGGCCCGGGGCGAGCAGCCCCGGGCCTGGAGGCCCGGGGCGAGCAGCCCCGGGCCTGGAGGCCCGGGGCGAGCAGCCCCGGGCCTGGAGGCCCGGGGCGAGCAGCCCCGGGCCTGGAGGCCCGGGGCGAGCAGCCCCGGGCCTGGAGGCCCGGGGCGAGCAGCCCCGGGCCTGGAGGCCCGGGGCGAGCAGCCCCGGGCCTGGAGGCCCGGGGCGAGCAGCCCCGGGCCTGGAGGCCCGGGGCGAGCAGCCCCGGGCCTGGAGGCCCGGGGCGAGCAGCCCCGGGCCTGGAGGCCCGGGGCGAGCAGCCCCGGGCCTGGAGGCCCGGGGCGAGCAGCCCCGGGCCTGGAGGCCCGGGGCGAGCAGCCCCGGGCCTGGAGGCCCGGGGCGAGCAGCCCCGGGCCTGGAGGCCCGGGGCGAGCAGCCCCGGGCCTGGAGGCCCGGGGCGAGCAGCCCCGGGCCTGGAGGCCCGGGGCGAGCAGCCCCGGGCCTGGAGGCCCGGGGCGAGCAGCCCCGGGCCTGGAGGCCCGGGGCGAGCAGCCCCGGGCCTGGAGGCCCGGGGCGAGCGGGGCACTTCCCTTTCTGGGTCTCCAATGCCTCGGACCTTTGCGGGGAATCTCTGTACTGAGTCCCCAGGGTCTGGAGGCTGTTTCGGGTCCTGTGAACCCTTTCTCTCAGGTACAGGGAGCGGCTTCACCCACGGTGAGCCAAGGTAAAGACTCAAGGCTTGGATGCCGTGTCTCGTAGCAGGTGTTTGGGATTCTGTGTTTCCCTACTCTCGGACCTAACCCCGGCATTTCTGGGCCGAGAGGAAGGGTTTGTTTCCTTTTCGGAGTCAGGCATCTGTCTCCTTGGGATTTTGTGCTCGCTGCATAGCCCCTGGAGGGGCTGCTTGGGATTCTGTGTCTCCCACTTCTCCAACATTCCCCGTAAGGTTCTCAGCTTAGACCCCATGGACTGGAGGCTGTGTGGGATACTCTGACCCGTTCCTCTCGGGTACAGGCAGAGGCTTCAGGCATGATTAGCAATGGTAAGAGACAGCCCCGGGCGAGGAGGCCCGGGGCGAGCAGCCCCGGGCGAGGAGGCCCGGGGCGAGCAGCCCCGGGCGAGGAGGCCCGGGGCGAGCAGCCCCGGGCGAGGAGGCCCGGGGCGAGCAGCCCCGGGCGAGGAGGCCCGGGGCGAGCAGCCCCGGGCGAGGAGGCCCGGGGCGAGCAGCCCCGGGCGAGGAGGCCCGGGGCGAGCAGCCCCGGGCCTGGAGGCCCGGGGCGAGCAGCCCCGGGCCTGGAGGCCCGGGGCGAGCAGCCCCGGGCCTGGAGGCCCGGGGCGAGCAGCCCCGGGCCTGGAGGCCCGGGGCGAGCAGCCCCGGGCCTGGAGGCCCGGGGCGAGCAGCCCCGGGCCTGGAGGCCCGGGGCGAGCAGCCCCGGGCCTGGAGGCCCGGGGCGAGCAGCCCCGGGCCTGGAGGCCCGGGGCGAGCGGGGCACTTCCCTTTCTGGGTCTCCAATGCCTCGGACCTTTGCGGGGAATCTCTGTACTGAGTCCCCAGGGTCTGGAGGCTGTTTCGGGTCCTGTGAACCCTTTCTCTCAGGTACAGGGAGCGGCTTCACCCACGGTGAGCCAAGGTAATGACTCAGGGCTTGGATGCCGTGTCTCGTAGCAGGTGTTTGGGATTCTGTGTTTCCCTACTCTCGGACCTAACCCCGGCATTTCTGGGCCGAGAGGAAGGGTTTGTTTCCTTTTCGGAGTCAGGCATCTGTCTCCTTGGGATTTTGTGCTCGCTGCATAGCCCCTGGAGGGGCTGCTTGGGATTCTGTGTCTCCCACTTCTCCAACATTCCCCGTAAGGTTCTCAGCTTAGACCCCATGGACTGGAGGCTGTGTGGGATACTCTGACCCGTTCCTCTCGGGTACAGGCAGAGGCTTCAGGCATGATTAGCAATGGTAAGAGACAGCCCCGGGCGAGGAGGCCCGGGGCGAGCAGCCCCGGGCGAGGAGGCCCGGGGCGAGCAGCCCCGGGCGAGGAGGCCCGGGGCGAGCAGCCCCGGGCGAGGAGGCCCGGGGCGAGCAGCCCCGGGCGAGGAGGCCCGGGGCGAGCAGCCCCGGGCGAGGAGGCCCGGGGCGAGCAGCCCCGGGCGAGGAGGCCCGGGGCGAGCAGCCCCGGGCGAGGAGGCCCGGGGCGAGCAGCCCCGGGCGAGGAGGCCCGGGGCGAGCAGCCCCGGGCGAGGAGGCCCGGGGCGAGCAGCCCCGGGCGAGGAGGCCCGGGGCGAGCAGCCCCGGGCGAGGAGGCCCGGGGCGAGCAGCCCCGGGCGAGGAGGCCCGGGGCGAGCAGCCCCGGGCCTGGAGGCCCGGGGCGAGCAGCCCTGGGCCTGGAGGCCCGGGGCGAGCAGCCCCGGGCCTGGAGGCCCGGGGCGAGCAGCCCCGGGCCTGGAGGCCCGGGGCGAGCAGCCCCGGGCCTGGAGGCCCGGGGCGAGCAGCCCCGGGCCTGGAGGCCCGGGGCGAGCAGCCCCGGGCCTGGAGGCCCGGGGCGAGCAGCCCCGGGCCTGGAGGCCCGGGGCGAGCAGCCCCGGGCCTGGAGGCCCGGGGCGAGCAGCCCCGGGCCTGGAGGCCCGGGGCGAGCAGCCCCGGGCCTGGAGGCCCGGGGCGAGCAGCCCCGGGCCTGGAGGCCCGGGGCGAGCGGGGCACTTCCCATTCTGGGTCTCCAATGCCTCGGACCTTTGCGGGGAATCTCTGCACTGAGTCCCCAGGGTCTGGAGGCTGTTTCGGGTCCTGTGAACCCTTTCTCTCAGGTACAGGGAGCGGCTTCACCCACGGTGAGACAAGGTAATGACTCAGGGCTTGGATGCCGTGTCTCGTAGCAGGTTTTTGGGATTCTGTGTTTCCCTACTCTCGGACCTAACCCCGGCATTTCTGGGCCGAGAGGAAGGGTTTGTTTCCTTTTCGGAGTCAGGCATCTGTCTCCTTGGGATTTTGTGCTCGCTGCATAGCCCCTGGAGGGGCTGCTTGGGATTCTGTGTCTCCCACTTCTCCAACATTCCCCGTAAGGTTCTCAGCTTAGACCCCATGGACTGGAGGCTGTGTGGGATACTCTGACCCGTTCCTCTCGGGTACAGGCAGAGGCTTCAGGCATGATTAGCCATGGTAAGAGACAGCCCCGGGCGAGGAGGCCCGGGGCGAGCAGCCCCGGGCGAGGAGGCCCGGGGCGAGCAGCCCCGGGCGAGGAGGCCCGGGGCGAGCAGCCCCGGGCGAGGAGGCCCGGGGCGAGCAGCCCCGGGCGAGGAGGCCCGGGGCGAGCAGCCCCGGGCGAGGAGGCCCGGGGCGAGCAGCCCCGGGCCTGGAGGCCCGGGGCGAGCAGCCCCGGGCCTGGAGGCCCGGGGCGAGCAGCCCCGGGCCTGGAGGCCCGGGGCGAGCAGCCCCGGGCCTGGAGGCCCGGGGCGAGCAGCCCCGGGCCTGGAGGCCCGGGGCGAGCAGCCCCGGGCGAGGAGGCCCGGGGCGAGCAGCCCCGGGCGAGGAGGCCCGGGGCGAGCAGCCCCGGGCGAGGAGGCCCGGGGCGAGCAGCCCCGGGCGAGGAGGCCCGGGGCGAGCAGCCCCGGGCCTGGAGGCCCGGGGCGAGCAGCCCCGGGCCTGGAGGCCCGGGGCGAGCAGCCCCGGGCCTGGAGGCCCGGGGCGAGCAGCCCCGGGCCTGGAGGCCCGGGGCGAGCAGCCCCGGGCCTGGAGGCCCGGGGCGAGCAGCCCCGGGCCTGGAGGCCCGGGGCGAGCAGCCCCGGGCCTGGAGGCCCGGGGCGAGCAGCCCCGGGCCTGGAGGCCCGGGGCGAGCAGCCCCGGGCCTGGAGGCCCGGGGCGAGCAGCCCCGGGC
This sequence comes from Puma concolor, assembly GCF_028749965.1. Taxonomy (NCBI): domain Eukaryota; kingdom Metazoa; phylum Chordata; class Mammalia; order Carnivora; family Felidae; genus Puma; species Puma concolor. Next base: position 123,959 of record NC_141681.1, on the reverse strand, counting down.
CTGGAGGCCCGGGGCGAGCAGCCCCGGGCCTGGAGGCCCGGGGCGAGCAGCCCCGGGCCTGGAGGCCCGGGGCGAGCAGCCCCGGGCCTGGAGGCCCGGGGCGAGCAGCCCCGGGCCTGGAGGCCCGGGGCGAGCAGCCCCGGGCCTGGAGGCCCGGGGCGAGCAGCCCCGGGCCTGGAGGCCCGGGGCGAGCAGCCCCGGGCCTGGAGGCCCGGGGCGAGCAGCCCCGGGCCTGGAGGCCCGGGGCGAGCAGCCCCGGGCCTGGAGGCCCGGGGCGAGCAGCCCCGGGCCTGGAGGCCCGGGGCGAGCAGCCCCGGGCCTGGAGGCCCGGGGCGAGCAGCCCCGGGCCTGGAGGCCCGGGGCGAGCGGGGCACTTCCCTTTCTGGGTCTCCAATGCCTCGGACCTTTGCGGGGAATCTCTGTACTGAGTCCCCAGGGTCTGGAGGCTGTTTCGGGTCCTGTGAACCCTTTCTCTCAGGTACAGGGAGCGGCTTCACCCACGGTGAGCCAAGGTAAAGACTCAAGGCTTGGATGCCGTGTCTCGTAGCAGGTGTTTGGGATTCTGTGTTTCCCTACTCTCGGACCTAACCCCGGCATTTCTGGGCCGAGAGGAAGGGTTTGTTTCCTTTTCGGAGTCAGGCATCTGTCTCCTTGGGATTTTGTGCTCGCTGCATAGCCCCTGGAGGGGCTGCTTGGGATTCTGTGTCTCCCACTTCTCCAACATTCCCCGTAAGGTTCTCAGCTTAGACCCCATGGACTGGAGGCTGTGTGGGATACTCTGACCCGTTCCTCTCGGGTACAGGCAGAGGCTTCAGGCATGATTAGCAATGGTAAGAGACAGCCCCGGGCGAGGAGGCCCGGGGCGAGCAGCCCCGGGCGAGGAGGCCCGGGGCGAGCAGCCCCGGGCGAGGAGGCCCGGGGCGAGCAGCCCCGGGCGAGGAGGCCCGGGGCGAGCAGCCCCGGGCGAGGAGGCCCGGGGCGAGCAGCCCCGGGCGAGGAGGCCCGGGGCGAGCAGCCCCGGGCGAGGAGGCCCGGGGCGAGCAGCCCCGGGCCTGGAGGCCCGGGGCGAGCAGCCCCGGGCCTGGAGGCCCGGGGCGAGCAGCCCCGGGCCTGGAGGCCCGGGGCGAGCAGCCCCGGGCCTGGAGGCCCGGGGCGAGCAGCCCCGGGCCTGGAGGCCCGGGGCGAGCAGCCCCGGGCCTGGAGGCCCGGGGCGAGCAGCCCCGGGCCTGGAGGCCCGGGGCGAGCAGCCCCGGGCCTGGAGGCCCGGGGCGAGCAGCCCCGGGCCTGGAGGCCCGGGGCGAGCGGGGCACTTCCCATTCTGGGTCTCCAATGCCTCGGACCTTTGCGGGGAATCTCTGCACTGAGTCCCCAGGGTCTGGAGGCTGTTTCGGGTCCTGTGAACCCTTTCTCTCAGGTACAGGGAGCGGCTTCACCCACGGTGAGACAAGGTAATGACTCAGGGCTTGGATGCCGTGTCTCGTAGCAGGTTTTTGGGATTCTGTGTTTCCCTACTCTCGGACCTAACCCCGGCATTTCTGGGCCGAGAGGAAGGGTTTGTTTCCTTTTCGGAGTCAGGCATCTGTCTCCTTGGGATTTTGTGCTCGCTGCATAGCCCCTGGAGGGGCTGCTTGGGATTCTGTGTCTCCCACTTCTCCAACATTCCCCGTAAGGTTCTCAGCTTAGACCCCATGGACTGGAGGCTGTGTGGGATACTCTGACCCGTTCCTCTCGGGTACAGGCAGAGGCTTCAGGCATGATTAGCCATGGTAAGAGACAACCCCGGGCGAGGAGGCCCGGGGCGAGCAGCCCCGGGCGAGGAGGCCCGGGGCGAGCAGCCCCGGGCGAGGAGGCCCGGGGCGAGCAGCCCCGGGCGAGGAGGCCCGGGGCGAGCAGCCCCGGGCGAGGAGGCCCGGGGCGAGCAGCCCCGGGCGAGGAGGCCCGGGGCGAGCAGCCCCGGGCGAGGAGGCCCGGGGCGAGCAGCCCCGGGCGAGGAGGCCCGGGGCGAGCAGCCCCGGGCGAGGAGGCCCGGGGCGAGCAGCCCCGGGCGAGGAGGCCCGGGGCGAGCAGCCCCGGGCCTGGAGGCCCGGGGCGAGCAGCCCCGGGCCTGGAGGCCCGGGGCGAGCAGCCCCGGGCCTGGAGGCCCGGGGCGAGCAGCCCCGGGCGAGGAGGCCCGGGGCGAGCAGCCCCGGGCGAGGAGGCCCGGGGCGAGCAGCCCCGGGCGAGGAGGCCCGGGGCGAGCAGCCCCGGGCGAGGAGGCCCGGGGCGAGCAGCCCCGGGCGAGGAGGCCCGGGGCGAGCAGCCCCGGGCGAGGAGGCCCGGGGCGAGCAGCCCCGGGCTTGGAGGCCCGGGGCGAGCAGCCCCGGGCGAGGAGGCCCGGGGCGAGCAGCCCCGGGCGAGGAGGCCCGGGGCGAGCAGCCCCGGGCCTGGAGGCCCGGGGCGAGCAGCCCCGGGCGAGGAGGCCCGGGGCGAGCAGCCCCGGGCCTGGAGGCCCGGGGCGAGCAGCCCCGGGCGAGGAGGCCCGGGGCGAGCAGCCCCGGGCGAGGAGGCCCGGGGCGAGCAGCCCCGGGCGAGGAGGCCCGGGGCGAGCAGCCCCGGGCCTGGAGGCCCGGGGCGAGCAGCCCCGGGCGAGGAGGCCCGGGGCGAGCAGCCCCGGGCGAGGAGGCCCGGGGCGAGCAGCCCCGGGCCTGGAGGCCCGGGGCGAGCAGCCCCGGGCCTGGAGGCCCGGGGCGAGCAGCCCCGGGCGAGGAGGCCCGGGGCGAGCAGCCCCGGGCCTGGAGGCCCGGGGCGAGCAGCCCCGGGCCTGGAGGCCCGGGGCGAGCAGCCCCGGGCCTGGAGGCCCGGGGCGAGCAGCCCCGGGCCTGGAGGCCCGGGGCGAGCAGCCCCGGGCCTGGAGGCCCGGGGCGAGCAGCCCCGGGCCTGGAGGCCCGGGGCGAGCAGCCCCGGGCCTGGAGGCCCGGGGCGAGCAGCCCCGGGCCTGGAGGCCCGGGGCGAGCAGCCCCGGGCCTGGAGGCCCGGGGCGAGCAGCCCCGGGCCTGGAGGCCCGGGGCGAGCAGCCCCGGGCCTGGAGGCCCGGGGCGAGCAGCCCCGGGCCTGGAGGCCCGGGGCGAGCAGCCCCGGGCCTGGAGGCCCGGGGCGAGCAGCCCCGGGCCTGGAGGCCCGGGGCGAGCAGCCCCGGGCCTGGAGGCCCGGGGCGAGCAGCCCCGGGCCTGGAGGCCCGGGGCGAGCAGCCCCGGGCCTGGAGGCCCGGGGCGAGCAGCCCCGGGCCTGGAGGCCCGGGGCGAGCAGCCCCGGGCCTGGAGGCCCGGGGCGAGCAGCCCCGGGCCTGGAGGCCCGGGGCGAGCAGCCCCGGGCCTGGAGGCCCGGGGCGAGCAGCCCCGGGCCTGGAGGCCCGGGGCGAGCAGCCCCGGGCCTGGAGGCCCGGGGCGAGCAGCCCCGGGCCTGGAGGCCCGGGGCGAGCAGCCCCGGGCCTGGAGGCCCGGGGCGAGCAGCCCCGGGCCTGGAGGCCCGGGGCGAGCAGCCCCGGGCCTGGAGGCCCGGGGCGAGCAGCCCCGGGCCTGGAGGCCCGGGGCGAGCAGCCCCGGGCCTGGAGGCCCGGGGCGAGCAGCCCCGGGCCTGGAGGCCCGGGGCGAGCAGCCCCGGGCCTGGAGGCCCGGGGCGAGCAGCCCCGGGCCTGGAGGCCCGGGGCGAGCAGCCCCGGGCCTGGAGGCCCGGGGCGAGCAGCCCCGGGCCTGGAGGCCCGGGGCGAGCAGCCCCGGGCCTGGAGGCCCGGGGCGAGCAGCCCCGGGCCTGGAGGCCCGGGGCGAGCAGCCCCGGGCCTGGAGGCCCGGGGCGAGCAGCCCCGGGCCTGGAGGCCCGGGGCGAGCAGCCCCGGGCCTGGAGGCCCGGGGCGAGCAGCCCCGGGCCTGGAGGCCCGGGGCGAGCAGCCCCGGGCCTGGAGGCCCGGGGCGAGCAGCCCCGGGCCTGGAGGCCCGGGGCGAGCAGCCCCGGGCCTGGAGGCCCGGGGCGAGCAGCCCCGGGCCTGGAGGCCCGGGGCGAGCAGCCCCGGGCCTGGAGGCCCGGGGCGAGCAGCCCCGGGCCTGGAGGCCCGGGGCGAGCAGCCCCGGGCCTGGAGGCCCGGGGCGAGCAGCCCCGGGCCTGGAGGCCCGGGGCGAGCAGCCCCGGGCCTGGAGGCCCGGGGCGAGCAGCCCCGGGCCTGGAGGCCCGGGGCGAGCAGCCCCGGGCCTGGAGGCCCGGGGCGAGCAGCCCCGGGCCTGGAGGCCCGGGGCGAGCAGCCCCGGGCCTGGAGGCCCGGGGCGAGCAGCCCCGGGCCTGGAGGCCCGGGGCGAGCAGCCCCGGGCCTGGAGGCCCGGGGCGAGCAGCCCCGGGCCTGGAGGCCCGGGGCGAGCAGCCCCGGGCCTGGAGGCCCGGGGCGAGCAGCCCCGGGCCTGGAGGCCCGGGGCGAGCAGCCCCGGGCCTGGAGGCCCGGGGCGAGCAGCCCCGGGCCTGGAGGCCCGGGGCGAGCAGCCCCGGGCCTGGAGGCCCGGGGCGAGCAGCCCCGGGCCTGGAGGCCCGGGGCGAGCAGCCCCGGGCCTGGAGGCCCGGGGCGAGCAGCCCCGGGCCTGGAGGCCCGGGGCGAGCAGCCCCGGGCCTGGAGGCCCGGGGCGAGCAGCCCCGGGCCTGGAGGCCCGGGGCGAGCAGCCCCGGGCCTGGAGGCCCGGGGCGAGCAGCCCCGGGCCTGGAGGCCCGGGGCGAGCAGCCCCGGGCCTGGAGGCCCGGGGCGAGCAGCCCCGGGCCTGGAGGCCCGGGGCGAGCAGCCCCGGGCCTGGAGGCCCGGGGCGAGCAGCCCCGGGCCTGGAGGCCCGGGGCGAGCAGCCCCGGGCCTGGAGGCCCGGGGCGAGCGGGGCACTTCCCTTTCTGGGTCTCCAATGCCTCGGACCTTTGCGGGGAATCTCTGTACTGAGTCCCCAGGGTCTGGAGGCTGTTTCGGGTCCTGTGAACCCTTTCTCTCAGGTACAGGGAGCGGCTTCACCCACGGTGAGCCAAGGTAATGACTCAGGGCTTGGATGCCGTGTCTCGTAGCAGGTGTTTGGGATTCTGTGTTTCCCTACTCTCGGACCTAACCCCGGCATTTCTGGGCCGAGAGGAAGGGTTTGTTTCCTTTTCGGAGTCAGGCATCTGTCTCCTTGGGATTTTGTGCTCGCTGCATAGCCCCTGGAGGGGCTGCTTGGGATTCTGTGTCTCCCACTTCTCCAACATTCCCCGTAAGGTTCTCAGCTTAGACCCCATGGACTGGAGGCTGTGTGGGATACTCTGACCCGTTCCTCTCGGGTACAGGCAGAGGCTTCAGGCATGATTAGCAATGGTAAGAGACAGCCCCGGGCGAGGAGGCCCGGGGCGAGCAGCCCCGGGCGAGGAGGCCCGGGGCGAGCAGCCCCGGGCGAGGAGGCCCGGGGCGAGCAGCCCCGGGCGAGGAGGCCCGGGGCGAGCAGCCCCGGGCGAGGAGGCCCGGGGCGAGCAGCCCCGGGCCTGGAGGCCCGGGGCGAGCAGCCCCGGGCCTGGAGGCCCGGGGCGAGCAGCCCCGGGCCTGGAGGCCCGGGGCGAGCAGCCCCGGGCCTGGAGGCCCGGGGCGAGCAGCCCCGGGCCTGGAGGTCCGGGGCGAGCAGCCCCGGGCCTGGAGGCCCGGGGCGAGCGGGGCACTTCCCATTCTGGGTCTCCAATGCCTCGGACCTTTGCGGGGAATCTCTGCACTGAGTCCCCAGGGTCTGGAGGCTGTTTCGGGTCCTGTGAACCCTTTCTCTCAGGTACAGGGAGCGGCTTCACCCACGGTGAGACAAGGTAATGACTCAGGGCTTGGATGCCGTGTCTCGTAGCAGGTTTTTGGGATTCTGTGTTTCCCTACTCTCGGACCTAACCCCGGCATTTCTGGGCCGAGAGGAAGGGTTTGTTTCCTTTTCGGAGTCAGGCATCTGTCTCCTTGGGATTTTGTGCTCGCTGCATAGCCCCTGGAGGGGCTGCTTGGGATTCTGTGTCTCCCACTTCTCCAACATTCCCCGTAAGGTTCTCAGCTTAGACCCCATGGACTGGAGGCTGTGTGGGATACTCTGACCCGTTCCTCTCGGGTACAGGCAGAGGCTTCAGGCATGATTAGCCATGGTAAGAGACAGCCCCGGGCGAGGAGGCCCGGGGCGAGCAGCCCCGGGCGAGGAGGCCCGGGGCGAGCAGCCCCGGGCGAGGAGGCCCGGGGCGAGCAGCCCCGGGCGAGGAGGCCCGGGGCGAGCAGCCCCGGGCGAGGAGGCCCGGGGCGAGCAGCCCCGGGCGAGGAGGCCCGGGGCGAGCAGCCCCGGGCGAGGAGGCCCGGGGCGAGCAGCCCCGGGCGAGGAGGCCCGGGGCGAGCAGCCCCGGGCGAGGAGGCCCGGGGCGAGCAGCCCCGGGCGAGGAGGCCCGGGGCGAGCAGCCCCGGGCCTGGAGGCCCGGGGCGAGCAGCCCCGGGCCTGGAGGCCCGGGGCGAGCAGCCCCGGGCCTGGAGGCCCGGGGCGAGCAGCCCCGGGCCTGGAGGCCCGGGGCGAGCAGCCCCGGGCGAGGAGGCCCGTGGCGAGCAGCCCCGGGCGAGGAGGCCCGGGGCGAGCAGCCCCGGGCGAGGAGGCCCGGGGCGAGCAGCCCCGGGCGAGGAGGCCCGGGGCGAGCAGCCCCGGGCGAGGAGGCCCGGGGCGAGCAGCCCCGGGCGAGGAGGCCCGGGGCGAGCAGCCCCGGGCCTGGAGGCCCGGGGCGAGCAGCCCCGGGCGAGGAGGCCCGGGGCGAGCAGCCCCGGGCCTGGAGGCCCGGGGCGAGCAGCCCCGGGCGAGGAGGCCCGGGGCGAGCAGCCCCGGGCGAGGAGGCCCGGGGCGAGCAGCCCCGGGCCTGGAGGCCCGGGGCGAGCAGCCCCGGGCGAGGAGGCCCGGGGCGAGCAGCCCCGGGCGAGGAGGCCCGGGGCGAGCAGCCCCGGGCCTGGAGGCCCGGGGCGAGCAGCCCCGGGCCTGGAGGCCCGGGGCGAGCAGCCCCGGGCCTGGAGGCCCGGGGCGAGCAGCCCCGGGCCTGGAGGCCCGGGGCGAGCAGCCCCGGGCCTGGAGGCCCGGGGCGAGCAGCCCCGGGCCTGGAGGCCCGGGGCGAGCAGCCCCGGGCCTGGAGGCCCGGGGCGAGCAGCCCCGGGCCTGGAGGCCCGGGGCGAGCAGCCCCGGGCCTGGAGGCCCGGGGCGAGCAGCCCCGGGCCTGGAGGCCCGGGGCGAGCAGCCCCGGGCCTGGAGGCCCGGGGCGAGCAGCCCCGGGCCTGGAGGCCCGGGGCGAGCAGCCCCGGGCCTGGAGGCCCGGGGCGAGCAGCCCCGGGCCTGGAGGCCCGGGGCGAGCAGCCCCGGGCCTGGAGGCCCGGGGCGAGCAGCCCCGGGCCTGGAGGCCCGGGGCGAGCAGCCCCGGGCCTGGAGGCCCGGGGCGAGCAGCCCCGGGCCTGGAGGCCCGGGGCGAGCAGCCCCGGGCCTGGAGGCCCGGGGCGAGCAGCCCCGGGCCTGGAGGCCCGGGGCGAGCAGCCCCGGGCCTGGAGGCCCGGGGCGAGCAGCCCCGGGCCTGGAGGCCCGGGGCGAGCAGCCCCGGGCCTGGAGGCCCGGGGCGAGCAGCCCCGGGCCTGGAGGCCCGGGGCGAGCAGCCCCGGGCCTGGAGGCCCGGGGCGAGCAGCCCCGGGCCTGGAGGCCCGGGGCGAGCAGCCCCGGGCCTGGAGGCCCGGGGCGAGCAGCCCCGGGCCTGGAGGCCCGGGGCGAGCAGCCCCGGGCCTGGAGGCCCGGGGCGAGCAGCCCCGGGCCTGGAGGCCCGGGGCGAGCAGCCCCGGGCCTGGAGGCCCGGGGCGAGCAGCCCCGGGCCTGGAGGCCCGGGGCGAGCGGGGCACTTCCCATTCTGGGTCTCCAATGCCTCGGACCTTTGCGGGGAATCTCTGCACTGAGTCCCCAGGGTCTGGAGGCTGTTTCGGGTCCTGTGAACCCTTTCTCTCAGGTACAGGGAGCGGCTTCACCCACGGTGAGCCAAGGTAATGACTCAGGGCTTGGATGCCGTGTCTCGTAGCAGGTGTTTGGGATTCTGTGTTTCCCTACTCTCGGACCTAACCCCGGCATTTCTGGGCCGAGAGGAAGGGTTTGTTTCCTTTTCGGAGTCAGGCATCTGTCTCCTTGGGATTTTGTGCTCGCTGCATAGCCCCTGGAGGGGCTGCTTGGGATTCTGTGTCTCCCACTTCTCCAACATTCCCCGTAAGGTTCTCAGCTTAGACCCCATGGACTGGAGGCTGTGTGGGATACTCTGACCCGTTCCTCTCGGGTACAGGCAGAGGCTTCAGGCATGATTAGCAATGGTAAGAGACAGCCCCGGGCGAGGAGGCCCGGGGCGAGCAGCCCCGGGCGAGGAGGCCCGGGGCGAGCAGCCCCGGGCGAGGAGGCCCGGGGCGAGCAGCCCCGGGCGAGGAGGCCCGGGGCGAGCAGCCCCGGGCGAGGAGGCCCGGGGCGAGCAGCCCCGGGCGAGGAGGCCCGGGGCGAGCAGCCCCGGGCCTGGAGGCCCGGGGCGAGCAGCCCCGGGCCTGGAGGCCCGGGGCGAGCAGCCCCGGGCCTGGAGGCCCGGGGCGAGCAGCCCCGGGCCTGGAGGTCCGGGGCGAGCAGCCCCGGGCCTGGAGGCCCGGGGCGAGCGGGGCACTTCCCATTCTGGGTCTCCAATGCCTCGGACCTTTGCGGGGAATCTCTGCACTGAGTCCCCAGGGTCTGGAGGCTGTTTCGGGTCCTGTGAACCCTTTCTCTCAGGTACAGGGAGCGGCTTCACCCACGGTGAGACAAGGTAATGACTCAGGGCTTGGATGCCGTGTCTCGTAGCAGGTTTTTGGGATTCTGTGTTTCCCTACTCTCGGACCTAACCCCGGCATTTCTGGGCCGAGAGGAAGGGTTTGTTTCCTTTTCGGAGTCAGGCATCTGTCTCCTTGGGATTTTGTGCTCGCTGCATAGCCCCTGGAGGGGCTGCTTGGGATTCTGTGTCTCCCACTTCTCCAACATTCCCCGTAAGGTTCTCAGCTTAGACCCCATGGACTGGAGGCTGTGTGGGATACTCTGACCCGTTCCTCTCGGGTACAGGCAGAGGCTTCAGGCATGATTAGCCATGGTAAGAGACAGCCCCGGGCGAGGAGGCCCGGGGCGAGCAGCCCCGGGCGAGGAGGCCCGGGGCGAGCAGCCCCGGGCGAGGAGGCCCGGGGCGAGCAGCCCCGGGCGAGGAGGCCCGGGGCGAGCAGCCCCGGGCGAGGAGGCCCGGGGCGAGCAGCCCCGGGCGAGGAGGCCCGGGGCGAGCAGCCCCGGGCGAGGAGGCCCGGGGCGAGCAGCCCCGGGCGAGGAGGCCCGGGGCGAGCAGCCCCGGGCCTGGAGGCCCGGGGCGAGCAGCCCCGGGCCTGGAGGCCCGGGGCGAGCAGCCCCGGGCCTGGAGGCCCGGGGCGAGAAGCCCCGGGCCTGGAGGCCCGGGGCGAGCAGCCCCGGGCGAGGAGGCCCGGGGCGAGCAGCCCCGGGCGAGGAGGCCCGGGGCGAGCAGCCCCGGGCGAGGAGGCCCGGGGCGAGCAGCCCCGGGCGAGGAGGCCCGGGGCGAGCAGCCCCGGGCGAGGAGGCCCGGGGCGAGCAGCCCCGGGCGAGGAGGCCCGGGGCGAGCAGCCCCGGGCGAGGAGGCCCGGGGCGAGCAGCCCCGGGCGAGGAGGCCCGGGGCGAGCAGCCCCGGGCCTGGAGGCCCGGGGCGAGCAGCCCCGGGCCTGGAGGCCCGGGGCGAGCAGCCCCGGGCCTGGAGGCCCGGGGCGAGCAGCCCCGGGCCTGGAGGCCCGGGGCGAGCAGCCCCGGGCCTGGAGGCCCGGGGCGAGCAGCCCCGGGCCTGGAGGCCCGGGGCGAGCAGCCCCGGGCCTGGAGGCCCGGGGCGAGCAGCCCCGGGCCTGGAGGCCCGGGGCGAGCAGCCCCGGGCCTGGAGGCCCGGGGCGAGCAGCCCCGGGCCTGGAGGCCCGGGGCGAGCAGCCCCGGGCCTGGAGGCCCGGGGCGAGCAGCCCCGGGCCTGGAGGCCCGGGGCGAGCAGCCCCGGGCCTGGAGGCCCGGGGCGAGCAGCCCCGGGCCTGGAGGCCCGGGGCGAGCAGCCCCGGGCCTGGAGGCCCGGGGCGAGCAGCCCCGGGCCTGGAGGCCCGGGGCGAGCAGCCCCGGGCCTGGAGGCCCGGGGCGAGCAGCCCCGGGCCTGGAGGCCCGGGGCGAGCGGGGCACTTCCCTTTCTGGGTCTCCAATGCCTCGGACCTTTGCGGGGAATCTCTGTACTGAGTCCCCAGGGTCTGGAGGCTGTTTCGGGTCCTGTGAACCCTTTCTCTCAGGTACAGGGAGCGGCTTCACCCACGGTGAGCCAAGGTAATGACTCAGGGCTTGGATGCCGTGTCTCGTAGCAGGTGTTTGGGATTCTGTGTTTCCCTACTCTCGGACCTAACCCCGGCATTTCTGGGCCGAGAGGAAGGGTTTGTTTCCTTTTCGGAGTCAGGCATCTGTCTCCTTGGGATTTTGTGCTCGCTGCATAGCCCCTGGAGGGGCTGCTTGGGATTCTGTGTCTCCCACTTCTCCAACATTCCCCGTAAGGTTCTCAGCTTAGACCCCATGGACTGGAGGCTGTGTGGGATACTCTGACCCGTTCCTCTCGGGTACAGGCAGAGGCTTCAGGCATGATTAGCAATGGTAAGAGACAGCCCCGGGCGAGGAGGCCCGGGGCGAGCAGCCCCGGGCGAGGGGGCCCGGGGCGAGCAGCCCCGGGCGAGGGGGCCCGGGGCGAGCAGCCCCGGGCGAGGAGGCCCGGGGCGAGCAGCCCCGGGCGAGGAGGCCCGGGGCGAGCAGCCCCGGGCGAGGAGGCCCGGGGCGAGCAGCCCCGGGCCTGGAGGCCCGGGGCGAGCAGCCCCGGGCCTGGAGGCCCGGGGCGAGCAGCCCCGGGCCTGGAGGCCCGGGGCGAGCAGCCCCGGGCCTGGAGGCCCGGGGCGAGCAGCCCCGGGCCTGGAGGCCCGGGGCGAGCGGGGCACTTCCCATTCTGGGTCTCCAATGCCTCGGACCTTTGCGGGGAATCTCTGCACTGAGTCCCCAGGGTCTGGAGGCTGTTTCGGGTCCTGTGAACCCTTTCTCTCAGGTACAGGGAGCGGCTTCACCCACGGTGAGACAAGGTAATGACTCAGGGCTTGGATGCCGTGTCTCGTAGCAGGTTTTTGGGATTCTGTGTTTCCCTACTCTCGGACCTAACCCCGGCATTTCTGGGCCGAGAGGAAGGGTTTGTTTCCTTTTCGGAGTCAGGCATCTGTCTCCTTGGGATTTTGTGCTCGCTGCATAGCCCCTGGAGGGGCTGCTTGGGATTCTGTGTCTCCCACTTCTCCAACATTCCCCGTAAGGTTCTCAGCTTAGACCCCATGGACTGGAGGCTGTGTGGGATACTCTGACCCGTTCCTCTCGGGTACAGGCAGAGGCTTCAGGCATGATTAGCCATGGTAAGAGACAGCCCCGGGCGAGGAGGCCCGGGGCGAGCAGCCCCGGGCGAGGAGGCCCGGGGCGAGCAGCCCCGGGCGAGGAGGCCCGGGGCGAGCAGCCCCGGGCGAGGAGGCCCGGGGCGAGCAGCCCCGGGCGAGGAGGCCCGGGGCGAGCAGCCCCGGGCGAGGAGGCCCGGGGCGAGCAGCCCCGGGCGAGGAGGCCCGGGGCGAGCAGCCCCGGGCCTGGAGGCCCGGGGCGAGCAGCCCCGGGCCTGGAGGCCCGGGGCGAGCAGCCCCGGGCGAGGAGGCCCGGGGCGAGCAGCCCCGGGCGAGGAGGCCCGGGGCGAGCAGCCCCGGGCGAGGAGGCCCGGGGCGAGCAGCCCCGGGCGAGGAGGCCCGGGGCGAGCAGCCCCGGGCGAGGAGGCCCGGGGCGAGCAGCCCCGGGCCTGGAGGCCCGGGGCGAGCAGCCCCGGGCGAGGAGGCCCGGGGCGAGCAGCCCCGGGCCTGGAGGCCCGGGGCGAGCAGCCCCGGGCGAGGAGGCCCGGGGCGAGCAGCCCCGGGCCTGGAGGCCCGGGGCGAGCAGCCCCGGGCCTGGAGGCCCGGGGCGAGCAGCCCCGGGCCTGGAGGCCCGGGGCGAGCAGCCCCGGGCCTGGAGGCCCGGGGCGAGCAGCCCCGGGCCTGGAGGCCCGGGGCGAGCAGCCCCGGGCCTGGAGGCCCGGGGCGAGCAGCCCCGGGCCTGGAGGCCCGGGGCGAGCAGCCCCGGGCCTGGAGGCCCGGGGCGAGCAGCCCCGGGCCTGGAGGCCCGGGGCGAGCAGCCCCGGGCCTGGAGGCCCGGGGCGAGCAGCCCCGGGCCTGGAGGCCCGGGGCGAGCAGCCCCGGGCCTGGAGGCCCGGGGCGAGCAGCCCCGGGCCTGGAGGCCCGGGGCGAGCAGCCCCGGGCCTGGAGGCCCGGGGCGAGCAGCCCCGGGCCTGGAGGCCCGGGGCGAGCAGCCCCGGGCCTGGAGGCCCGGGGCGAGCAGCCCCGGGCCTGGAGGCCCGGGGCGAGCAGCCCCGGGCCTGGAGGCCCGGGGCGAGCAGCCCCGGGCCTGGAGGCCCGGGGCGAGCAGCCCCGGGCCTGGAGGCCCGGGGCGAGCAGCCCCGGGCCTGGAGGCCCGGGGCGAGCAGCCCCGGGCCTGGAGGCCCGGGGCGAGCAGCCCCGGGCCTGGAGGCCCGGGGCGAGCAGCCCCGGGCCTGGAGGCCCGGGGCGAGCAGCCCCGGGCCTGGAGGCCCGGGGCGAGCAGCCCCGGGCCTGGAGGCCCGGGGCGAGCAGCCCCGGGCCTGGAGGCCCGGGGCGAGCAGCCCCGGGCCTGGAGGCCCGGGGCGAGCAGCCCCGGGCCTGGAGGCCCGGGGCGAGCAGCCCCGGGCCTGGAGGCCCGGGGCGAGCAGCCCCGGGCCTGGAGGCCCGGGGCGAGCAGCCCCGGGCCTGGAGGCCCGGGGCGAGCAGCCCCGGGCCTGGAGGCCCGGGGCGAGCAGCCCCGGGCCTGGAGGCCCGGGGCGAGCAGCCCCGGGCCTGGAGGCCCGGGGCGAGCAGCCCCGGGCCTGGAGGCCCGGGGCGAGCAGCCCCGGGCCTGGAGGCCCGGGGCGAGCAGCCCCGGGCCTGGAGGCCCGGGGCGAGCAGCCCCGGGCCTGGAGGCCCGGGGCGAGCAGCCCCGGGCCTGGAGGCCCGGGGCGAGCAGCCCCGGGCCTGGAGGCCCGGGGCGAGCAGCCCCGGGCCTGGAGGCCCGGGGCGAGCAGCCCCGGGCCTGGAGGCCCGGGGCGAGCAGCCCCGGGCCTGGAGGCCCGGGGCGAGCAGCCCCGGGCCTGGAGGCCCGGGGCGAGCAGCCCCGGGCCTGGAGGCCCGGGGCGAGCAGCCCCGGGCCTGGAGGCCCGGGGCGAGCAGCCCCGGGCCTGGAGGCCCGGGGCGAGCAGCCCCGGGCCTGGAGGCCCGGGGCGAGCGGGGCACTTCCCATTCTGGGTCTCCAATGCCTCGGACCTTTGCGGGGAATCTCTGCACTGAGTCCCCAGGGTCTGGAGGCTGTTTCGGGTCCTGTGAACCCTTTCTCTCAGGTACAGGGAGCGGCTTCACCCACGGTGAGACAAGGTAATGACTCAGGGCTTGGATGCCGTGTCTCGTAGCAGGTTTTTGGGATTCTGTGTTTCCCTACTCTCGGACCTAACCCCGGCATTTCTGGGCCGAGAGGAAGGGTTTGTTTCCTTTTCGGAGTCAGGCATCTGTCTCCTTGGGATTTTGTGCTCGCTGCATAGCCCCTGGAGGGGCTGCTTGGGATTCTGTGTCTCCCACTTCTCCAACATTCCCCGTAAGGTTCTCAGCTTAGACCCCATGGACTGGAGGCTGTGTGGGATACTCTGACCCGTTCCTCTCGGGTACAGGCAGAGGCTTCAGGCATGATTAGCCATGGTAAGAGACAGCCCCGGGCGAGGAGTCCCGGGGCGAGCAGCCCCGGGCGAGGAGGCCCGGGGCGAGCAGCCCCGGGCGAGGAGGCCCGGGGCGAGCAGCCCCGGGCGAGGAGGCCCGGGGCGAGCAGCCCCGGGCGAGGAGGCCCGGGGCGAGCAGCCCCGGGCGAGGAGGCCCGGGGCGAGCAGCCCCGGGCGAGGAGGCCCGGGGCGAGCAGCCCCGGGCCAGGAGGCCCGGGGCGAGCAGCCCCGGGCCTGGAGGCCCGGGGCGAGCAGCCCCGGGCCTGGAGGCCCGGGGCGAGCAGCCCCGGGCCTGGAGGCCCGGGGCGAGCAGCCCCGGGCCTGGAGGCCCGGGGCGAGCAGCCCCGGGCCTGGAGGCCCGGGGCGAGCAGCCCCGGGCCTGGAGGCCCGGGGCGAGCAGCCCCGGGCCTGGAGGCCCGGGGCGAGCAGCCCCGGGCCTGGAGGCCCGGGGCGAGCAGCCCCGGGCCTGGAGGCCCGCGGCGAGCAGCCCCGGGCCTGGAGGCCCGCGGCGAGCAGCCCCGGGCCTGGAGGCCCGGGGCGAGCGGGGCACTTCCCTTTCTGGGTCTCCAATGCCTCGGACCTTTGCGGGGAATCTCTGCACTGAGTCCCCAGGGTCTGGAGGCTGTTTCGGGTCCTGTGAACCCTTTCTCTCAGGTACAGGGAGCGGCTTCACCCACGGTGAGCCAAGGTAATGACTCAGGGCTTGGATGCCGTGTCTCGTAGCAGGTGTTTGGGATTCTGTGTTTCCCTACTCTCGGACCTAACCCCGGCATTTCTGGGCCGAGAGGAAGGGTTTGTTTCCTTTTCGGAGTCAGGCATCTGTCTCCTTGGGATTTTGTGCTCGCTGCATAGCCCCTGGAGGGGCTGCTTGGGATTCTGTGTCTCCCACTTCTCCAACATTCCCCGTAAGGTTCTCAGCTTAGACCCCATGGACTGGAGGCTGTGTGGGATACTCTGACCCGTTCCTCTCGGGTACAGGCAGAGGCTTCAGGCATGATTAGCAATGGTAAGAGACAGCCCCGGGCGAGGAGGCCCGGGGCGAGCAGCCCCGGGCGAGGAGGCCCGGGGCGAGCAGCCCCGGGCGAGGAGGCCCGGGGCGAGCAGCCCCGGGCGAGGAGGCCCGGGGCGAGCAGCCCCGGGCGAGGAGGCCCGGGGCGAGCAGCCCCGGGCGAGGAGGCCCGGGGCGAGCAGCCCCGGGCCTGGAGGCCCGGGGCGAGCAGCCCCGGGCCTGGAGGCCCGGGGCGAGCAGCCCCGGGCCTGGAGGCCCGGGGCGAGCAGCCCCGGGCCTGGAGGTCCGGGGCGAGCAGCCCCGGGCCTGGAGGCCCGGGGCGAGCGGGGCACTTCCCATTCTGGGTCTCCAATGCCTCGGACCTTTGCGGGGAATCTCTGCACTGAGTCCCCAGGGTCTGGAGGCTGTTTCGGGTCCTGTGAACCCTTTCTCTCAGGTACAGGGAGCGGCTTCACCCACGGTGAGACAAGGTAATGACTCAGGGCTTGGATGCCGTGTCTCGTAGCAGGTTTTTGGGATTCTGTGTTTCCCTACTCTCGGACCTAACCCCGGCATTTCTGGGCCGAGAGGAAGGGTTTGTTTCCTTTTCGGAGTCAGGCATCTGTCTCCTTGGGATTTTGTGCTCGCTGCATAGCCCCTGGAGGGGCTGCTTGGGATTCTGTGTCTCCCACTTCTCCAACATTCCCCGTAAGGTTCTCAGCTTAGACCCCATGGACTGGAGGCTGTGTGGGATACTCTGACCCGTTCCTCTCGGGTACAGGCAGAGGCTTCAGGCATGATTAGCCATGGTAAGAGACAGCCCCGGGCGAGGAGGCCCGGGGCGAGCAGCCCCGGGCGAGGAGGCCCGGGGCGAGCAGCCCCGGGCGAGGAGGCCCGGGGCGAGCAGCCCCGGGCGAGGAGGCCCGGGGCGAGCAGCCCCGGGCGAGGAGGCCCGGGGCGAGCAGCCCCGGGCGAGGAGGCCCGGGGCGAGCAGCCCCGGGCGAGGAGGCCCGGGGCGAGCAGCCCCGGGCGAGGAGGCCCGGGGCGAGCAGCCCCGGGCGAGGAGGCCCGGGGCGAGCAGCCCCGGGCGAGGAGGCCCGGGGCGAGCAGCCCCGGGCCTGGAGGCCCGGGGCGAGCAGCCCCGGGCCTGGAGGCCCGGGGCGAGCAGCCCCGGGCCTGGAGGCCCGGGGCGAGAAGCCCCGGGCCTGGAGGCCCGGGGCGAGCAGCCCCGGGCGAGGAGGCCCGGGGCGAGCAGCCCCGGGCGAGGAGGCCCGGGGCGAGCAGCCCCGGGCGAGGAGGCCCGGGGCGAGCAGCCCCGGGCGAGGAGGCCCGGGGCGAGCAGCCCCGGGCGAGGAGGCCCGGGGCGAGCAGCCCCGGGCGAGGAGGCCCGGGGCGAGCAGCCCCGGGCCTGGAGGCCCGGGGCGAGCAGCCCCGGGCCTGGAGGCCCGGGGCGAGCAGCCCCGGGCCTGGAGGCCCGGGGCGAGCAGCCCCGGGCCTGGAGGCCCGGGGCGAGCAGCCCCGGGCCTGGAGGCCCGGGGCGAGCAGCCCCGGGCCTGGAGGCCCGGGGCGAGCAGCCCCGGGCCTGGAGGCCCGGGGCGAGCAGCCCCGGGCCTGGAGGCCCGGGGCGAGCAGCCCCGGGCCTGGAGGCCCGGGGCGAGCAGCCCCGGGCCTGGAGGCCCGGGGCGAGCAGCCCCGGGCCTGGAGGCCCGGGGCGAGCAGCCCCGGGCCTGGAGGCCCGGGGCGAGCAGCCCCGGGCCTGGAGGCCCGGGGCGAGCAGCCCCGGGCCTGGAGGCCCGGGGCGAGCAGCCCCGGGCCTGGAGGCCCGGGGCGAGCAGCCCCGGGCCTGGAGGCCCGGGGCGAGCAGCCCCGGGCCTGGAGGCCCGGGGCGAGCAGCCCCGGGCCTGGAGGCCCGGGGCGAGCAGCCCCGGGCCTGGAGGCCCGGGGCGAGCAGCCCCGGGCCTGGAGGCCCGGGGCGAGCAGCCCCGGGCCTGGAGGCCCGGGGCGAGCAGCCCCGGGCCTGGAGGCCCGGGGCGAGCAGCCCCGGGCCTGGAGGCCCGGGGCGAGCAGCCCCGGGCCTGGAGGCCCGGGGCGAGCAGCCCCGGGCCTGGAGGCCCGGGGCGAGCAGCCCCGGGCCTGGAGGCCCGGGGCGAGCAGCCCCGGGCCTGGAGGCCCGGGGCGAGCGGGGCACTTCCCTTTCTGGGTCTCCAATGCCTCGGACCTTTGCGGGGAATCTCTGTACTGAGTCCCCAGGGTCTGGAGGCTGTTTCGGGTCCTGTGAACCCTTTCTCTCAGGTACAGGGAGCGGCTTCACCCACGGTGAGCCAAGGTAATGACTCAGGGCTTGGATGCCGTGTCTCGTAGCAGGTGTTTGGGATTCTGTGTTTCCCTACTCTCGGACCTAACCCCGGCATTTCTGGGCCGAGAGGAAGGGTTTGTTTCCTTTTCGGAGTCAGGCATCTGTCTCCTTGGGATTTTGTGCTCGCTGCATAGCCCCTGGAGGGGCTGCTTGGGATTCTGTGTCTCCCACTTCTCCAACATTCCCCGTAAGGTTCTCAGCTTAGACCCCATGGACTGGAGGCTGTGTGGGATACTCTGACCCGTTCCTCTCGGGTACAGGCAGAGGCTTCAGGCATGATTAGCAATGGTAAGAGACAGCCCCGGGCGAGGAGGCCCGGGGCGAGCAGCCCCGGGCGAGGGGGCCCGGGGCGAGCAGCCCCGGGCGAGGGGGCCCGGGGCGAGCAGCCCCGGGCGAGGAGGCCCGGGGCGAGCAGCCCCGGGCGAGGAGGCCCGGGGCGAGCAGCCCCGGGCGAGGAGGCCCGGGGCGAGCAGCCCCGGGCCTGGAGGCCCGGGGCGAGCAGCCCCGGGCCTGGAGGCCCGGGGCGAGCAGCCCCGGGCCTGGAGGCCCGGGGCGAGCAGCCCCGGGCCTGGAGGCCCGGGGCGAGCAGCCCCGGGCCTGGAGGCCCGGGGCGAGCAGCCCCGGGCCTGGAGGCCCGGGGCGAGCGGGGCACTTCCCATTCTGGGTCTCCAATGCCTCGGACCTTTGCGGGGAATCTCTGCACTGAGTCCCCAGGGTCTGGAGGCTGTTTCGGGTCCTGTGAACCCTTTCTCTCAGGTACAGGGAGCGGCTTCACCCACGGTGAGACAAGGTAATGACTCAGGGCTTGGATGCCGTGTCTCGTAGCAGGTTTTTGGGATTCTGTGTTTCCCTACTCTCGGACCTAACCCCGGCATTTCTGGGCCGAGAGGAAGGGTTTGTTTCCTTTTCGGAGTCAGGCATCTGTCTCCTTGGGATTTTGTGCTCGCTGCATAGCCCCTGGAGGGGCTGCTTGGGATTCTGTGTCTCCCACTTCTCCAACATTCCCCGTAAGGTTCTCAGCTTAGACCCCATGGACTGGAGGCTGTGTGGGATACTCTGACCCGTTCCTCTCGGGTACAGGCAGAGGCTTCAGGCATGATTAGCCATGGTAAGAGACAGCCCCGGGCGAGGAGGCCCGGGGCGAGCAGCCCCGGGCGAGGAGGCCCGGGGCGAGCAGCCCCGGGCGAGGAGGCCCGGGGCGAGCAGCCCCGGGCGAGGAGGCCCGGGGCGAGCAGCCCCGGGCGAGGAGGCCCGGGGCGAGCAGCCCCGGGCGAGGAGGCCCGGGGCGAGCAGCCCCGGGCGAGGAGGCCCGGGGCGAGCAGCCCCGGGCGAGGAGGCCCGGGGCGAGCAGCCCCGGGCCTGGAGGCCCGGGGCGAGCAGCCCCGGGCCTGGAGGCCCGGGGCGAGCAGCCCCGGGCGAGGAGGCCCGGGGCGAGCAGCCCCGGGCGAGGAGGCCCGGGGCGAGCAGCCCCGGGCGAGGAGGCCCGGGGCGAGCAGCCCCGGGCGAGGAGGCCCGGGGCGAGCAGCCCCGGGCGAGGAGGCCCGGGGCGAGCAGCCCCGGGCGAGGAGGCCCGGGGCGAGCAGCCCCGGGCCTGGAGGCCCGGGGCGAGCAGCCCCGGGCCTGGAGGCCCGGGGCGAGCAGCCCCGGGCCTGGAGGCCCGGGGCGAGCAGCCCCGGGCCTGGAGGCCCGGGGCGAGCAGCCCCGGGCCTGGAGGCCCGGGGCGAGCAGCCCCGGGCCTGGAGGCCCGGGGCGAGCAGCCCCGGGCCTGGAGGCCCGGGGCGAGCAGCCCCGGGCCTGGAGGCCCGGGGCGAGCAGCCCCGGGCCTGGAGGCCCGGGGCGAGCAGCCCCGGGCCTGGAGGCCCGGGGCGAGCAGCCCCGGGCCTGGAGGCCCGGGGCGAGCAGCCCCGGGCCTGGAGGCCCGGGGCGAGCAGCCCCGGGCCTGGAGGCCCGGGGCGAGCAGCCCCGGGCCTGGAGGCCCGGGGCGAGCAGCCCCGGGCCTGGAGGCCCGGGGCGAGCAGCCCCGGGCCTGGAGGCCCGGGGCGAGCAGCCCCGGGCCTGGAGGCCCGGGGCGAGCAGCCCCGGGCCTGGAGGCCCGGGGCGAGCAGCCCCGGGCCTGGAGGCCCGGGGCGAGCAGCCCCGGGCCTGGAGGCCCGGGGCGAGCAGCCCCGGGCCTGGAGGCCCGGGGCGAGCAGCCCCGGGCCTGGAGGCCCGGGGCGAGCAGCCCCGGGCCTGGAGGCCCGGGGCGAGCAGCCCCGGGCCTGGAGGCCCGGGGCGAGCAGCCCCGGGCCTGGAGGCCCGGGGCGAGCAGCCCCGGGCCTGGAGGCCCGGGGCGAGCAGCCCCGGGCCTGGAGGCCCGGGGCGAGCAGCCCCGGGCCTGGAGGCCCGGGGCGAGCAGCCCCGGGCCTGGAGGCCCGGGGCGAGCAGCCCCGGGCCTGGAGGCCCGGGGCGAGCAGCCCCGGGCCTGGAGGCCCGGGGCGAGCAGCCCCGGGCCTGGAGGCCCGGGGCGAGCAGCCCCGGGCCTGGAGGCCCGGGGCGAGCAGCCCCGGGCCTGGAGGCCCGGGGCGAGCAGCCCCGGGCCTGGAGGCCCGGGGCGAGCAGCCCCGGGCCTGGAGGCCCGGGGCGAGCAGCCCCGGGCCTGGAGGCCCGGGGCGAGCAGCCCCGGGCCTGGAGGCCCGGGGCGAGCAGCCCCGGGCCTGGAGGCCCGGGGCGAGCAGCCCCGGGCCTGGAGGCCCGGGGCGAGCAGCCCCGGGCCTGGAGGCCCGGGGCGAGCAGCCCCGGGCCTGGAGGCCCGGGGCGAGCAGCCCCGGGCCTGGAGGCCCGGGGCGAGCAGCCCCGGGCCTGGAGGCCCGGGGCGAGCAGCCCCGGGCCTGGAGGCCCGGGGCGAGCAGCCCCGGGCCTGGAGGCCCGGGGCGAGCAGCCCCGGGCCTGGAGGCCCGGGGCGAGCAGCCCCGGGCCTGGAGGCCCGGGGCGAGCAGCCCCGGGCCTGGAGGCCCGGGGCGAGCAGCCCCGGGCCTGGAGGCCCGGGGCGAGCAGCCCCGGGCCTGGAGGCCCGGGGCGAGCGGGGCACTTCCCATTCTGGGTCTCCAATGCCTCGGACCTTTGCGGGGAATCTCTGCACTGAGTCCCCAGGGTCTGGAGGCTGTTTCGGGTCCTGTGAACCCTTTCTCTCAGGTACAGGGAGCGGCTTCACCCACGGTGAGACAAGGTAATGACTCAGGGCTTGGATGCCGTGTCTCGTAGCAGGTTTTTGGGATTCTGTGTTTCCCTACTCTCGGACCTAACCCCGGCATTTCTGGGCCGAGAGGAAGGGTTTGTTTCCTTTTCGGAGTCAGGCATCTGTCTCCTTGGGATTTTGTGCTCGCTGCATAGCCCCTGGAGGGGCTGCTTGGGATTCTGTGTCTCCCACTTCTCCAACATTCCCCGTAAGGTTCTCAGCTTAGACCCCATGGACTGGAGGCTGTGTGGGATACTCTGACCCGTTCCTCTCGGGTACAGGCAGAGGCTTCAGGCATGATTAGCCATGGTAAGAGACAGCCCCGGGCGAGGAGGCCCGGGGCGAGCAGCCCCGGGCGAGGAGGCCCGGGGCGAGCAGCCCCGGGCGAGGAGGCCCGGGGCGAGCAGCCCCGGGCGAGGAGGCCCGGGGCGAGCAGCCCCGGGCGAGGAGGCCCGGGGCGAGCAGCCCCGGGCGAGGAGGCCCGGGGCGAGCAGCCCCGGGCCAGGAGGCCCGGGGCGAGCAGCCCCGGGCCTGGAGGCCCGGGGCGAGCAGCCCCGGGCCTGGAGGCCCGGGGCGAGCAGCCCCGGGCCTGGAGGCCCGGGGCGAGCAGCCCCGGGCCTGGAGGCCCGGGGCGAGCAGCCCCGGGCCTGGAGGCCCGGGGCGAGCAGCCCCGGGCCTGGAGGCCCGGGGCGAGCAGCCCCGGGCCTGGAGGCCCGGGGCGAGCAGCCCCGGGCCTGGAGGCCCGGGGCGAGCAGCCCCGGGCCTGGAGGCCCGGGGCGAGCAGCCCCGGGCCTGGAGGCCCGCGGCGAGCAGCCCCGGGCCTGGAGGCCCGCGGCGAGCAGCCCCGGGCCTGGAGGCCCGGGGCGAGCGGGGCACTTCCCTTTCTGGGTCTCCAATGCCTCGGACCTTTGCGGGGAATCTCTGCACTGAGTCCCCAGGGTCTGGAGGCTGTTTCGGGTCCTGTGAACCCTTTCTCTCAGGTACAGGGAGCGGCTTCACCCACGGTGAGCCAAGGTAATGACTCAGGGCTTGGATGCCGTGTCTCGTAGCAGGTGTTTGGGATTCTGTGTTTCCCTACTCTCGGACCTAACCCCGGCATTTCTGGGCCGAGAGGAAGGGTTTGTTTCCTTTTCGGAGTCAGGCATCTGTCTCCTTGGGATTTTTGCTCGCTGCATAGCCCCTGGAGGGGCTGCTTGGGATTCTGTGTCTCCCACTTCTCCAACATTCCCCGTAAGGTTCTCAGCTTAGACCCCATGGACTGGAGGCTGTGTGGGATACTCTGACCCGTTCCTCTCGGGTACAGGCAGAGGCTTCAGGCATGATTAGCAATGGTAAGAGACAGCCCCGGGCGAGGAGGCCCGGGGCGAGCAGCCCCGGGCGAGGAGGCCCGGGGCGAGCAGCCCCGGGCGAGGAGGCCCGGGGCGAGCAGCCCCGGGCGAGGAGGCCCGGGGCGAGCAGCCCCGGGCCTGGAGGCCCGGGGCGAGCAGCCCCGGGCCTGGAGGCCCGGGGCGAGCAGCCCCGGGCCTGGAGGCCCGGGGCGAGCAGCCCCGGGCCTGGAGGCCCGGGGCGAGCAGCCCCGGGCGAGGAGGCCCGGGGCGAGCAGCCCCGGGCGAGGAGGCCCGGGGCGAGCAGCCCCGGGCGAGGAGGCCCGGGGCGAGCAGCCCCGGGCGAGGAGGCCCGGGGCGAGCAGCCCCGGGCGAGGAGGCCCGGGGCGAGCAGCCCCGGGCCTGGAGGCCCGGGGCGAGCAGCCCCGGGCGAGGAGGCCCGGGGCGAGCAGCCCCGGGCCTGGAGGCCCGGGGCGAGCAGCCCCGGGCCTGGAGGCCCGGGGCGAGCAGCCCCGGGCGAGGAGGCCCGGGGCGAGCAGCCCCGGGCGAGGAGGCCCGGGGCGAGCAGCCCCGGGCGAGGAGGCCCGGGGCGAGCAGCCCCGGGCGAGGAGGCCCGGGGCGAGCAGCCCCGGGCCTGGAGGCCCGGGGCGAGCAGCCCCGGGCCTGGAGGCCCGGGGCGAGCAGCCCCGGGCCTGGAGGCCCGGGGCGAGCAGCCCCGGGCCTGGAGGCCCGGGGCGAGCAGCCCCGGGCCTGGAGGCCCGGGGCGAGCAGCCCCGGGCCTGGAGGCCCGGGGCGAGCAGCCCCGGGCCTGGAGGCCCGGGGCGAGCAGCCCCGGGCCTGGAGGCCCGGGGCGAGCAGCCCCGGGCCTGGAGGCCCGGGGCGAGCGGGGCACTTCCCTTTCTGGGTCTCCAATGCCTCGGACCTTTGCGGGGAATCTCTGTACTGAGTCCCCAGGGTCTGGAGGCTGTTTCGGGTCCTGTGAACCCTTTCTCTCAGGTACAGGGAGCGGCTTCACCCACGGTGAGCCAAGGTAATGACTCAGGGCTTGGATGCCGTGTCTCGTAGCAGGTGTTTGGGATTCTGTGTTTCCCTACTCTCGGACCTAACCCCGGCATTTCTGGGCCGAGAGGAAGGGTTTGTTTCCTTTTCGGAGTCAGGCATCTGTCTCCTTGGGATTTTGTGCTCGCTGCATAGCCCCTGGAGGGGCTGCTTGGGATTCTGTGTCTCCCACTTCTCCAACATTCCCCGTAAGGTTCTCAGCTTAGACCCCATGGACTGGAGGCTGTGTGGGATACTCTGACCCGTTCCTCTCGGGTACAGGCAGAGGCTTCAGGCATGATTAGCAATGGTAAGAGACAGCCCCGGGCGAGGAGGCCCTGGGCGAGCAGCCCCGGGCGAGGAGGCCCGGGGCGAGCAGCCCCGGGCGAGGAGGCCCGGGGCGAGCAGCCCCGGGCGAGGAGGCCCGGGGCGAGCAGCCCCGGGCGAGGAGGCCCGGGGCGAGCAGCCCCGGGCGAGGAGGCCCGGGGCGAGCAGCCCCGGGCCTGGAGGCCCGGGGCGAGCAGCCCCGGGCCTGGAGGCCCGGGGCGAGCAGCCCCGGGCCTGGAGGCCCGGGGCGAGCAGCCCCGGGCCTGGAGGCCCGGGGCGAGCAGCCCCGGGCCTGGAGGCCCGGGGCGAGCAGCCCCGGGCCTGGAGGTCCGGGGCGAGCAGCCCCGGGCCTGGAGGCCCGGGGCGAGCGGGGCACTTCCCATTCTGGGTCTCCAATGCCTCGGACCTTTGCGGGGAATCTCTGCACTGAGTCCCCAGGGTCTGGAGGCTGTTTCGGGTCCTGTGAACCCTTTCTCTCAGGTACAGGGAGCGGCTTCACCCACGGTGAGACAAGGTAATGACTCAGGGCTTGGATGCCGTGTCTCGTAGCAGGTTTTTGGGATTCTGTGTTTCCCTACTCTCGGACCTAACCCCGGCATTTCTGGGCCGAGAGGAAGGGTTTGTTTCCTTTTCGGAGTCAGGCATCTGTCTCCTTGGGATTTTGTGCTCGCTGCATAGCCCCTGGAGGGGCTGCTTGGGATTCTGTGTCTCCCACTTCTCCAACATTCCCCGTAAGGTTCTCAGCTTAGACCCCATGGACTGGAGGCTGTGTGGGATACTCTGACCCGTTCCTCTCGGGTACAGGCAGAGGCTTCAGGCATGATTAGCCATGGTAAGAGACAGCCCCGGGCGAGGAGGCCCGGGGCGAGCAGCCCCGGGCGAGGAGGCCCGGGGCGAGCAGCCCCGGGCGAGGAGGCCCGGGGCGAGCAGCCCCGGGCGAGGAGGCCCGGGGCGAGCAGCCCCGGGCGAGGAGGCCCGGGGCGAGCAGCCCCGGGCGAGGAGGCCCGGGGCGAGCAGCCCCGGGCGAGGAGGCCCGGGGCGAGCAGCCCCGGGCGAGGAGGCCCGGGGCGAGCAGCCCCGGGCGAGGAGGCCCGGGGCGAGCAGCCCCGGGCCTGGAGGCCCGGGGCGAGCAGCCCCGGGCCTGGAGGCCCGGGGCGAGCAGCCCCGGGCCTGGAGGCCCGGGGCGAGCAGCCCCGGGCGAGGAGGCCCGGGGCGAGCAGCCCCGGGCGAGGAGGCCCGGGGCGAGCAGCCCCGGGCGAGGAGGCCCGGGGCGAGCAGCCCCGGGCGAGGAGGCCCGGGGCGAGCAGCCCCGGGCGAGGAGGCCCGGGGCGAGCAGCCCCGGGCGAGGAGGCCCGGGGCGAGCAGCCCCGGGCGAGGAGGCCCGGGGCGAGCAGCCCCGGGCGAGGAGGCCCGGGGCGAGCAGCCCCGGGCGAGGAGGCCCGGGGCGAGCAGCCCCGGGCCTGGAGGCCCGGGGCGAGCAGCCCCGGGCCTGGAGGCCCGGGGCGAGCAGCCCCGGGCCTGGAGGCCCGGGGCGAGCAGCCCCGGGCCTGGAGGCCCGGGGCGAGCAGCCCCGGGCCTGGAGGCCCGGGGCGAGCAGCCCCGGGCCTGGAGGCCCGGGGCGAGCAGCCCCGGGCCTGGAGGCCCGGGGCGAGCAGCCCCGGGCCTGGAGGCCCGGGGCGAGCAGCCCCGGGCCTGGAGGCCCGGGGCGAGCAGCCCCGGGCCTGGAGGCCCGGGGCGAGCAGCCCCGGGCCTGGAGGCCCGGGGCGAGCAGCCCCGGGCCTGGAGGCCCGGGGCGAGCAGCCCCGGGCCTGGAGGCCCGGGGCGAGCAGCCCCGGGCCTGGAGGCCCGGGGCGAGCAGCCCCGGGCCTGGAGGCCCGGGGCGAGCAGCCCCGGGCCTGGAGGCCCGGGGCGAGCAGCCCCGGGCCTGGAGGCCCGGGGCGAGCAGCCCCGGGCCTGGAGGCCCGGGGCGAGCAGCCCCGGGCCTGGAGGCCCGGGGCGAGCAGCCCCGGGCCTGGAGGCCCGGGGCGAGCAGCCCCGGGCCTGGAGGCCCGGGGCGAGCAGCCCCGGGCCTGGAGGCCCGGGGCGAGCAGCCCCGGGCCTGGAGGCCCGGGGCGAGCAGCCCCGGGCCTGGAGGCCCGGGGCGAGCAGCCCCGGGCCTGGAGGCCCGGGGCGAGCAGCCCCGGGCCTGGAGGCCCGGGGCGAGCAGCCCCGGGCCTGGAGGCCCGGGGCGAGCAGCCCCGGGCCTGGAGGCCCGGGGCGAGCAGCCCCGGGCCTGGAGGCCCGGGGCGAGCAGCCCCGGGCCTGGAGGCCCGGGGCGAGCAGCCCCGGGCCTGGAGGCCCGGGGCGAGCAGCCCCGGGCCTGGAGGCCCGGGGCGAGCAGCCCCGGGCCTGGAGGCCCGGGGCGAGCAGCCCCGGGCCTGGAGGCCCGGGGCGAGCAGCCCCGGGCCTGGAGGCCCGGGGCGAGCGGGGCACTTCCCATTCTGGGTCTCCAATGCCTCGGACCTTTGCGGGGAATCTCTGCACTGAGTCCCCAGGGTCTGGAGGCTGTTTCGGGTCCTGTGAACCCTTTCTCTCAGGTACAGGGAGCGGCTTCACCCACGGTGAGACAAGGTAATGACTCAGGGCTTGGATGCCGTGTCTCGTAGCAGGTTTTTGGGATTCTGTGTTTCCCTACTCTCGGACCTAACCCCGGCATTTCTGGGCCGAGAGGAAGGGTTTGTTTCCTTTTCGGAGTCAGGCATCTGTCTCCTTGGGATTTTGTGCTCGCTGCATAGCCCCTGGAGGGGCTGCTTGGGATTCTGTGTCTCCCACTTCTCCCACATTCCCCGTAAGGTTCTCAGCTTAGACCCCATGGACTGGAGGCTGTGTGGGATACTCTGACCCGTTCCTCTCGGGTACAGGCAGAGGCTTCAGGCATGATTAGCCATGGTAAGAGACAGCCCCGGGCGAGGAGGCCCGGGGCGAGCAGCCCCGGGCGAGGAGGCCCGGGGCGAGCAGCCCCGGGCGAGGAGGCCCGGGGCGAGCAGCCCCGGGCGAGGAGGCCCGGGGCGAGCAGCCCCGGGCGAGGAGGCCCGGGGCGAGCAGCCCCGGGCGAGGAGGCCCGGGGCGAGCAGCCCCGGGCGAGGAGGCCCGGGGCGAGCAGCCCCGGGCGAGGAGGCCCGGGGCGAGCAGCCCCGGGCGAGGAGGCCCGGGGCGAGCAGCCCCGGGCGAGGAGGCCCGGGGCGAGCAGCCCCGGGCGAGGAGGCCCGGGGCGAGCAGCCCCGGGCGAGGAGGCCCGGGGCGAGCAGCCCCGGGCGAGGAGGCCCGGGGCGAGCAGCCCCGGGCGAGGAGGCCCGGGGCGAGCAGCCCCGGGCGAGGAGGCCCGGGGCGAGCAGCCCCGGGCGAGGAGGCCCGGGGCGAGCAGCCCCGGGCGAGGAGGCCCGGGGCGAGCAGCCCCGGGCCTGGAGGCCCGGGGCGAGCAGCCCCGGGCCTGGAGGCCCGGGGCGAGCAGCCCCGGGCCTGGAGGCCCGGGGCGAGCAGCCCCGGGCCTGGAGGCCCGGGGCGAGCAGCCCCGGGCCTGGAGGCCCGGGGCGAGCAGCCCCGGGCCTGGAGGCCCGGGGCGAGCAGCCCCGGGCCTGGAGGCCCGGGGCGAGCAGCCCCGGGCCTGGAGGCCCGGGGCGAGCAGCCCCGGGCCTGGAGGCCCGGGGCGAGCAGCCCCGGGCCTGGAGGCCCGGGGCGAGCAGCCCCGGGCCTGGAGGCCCGGGGCGAGCAGCCCCGGGCCTGGAGGCCCGGGGCGAGCAGCCCCGGGCCTGGAGGCCCGGGGCGAGCAGCCCCGGGCCTGGAGGCCCGGGGCGAGCAGCCCCGGGCCTGGAGGCCCGGGGCGAGCAGCCCCGGGCCTGGAGGCCCGGGGCGAGCAGCCCCGGGCCTGGAGGCCCGGGGCGAGCAGCCCCGGGCCTGGAGGCCCGGGGCGAGCAGCCCCGGGCCTGGAGGCCCGGGGCGAGCAGCCCCGGGCCTGGAGGCCCGGGGCGAGCAGCCCCGGGCCTGGAGGCCCGGGGCGAGCAGCCCCGGGCCTGGAGGCCCGGGGCGAGCAGCCCCGGGCCTGGAGGCCCGGGGCGAGCAGCCCCGGGCCTGGAGGCCCGGGGCGAGCAGCCCCGGGCCTGGAGGCCCGGGGCGAGCAGCCCCGGGCCTGGAGGCCCGGGGCGAGCAGCCCCGGGCCTGGAGGCCCGGGGCGAGCAGCCCCGGGCCTGGAGGCCCGGGGCGAGCAGCCCCGGGCCTGGAGGCCCGGGGCGAGCAGCCCCGGGCCTGGAGGCCCGGGGCGAGCAGCCCCGGGCCTGGAGGCCCGGGGCGAGCAGCCCCGGGCCTGGAGGCCCGGGGCGAGCAGCCCCGGGCCTGGAGGCCCGGGGCGAGCAGCCCCGGGCCTGGAGGCCCGGGGCGAGCAGCCCCGGGCCTGGAGGCCCGGGGCGAGCAGCCCCGGGCCTGGAGGCCCGGGGCGAGCAGCCCCGGGCCTGGAGGCCCGGGGCGAGCAGCCCCGGGCCTGGAGGCCCGGGGCGAGCAGCCCCGGGCCTGGAGGCCCGGGGCGAGCAGCCCCGGGCCTGGAGGCCCGGGGCGAGCAGCCCCGGGCCTGGAGGCCCGGGGCGAGCAGCCCCGGGCCTGGAGGCCCGGGGCGAGCAGCCCCGGGCCTGGAGGCCCGGGGCGAGCAGCCCCGGGCCTGGAGGCCCGGGGCGAGCAGCCCCGGGCCTGGAGGCCCGGGGCGAGCAGCCCCGGGCCTGGAGGCCCGGGGCGAGCAGCCCCGGGCCTGGAGGCCCGGGGCGAGCAGCCCCGGGCCTGGAGGCCCGGGGCGAGCAGCCCCGGGCCTGGAGGCCCGGGGCGAGCAGCCCCGGGCCTGGAGGCCCGGGGCGAGCAGCCCCGGGCCTGGAGGCCCGGGGCGAGCAGCCCCGGGCCTGGAGGCCCGGGGCGAGCAGCCCCGGGCCTGGAGGCCCGGGGCGAGCAGCCCCGGGCCTGGAGGCCCGGGGCGAGCAGCCCCGGGCCTGGAGGCCCGGGGCGAGCAGCCCCGGGCCTGGAGGCCCGGGGCGAGCAGCCCCGGGCCTGGAGGCCCGGGGCGAGCAGCCCCGGGCCTGGAGGCCCGGGGCGAGCAGCCCCGGGCCTGGAGGCCCGGGGCGAGCAGCCCCGGGCCTGGAGGCCCGGGGCGAGCAGCCCCGGGCCTGGAGGCCCGGGGCGAGCAGCCCCGGGCCTGGAGGCCCGGGGCGAGCAGCCCCGGGCCTGGAGGCCCGGGGCGAGCAGCCCCGGGCCTGGAGGCCCGGGGCGAGCGGGGCACTTCCCATTCTGGGTCTCCAATGCCTCGGACCTTTGCGGGGAATCTCTGCACTGAGTCCCCAGGGTCTGGAGGCTGTTTCGGGTCCTGTGAACCCTTTCTCTCAGGTACAGGGAGCGGCTTCACCCACGGTGAGACAAGGTAATGACTCAGGGCTTGGATGCCGTGTCTCGTAGCAGGTTTTTGGGATTCTGTGTTTCCCTACTCTCGGACCTAACCCCGGCATTTCTGGGCCGAGAGGAAGGGTTTGTTTCCTTTTCGGAGTCAGGCATCTGTCTCCTTGGGATTTTGTGCTCGCTGCATAGCCCCTGGAGGGGCTGCTTGGGATTCTGTGTCTCCCACTTCTCCAACATTCCCCGTAAGGTTCTCAGCTTAGACCCCATGGACTGGAGGCTGTGTGGGATACTCTGACCCGTTCCTCTCGGGTACAGGCAGAGGCTTCAGGCATGATTAGCCATGGTAAGAGACAGCCCCGGGCGAGGAGGCCCGGGGCGAGCAGCCCCGGGCGAGGAGGCCCGGGGCGAGCAGCCCCGGGCGAGGAGGCCCGGGGCGAGCAGCCCCGGGCGAGGAGGCCCGGGGCGAGCAGCCCCGGGCCTGGAGGCCCGGGGCGAGCGGGGCACTTCCCATTCTGGGTCTCCAATGCCTCGGACCTTTGCGGGGAATCTCTGCACTGAGTCCCCAGGGTCTGGAGGCTGTTTCGGGTCCTGTGAACCCTTTCTCTCAGGTACAGGGAGCGGCTTCACCCACGGTGAGACAAGGTAATGACTCAGGGCTTGGATGCCGTGTCTCGTAGCAGGTTTTTGGGATTCTGTGTTTCCCTACTCTCGGACCTAACCCCGGCATTTCTGGGCCGAGAGGAAGGGTTTGTTTCCTTTTCGGAGTCAGGCATCTGTCTCCTTGGGATTTTGTGCTCGCTGCATAGCCCCTGGAGGGGCTGCTTGGGATTCTGTGTCTCCCACTTCTCCAACATTCCCCGTAAGGTTCTCAGCTTAGACCCCATGGACTGGAGGCTGTGTGGGATACTCTGACCCGTTCCTCTCGGGTACAGGCAGAGGCTTCAGGCATGATTAGCCATGGTAAGAGACAGCCCCGGGCGAGGAGGCCCGGGGCGAGCAGCCCCGGGCGAGGAGGCCCGGGGCGAGCAGCCCCGGGCGAGGAGGCCCGGGGCGAGCAGCCCCGGGCGAGGAGGCCCGGGGCGAGCAGCCCCGGGCCTGGAGGCCCGGGGCGAGCAGCCTCGGGCGAGGAGGCCCGGGGCGAGCAGCCCCGGCCTGGAGGCCCGGGGCGAGCAGCCCCGGGCCAGGAGGCCCGGGGCGAGCAGCCCCGGGCCTGGAGGCCCGGGGCGAGCAGCCCCGGGCCTGGAGGCCCGGGGCGAGCAGCCCCGGGCCTGGAGGCCCGGGGCGAGCAGCCCCGGGCCTGGAGGCCCGGGGCGAGCAGCCCCGGGCCTGGAGGCCCGGGGCGAGCAGCCCCGGGCCTGGAGGCCCGGGGCGAGCAGCCCCGGGCCTGGAGGCCCGGGGCGAGCAGCCCCGGGCCTGGAGGCCCGCGGCGAGCAGCCCCGGGCCTGGAGGCCCGCGGCGAGCAGCCCCGGGCCTGGAGGCCCGCGGCGAGCAGCCCCGGGCCTGGAGGCCCGCGGCGAGCAGCCCCGGGCCTGGAGGCCCGGGGCGAGCGGGGCACTTCCCTTTCTGGGTCTCCAATGCCTCGGACCTTTGCGGGGAATCTCTGCACTGAGTCCCCAGGGTCTGGAGGCTGTTTCGGGTCCTGTGAACCCTTTCTCTCAGGTACAGGGAGCGGCTTCACCCACGGTGAGCCAAGGTAATGACTCAGGGCTTGGATGCCGTGTCTCGTAGCAGGTGTTTGGGATTCTGTGTTTCCCTACTCTCGGACCTAACCCCGGCATTTCTGGGCCGAGAGGAAGGGTTTGTTTCCTTTTCGGAGTCAGGCATCTGTCTCCTTGGGATTTTTGCTCGCTGCATAGCCCCTGGAGGGGCTGCTTGGGATTCTGTGTCTCCCACTTCTCCAACATTCCCCGTAAGGTTCTCAGCTTAGACCCCATGGACTGGAGGCTGTGTGGGATACTCTGACCCGTTCCTCTCGGGTACAGGCAGAGGCTTCAGGCATGATTAGCAATGGTAAGAGACAGCCCCGGGCGAGGAGGCCCGGGGCGAGCAGCCCCGGGCGAGGAGGCCCGGGGCGAGCAGCCCCGGGCGAGGAGGCCCGGGGCGAGCAGCCCCGGGCGAGGAGGCCCGGGGCGAGCAGCCCCGGGCGAGGAGGCCCGGGGCGAGCAGCCCCGGGCGAGGAGGCCCGGGGCGAGCAGCCCCGGGCGAGGAGGCCCGGGGCGAGCAGCCCCGGGCGAGGAGGCCCGGGGCGAGCAGCCCCGGGCGAGGAGGCCCGGGGCGAGCAGCCCCGGGCGAGGAGGCCCGGGGCGAGCAGCCCCGGGCGAGGAGGCCCGGGGCGAGCAGCCCCGGGCGAGGAGGCCCGGGGCGAGCAGCCCCGGGCGAGGA
The DNA here is from genome assembly GCF_028749965.1 of Puma concolor. Lineage (NCBI taxonomy): Eukaryota > Metazoa > Chordata > Mammalia > Carnivora > Felidae > Puma > Puma concolor. The sequence continues at coordinate 92,991 of NC_141681.1, read as the reverse complement.
GGCCCGGGGCGAGCAGCCCCGGGCGAGGAGGCCCGGGGCGAGCAGCCCCGGGCGAGGAGGCCCGGGGCGAGCAGCCCCGGGCGAGGAGGCCCGGGGCGAGCAGCCCCGGGCGAGGAGGCCCGGGGCGAGCAGCCCCGGGCCTGGAGGCCCGGGGCGAGCAGCCCCGGGCCTGGAGGCCCGGGGCGAGCAGCCCCGGGCCTGGAGGCCCGGGGCGAGCAGCCCCGGGCGAGGAGGCCCGGGGCGAGCAGCCCCGGGCGAGGAGGCCCGGGGCGAGCAGCCCCGGGCGAGGAGGCCCGGGGCGAGCAGCCCCGGGCGAGGAGGCCCGGGGCGAGCAGCCCCGGGCGAGGAGGCCCGGGGCGAGCAGCCCCGGGCGAGGAGGCCCGGGGCGAGCAGCCCCGGGCGAGGAGGCCCGGGGCGAGCAGCCCCGGGCGAGGAGGCCCGGGGCGAGCAGCCCCGGGCGAGGAGGCCCGGGGCGAGCAGCCCCGGGCCTGGAGGCCCGGGGCGAGCAGCCCCGGGCCTGGAGGCCCGGGGCGAGCAGCCCCGGGCCTGGAGGCCCGGGGCGAGCAGCCCCGGGCCTGGAGGCCCGGGGCGAGCAGCCCCGGGCCTGGAGGCCCGGGGCGAGCAGCCCCGGGCCTGGAGGCCCGGGGCGAGCAGCCCCGGGCCTGGAGGCCCGGGGCGAGCAGCCCCGGGCCTGGAGGCCCGGGGCGAGCAGCCCCGGGCCTGGAGGCCCGGGGCGAGCAGCCCCGGGCCTGGAGGCCCGGGGCGAGCAGCCCCGGGCCTGGAGGCCCGGGGCGAGCAGCCCCGGGCCTGGAGGCCCGGGGCGAGCAGCCCCGGGCCTGGAGGCCCGGGGCGAGCAGCCCCGGGCCTGGAGGCCCGGGGCGAGCAGCCCCGGGCCTGGAGGCCCGGGGCGAGCAGCCCCGGGCCTGGAGGCCCGGGGCGAGCAGCCCCGGGCCTGGAGGCCCGGGGCGAGCAGCCCCGGGCCTGGAGGCCCGGGGCGAGCAGCCCCGGGCCTGGAGGCCCGGGGCGAGCAGCCCCGGGCCTGGAGGCCCGGGGCGAGCAGCCCCGGGCCTGGAGGCCCGGGGCGAGCAGCCCCGGGCCTGGAGGCCCGGGGCGAGCAGCCCCGGGCCTGGAGGCCCGGGGCGAGCAGCCCCGGGCCTGGAGGCCCGGGGCGAGCAGCCCCGGGCCTGGAGGCCCGGGGCGAGCAGCCCCGGGCCTGGAGGCCCGGGGCGAGCAGCCCCGGGCCTGGAGGCCCGGGGCGAGCAGCCCCGGGCCTGGAGGCCCGGGGCGAGCAGCCCCGGGCCTGGAGGCCCGGGGCGAGCAGCCCCGGGCCTGGAGGCCCGGGGCGAGCAGCCCCGGGCCTGGAGGCCCGGGGCGAGCAGCCCCGGGCCTGGAGGCCCGGGGCGAGCAGCCCCGGGCCTGGAGGCCCGGGGCGAGCAGCCCCGGGCCTGGAGGCCCGGGGCGAGCAGCCCCGGGCCTGGAGGCCCGGGGCGAGCAGCCCCGGGCCTGGAGGCCCGGGGCGAGCAGCCCCGGGCCTGGAGGCCCGGGGCGAGCGGGGCACTTCCCATTCTGGGTCTCCAATGCCTCGGACCTTTGCGGGGAATCTCTGCACTGAGTCCCCAGGGTCTGGAGGCTGTTTCGGGTCCTGTGAACCCTTTCTCTCAGGTACAGGGAGCGGCTTCACCCACGGTGAGACAAGGTAATGACTCAGGGCTTGGATGCCGTGTCTCGTAGCAGGTTTTTGGGATTCTGTGTTTCCCTACTCTCGGACCTAACCCCGGCATTTCTGGGCCGAGAGGAAGGGTTTGTTTCCTTTTCGGAGTCAGGCATCTGTCTCCTTGGGATTTTGTGCTCGCTGCATAGCCCCTGGAGGGGCTGCTTGGGATTCTGTGTCTCCCACTTCTCCCACATTCCCCGTAAGGTTCTCAGCTTAGACCCCATGGACTGGAGGCTGTGTGGGATACTCTGACCCGTTCCTCTCGGGTACAGGCAGAGGCTTCAGGCATGATTAGCCATGGTAAGAGACAGCCCCGGGCGAGGAGGCCCGGGGCGAGCAGCCCCGGGCGAGGAGGCCCGGGGCGAGCAGCCCCGGGCGAGGAGGCCCGGGGCGAGCAGCCCCGGGCGAGGAGGCCCGGGGCGAGCAGCCCCGGGCGAGGAGGCCCGGGGCGAGCAGCCCCGGGCGAGGAGGCCCGGGGCGAGCAGCCCCGGGCGAGGAGGCCCGGGGCGAGCAGCCCCGGGCGAGGAGGCCCGGGGCGAGCAGCCCCGGGCGAGGAGGCCCGGGGCGAGCAGCCCCGGGCGAGGAGGCCCGGGGCGAGCAGCCCCGGGCGAGGAGGCCCGGGGCGAGCAGCCCCGGGCGAGGAGGCCCGGGGCGAGCAGCCCCGGGCGAGGAGGCCCGGGGCGAGCAGCCCCGGGCGAGGAGGCCCGGGGCGAGCAGCCCCGGGCGAGGAGGCCCGGGGCGAGCAGCCCCGGGCGAGGAGGCCCGGGGCGAGCAGCCCCGGGCGAGGAGGCCCGGGGCGAGCAGCCCCGGGCCTGGAGGCCCGGGGCGAGCAGCCCCGGGCCTGGAGGCCCGGGGCGAGCAGCCCCGGGCCTGGAGGCCCGGGGCGAGCAGCCCCGGGCCTGGAGGCCCGGGGCGAGCAGCCCCGGGCCTGGAGGCCCGGGGCGAGCAGCCCCGGGCCTGGAGGCCCGGGGCGAGCAGCCCCGGGCCTGGAGGCCCGGGGCGAGCAGCCCCGGGCCTGGAGGCCCGGGGCGAGCAGCCCCGGGCCTGGAGGCCCGGGGCGAGCAGCCCCGGGCCTGGAGGCCCGGGGCGAGCAGCCCCGGGCCTGGAGGCCCGGGGCGAGCAGCCCCGGGCCTGGAGGCCCGGGGCGAGCAGCCCCGGGCCTGGAGGCCCGGGGCGAGCAGCCCCGGGCCTGGAGGCCCGGGGCGAGCAGCCCCGGGCCTGGAGGCCCGGGGCGAGCAGCCCCGGGCCTGGAGGCCCGGGGCGAGCAGCCCCGGGCCTGGAGGCCCGGGGCGAGCAGCCCCGGGCCTGGAGGCCCGGGGCGAGCAGCCCCGGGCCTGGAGGCCCGGGGCGAGCAGCCCCGGGCCTGGAGGCCCGGGGCGAGCAGCCCCGGGCCTGGAGGCCCGGGGCGAGCAGCCCCGGGCCTGGAGGCCCGGGGCGAGCAGCCCCGGGCCTGGAGGCCCGGGGCGAGCAGCCCCGGGCCTGGAGGCCCGGGGCGAGCAGCCCCGGGCCTGGAGGCCCGGGGCGAGCAGCCCCGGGCCTGGAGGCCCGGGGCGAGCAGCCCCGGGCCTGGAGGCCCGGGGCGAGCAGCCCCGGGCCTGGAGGCCCGGGGCGAGCAGCCCCGGGCCTGGAGGCCCGGGGCGAGCAGCCCCGGGCCTGGAGGCCCGGGGCGAGCAGCCCCGGGCCTGGAGGCCCGGGGCGAGCAGCCCCGGGCCTGGAGGCCCGGGGCGAGCAGCCCCGGGCCTGGAGGCCCGGGGCGAGCAGCCCCGGGCCTGGAGGCCCGGGGCGAGCAGCCCCGGGCCTGGAGGCCCGGGGCGAGCAGCCCCGGGCCTGGAGGCCCGGGGCGAGCAGCCCCGGGCCTGGAGGCCCGGGGCGAGCAGCCCCGGGCCTGGAGGCCCGGGGCGAGCAGCCCCGGGCCTGGAGGCCCGGGGCGAGCAGCCCCGGGCCTGGAGGCCCGGGGCGAGCAGCCCCGGGCCTGGAGGCCCGGGGCGAGCAGCCCCGGGCCTGGAGGCCCGGGGCGAGCAGCCCCGGGCCTGGAGGCCCGGGGCGAGCAGCCCCGGGCCTGGAGGCCCGGGGCGAGCAGCCCCGGGCCTGGAGGCCCGGGGCGAGCAGCCCCGGGCCTGGAGGCCCGGGGCGAGCAGCCCCGGGCCTGGAGGCCCGGGGCGAGCAGCCCCGGGCCTGGAGGCCCGGGGCGAGCAGCCCCGGGCCTGGAGGCCCGGGGCGAGCAGCCCCGGGCCTGGAGGCCCGGGGCGAGCAGCCCCGGGCCTGGAGGCCCGGGGCGAGCAGCCCCGGGCCTGGAGGCCCGGGGCGAGCAGCCCCGGGCCTGGAGGCCCGGGGCGAGCAGCCCCGGGCCTGGAGGCCCGGGGCGAGCAGCCCCGGGCCTGGAGGCCCGGGGCGAGCAGCCCCGGGCCTGGAGGCCCGGGGCGAGCAGCCCCGGGCCTGGAGGCCCGGGGCGAGCAGCCCCGGGCCTGGAGGCCCGGGGCGAGCAGCCCCGGGCCTGGAGGCCCGGGGCGAGCAGCCCCGGGCCTGGAGGCCCGGGGCGAGCAGCCCCGGGCCTGGAGGCCCGGGGCGAGCAGCCCCGGGCCTGGAGGCCCGGGGCGAGCAGCCCCGGGCCTGGAGGCCCGGGGCGAGCAGCCCCGGGCCTGGAGGCCCGGGGCGAGCAGCCCCGGGCCTGGAGGCCCGGGGCGAGCAGCCCCGGGCCTGGAGGCCCGGGGCGAGCAGCCCCGGGCCTGGAGGCCCGGGGCGAGCGGGGCACTTCCCATTCTGGGTCTCCAATGCCTCGGACCTTTGCGGGGAATCTCTGCACTGAGTCCCCAGGGTCTGGAGGCTGTTTCGGGTCCTGTGAACCCTTTCTCTCAGGTACAGGGAGCGGCTTCACCCACGGTGAGACAAGGTAATGACTCAGGGCTTGGATGCCGTGTCTCGTAGCAGGTTTTTGGGATTCTGTGTTTCCCTACTCTCGGACCTAACCCCGGCATTTCTGGGCCGAGAGGAAGGGTTTGTTTCCTTTTCGGAGTCAGGCATCTGTCTCCTTGGGATTTTGTGCTCGCTGCATAGCCCCTGGAGGGGCTGCTTGGGATTCTGTGTCTCCCACTTCTCCAACATTCCCCGTAAGGTTCTCAGCTTAGACCCCATGGACTGGAGGCTGTGTGGGATACTCTGACCCGTTCCTCTCGGGTACAGGCAGAGGCTTCAGGCATGATTAGCCATGGTAAGAGACAGCCCCGGGCGAGGAGGCCCGGGGCGAGCAGCCCCGGGCGAGGAGGCCCGGGGCGAGCAGCCCCGGGCGAGGAGGCCCGGGGCGAGCAGCCCCGGGCGAGGAGGCCCGGGGCGAGCAGCCCCGGGCCTGGAGGCCCGGGGCGAGCGGGGCACTTCCCATTCTGGGTCTCCAATGCCTCGGACCTTTGCGGGGAATCTCTGCACTGAGTCCCCAGGGTCTGGAGGCTGTTTCGGGTCCTGTGAACCCTTTCTCTCAGGTACAGGGAGCGGCTTCACCCACGGTGAGACAAGGTAATGACTCAGGGCTTGGATGCCGTGTCTCGTAGCAGGTTTTTGGGATTCTGTGTTTCCCTACTCTCGGACCTAACCCCGGCATTTCTGGGCCGAGAGGAAGGGTTTGTTTCCTTTTCGGAGTCAGGCATCTGTCTCCTTGGGATTTTGTGCTCGCTGCATAGCCCCTGGAGGGGCTGCTTGGGATTCTGTGTCTCCCACTTCTCCAACATTCCCCGTAAGGTTCTCAGCTTAGACCCCATGGACTGGAGGCTGTGTGGGATACTCTGACCCGTTCCTCTCGGGTACAGGCAGAGGCTTCAGGCATGATTAGCCATGGTAAGAGACAGCCCCGGGCGAGGAGGCCCGGGGCGAGCAGCCCCGGGCGAGGAGGCCCGGGGCGAGCAGCCCCGGGCGAGGAGGCCCGGGGCGAGCAGCCCCGGGCGAGGAGGCCCGGGGCGAGCAGCCCCGGGCCTGGAGGCCCGGGGCGAGCAGCCTCGGGCGAGGAGGCCCGGGGCGAGCAGCCCCGGCCTGGAGGCCCGGGGCGAGCAGCCCCGGGCCAGGAGGCCCGGGGCGAGCAGCCCCGGGCCTGGAGGCCCGGGGCGAGCAGCCCCGGGCCTGGAGGCCCGGGGCGAGCAGCCCCGGGCCTGGAGGCCCGGGGCGAGCAGCCCCGGGCCTGGAGGCCCGGGGCGAGCAGCCCCGGGCCTGGAGGCCCGGGGCGAGCAGCCCCGGGCCTGGAGGCCCGGGGCGAGCAGCCCCGGGCCTGGAGGCCCGGGGCGAGCAGCCCCGGGCCTGGAGGCCCGCGGCGAGCAGCCCCGGGCCTGGAGGCCCGCGGCGAGCAGCCCCGGGCCTGGAGGCCCGCGGCGAGCAGCCCCGGGCCTGGAGGCCCGCGGCGAGCAGCCCCGGGCCTGGAGGCCCGGGGCGAGCGGGGCACTTCCCTTTCTGGGTCTCCAATGCCTCGGACCTTTGCGGGGAATCTCTGCACTGAGTCCCCAGGGTCTGGAGGCTGTTTCGGGTCCTGTGAACCCTTTCTCTCAGGTACAGGGAGCGGCTTCACCCACGGTGAGCCAAGGTAATGACTCAGGGCTTGGATGCCGTGTCTCGTAGCAGGTGTTTGGGATTCTGTGTTTCCCTACTCTCGGACCTAACCCCGGCATTTCTGGGCCGAGAGGAAGGGTTTGTTTCCTTTTCGGAGTCAGGCATCTGTCTCCTTGGGATTTTTGCTCGCTGCATAGCCCCTGGAGGGGCTGCTTGGGATTCTGTGTCTCCCACTTCTCCAACATTCCCCGTAAGGTTCTCAGCTTAGACCCCATGGACTGGAGGCTGTGTGGGATACTCTGACCCGTTCCTCTCGGGTACAGGCAGAGGCTTCAGGCATGATTAGCAATGGTAAGAGACAGCCCCGGGCGAGGAGGCCCGGGGCGAGCAGCCCCGGGCGAGGAGGCCCGGGGCGAGCAGCCCCGGGCGAGGAGGCCCGGGGCGAGCAGCCCCGGGCGAGGAGGCCCGGGGCGAGCAGCCCCGGGCGAGGAGGCCCGGGGCGAGCAGCCCCGGGCGAGGAGGCCCGGGGCGAGCAGCCCCGGGCGAGGAGGCCCGGGGCGAGCAGCCCCGGGCGAGGAGGCCCGGGGCGAGCAGCCCCGGGCGAGGAGGCCCGGGGCGAGCAGCCCCGGGCGAGGAGGCCCGGGGCGAGCAGCCCCGGGCGAGGAGGCCCGGGGCGAGCAGCCCCGGGCGAGGAGGCCCGGGGCGAGCAGCCCCGGGCGAGGAGGCCCGGGGCGAGCAGCCCCGGGCGAGGAGGCCCGGGGCGAGCAGCCCCGGGCGAGGAGGCCCGGGGCGAGCAGCCCCGGGCGAGGAGGCCCGGGGCGAGCAGCCCCGGGCGAGGAGGCCCGGGGCGAGCAGCCCCGGGCCTGGAGGCCCGGGGCGAGCAGCCCCGGGCCTGGAGGCCCGGGGCGAGCAGCCCCGGGCCTGGAGGCCCGGGGCGAGCAGCCCCGGGCCTGGAGGCCCGGGGCGAGCAGCCCCGGGCCTGGAGGCCCGGGGCGAGCAGCCCCGGGCCTGGAGGCCCGGGGCGAGCAGCCCCGGGCCTGGAGGCCCGGGGCGAGCAGCCCCGGGCCTGGAGGCCCGGGGCGAGCAGCCCCGGGCCTGGAGGCCCGGGGCGAGCAGCCCCGGGCCTGGAGGCCCGGGGCGAGCAGCCCCGGGCCTGGAGGCCCGGGGCGAGCAGCCCCGGGCCTGGAGGCCCGGGGCGAGCAGCCCCGGGCCTGGAGGCCCGGGGCGAGCAGCCCCGGGCCTGGAGGCCCGGGGCGAGCAGCCCCGGGCCTGGAGGCCCGGGGCGAGCAGCCCCGGGCCTGGAGGCCCGGGGCGAGCAGCCCCGGGCCTGGAGGCCCGGGGCGAGCAGCCCCGGGCCTGGAGGCCCGGGGCGAGCAGCCCCGGGCCTGGAGGCCCGGGGCGAGCAGCCCCGGGCCTGGAGGCCCGGGGCGAGCAGCCCCGGGCCTGGAGGCCCGGGGCGAGCAGCCCCGGGCCTGGAGGCCCGGGGCGAGCAGCCCCGGGCCTGGAGGCCCGGGGCGAGCAGCCCCGGGCCTGGAGGCCCGGGGCGAGCAGCCCCGGGCCTGGAGGCCCGGGGCGAGCAGCCCCGGGCCTGGAGGCCCGGGGCGAGCAGCCCCGGGCCTGGAGGCCCGGGGCGAGCAGCCCCGGGCCTGGAGGCCCGGGGCGAGCAGCCCCGGGCCTGGAGGCCCGGGGCGAGCAGCCCCGGGCCTGGAGGCCCGGGGCGAGCAGCCCCGGGCCTGGAGGCCCGGGGCGAGCAGCCCCGGGCCTGGAGGCCCGGGGCGAGCAGCCCCGGGCCTGGAGGCCCGGGGCGAGCAGCCCCGGGCCTGGAGGCCCGGGGCGAGCAGCCCCGGGCCTGGAGGCCCGGGGCGAGCAGCCCCGGGCCTGGAGGCCCGGGGCGAGCAGCCCCGGGCCTGGAGGCCCGGGGCGAGCAGCCCCGGGCCTGGAGGCCCGGGGCGAGCAGCCCCGGGCCTGGAGGCCCGGGGCGAGCAGCCCCGGGCCTGGAGGCCCGGGGCGAGCAGCCCCGGGCCTGGAGGCCCGGGGCGAGCAGCCCCGGGCCTGGAGGCCCGGGGCGAGCAGCCCCGGGCCTGGAGGCCCGGGGCGAGCAGCCCCGGGCCTGGAGGCCCGGGGCGAGCGGGGCACTTCCCTTTCTTGGTCTCCAATGCCTCGGACCTTTGCGGGGAATCTCTGCACTGAGTCCCTAGGGTCTGGAGGCTGTTTCGGGTCCTGTGAACCCTTTCTCTCAGGTACAGGGAGCGGCTTCACCCACGGTGAGCCAAGGTAATGACTCAGGGCTTGGATGCCGTGTCTCGTAGCAGGTGTTTGGGATTCTGTGTTTCCCTACTCTCGGACCTAACCCCGGGATTTCTGGGCCGAGAGGAAGGGTTTGTTTCCTTTTCGGAGTCAGGCATCTGTCTCCTTGGGATTTTGTGCTCGCTGCATAGCCCCTGGAGGGGCTGCTTGGGATTCTGTGTCTCCCACTTCTCCAACATTCCCCGTAAGGTTCTCAGCTTAGACCCCATGGACTGGAGGCTGTGTGGGATACTCTGACCCATTCCTCTCGGGTACAGGCAGAGGCTTCAGGCATGATTAGCCATGGTAAGAGACAGCCCCGGGCGAGGAGGCCCGGGGCGAGCAGCCCCGGGCGAGGAGGCCCGGGGCGAGCAGCCCCGGGCGAGGAGGCCCGGGGCGAGCAGCCCCGGGCGAGGAGGCCCGGGGCGAGCAGCCCCGGGCGAGGAGGCCCGGGGCGAGCAGCCCCGGGCCTGGAGGCCCGGGGCGAGCAGCCCCGGGCGAGGAGGCCCGGGGCGAGCAGCCCCGGGCGAGGAGGCCCGGGGCGAGCAGCCCCGGGCGAGGAGGCCCGGGGCGAGCAGCCCCGGGCGAGGAGGCCCGGGGCGAGCAGCCCCGGGCGAGGAGGCCCGGGGCGAGCAGCCCCGGGCGAGGAGGCCCGGGGCGAGCAGCCCCGGGCGAGGAGGCCCGGGGCGAGCAGCCCCGGGCCTGGAGGCCCGGGGCGAGCAGCCCCGGGCCTGGAGGCCCGGGGCGAGCAGCCCCGGGCCTGGAGGCCCGGGGCGAGCAGCCCCGGGCCTGGAGGCCCGGGGCGAGCAGCCCCGGGCGAGGAGGCCCGGGGCGAGCAGCCCCGGGCCTGGAGGCCCGGGGCGAGCAGCCCCGGGCCTGGAGGCCCGGGGCGAGCAGCCCCGGGCCTGGAGGCCCGGGGCGAGCAGCCCCGGGCCTGGAGGCCCGGGGCGAGCAGCCCCGGGCCTGGAGGCCCGGGGCGAGCAGCCCCGGGCCTGGAGGCCCGGGGCGAGCAGCCCCGGGCCTGGAGGCCCGGGGCGAGCAGCCCCGGGCCTGGAGGCCCGGGGCGAGCAGCCCCGGGCCTGGAGGCCCGGGGCGAGCAGCCCCGGGCCTGGAGGCCCGGGGCGAGCAGCCCCGGGCCTGGAGGCCCGGGGCGAGCAGCCCCGGGCCTGGAGGCCCGGGGCGAGCAGCCCCGGGCCTGGAGGCCCGGGGCGAGCGGGGCACTTCCCTTTCTGGGTCTCCAATGCCTCGGACCTTTGCGGGGAATCTCTGCACTGAGTCCCCAGGGTCTGGAGGCTGTTTCGGGTCCTGTGAACCCTTTCTCTTAGGTACAGGGAACGGCTTCACCCACGGTGAGCCAAGGTAATGACTCAGGGCTTGGATGCCGTGTCTCGTAGCAGGTGTTTGGGATTCTGTGTTTCCCTACTCTCGGACCTAACCCCGGCATTTCTGGGCCGAGAGGAAGGGTTTGTTTCCTTTTCGGAGTCAGGCATCTGTCTCCTTGGGATTTTGTGCTCGCTGCATAGCCCCTGGAGGGGCTGCTTGGGATTCTGTGTCTCCCACTTCTCCAACATTCCCCGTAAGGTTCTCAGCTTAGACCCCATGGACTGGAGGCTGTGTGGGATACTCTGACCCGTTCCTCTCGGGTACAGGCAGAGGCTTCAGGCATGATTAGCAATGGTAAGAGACAGCCCCGGGCGAGGAGGCCCGGGGCGAGCAGCCCCGGGCGAGGAGGCCCGGGGCGAGCAGCCCCGGGCGAGGAGGCCCGGGGCGAGCAGCCCCGGGCGAGGAGGCCCGGGGCGAGCAGCCCCGGGCGAGGAGGCCCGGGGCGAGCAGCCCCGGGCGAGGAGGCCCGGGGCGAGCAGCCCCGGGCCTGGAGGCCCGGGGCGAGCAGCCCCGGGCCTGGAGGCCCGGGGCGAGCAGCCCCGGGCGAGGAGGCCCGGGGCGAGCAGCCCCGGGCCTGGAGGCCCGGGGCGAGCAGCCCCGGGCCTGGAGGCCCGGGGCGAGCAGCCCCGGGCCTGGAGGCCCGGGGCGAGCAGCCCCGGGCCTGGAGGCCCGGGGCGAGCAGCCCCGGGCCTGGAGGCCCGGGGCGAGCAGCCCCGGGCCTGGAGGCCCGGGGCGAGCAGCCCCGGGCCTGGAGGCCCGGGGCGAGCGGGGCACTTCCCTTTCTGGGTCTCCAATGCCTCGGACCTTTGCGGGGAATCTCTGCACTGAGTCCCCAGGGTCTGGAGGCTGTTTCGGGTCCTGTGAACCCTTTCTCTTAGGTACAGGGAACGGCTTCACCCACGGTGAGCCAAGGTAATGACTCAGGGCTTGGATGCCGTGTCTCGTAGCAGGTGTTTGGGATTCTGTGTTTCCCTACTCTCGGACCTAACCCCGGCATTTCTGGGCCGAGAGGAAGGGTTTGTTTCCTTTTCGGAGTCAGGCATCTGTCTCCTTGGGATTTTGTGCTCGCTGCATAGCCCCTGGAGGGGCTGCTTGGGATTCTGTGTCTCCCACTTCTCCAACATTCCCCGTAAGGTTCTCAGCTTAGACCCCATGGACTGGAGGCTGTGTGGGATACTCTGACCCGTTCCTCTCGGGTACAGGCAGAGGCTTCAGGCATGATTAGCAATGGTAAGAGACAGCCCCGGGCGAGGAGGCCCGGGGCGAGCAGCCCCGGGCGAGGAGGCCCGGGGCGAGCAGCCCCGGGCGAGGAGGCCCGGGGCGAGCAGCCCCGGGCGACGAGGCCCGGGGCGAGCAGCCCCGGGCGAGGAGGCCCGGGGCGAGCAGCCCCGGGCGAGGAGGCCCGGGGCGAGCAGCCCCGGGCCTGGAGGCCCGGGGCGAGCAGCCCCGGGCCTGGAGGCCCGGGGCGAGCAGCCCCGGGCGAGGAGGCCCGGGGCGAGCAGCCCCGGGCCTGGAGGCCCGGGGCGAGCAGCCCCGGGCCTGGAGGCCCGGGGCGAGCAGCCCCGGGCCTGGAGGCCCGGGGCGAGCAGCCCCGGGCCTGGAGGCCCGGGGCGAGCAGCCCCGGGCCTGGAGGCCCGGGGCGAGCAGCCCCGGGCCTGGAGGCCCGGGGCGAGCAGCCCCGGGCCTGGAGGCCCGGGGCGAGCAGCCCCGGGCCTGGAGGCCCGGGGCGAGCGGGGCACTTCCCTTTCTGGGTCTCCAATGCCTCGGACCTTTGCGGGGAATCTCTGCACTGAGTCCCTAGGGTCTGGAGGCTGTTTCGGGTCCTGTGAACCCTTTCTCTCAGGTACAGGGAGCGGCTTCACCCACGGTGAGCCAAGGTAATGACTCAGGGCTTGGATGCCGTGTCTCGTAGCAGGTGTTTGGGATTCTGTGTTTCCCTACTCTCGGACCTAACCCCGGCATTTCTGGGCCGAGAGGAAGGGTTTGTTTCCTTTTCGGAGTCAGGCATCTGTCTCCTTGGGATTTTGTGCTCGCTGCATAGCCCCTGGAGGGGCTGCTTGGGATTCTGTGTCTCCCACTTCTCCAACATTCCCCGTAAGGTTCTCAGCTTAGACCCCATGGACTGGAGGCTGTGTGGGATACTCTGACCCGTTCCTCTCGGGTACAGGCAGAGGCTTCAGGCATGATTAGCCATGGTAAGAGACAGCCCCGGGCGAGGAGGCCCGGGGCGAGCAGCCCCGGGCGAGGAGGCCCGGGGCGAGCAGCCCCGGGCGAGGAGGCCCGGGGCGAGCAGCCCCGGGCGAGGAGGCCCGTGGCGAGCAGCCCCGGGCCTGGAGGCCCGGGGCGAGCAGCCCCGGGCCTGGAGGCCCGGGGCGAGCAGCCCCGGGCCTGGACGCCCGGGGCGAGCAGCCCCGGGCGAGGAGGCCCGGGGCGAGCAGCCCCGGGCCTGGAGGCCCGGGGCGAGCAGCCCCGGGCCTGGAGGCCCGGGGCGAGCAGCCCCGGGCCTGGAGGCCCGGGGCGAGCAGCCCCGGGCCTGGAGGCCCGGGGCGAGCAGCCCCGGGCCTGGAGGCCCGGGGCGAGCAGCCCCGGGCCTGGAGGCCCGGGGCGAGCAGCCCCGGGCCTGGAGGCCCGGGGCGAGCAGCCCCGGGCCTGGAGGCCCGGGGCGAGCAGCCCCGGGCCTGGAGGCCCGGGGCGAGCGGGGCACTTCCCTTTCTGGGTCTCCAATGCCTCGGACCTTAGCGGGGAATCTCTGCACTGAGTCCCTAGGGTCTGGAGGCTGTTTCGGGTCCTGTGAACCCTTTCTCTCAGGTACAGGGAGCGGCTTCACCCACGGTGAGCCAAGGTAATGACTCAGGGCTTGGATGCCGTGTCTCGTAGCAGGTGTTTGGGATTCTGTGTTTCCCTACTCTCGGACCTAACCCCGGCATTTCTGGGCCGAGAGGAAGGGTTTGTTTCCTTTTCGGAGTCAGGCATCTGTCTCCTTGGGATTTTGTGCTCGCTGCATAGCCCCTGGAGGGGCTGCTTGGGATTCTGTGTCTCCCACTTCTCCAACATTCCCCGTAAGGTTCTCAGCTTAGACCCCATGGACTGGAGGCTGTGTGGGATACTCTGACCCGTTCCTCTCGGGTACAGGCAGAGGCTTCAGGCATGATTAGCCATGGTAAGAGACAGCCCCGGGCGAGGAGGCCCGGGGCGAGCAGCCCCGGGCCTGGAGGCCCGGGGCGAGCAGCCCCGGGCCTGGAGGCCCGGGGCGAGCAGCCCCGGGCGAGGAGGCCCGGGGCGAGCAGCCCCGGGCCTGGAGGCCCGGGGCGAGCAGCCCCGGGCCTGGAGGCCCGGGGCGAGCAGCCCCGGGCCTGGAGGCCCGGGGCGAGCAGCCCCGGGCCTGGAGGCCCGGGGCGAGCAGCCCCGGGCCTGGAGGCCCGGGGCGAGCAGCCCCGGGCCTGGAGGCCCGGGGCGAGCAGCCCCGGGCCTGGAGGCCCGGGGCGAGCAGCCCCGGGCCTGGAGGCCCGGGGCGAGCAGCCCCGGGCCTGGAGGCCCGGGGCGAGCAGCCCCGGGCCTGGAGGCCCGGGGCGAGCAGCCCCGGGCCTGGAGGCCCGGGGCGAGCAGCCCCGGGCCTGGAGGCCCGGGGCGAGCAGCCCCGGGCCTGGAGGCCCGGGGCGAGCGGGGCACTTCCCTTTCTGGGTCTCCAATGCCTCGGACCTTTGCGGGGAATCTCTGCACTGAGTCCCCAGGGTCTGGAGGCTGTTTCGGGTCCTGTGAACCCTTTCTCTTAGGTACAGGGAACGGCTTCACCCACGGTGAGCCAAGGTAATGACTCAGGGCTTGGATGCCGTGTCTCGTAGCAGGTGTTTGGGATTCTGTGTTTCCCTACTCTCGGACCTAACCCCGGCATTTCTGGGCCGAGAGGAAGGGTTTGTTTCCTTTTCGGAGTCAGGCATCTGTCTCCTTGGGATTTTGTGCTCGCTGCATAGCCCCTGGAGGGGCTGCTTGGGATTCTGTGTCTCCCACTTCTCCAACATTCCCCGTAAGGTTCTCAGCTTAGACCCCATGGACTGGAGGCTGTGTGGGATACTCTGACCCGTTCCTCTCGGGTACAGGCAGAGGCTTCAGGCATGATTAGCAATGGTAAGAGACAGCCCAGGGCGAGGAGGCCCGGGGCGAGCAGCCCCGGGCGAGGAGTCCCGGGGCGAGCAGCCCAGGGCGAGGAGGCCCGGGGCGAGCAGCCCCGGGCGAGGAGGCCCGGGGCGAGCAGCCCCGGGCGAGGAGGCCCGGGGCGAGCAGCCCCGGGCGAGGAGGCCCGGGGCGAGCAGCCCCGGGCCTGGAGGCCGGGGGCGAGCAGCCCCGGGCCTGGCGGCCCGGGGCGAGCAGCCCCGGGCCTGGAGGCCCGGGGCGAGCAGCCCCGGGCCTGGAGGCCCGGGGCGAGCAGCCCCGGGCCTGGAGGCCCGGGGCGAGCAGCCCCGGGCGAGGAGGCCCGGGGCGAGCAGCCCCGGGCCTGGAGGCCCGGGGCGAGCAGCCCCGGGCCTGGAGGCCCGGGGCGAGCAGCCCCGGGCCTGGAGGCCCGGGGCGAGCAGCCCCGGGCCTGGAGGCCCGGGGCGAGCAGCCCCGGGCCTGGAGGCCCGGGGCGAGCAGCCCCGGGCCTGGAGGCCCGGGGCGAGCAGCCCCGGGCCTGGAGGCCCGGGGCGAGCGGGGCACTTCCCTTTCTGGGTCTCCAATGCCTCGGACCTTTGCGGGGAATCTCTGCACTGAGTCCCCAGGGTCTGGAGGCTGTTTCGGGTCCTGTGAACCCTTTCTCTCAGGTACAGGGAGCGGCTTCACCCACGGTGAGCGAAGGTAATGACTCAGGGCTGGATGCCGTGTCTCGTAGCAGGTGTTTGGGATTCTGTGTTTCCCTACTCTCGGACCTAACCCCGGGATTTCTGGGCCGAGAGGAAGGGTTTGTTTCCTTTTCGGAGTCAGGCATCTGTCTCCTTGGGATTTTGTGCTCGCTGCATAGCCCCTGGAGGGGCTGCTTGGGATTCTGTGTCTCCCACTTCTCCAACATTCCCCGTAAGGTTCTCAGCTTAGACCCCATGGACTGGAGGCTGTGTGGGATACTCTGACCCGTTCCTCTCGGGTACACGCAGAGGCTTCAGGCATGATTAGCAATGGTAAGAGACAGCCCCGGGCGAGGAGGCCCGGGGCGAGCAGCCCCGGGCGAGGAGGCCCGGGGCGAGCAGCCCCGGGCCTGGAGGCCCGGGGCGAGCAGCCCCGGGCGAGGAGGCCCGGGGCGAGCAGCCCCGGGCCTGGAGGCCCGGGGCGAGCAGCCCCGGGCGAGGAGGCCCGGGGCGAGCAGCCCCGGGCGAGGAGGCCCGGGGCGAGCAGCCCCGGGCCTGGAGGCCCGGGGCGAGCAGCCCCGGGCGAGGAGGCCCGGGGCGAGCAGCCCCGGGCCTGGAGGCCCGGGGCGAGCAGCCCCGGGCCTGGAGGCCCGGGGCGAGCAGCCCCGGGCGAGGAGGCCCGGGGCGAGCAGCCCCGGGCGAGGAGGCCCGGGGCGAGCAGCCCCGGGCCTGGAGGCCCGGGGCGAGCAGCCCCGGGCCTGGAGGCCCGGGGCGAGCAGCCCCGGGCCTGGAGGCCCGGGGCGAGCAGCCCCGGGCCTGGAGGCCCGGGGCGAGCAGCCCCGGGCCTGGAGGCCCGGGGCGAGCAGCCCCGGGCCTGGAGGCCCGGGGCGAGCAGCCCCGGGCCTGGAGGCCCGGGGCGAGCAGCCCCGGGCCTGGAGGCCCGGGGCGAGCAGCCCCGGGCCTGGAGGCCCGGGGCGAGCAGCCCCGGGCCTGGAGGCCCGGGGCGAGCAGCCCCGGGCCTGGAGGCCCGGGGCGAGCGGGGCACTTCCCTTTCTTGGTCTCCAATGCCTCGGACCTTTGCGGGGAATCTCTGCACTGAGTCCCTAGGGTCTGGAGGCTGTTTCGGGTCCTGTGAACCCTTTCTCTCAGGTACAGGGAGCGGCTTCACCCACGGTGAGCCAAGGTAATGACTCAGGGCTTGGATGCCGTGTCTCGTAGCAGGTGTTTGGGATTCTGTGTTTCCCTACTCTCGGACCTAACCCCGGGATTTCTGGGCCGAGAGGAAGGGTTTGTTTCCTTTTCGGAGTCAGGCATCTGTCTCCTTGGGATTTTGTGCTCGCTGCATAGCCCCTGGAGGGGCTGCTTGGGATTCTGTGTCTCCCACTTCTCCAACATTCCCCGTAAGGTTCTCAGCTTAGACCCCATGGACTGGAGGCTGTGTGGGATACTCTGACCCATTCCTCTCGGGTACAGGCAGAGGCTTCAGGCATGATTAGCCATGGTAAGAGACAGCCCCGGGCGAGGAGGCCCGGGGCGAGCAGCCCCGGGCGAGGAGGCCCGGGGCGAGCAGCCCCGGGCGAGGAGGCCCGGGGCGAGCAGCCCCGGGCGAGGAGGCCCGGGGCGAGCAGCCCCGGGCGAGGAGGCCCGGGGCGAGCAGCCCCGGGCGAGGAGGCCCGGGGCGAGCAGCCCCGGGCGAGGAGGCCCGGGGCGAGCAGCCCCGGGCGAGGAGGCCCGGGGCGAGCAGCCCCGGGCGAGGAGGCCCGGGGCGAGCAGCCCCGGGCGAGGAGGCCCGGGGCGAGCAGCCCCGGGCGAGGAGGCCCGGGGCGAGCAGCCCCGGGCGAGGAGGCCCGGGGCGAGCAGCCCCGGGCGAGGAGGCCCGGGGCGAGCAGCCCCGGGCGAGGAGGCCCGGGGCGAGCAGCCCCGGGCGAGGAGGCCCGGGGCGAGCAGCCCCGGGCGAGGAGGCCCGGGGCGAGCAGCCCCGGGCGAGGAGGCCCGGGGCGAGCAGCCCCGGGCGAGGAGGCCCGGGGCGAGCAGCCCCGGGCCTGGAGGCCCGGGGCGAGCAGCCCCGGGCGAGGAGGCCCGGGGCGAGCAGCCCCGGGCCTGGAGGCCCGGGGCGAGCAGCCCCGGGCGAGGAGGCCCGGGGCGAGCAGCCCCGGGCCTGGAGGCCCGGGGCGAGCAGCCCCGGGCCTGGAGGCCCGGGGCGAGCAGCCCCGGGCCTGGAGGCCCGGGGCGAGCAGCCCCGGGCCTGGAGGCCCGGGGCGAGCAGCCCCGGGCCTGGAGGCCCGGGGCGAGCAGCCCCGGGCCTGGAGGCCCGGGGCGAGCAGCCCCGGGCCTGGAGGCCCGGGGCGAGCAGCCCCGGGCCTGGAGGCCCGGGGCGAGCAGCCCCGGGCCTGGAGGCCCGGGGCGAGCAGCCCCGGGCCTGGAGGCCCGGGGCGAGCAGCCCCGGGCCTGGAGGCCCGGGGCGAGCAGCCCCGGGCCTGGAGGCCCGGGGCGAGCAGCCCCGGGCCTGGAGGCCCGGGGCGAGCAGCCCCGGGCCTGGAGGCCCGGGGCGAGCAGCCCCGGGCCTGGAGGCCCGGGGCGAGCAGCCCCGGGCCTGGAGGCCCGGGGCGAGCAGCCCCGGGCCTGGAGGCCCGGGGCGAGCAGCCCCGGGCCTGGAGGCCCGGGGCGAGCAGCCCCGGGCCTGGAGGCCCGGGGCGAGCAGCCCCGGGCCTGGAGGCCCGGGGCGAGCAGCCCCGGGCCTGGAGGCCCGGGGCGAGCAGCCCCGGGCCTGGAGGCCCGGGGCGAGCAGCCCCGGGCCTGGAGGCCCGGGGCGAGCAGCCCCGGGCCTGGAGGCCCGGGGCGAGCGGGGCACTTCCCTTTCTGGGTCTCCAATGCCTCGGACCTTAGCGGGGAATCTCTGCACTGAGTCCCTAGGGTCTGGAGGCTGTTTCGGGTCCTGTGAACCCTTTCTCTCAGGTACAGGGAGCGGCTTCACCCACGGTGAGCCAAGGTAATGACTCAGGGCTTGGATGCCGTGTCTCGTAGCAGGTGTTTGGGATTCTGTGTTTCCCTACTCTCGGACCTAACCCCGGCATTTCTGGGCCGAGAGGAAGGGTTTGTTTCCTTTTCGGAGTCAGGCATCTGTCTCCTTGGGATTTTGTGCTCGCTGCATAGCCCCTGGAGGGGCTGCTTGGGATTCTGTGTCTCCCACTTCTCCAACATTCCCCGTAAGGTTCTCAGCTTAGACCCCATGGACTGGAGGCTGTGTGGGATACTCTGACCCGTTCCTCTCGGGTACAGGCAGAGGCTTCAGGCATGATTAGCCATGGTAAGAGACAGCCCCGGGCGAGGAGGCCCGGGGCGAGCAGCCCCGGGCGAGGAGGCCCGGGGCGAGCAGCCCCGGGCCTGGAGGCCCGGGGCGAGCAGCCCCGGGCGAGGAGGCCCGGGGCGAGCAGCCCCGGGCCTGGAGGCCCGGGGCGAGCAGCCCCGGGCGAGGAGGCCCGGGGCGAGCAGCCCCGGGCCTGGAGGCCCGGGGCGAGCAGCCCCGGGCCTGGAGGCCCGGGGCGAGCAGCCCCGGGCCTGGAGGCCCGGGGCGAGCAGCCCCGGGCCTGGAGGCCCGGGGCGAGCAGCCCCGGGCCTGGAGGCCCGGGGCGAGCAGCCCCGGGCCTGGAGGCCCGGGGCGAGCAGCCCCGGGCCTGGAGGCCCGGGGCGAGCAGCCCCGGGCCTGGAGGCCCGGGGCGAGCAGCCCCGGGCCTGGAGGCCCGGGGCGAGCAGCCCCGGGCCTGGAGGCCCGGGGCGAGCGGGGCACTTCCCTTTCTGGGTCTCCAATGCCTCGGACCTTTGCGGGGAATCTCTGCACTGAGTCCCCAGGGTCTGGAGGCTGTTTCGGGTCCTGTGAACCCTTTCTCTTAGGTACAGGGAACGGCTTCACCCACGGTGAGCCAAGGTAATGACTCAGGGCTTGGATGCCGTGTCTCGTAGCAGGTGTTTGGGATTCTGTGTTTCCCTACTCTCGGACCTAACCCCGGCATTTCTGGGCCGAGAGGAAGGGTTTGTTTCCTTTTCGGAGTCAGGCATCTGTCTCCTTGGGATTTTGTGCTCGCTGCATAGCCCCTGGAGGGGCTGCTTGGGATTCTGTGTCTCCCACTTCTCCAACATTCCCCGTAAGGTTCTCAGCTTAGACCCCATGGACTGGAGGCTGTGTGGGATACTCTGACCCGTTCCTCTCGGGTACAGGCAGAGGCTTCAGGCATGATTAGCAATGGTAAGAGACAGCCCAGGGCGAGGAGGCCCGGGGCGAGCAGCCCCGGGCGAGGAGTCCCGGGGCGAGCAGCCCAGGGCGAGGAGGCCCGGGGCGAGCAGCCCCGGGCGAGGAGGCCCGGGGCGAGCAGCCCCGGGCGAGGAGGCCCGGGGCGAGCAGCCCCGGGCGAGGAGGCCCGGGGCGAGCAGCCCCGGGCCTGGAGGCCGGGGGCGAGCAGCCCCGGGCCTGGCGGCCCGGGGCGAGCAGCCCCGGGCCTGGAGGCCCGGGGCGAGCAGCCCCGGGCCTGGAGGCCCGGGGCGAGCAGCCCCGGGCCTGGAGGCCCGCGGCGAGCAGCCCCGGGCGAGGAGGCCCGGGGCGAGCAGCCCCGGGCCTGGAGGCCCGGGGCGAGCAGCCCCGGGCCTGGAGGCCCGGGGCGAGCAGCCCCGGGCCTGGAGGCCCGGGGCGAGCAGCCCCGGGCCTGGAGGCCCGGGGCGAGCAGCCCCGGGCCTGGAGGCCCGGGGCGAGCAGCCCCGGGCCTGGAGGCCCGGGGCGAGCAGCCCCGGGCCTGGAGGCCCGGGGCGAGCGGGGCACTTCCCTTTCTGGGTCTCCAATGCCTCGGACCTTTGCGGGGAATCTCTGCACTGAGTCCCCAGGGTCTGGAGGCTGTTTCGGGTCCTGTGAACCCTTTCTCTCAGGTACAGGGAGCGGCTTCACCCACGGTGAGCGAAGGTAATGACTCAGGGCTGGATGCCGTGTCTCGTAGCAGGTGTTTGGGATTCTGTGTTTCCCTACTCTCGGACCTAACCCCGGGATTTCTGGGCCGAGAGGAAGGGTTTGTTTCCTTTTCGGAGTCAGGCATCTGTCTCCTTGGGATTTTGTGCTCGCTGCATAGCCCCTGGAGGGGCTGCTTGGGATTCTGTGTCTCCCACTTCTCCAACATTCCCCGTAAGGTTCTCAGCTTAGACCCCATGGACTGGAGGCTGTGTGGGATACTCTGACCCGTTCCTCTCGGGTACACGCAGAGGCTTCAGGCATGATTAGCAATGGTAAGAGACAGCCCCGGGCGAGGAGGCCCGGGGCGAGCAGCCCCGGGCGAGGAGGCCCGGGGCGAGCAGCCCCGGGCCTGGAGGCCCGGGGCGAGCAGCCCCGGGCGAGGAGGCCCGGGGCGAGCAGCCCCGGGCCTGGAGGCCCGGGGCGAGCAGCCCCGGGCGAGGAGGCCCGGGGCGAGCAGCCCCGGGCGAGGAGGCCCGGGGCGAGCAGCCCCGGGCCTGGAGGCCCGGGGCGAGCAGCCCCGGGCGAGGAGGCCCGGGGCGAGCAGCCCCGGGCCTGGAGGCCCGGGGCGAGCAGCCCCGGGCCTGGAGGCCCGGGGCGAGCAGCCCCGGGCGAGGAGGCCCGGGGCGAGCAGCCCCGGGCGAGGAGGCCCGGGGCGAGCAGCCCCGGGCCTGGAGGCCCGGGGCGAGCAGCCCCGGGCCTGGAGGCCCGGGGCGAGCAGCCCCGGGCCTGGAGGCCCGGGGCGAGCAGCCCCGGGCCTGGAGGCCCGGGGCGAGCAGCCCCGGGCCTGGAGGCCCGGGGCGAGCAGCCCCGGGCCTGGAGGCCCGGGGCGAGCAGCCCCGGGCCTGGAGGCCCGGGGCGAGCAGCCCCGGGCCTGGAGGCCCGGGGCGAGCAGCCCCGGGCCTGGAGGCCCGGGGCGAGCAGCCCCGGGCCTGGAGGCCCGGGGCGAGCAGCCCCGGGCCTGGAGGCCCGGGGCGAGCAGCCCCGGGCCTGGAGGCCCGGGGCGAGCGGGGCACTTCCCTTTCTTGGTCTCCAATGCCTCGGACCTTTGCGGGGAATCTCTGCACTGAGTCCCTAGGGTCTGGAGGCTGTTTCGGGTCCTGTGAACCCTTTCTCTCAGGTACAGGGAGCGGCTTCACCCACGGTGAGCCAAGGTAATGACTCAGGGCTTGGATGCCGTGTCTCGTAGCAGGTGTTTGGGATTCTGTGTTTCCCTACTCTCGGACCTAACCCCGGGATTTCTGGGCCGAGAGGAAGGGTTTGTTTCCTTTTCGGAGTCAGGCATCTGTCTCCTTGGGATTTTGTGCTCGCTGCATAGCCCCTGGAGGGGCTGCTTGGGATTCTGTGTCTCCCACTTCTCCAACATTCCCCGTAAGGTTCTCAGCTTAGACCCCATGGACTGGAGGCTGTGTGGGATACTCTGACCCATTCCTCTCGGGTACAGGCAGAGGCTTCAGGCATGATTAGCCATGGTAAGAGACAGCCCCGGGCGAGGAGGCCCGGGGCGAGCAGCCCCGGGCGAGGAGGCCCGGGGCGAGCAGCCCCGGGCGAGGAGGCCCGGGGCGAGCAGCCCCGGGCGAGGAGGCCCGGGGCGAGCAGCCCCGGGCGAGGAGGCCCGGGGCGAGCAGCCCCGGGCGAGGAGGCCCGGGGCGAGCAGCCCCGGGCGAGGAGGCCCGGGGCGAGCAGCCCCGGGCGAGGAGGCCCGGGGCGAGCAGCCCCGGGCGAGGAGGCCCGGGGCGAGCAGCCCCGGGCGAGGAGGCCCGGGGCGAGCAGCCCCGGGCGAGGAGGCCCGGGGCGAGCAGCCCCGGGCGAGGAGGCCCGGGGCGAGCAGCCCCGGGCGAGGAGGCCCGGGGCGAGCAGCCCCGGGCGAGGAGGCCCGGGGCGAGCAGCCCCGGGCGAGGAGGCCCGGGGCGAGCAGCCCCGGGCGAGGAGGCCCGGGGCGAGCAGCCCCGGGCGAGGAGGCCCGGGGCGAGCAGCCCCGGGCGAGGAGGCCCGGGGCGAGCAGCCCCGGGCGAGGAGGCCCGGGGCGAGCAGCCCCGGGCGAGGAGGCCCGGGGCGAGCAGCCCCGGGCGAGGAGGCCCGGGGCGAGCAGCCCCGGGCGAGGAGGCCCGGGGCGAGCAGCCCCGGGCGAGGAGGCCCGGGGCGAGCAGCCCCGGGCGAGGAGGCCCGGGGCGAGCAGCCCCGGGCCTGGAGGCCCGGGGCGAGCAGCCCCGGGCGAGGAGGCCCGGGGCGAGCAGCCCCGGGCCTGGAGGCCCGGGGCGAGCAGCCCCGGGCCTGGAGGCCCGGGGCGAGCAGCCCCGGGCGAGGAGGCCCGGGGCGAGCAGCCCCGGGCCTGGAGGCCCGGGGCGAGCAGCCCCGGGCCTGGAGGCCCGGGGCGAGCAGCCCCGGGCGAGGAGGCCCGGGGCGAGCAGCCCCGGGCCTGGAGGCCCGGGGCGAGCAGCCCCGGGCCTGGAGGCCCGGGGCGAGCAGCCCCGGGCCTGGAGGCCCGGGGCGAGCAGCCCCGGGCCTGGAGGCCCGGGGCGAGCAGCCCCGGGCCTGGAGGCCCGGGGCGAGCAGCCCCGGGCCTGGAGGCCCGGGGCGAGCAGCCCCGGGCCTGGAGGCCCGGGGCGAGCAGCCCCGGGCCTGGAGGCCCGGGGCGAGCAGCCCCGGGCCTGGAGGCCCGGGGCGAGCAGCCCCGGGCCTGGAGGCCCGGGGCGAGCAGCCCCGGGCCTGGAGGCCCGGGGCGAGCAGCCCCGGGCCTGGAGGCCCGGGGCGAGCAGCCCCGGGCCTGGAGGCCCGGGGCGAGCAGCCCCGGGCCTGGAGGCCCGGGGCGAGCAGCCCCGGGCCTGGAGGCCCGGGGCGAGCAGCCCCGGGCCTCCAGGCCCGGGGCGAGCAGCCCCGGGCCTCCAGGCCCGGGGCGAGCAGCCCCGGGCCTGGAGGCCCGGGGCGAGCAGCCCCGGGCCTGGAGGCCCGGGGCGAGCAGCCCCGGGCCTGGAGGCCCGGGGCGAGCAGCCCCGGGCCTGGAGGCCCGGGGCGAGCAGCCCCGGGCCTGGAGGCCCGGGGCGAGCAGCCCCGGGCCTGGAGGCCCGGGGCGAGCAGCCCCGGGCCTGGAGGCCCGGGGCGAGCAGCCCCGGGCCTGGAGGCCCGGGGCGAGCAGCCCCGGGCCTGGAGGCCCGGGGCGAGCAGCCCCGGGCCTGGAGGCCCGGGGCGAGCAGCCCCGGGCCTGGAGGCCCGGGGCGAGCAGCCCCGGGCCTGGAGGCCCGGGGCGAGCAGCCCCGGGCCTGGAGGCCCGGGGCGAGCAGCCCCGGGCCTGGAGGCCCGGGGCGAGCAGCCCCGGGCCTGGAGGCCCGGGGCGAGCAGCCCCGGGCCTGGAGGCCCGGGGCGAGCAGCCCCGGGCCTGGAGGCCCGGGGCGAGCAGCCCCGGGCCTGGAGGCCCGGGGCGAGCAGCCCCGGGCCTGGAGGCCCGGGGCGAGCAGCCCCGGGCCTGGAGGCCCGGGGCGAGCAGCCCCGGGCCTGGAGGCCCGGGGCGAGCAGCCCCGGGCCTGGAGGCCCGGGGCGAGCAGCCCCGGGCCTGGAGGCCCGGGGCGAGCAGCCCCGGGCCTGGAGGCCCGGGGCGAGCAGCCCCGGGCCTGGAGGCCCGGGGCGAGCAGCCCCGGGCCTGGAGGCCCGGGGCGAGCAGCCCCGGGCCTGGAGGCCCGGGGCGAGCAGCCCCGGGCCTGGAGGCCCGGGGCGAGCAGCCCCGGGCCTGGAGGCCCGGGGCGAGCAGCCCCGGGCCTGGAGGCCCGGGGCGAGCAGCCCCGGGCCTGGAGGCCCGGGGCGAGCAGCCCCGGGCCTGGAGGCCCGGGGCGAGCAGCCCCGGGCCTGGAGGCCCGGGGCGAGCAGCCCCGGGCCTGGAGGCCCGGGGCGAGCAGCCCCGGGCCTGGAGGCCCGGGGCGAGCAGCCCCGGGCCTGGAGGCCCGGGGCGAGCAGCCCCGGGCCTGGAGGCCCGGGGCGAGCAGCCCCGGGCCTGGAGGCCCGGGGCGAGCAGCCCCGGGCCTGGAGGCCCGGGGCGAGCAGCCCCGGGCCTGGAGGCCCGGGGCGAGCAGCCCCGGGCCTGGAGGCCCGGGGCGAGCAGCCCCGGGCCTGGAGGCCCGGGGCGAGCAGCCCCGGGCCTGGAGGCCCGGGGCGAGCAGCCCCGGGCCTGGAGGCCCGGGGCGAGCAGCCCCGGGCCTGGAGGCCCGGGGCGAGCAGCCCCGGGCCTGGAGGCCCGGGGCGAGCAGCCCCGGGCCTGGAGGCCCGGGGCGAGCAGCCCCGGGCCTGGAGGCCCGGGGCGAGCAGCCCCGGGCCTGGAGGCCCGGGGCGAGCAGCCCCGGGCCTGGAGGCCCGGGGCGAGCAGCCCCGGGCCTGGAGGCCCGGGGCGAGCAGCCCCGGGCCTGGAGGCCCGGGGCGAGCAGCCCCGGGCCTGGAGGCCCGGGGCGAGCGGGGCACTTCCCATTCTGGGTCTCCAATGCCTCGGACCTTTGCGGGGAATCTCTGCACTGAGTCCCCAGGGTCTGGAGGCTGTTTCGGGTCCTGTGAACCCTTTCTCTCAGGTACAGGGAGCGGCTTCACCCACGGTGAGACAAGGTAATGACTCAGGGCTTGGATGCCGTGTCTCGTAGCAGGTTTTTGGGATTCTGTGTTTCCCTACTCTCGGACCTAACCCCGGCATTTCTGGGCCGAGAGGAAGGGTTTGTTTCCTTTTCGGAGTCAGGCATCTGTCTCCTTGGGATTTTGTGCTCGCTGCATAGCCCCTGGAGGGGCTGCTTGGGATTCTGTGTCTCCCACTTCTCCAACATTCCCCGTAAGGTTCTCAGCTTAGACCCCATGGACTGGAGGCTGTGTGGGATACTCTGACCCGTTCCTCTCGGGTACAGGCAGAGGCTTCAGGCATGATTAGCCATGGTAAGAGACAGCCCCGGGCGAGGAGGCCCGGGGCGAGCAGCCCCGGGCGAGGAGGCCCGGGGCGAGCAGCCCCGGGCGAGGAGGCCCGGGGCGAGCAGCCCCGGGCCTGGAGGCCCGGGGCGAGCAGCCCCGGGCCTGGAGGCCCGGGGCGAGCAGCCCCGGCCTGGAGGCCCGGGGCGAGCAGCCCCGGCCTGGAGGCCCGGGGCGAGCAGCCCCGGGCCAGGAGGCCCGGGGCGAGCAGCCCCGGGCCTGGAGGCCCGGGGCGAGCAGCCCCGGGCCTGGAGGCCCGGGGCGAGCAGCCCCGGGCCTGGAGGCCCGGGGCGAGCAGCCCCGGGCCTGGAGGCCCGGGGCGAGCAGCCCCGGGCCTGGAGGCCCGGGGCGAGCAGCCCCGGGCCTGGAGGCCCGGGGCGAGCAGCCCCGGGCCTGGAGGCCCGGGGCGAGCAGCCCCGGGCCTGGAGGCCCGGGGCGAGCAGCCCCGGGCCTGGAGGCCCGGGGCGAGCAGCCCCGGGCCTGGAGGCCCGGGGCGAGCAGCCCCGGGCCTGGAGGCCCGGGGCGAGCAGCCCCGGGCCTGGAGGCCCGGGGCGAGCAGCCCCGGGCCTGGAGGCCCGGGGCGAGCAGCCCCGGGCCTGGAGGCCCGCGGCGAGCAGCCCCGGGCCTGGAGGCCCGCGGCGAGCAGCCCCGGGCCTGGAGGCCCGGGGCGAGCGGGGCACTTCCCTTTCTGGGTCTCCAATGCCTCGGACCTTTGCGGGGAATCTCTGCACTGAGTCCCCAGGGTCTGGAGGCTGTTTCGGGTCCTGTGAACCCTTTCTCTCAGGTACAGGGAGCGGCTTCACCCACGGTGAGCCAAGGTAATGACTCAGGGCTTGGATGCCGTGTCTCGTAGCAGGTGTTTGGGATTCTGTGTTTCCCTACTCTCGGACCTAACCCCGGCATTTCTGGGCCGAGAGGAAGGGTTTGTTTCCTTTTCGGAGTCAGGCATCTGTCTCCTTGGGATTTTTGCTCGCTGCATAGCCCCTGGAGGGGCTGCTTGGGATTCTGTGTCTCCCACTTCTCCAACATTCCCCGTAAGGTTCTCAGCTTAGACCCCATGGACTGGAGGCTGTGTGGGATACTCTGACCCGTTCCTCTCGGGTACAGGCAGAGGCTTCAGGCATGATTAGCAATGGTAAGAGACAGCCCCGGGCGAGGAGGCCCGGGGCGAGCAGCCCCGGGCGAGGAGGCCCGGGGCGAGCAGCCCCGGGCGAGGAGGCCCGGGGCGAGCAGCCCCGGGCGAGGAGGCCCGGGGCGAGCAGCCCCGGGCGAGGAGGCCCGGGGCGAGCAGCCCCGGGCGAGGAGGCCCGGGGCGAGCAGCCCCGGGCGAGGAGGCCCGGGGCGAGCAGCCCCGGGCGAGGAGGCCCGGGGCGAGCAGCCCCGGGCGAGGAGGCCCGGGGCGAGCAGCCCCGGGCGAGGAGGCCCGGGGCGAGCAGCCCCGGGCGAGGAGGCCCGGGGCGAGCAGCCCCGGGCCTGGAGGCCCGGGGCGAGCAGCCCCGGGCGAGGAGGCCCGGGGCGAGCAGCCCCGGGCGAGGAGGCCCGGGGCGAGCAGCCCCGGGCGAGGAGGCCCGGGGCGAGCAGCCCCGGGCGAGGAGGCCCGGGGCGAGCAGCCCCGGGCGAGGAGGCCCGGGGCGAGCAGCCCCGGGCGAGGAGGCCCGGGGCGAGCAGCCCCGGGCGAGGAGGCCCGGGGCGAGCAGCCCCGGGCGAGGAGGCCCGGGGCGAGCAGCCCCGGGCGAGGAGGCCCGGGGCGAGCAGCCCCGGGCGAGGAGGCCCGGGGCGAGCAGCCCCGGGCCTGGAGGCCCGGGGCGAGCAGCCCCGGGCGAGGAGGCCCGGGGCGAGCAGCCCCGGGCCTGGAGGCCCGGGGCGAGCAGCCCCGGGCCTGGAGGCCCGGGGCGAGCAGCCCCGGGCCTGGAGGCCCGGGGCGAGCAGCCCCGGGCCTGGAGGCCCGGGGCGAGCAGCCCCGGGCCTGGAGGCCCGGGGCGAGCAGCCCCGGGCCTGGAGGCCCGGGGCGAGCAGCCCCGGGCCTGGAGGCCCGGGGCGAGCAGCCCCGGGCCTGGAGGCCCGGGGCGAGCAGCCCCGGGCCTGGAGGCCCGCGGCGAGCAGCCCCGGGCCTGGAGGCCCGCGGCGAGCAGCCCCGGGCCTGGAGGCCCGGGGCGAGCGGGGCACTTCCCTTTCTGGGTCTCCAATGCCTCGGACCTTTGCGGGGAATCTCTGCACTGAGTCCCCAGGGTCTGGAGGCTGTTTCGGGTCCTGTGAACCCTTTCTCTCAGGTACAGGGAGCGGCTTCACCCACGGTGAGCCAAGGTAATGACTCAGGGCTTGGATGCCGTGTCTCGTAGCAGGTGTTTGGGATTCTGTGTTTCCCTACTCTCGGACCTAACCCCGGCATTTCTGGGCCGAGAGGAAGGGTTTGTTTCCTTTTCGGAGTCAGGCATCTGTCTCCTTGGGATTTTTGCTCGCTGCATAGCCCCTGGAGGGGCTGCTTGGGATTCTGTGTCTCCCACTTCTCCAACATTCCCCGTAAGGTTCTCAGCTTAGACCCCATGGACTGGAGGCTGTGTGGGATACTCTGACCCGTTCCTCTCGGGTACAGGCAGAGGCTTCAGGCATGATTAGCAATGGTAAGAGACAGCCCCGGGCGAGGAGGCCCGGGGCGAGCAGCCCCGGGCGAGGAGGCCCGGGGCGAGCAGCCCCGGGCGAGGAGGCCCGGGGCGAGCAGCCCCGGGCGAGGAGGCCCGGGGCGAGCAGCCCCGGGCGAGGAGGCCCGGGGCGAGCAGCCCCGGGCGAGGAGGCCCGGGGCGAGCAGCCCCGGGCGAGGAGGCCCGGGGCGAGCAGCCCCGGGCGAGGAGGCCCGGGGCGAGCAGCCCCGGGCGAGGAGGCCCGGGGCGAGCAGCCCCGGGCGAGGAGGCCCGGGGCGAGCAGCCCCGGGCGAGGAGGCCCGGGGCGAGCAGCCCCGGGCGAGGAGGCCCGGGGCGAGCAGCCCCGGGCGAGGAGGCCCGGGGCGAGCAGCCCCGGGCGAGGAGGCCCGGGGCGAGCAGCCCCGGGCCTGGAGGCCCGGGGCGAGCAGCCCCGGGCGAGGAGGCCCGGGGCGAGCAGCCCCGGGCGAGGAGGCCCGGGGCGAGCAGCCCCGGGCCTGGAGGCCCGGGGCGAGCAGCCCCGGGCGAGGAGGCCCGGGGCGAGCAGCCCCGGGCGAGGAGGCCCGGGGCGAGCAGCCCCGGGCCTGGAGGCCCGGGGCGAGCAGCCCCGGGCCTGGAGGCCCGGGGCGAGCAGCCCCGGGCCTGGAGGCCCGGGGCGAGCAGCCCCGGGCCTGGAGGCCCGGGGCGAGCAGCCCCGGGCCTGGAGGCCCGGGGCGAGCAGCCCCGGGCCTGGAGGCCCGGGGCGAGCAGCCCCGGGCCTGGAGGCCCGGGGCGAGCAGCCCCGGGCCTGGAGGCCCGGGGCGAGCAGCCCCGGGCCTGGAGGCCCGGGGCGAGCAGCCCCGGGCCTGGAGGCCCGGGGCGAGCAGCCCCGGGCCTGGAGGCCCGGGGCGAGCAGCCCCGGGCCTGGAGGCCCGGGGCGAGCAGCCCCGGGCCTGGAGGCCCGGGGCGAGCAGCCCCGGGCCTGGAGGCCCGGGGCGAGCAGCCCCGGGCCTGGAGGCCCGGGGCGAGCAGCCCCGGGCCTGGAGGCCCGGGGCGAGCAGCCCCGGGCCTGGAGGCCCGGGGCGAGCAGCCCCGGGCCTGGAGGCCCGGGGCGAGCAGCCCCGGGCCTGGAGGCCCGGGGCGAGCAGCCCCGGGCCTGGAGGCCCGGGGCGAGCAGCCCCGGGCCTGGAGGCCCGGGGCGAGCAGCCCCGGGCCTGGAGGCCCGGGGCGAGCAGCCCCGGGCCTGGAGGCCCGGGGCGAGCAGCCCCGGGCCTGGAGGCCCGGGGCGAGCAGCCCCGGGCCTGGAGGCCCGGGGCGAGCAGCCCCGGGCCTGGAGGCCCGGGGCGAGCAGCCCCGGGCCTGGAGGCCCGGGGCGAGCAGCCCCGGGCCTGGAGGCCCGGGGCGAGCAGCCCCGGGCCTGGAGGCCCGGGGCGAGCAGCCCCGGGCCTGGAGGCCCGGGGCGAGCAGCCCCGGGCCTGGAGGCCCGGGGCGAGCAGCCCCGGGCCTGGAGGCCCGGGGCGAGCAGCCCCGGGCCTGGAGGCCCGGGGCGAGCAGCCCCGGGCCTGGAGGCCCGGGGCGAGCAGCCCCGGGCCTGGAGGCCCGGGGCGAGCAGCCCCGGGCCTGGAGGCCCGGGGCGAGCAGCCCCGGGCCTGGAGGCCCGGGGCGAGCAGCCCCGGGCCTGGAGGCCCGGGGCGAGCAGCCCCGGGCCTGGAGGCCCGGGGCGAGCAGCCCCGGGCCTGGAGGCCCGGGGCGAGCAGCCCCGGGCCTGGAGGCCCGGGGCGAGCAGCCCCGGGCCTGGAGGCCCGGGGCGAGCAGCCCCGGGCCTGGAGGCCCGGGGCGAGCAGCCCCGGGCCTGGAGGCCCGGGGCGAGCAGCCCCGGGCCTGGAGGCCCGGGGCGAGCAGCCCCGGGCCTGGAGGCCCGGGGCGAGCGGGGCACTTCCCTTTCTTGGTCTCCAATGCCTCGGACCTTTGCGGGGAATCTCTGCACTGAGTCCCTAGGGTCTGGAGGCTGTTTCGGGTCCTGTGAACCCTTTCTCTCAGGTACAGGGAGCGGCTTCACCCACGGTGAGCCAAGGTAATGACTCAGGGCTTGGATGCCGTGTCTCGTAGCAGGTGTTTGGGATTCTGTGTTTCCCTACTCTCGGACCTAACCCCGGGATTTCTGGGCCGAGAGGAAGGGTTTGTTTCCTTTTCGGAGTCAGGCATCTGTCTCCTTGGGATTTTGTGCTCGCTGCATAGCCCCTGGAGGGGCTGCTTGGGATTCTGTGTCTCCCACTTCTCCAACATTCCCCGTAAGGTTCTCAGCTTAGACCCCATGGACTGGAGGCTGTGTGGGATACTCTGACCCATTCCTCTCGGGTACAGGCAGAGGCTTCAGGCATGATTAGCCATGGTAAGAGACAGCCCCGGGCGAGGAGGCCCGGGGCGAGCAGCCCCGGGCGAGGAGGCCCGGGGCGAGCAGCCCCGGGCGAGGAGGCCCGGGGCGAGCAGCCCCGGGCGAGGAGGCCCGGGGCGAGCAGCCCCGGGCGAGGAGGCCCGGGGCGAGCAGCCCCGGGCGAGGAGGCCCGGGGCGAGCAGCCCCGGGCGAGGAGGCCCGGGGCGAGCAGCCCCGGGCGAGGAGGCCCGGGGCGAGCAGCCCCGGGCGAGGAGGCCCGGGGCGAGCAGCCCCGGGCGAGGAGGCCCGGGGCGAGCAGCCCCGGGCGAGGAGGCCCGGGGCGAGCAGCCCCGGGCGAGGAGGCCCGGGGCGAGCAGCCCCGGGCGAGGAGGCCCGGGGCGAGCAGCCCCGGGCGAGGAGGCCCGGGGCGAGCAGCCCCGGGCGAGGAGGCCCGGGGCGAGCAGCCCCGGGCCTGGAGGCCCGGGGCGAGCAGCCCCGGGCCTGGAGGCCCGGGGCGAGCAGCCCCGGGCCTGGAGGCCCGGGGCGAGCAGCCCCGGGCGAGGAGGCCCGGGGCGAGCAGCCCCGGGCCTGGAGGCCCGGGGCGAGCAGCCCCGGGCCTGGAGGCCCGGGGCGAGCAGCCCCGGGCCTGGAGGCCCGGGGCGAGCAGCCCCGGGCCTGGAGGCCCGGGGCGAGCAGCCCCGGGCCTGGAGGCCCGGGGCGAGCAGCCCCGGGCCTGGAGGCCCGGGGCGAGCAGCCCCGGGCCTGGAGGCCCGGGGCGAGCAGCCCCGGGCCTGGAGGCCCGGGGCGAGCAGCCCCGGGCCTGGAGGCCCGGGGCGAGCAGCCCCGGGCCTGGAGGCCCGGGGCGAGCAGCCCCGGGCCTGGAGGCCCGGGGCGAGCAGCCCCGGGCCTGGAGGCCCGGGGCGAGCAGCCCCGGGCCTGGAGGCCCGGGGCGAGCAGCCCCGGGCCTGGAGGCCCGGGGCGAGCAGCCCCGGGCCTGGAGGCCCGGGGCGAGCAGCCCCGGGCCTGGAGGCCCGGGGCGAGCGGGGCACTTCCCTTTCTGGGTCTCCAATGCCTCGGACCTTTGCGGGGAATCTCTGCACTGAGTCCCCAGGGTCTGGAGGCTGTTTCGGGTCCTGTGAACCCTTTCTCTTAGGTACAGGGAACGGCTTCACCCACGGTGAGCCAAGGTAATGACTCAGGGCTTGGATGCCGTGTCTCGTAGCAGGTGTTTGGGATTCTGTGTTTCCCTACTCTCGGACCTAACCCCGGCATTTCTGGGCCGAGAGGAAGGGTTTGTTTCCTTTTCGGAGTCAGGCATCTGTCTCCTTGGGATTTTGTGCTCGCTGCATAGCCCCTGGAGGGGCTGCTTGGGATTCTGTGTCTCCCACTTCTCCAACATTCCCCGTAAGGTTCTCAGCTTAGACCCCATGGACTGGAGGCTGTGTGGGATACTCTGACCCGTTCCTCTCGGGTACAGGCAGAGGCTTCAGGCATGATTAGCAATGGTAAGAGACAGCCCCGGGCGAGGAGGCCCGGGGCGAGCAGCCCCGGGCGAGGAGGCCCGGGGCGAGCAGCCCCGGGCGAGGAGGCCCGGGGCGAGCAGCCCCGGGCGAGGAGGCCCGGGGCGAGCAGCCCCGGGCCTGGAGGCCCGGGGCGAGCAGCCCCGGGCCTGGAGGCCCGGGGCGAGCAGCCCCGGGCGAGGAGGCCCGGGGCGAGCAGCCCCGGGCCTGGAGGCCCGGGGCGAGCAGCCCCGGGCCTGGAGGCCCGGGGCGAGCAGCCCCGGGCCTGGAGGCCCGGGGCGAGCAGCCCCGGGCCTGGAGGCCCGGGGCGAGCAGCCCCGGGCCTGGAGGCCCGGGGCGAGCAGCCCCGGGCCTGGAGGCCCGGGGCGAGCAGCCCCGGGCCTGGAGGCCCGGGGCGAGCAGCCCCGGGCCTGGAGGCCCGGGGCGAGCAGCCCCGGGCCTGGAGGCCCGGGGCGAGCGGGGCACTTCCCTTTCTGGGTCTCCAATGCCTCGGACCTTTGCGGGGAATCTCTGCACTGAGTCCCCAGGGTCTGGAGGCTGTTTCGGGTCCTGTGAACCCTTTCTCTTAGGTACAGGGAACGGCTTCACCCACGGTGAGCCAAGGTAATGACTCAGGGCTTGGATGCCGTGTCTCGTAGCAGGTGTTTGGGATTCTGTGTTTCCCTACTCTCGGACCTAACCCCGGCATTTCTGGGCCGAGAGGAAGGGTTTGTTTCCTTTTCGGAGTCAGGCATCTGTCTCCTTGGGATTTTGTGCTCGCTGCATAGCCCCTGGAGGGGCTGCTTGGGATTCTGTGTCTCCCACTTCTCCAACATTCCCCGTAAGGTTCTCAGCTTAGACCCCATGGACTGGAGGCTGTGTGGGATACTCTGACCCGTTCCTCTCGGGTACAGGCAGAGGCTTCAGGCATGATTAGCAATGGTAAGAGACAGCCCCGGGCGAGGAGGCCCGGGGCGAGCAGCCCCGGGCGAGGAGGCCCGGGGCGAGCAGCCCCGGGCGAGGAGGCCCGGGGCGAGCAGCCCCGGGCGACGAGGCCCGGGGCGAGCAGCCCCGGGCGAGGAGGCCCGGGGCGAGCAGCCCCGGGCGAGGAGGCCCGGGGCGAGCAGCCCCGGGCCTGGAGGCCCGGGGCGAGCAGCCCCGGGCCTGGAGGCCCGGGGCGAGCAGCCCCGGGCGAGGAGGCCCGGGGCGAGCAGCCCCGGGCCTGGAGGCCCGGGGCGAGCAGCCCCGGGCCTGGAGGCCCGGGGCGAGCAGCCCCGGGCGAGGAGGCCCGGGGCGAGCAGCCCCGGGCGAGGAGGCCCGGGGCGAGCAGCCCCGGGCGAGGAGGCCCGGGGCGAGCAGCCCCGGGCGAGGAGGCCCGGGGCGAGCAGCCCCGGGCGAGGAGGCCCGGGGCGAGCAGCCCCGGGCGAGGAGGCCCGGGGCGAGCAGCCCCGGGCGAGGAGGCCCGGGGCGAGCAGCCCCGGGCGAGGAGGCCCGGGGCGAGCAGCCCCGGGCCTGGAGGCCCGGGGCGAGCAGCCCCGGGCGAGGAGGCCCGGGGCGAGCAGCCCCGGGCGAGGAGGCCCGGGGCGAGCAGCCCCGGGCGAGGAGGCCCGGGGCGAGCAGCCCCGGGCGAGGAGGCCCGGGGCGAGCAGCCCCGGGCGAGGAGGCCCGGGGCGAGCAGCCCCGGGCGAGGAGGCCCGGGGCGAGCAGCCCCGGGCGAGGAGGCCCGGGGCGAGCAGCCCCGGGCCTGGAGGCCCGGGGCGAGCAGCCCCGGGCCTGGAGGCCCGGGGCGAGCAGCCCCGGGCCTGGAGGCCCGGGGCGAGCAGCCCCGGGCGAGGAGGCCCGGGGCGAGCAGCCCCGGGCCTGGAGGCCCGGGGCGAGCAGCCCCGGGCCTGGAGGCCCGGGGCGAGCAGCCCCGGGCCTGGAGGCCCGGGGCGAGCAGCCCCGGGCCTGGAGGCCCGGGGCGAGCAGCCCCGGGCCTGGAGGCCCGGGGCGAGCAGCCCCGGGCCTGGAGGCCCGGGGCGAGCAGCCCCGGGCCTGGAGGCCCGGGGCGAGCAGCCCCGGGCCTGGAGGCCCGGGGCGAGCAGCCCCGGGCCTGGAGGCCCGGGGCGAGCAGCCCCGGGCCTGGAGGCCCGGGGCGAGCAGCCCCGGGCCTGGAGGCCCGGGGCGAGCAGCCCCGGGCCTGGAGGCCCGGGGCGAGCAGCCCCGGGCCTGGAGGCCCGGGGCGAGCAGCCCCGGGCCTGGAGGCCCGGGGCGAGCAGCCCCGGGCCTGGAGGCCCGGGGCGAGCAGCCCCGGGCCTGGAGGCCCGGGGCGAGCAGCCCCGGGCCTGGAGGCCCGGGGCGAGCAGCCCCGGGCCTGGAGGCCCGGGGCGAGCAGCCCCGGGCCTGGAGGCCCGGGGCGAGCAGCCCCGGGCCTGGAGGCCCGGGGCGAGCAGCCCCGGGCCTGGAGGCCCGGGGCGAGCAGCCCCGGGCCTGGAGGCCCGGGGCGAGCAGCCCCGGGCCTGGAGGCCCGGGGCGAGCAGCCCCGGGCCTGGAGGCCCGGGGCGAGCAGCCCCGGGCCTGGAGGCCCGGGGCGAGCAGCCCCGGGCCTGGAGGCCCGGGGCGAGCAGCCCCGGGCCTGGAGGCCCGGGGCGAGCAGCCCCGGGCCTGGAGGCCCGGGGCGAGCAGCCCCGGGCCTGGAGGCCCGGGGCGAGCAGCCCCGGGCCTGGAGGCCCGGGGCGAGCAGCCCCGGGCCTGGAGGCCCGGGGCGAGCAGCCCCGGGCCTGGAGGCCCGGGGCGAGCAGCCCCGGGCCTGGAGGCCCGGGGCGAGCAGCCCCGGGCCTGGAGGCCCGGGGCGAGCAGCCCCGGGCCTGGAGGCCCGGGGCGAGCAGCCCCGGGCCTGGAGGCCCGGGGCGAGCAGCCCCGGGCCTGGAGGCCCGGGGCGAGCAGCCCCGGGCCTGGAGGCCCGGGGCGAGCAGCCCCGGGCCTGGAGGCCCGGGGCGAGCAGCCCCGGGCCTGGAGGCCCGGGGCGAGCAGCCCCGGGCCTGGAGGCCCGGGGCGAGCAGCCCCGGGCCTGGAGGCCCGGGGCGAGCAGCCCCGGGCCTGGAGGCCCGGGGCGAGCGGGGCACTTCCCTTTCTGGGTCTCCAATGCCTCGGACCTTTGCGGGGAATCTCTGCACTGAGTCCCCAGGGTCTGGAGGCTGTTTCGGGTCCTGTGAAACCCTTTCTCTCAGGTACAGGGAGCGGCTTCACCCACGGTGAGCCAAGGTAATGACTCAGGGCTTGGATGCCGTGTCTCGTAGCAGCTGTTTGGGATTCTGTGTTTCCTACTCTCTTCGGACCTAACCCCGGCATTTCTGAGGCCGAGAGGAAGGGTTTGTTTCCTTTTCGGAGTCAGGCATCTGTCTCCTTGGGATTTTTGCTCGCTGCATAGCCCCTGGAGGGGCTGCTTGGGATTCTGTGTCTCCCACTTCTCCAACATTCCCCGTAAGGTTCTCAGCTTAGACCCCATGGACTGGAGGCTGTGTGGGATACTCTGACCCGTTCCTCTCGGGTACAGGCAGAGGCTTCAGGCATGATTAGCAATGGTAAGAGACAGCCCCGGGCGAGGAGGCCCGGGGCGAGCAGCCCCGGGCGAGGAGGCCCGGGGCGAGCAGCCCCGGGCGAGGAGGCCCGGGGCGAGCAGCCCCGGGCGAGGAGGCCCGGGGCGAGCAGCCCCGGGCGAGGAGGCCCGGGGCGAGCAGCCCCGGGCGAGGAGGCCCGGGGCGAGCAGCCCCGGGCGAGGAGGCCCGGGGCGAGCAGCCCCGGGCGAGGAGGCCCGGGGCGAGCAGCCCCGGGCGAGGAGGCCCGGGGCGAGCAGCCCCGGGCGAGGAGGCCCGGGGCGAGCAGCCCCGGGCGAGGAGGCCCGGGGCGAGCAGCCCCGGGCGAGGAGGCCCGGGGCGAGCAGCCCCGGGCGAGGAGGCCCGGGGCGAGCAGCCCCGGGCGAGGAGGCCCGGGGCGAGCAGCCCCGGGCGAGGAGGCCCGGGGCGAGCAGCCCCGGGCGAGGAGGCCCGGGGCGAGCAGCCCCGGGCCTGGAGGCCCGGGGCGAGCAGCCCCGGGCCTGGAGGCCCGGGGCGAGCAGCCCCGGGCGGGCCCGGGGCGAGCAGCCCCGGGCCTGGAGGCCCGGGGCGAGCAGCCCCGGGCCTGGAGGCCCGGGGCGAGCAGCCCCGGGCCTGGAGGCCCGGGGCGAGCAGCCCCGGGCCTGGAGGCCCGGGGCGAGCAGCCCCGGGCCTGGAGGCCCGGGGCGAGCAGCCCCGGGCCTGGAGGCCCGGGGCGAGCAGCCCCGGGCCTGGAGGCCCGGGGCGAGCAGCCCCGGGCCTGGAGGCCCGGGGCGAGCAGCCCCGGGCCTGGAGGCCCGGGGCGAGCAGCCCCGGGCCTGGAGGCCCGGGGCGAGCAGCCCCGGGCCTGGAGGCCCGGGGCGAGCAGCCCCGGGCCTGGAGGCCCGGGGCGAGCAGCCCCGGGCCTGGAGGCCCGGGGCGAGCAGCCCCGGGCCTGGAGGCCCGGGGCGAGCAGCCCCGGGCCTGGAGGCCCGGGGCGAGCAGCCCCGGGCCTGGAGGCCCGGGGCGAGCAGCCCCGGGCCTGGAGGCCCGGGGCGAGCAGCCCCGGGCCTGGAGGCCCGGGGCGAGCAGCCCCGGGCCTGGAGGCCCGGGGCGAGCAGCCCCGGGCCTGGAGGCCCGGGGCGAGCAGCCCCGGGCCTGGAGGCCCGGGGCGAGCAGCCCCGGGCCTGGAGGCCCGGGGCGAGCAGCCCCGGGCCTGGAGGCCCGGGGCGAGCAGCCCCGGGCCTGGAGGCCCGGGGCGAGCAGCCCCGGGCCTGGAGGCCCGGGGCGAGCAGCCCCGGGCCTGGAGGCCCGGGGCGAGCAGCCCCGGGCCTGGAGGCCCGGGGCGAGCAGCCCCGGGCCTGGAGGCCCGGGGCGAGCAGCCCCGGGCCTGGAGGCCCGGGGCGAGCAGCCCCGGGCCTGGAGGCCCGGGGCGAGCAGCCCCGGGCCTGGAGGCCCGGGGCGAGCAGCCCCGGGCCTGGAGGCCCGGGGCGAGCAGCCCCGGGCCTGGAGGCCCGGGGCGAGCAGCCCCGGGCCTGGAGGCCCGGGGCGAGCAGCCCCGGGCCTGGAGGCCCGGGGCGAGCAGCCCCGGGCCTGGAGGCCCGGGGCGAGCAGCCCCGGGCCTGGAGGCCCGGGGCGAGCAGCCCCGGGCCTGGAGGCCCGGGGCGAGCAGCCCCGGGCCTGGAGGCCCGGGGCGAGCAGCCCCGGGCCTGGAGGCCCGGGGCGAGCAGCCCCGGGCCTGGAGGCCCGGGGCGAGCAGCCCCGGGCCTGGAGGCCCGGGGCGAGCAGCCCCGGGCCTGGAGGCCCGGGGCGAGCAGCCCCGGGCCTGGAGGCCCGGGGCGAGCAGCCCCGGGCCTGGAGGCCCGGGGCGAGCAGCCCCGGGCCTGGAGGCCCGGGGCGAGCAGCCCCGGGCCTGGAGGCCCGGGGCGAGCAGCCCCGGGCCTGGAGGCCCGGGGCGAGCAGCCCCGGGCCTGGAGGCCCGGGGCGAGCAGCCCCGGGCCTGGAGGCCCGGGGCGAGCAGCCCCGGGCCTGGAGGCCCGGGGCGAGCAGCCCCGGGCCTGGAGGCCCGGGGCGAGCAGCCCCGGGCCTGGAGGCCCGGGGCGAGCAGCCCCGGGCCTGGAGGCCCGGGGCGAGCAGCCCCGGGCCTGGAGGCCCGGGGCGAGCAGCCCCGGGCCTGGAGGCCCGGGGCGAGCAGCCCCGGGCCTGGAGGCCCGGGGCGAGCAGCCCCGGGCCTGGAGGCCCGGGGCGAGCGGGGCACTTCCCTTTCTTGGTCTCCAATGCCTCGGACCTTTGCGGGGAATCTCTGCACTGAGTCCCTAGGGTCTGGAGGCTGTTTCGGGTCCTGTGAACCCTTTCTCTCAGGTACAGGGAGCGGCTTCACCCACGGTGAGCCAAGGTAATGACTCAGGGCTTGGATGCCGTGTCTCGTAGCAGGTGTTTGGGATTCTGTGTTTCCCTACTCTCGGACCTAACCCCGGGATTTCTGGGCCGAGAGGAAGGGTTTGTTTCCTTTTCGGAGTCAGGCATCTGTCTCCTTGGGATTTTGTGCTCGCTGCATAGCCCCTGGAGGGGCTGCTTGGGATTCTGTGTCTCCCACTTCTCCAACATTCCCCGTAAGGTTCTCAGCTTAGACCCCATGGACTGGAGGCTGTGTGGGATACTCTGACCCATTCCTCTCGGGTACAGGCAGAGGCTTCAGGCATGATTAGCCATGGTAAGAGACAGCCCCGGGCGAGGAGGCCCGGGGCGAGCAGCCCCGGGCGAGGAGGCCCGGGGCGAGCAGCCCCGGGCGAGGAGGCCCGGGGCGAGCAGCCCCGGGCGAGGAGGCCCGGGGCGAGCAGCCCCGGGCGAGGAGGCCCGGGGCGAGCAGCCCCGGGCGAGGAGGCCGGGGGCGAGCAGCCCCGGGCCTGGAGGCCCGGGGCGAGCAGCCCCGGGCGAGGAGGCCCGGGGCGAGCAGCCCCGGGCGAGGAGGCCCGGGGCGAGCAGCCCCGGGCGAGGAGGCCCGGGGCGAGCAGCCCCGGGCGAGGAGGCCCGGGGCGAGCAGCCCCGGGCGAGGAGGCCCGGGGCGAGCAGCCCCGGGCGAGGAGGCCCGGGGCGAGCAGCCCCGGGCGAGGAGGCCCGGGGCGAGCAGCCCCGGGCGAGGAGGCCCGGGGCGAGCAGCCCCGGGCCTGGAGGCCCGGGGCGAGCAGCCCCGGGCCTGGAGGCCCGGGGCGAGCAGCCCCGGGCCTGGAGGCCCGGGGCGAGCAGCCCCGGGCCTGGAGGCCCGGGGCGAGCAGCCCCGGGCGAGGAGGCCCGGGGCGAGCAGCCCCGGGCCTGGAGGCCCGGGGCGAGCAGCCCCGGGCCTGGAGGCCCGGGGCGAGCAGCCCCGGGCCTGGAGGCCCGGGGCGAGCAGCCCCGGGCCTGGAGGCCCGGGGCGAGCAGCCCCGGGCCTGGAGGCCCGGGGCGAGCAGCCCCGGGCCTGGAGGCCCGGGGCGAGCAGCCCCGGGCCTGGAGGCCCGGGGCGAGCAGCCCCGGGCCTGGAGGCCCGGGGCGAGCAGCCCCGGGCCTGGAGGCCCGGGGCGAGCAGCCCCGGGCCTGGAGGCCCGGGGCGAGCAGCCCCGGGCCTGGAGGCCCGGGGCGAGCAGCCCCGGGCCTGGAGGCCCGGGGCGAGCGGGGCACTTCCCTTTCTGGGTCTCCAATGCCTCGGACCTTTGCGGGGAATCTCTGCACTGAGTCCCCAGGGTCTGGAGGCTGTTTCGGGTCCTGTGAACCCTTTCTCTTAGGTACAGGGAACGGCTTCACCCACGGTGAGCCAAGGTAATGACTCAGGGCTTGGATGCCGTGTCTCGTAGCAGGTGTTTGGGATTCTGTGTTTCCCTACTCTCGGACCTAACCCCGGCATTTCTGGGCCGAGAGGAAGGGTTTGTTTCCTTTTCGGAGTCAGGCATCTGTCTCCTTGGGATTTTGTGCTCGCTGCATAGCCCCTGGAGGGGCTGCTTGGGATTCTGTGTCTCCCACTTCTCCAACATTCCCCGTAAGGTTCTCAGCTTAGACCCCATGGACTGGAGGCTGTGTGGGATACTCTGACCCGTTCCTCTCGGGTACAGGCAGAGGCTTCAGGCATGATTAGCAATGGTAAGAGACAGCCCCGGGCGAGGAGGCCCGGGGCGAGCAGCCCCGGGCGAGGAGGCCCGGGGCGAGCAGCCCCGGGCGAGGAGGCCCGGGGCGAGCAGCCCCGGGCGAGGAGGCCCGGGGCGAGCAGCCCCGGGCCTGGAGGCCCGGGGCGAGCAGCCCCGGGCCTGGAGGCCCGGGGCGAGCAGCCCCGGGCGAGGAGGCCCGGGGCGAGCAGCCCCGGGCCTGGAGGCCCGGGGCGAGCAGCCCCGGGCCTGGAGGCCCGGGGCGAGCAGCCCCGGGCCTGGAGGCCCGGGGCGAGCAGCCCCGGGCCTGGAGGCCCGGGGCGAGCAGCCCCGGGCCTGGAGGCCCGGGGCGAGCAGCCCCGGGCCTGGAGGCCCGGGGCGAGCAGCCCCGGGCCTGGAGGCCCGGGGCGAGCGGGGCACTTCCCTTTCTGGGTCTCCAATGCCTCGGACCTTTGCGGGGAATCTCTGCACTGAGTCCCCAGGGTCTGGAGGCTGTTTCGGGTCCTGTGAACCCTTTCTCTTAGGTACAGGGAACGGCTTCACCCACGGTGAGCCAAGGTAATGACTCAGGGCTTGGATGCCGTGTCTCGTAGCAGGTGTTTGGGATTCTGTGTTTCCCTACTCTCGGACCTAACCCCGGCATTTCTGGGCCGAGAGGAAGGGTTTGTTTCCTTTTCGGAGTCAGGCATCTGTCTCCTTGGGATTTTGTGCTCGCTGCATAGCCCCTGGAGGGGCTGCTTGGGATTCTGTGTCTCCCACTTCTCCAACATTCCCCGTAAGGTTCTCAGCTTAGACCCCATGGACTGGAGGCTGTGTGGGATACTCTGACCCGTTCCTCTCGGGTACAGGCAGAGGCTTCAGGCATGATTAGCAATGGTAAGAGACAGCCCCGGGCGAGGAGGCCCGGGGCGAGCAGCCCCGGGCGAGGAGGCCCGGGGCGAGCAGCCCCGGGCGAGGAGGCCCGGGGCGAGCAGCCCCGGGCGACGAGGCCCGGGGCGAGCAGCCCCGGGCGAGGAGGCCCGGGGCGAGCAGCCCCGGGCGAGGAGGCCCGGGGCGAGCAGCCCCGGGCCTGGAGGCCCGGGGCGAGCAGCCCCGGGCCTGGAGGCCCGGGGCGAGCAGCCCCGGGCGAGGAGGCCCGGGGCGAGCAGCCCCGGGCCTGGAGGCCCGGGGCGAGCAGCCCCGGGCCTGGAGGCCCGGGGCGAGCAGCCCCGGGCCTGGAGGCCCGGGGCGAGCAGCCCCGGGCCTGGAGGCCCGGGGCGAGCAGCCCCGGGCCTGGAGGCCCGGGGCGAGCAGCCCCGGGCCTGGAGGCCCGGGGCGAGCAGCCCCGGGCCTGGAGGCCCGGGGCGAGCAGCCCCGGGCCTGGAGGCCCGGGGCGAGCAGCCCCGGGCCTGGAGGCCCGGGGCGAGCAGCCCCGGGCCTGGAGGCCCGGGGCGAGCAGCCCCGGGCCTGGAGGCCCGGGGCGAGCGGGGCACTTCCCTTTCTGGGTCTCCAATGCCTCGGACCTTTGCGGGGAATCTCTGCACTGAGTCCCTAGGGTCTGGAGGCTGTTTCGGGTCCTGTGAACCCTTTCTCTCAGGTACAGGGAGCGGCTTCACCCACGGTGAGCCAAGGTAATGACTCAGGGCTTGGATGCCGTGTCTCGTAGCAGGTGTTTGGGATTCTGTGTTTCCCTACTCTCGGACCTAACCCCGGCATTTCTGGGCCGAGAGGAAGGGTTTGTTTCCTTTTCGGAGTCAGGCATCTGTCTCCTTGAGATTTTGTGCTCGCTGCATAGCCCCTGGAGGGGCTGCTTGGGATTCTGTGTCTCCCACTTCTCCAACATTCCCCGTAAGGTTCTCAGCTTAGACCCCATGGACTGGAGGCTGTGTGGGATACTCTGACCCGTTCCTCTCGGGTACAGGCAGAGGCTTCAGGCATGATTAGCCATGGTAAGAGACAGCCCCGGGCGAGGAGGCCCGGGGCGAGCAGCCCCGGGCGAGGAGGCCCGGGGCGAGCAGCCCCGGGCGAGGAGGCCCGGGGCGAGCAGCCCCGGGCGAGGAGGCCCGTGGCGAGCAGCCCCGGGCCTGGAGGCCCGGGGCGAGCAGCCCCGGGCCTGGAGGCCCGGGGCGAGCAGCCCCGGGCCTGGACGCCCGGGGCGAGCAGCCCCGGGCGAGGAGGCCCGGGGCGAGCAGCCCCGGGCCTGGAGGCCCGGGGCGAGCAGCCCCGGGCCTGGAGGCCCGGGGCGAGCAGCCCCGGGCCTGGAGGCCCGGGGCGAGCAGCCCCGGGCCTGGAGGCCCGGGGCGAGCAGCCCCGGGCCTGGAGGCCCGGGGCGAGCAGCCCCGGGCCTGGAGGCCCGGGGCGAGCAGCCCCGGGCCTGGAGGCCCGGGGCGAGCAGCCCCGGGCCTGGAGGCCCGGGGCGAGCAGCCCCGGGCCTGGAGGCCCGGGGCGAGCGGGGCACTTCCCTTTCTGGGTCTCCAATGCCTCGGACCTTAGCGGGGAATCTCTGCACTGAGTCCCTAGGGTCTGGAGGCTGTTTCGGGTCCTGTGAACCCTTTCTCTCAGGTACAGGGAGCGGCTTCACCCACGGTGAGCCAAGGTAATGACTCAGGGCTTGGATGCCGTGTCTCGTAGCAGGTGTTTGGGATTCTGTGTTTCCCTACTCTCGGACCTAACCCCGGCATTTCTGGGCCGAGAGGAAGGGTTTGTTTCCTTTTCGGAGTCAGGCATCTGTCTCCTTGGGATTTTGTGCTCGCTGCATAGCCCCTGGAGGGGCTGCTTGGGATTCTGTGTCTCCCACTTCTCCAACATTCCCCGTAAGGTTCTCAGCTTAGACCCCATGGACTGGAGGCTGTGTGGGATACTCTGACCCGTTCCTCTCGGGTACAGGCAGAGGCTTCAGGCATGATTAGCCATGGTAAGAGACAGCCCCGGGCGAGGAGGCCCGGGGCGAGCAGCCCCGGGCGAGGAGGCCCGGGGCGAGCAGCCCCGGGCCTGGAGGCCCGGGGCGAGC
Source organism: Puma concolor (assembly GCF_028749965.1). Classification (NCBI taxonomy): domain Eukaryota; kingdom Metazoa; phylum Chordata; class Mammalia; order Carnivora; family Felidae; genus Puma; species Puma concolor. The sequence goes on along the minus strand of NC_141681.1, from coordinate 51,205 downwards.
AGCCCCGGGCGAGGAGGCCCGGGGCGAGCAGCCCCGGGCCTGGAGGCCCGGGGCGAGCAGCCCCGGGCGAGGAGGCCCGGGGCGAGCAGCCCCGGGCCTGGAGGCCCGGGGCGAGCAGCCCCGGGCCTGGAGGCCCGGGGCGAGCAGCCCCGGGCCTGGAGGCCCGGGGCGAGCAGCCCCGGGCCTGGAGGCCCGGGGCGAGCAGCCCCGGGCCTGGAGGCCCGGGGCGAGCAGCCCCGGGCCTGGAGGCCCGGGGCGAGCAGCCCCGGGCCTGGAGGCCCGGGGCGAGCAGCCCCGGGCCTGGAGGCCCGGGGCGAGCAGCCCCGGGCCTGGAGGCCCGGGGCGAGCAGCCCCGGGCCTGGAGGCCCGGGGCGAGCAGCCCCGGGCCTGGAGGCCCGGGGCGAGCGGGGCACTTCCCTTTCTGGGTCTCCAATGCCTCGGACCTTTGCGGGGAATCTCTGCACTGAGTCCCCAGGGTCTGGAGGCTGTTTCGGGTCCTGTGAACCCTTTCTCTTAGGTACAGGGAACGGCTTCACCCACGGTGAGCCAAGGTAATGACTCAGGGCTTGGATGCCGTGTCTCGTAGCAGGTGTTTGGGATTCTGTGTTTCCCTACTCTCGGACCTAACCCCGGCATTTCTGGGCCGAGAGGAAGGGTTTGTTTCCTTTTCGGAGTCAGGCATCTGTCTCCTTGGGATTTTGTGCTCGCTGCATAGCCCCTGGAGGGGCTGCTTGGGATTCTGTGTCTCCCACTTCTCCAACATTCCCCGTAAGGTTCTCAGCTTAGACCCCATGGACTGGAGGCTGTGTGGGATACTCTGACCCGTTCCTCTCGGGTACAGGCAGAGGCTTCAGGCATGATTAGCAATGGTAAGAGACAGCCCAGGGCGAGGAGGCCCGGGGCGAGCAGCCCCGGGCGAGGAGTCCCGGGGCGAGCAGCCCAGGGCGAGGAGGCCCGGGGCGAGCAGCCCCGGGCGAGGAGGCCCGGGGCGAGCAGCCCCGGGCGAGGAGGCCCGGGGCGAGCAGCCCCGGGCGAGGAGGCCCGGGGCGAGCAGCCCCGGGCCTGGAGGCCCGGGGCGAGCAGCCCCGGGCCTGGAGGCCCGGGGCGAGCAGCCCCGGGCCTGGAGGCCCGGGGCGAGCAGCCCCGGGCGAGGAGGCCCGGGGCGAGCAGCCCCGGGCCTGGAGGCCCGGGGCGAGCAGCCCCGGGCCTGGAGGCCCGGGGCGAGCAGCCCCGGGCCTGGAGGCCCGGGGCGAGCAGCCCCGGGCCTGGAGGCCCGGGGCGAGCAGCCCCGGGCCTGGAGGCCCGGGGCGAGCGGGGCACTTCCCTTTCTGGGTCTCCAATGCCTCGGACCTTTGCGGGGAATCTCTGCACTGAGTCCCCAGGGTCTGGAGGCTGTTTCGGGTCCTGTGAACCCTTTCTCTCAGGTACAGGGAGCGGCTTCACCCACGGTGAGCGAAGGTAATGACTCAGGGCTGGATGCCGTGTCTCGTAGCAGGTGTTTGGGATTCTGTGTTTCCCTACTCTCGGACCTAACCCCGGGATTTCTGGGCCGAGAGGAAGGGTTTGTTTCCTTTTCGGAGTCAGGCATCTGTCTCCTTGGGATTTTGTGCTCGCTGCATAGCCCCTGGAGGGGCTGCTTGGGATTCTGTGTCTCCCACTTCTCCAACATTCCCCGTAAGGTTCTCAGCTTAGACCCCATGGACTGGAGGCTGTGTGGGATACTCTGACCCGTTCCTCTCGGGTACACGCAGAGGCTTCAGGCATGATTAGCAATGGTAAGAGACAGCCCCGGGCGAGGAGGCCCGGGGCGAGCAGCCCCGGGCGAGGAGGCCCGGGGCGAGCAGCCCCGGGCCTGGAGGCCCGGGGCGAGCAGCCCCGGGCGAGGAGGCCCGGGGCGAGCAGCCCCGGGCCTGGAGGCCCGGGGCGAGCAGCCCCGGGCGAGGAGGCCCGGGGCGAGCAGCCCCGGGCGAGGAGGCCCGGGGCGAGCAGCCCCGGGCCTGGAGGCCCGGGGCGAGCAGCCCCGGGCGAGGAGGCCCGGGGCGAGCAGCCCCGGGCCTGGAGGCCCGGGGCGAGCAGCCCCGGGCGAGGAGGCCCGGGGCGAGCAGCCCCGGGCCTGGAGGCCCGGGGCGAGCAGCCCCGGGCCTGGAGGCCCGGGGCGAGCAGCCCCGGGCCTGGAGGCCCGGGGCGAGCAGCCCCGGGCCTGGAGGCCCGGGGCGAGCAGCCCCGGGCCTGGAGGCCCGGGGCGAGCAGCCCCGGGCCTGGAGGCCCGGGGCGAGCAGCCCCGGGCCTGGAGGCCCGGGGCGAGCAGCCCCGGGCCTGGAGGCCCGGGGCGAGCAGCCCCGGGCCTGGAGGCCCGGGGCGAGCAGCCCCGGGCCTGGAGGCCCGGGGCGAGCAGCCCCGGGCCTGGAGGCCCGGGGCGAGCAGCCCCGGGCCTGGAGGCCCGGGGCGAGCAGCCCCGGGCCTGGAGGCCCGGGGCGAGCAGCCCCGGGCCTGGAGGCCCGGGGCGAGCAGCCCCGGGCCTGGAGGCCCGGGGCGAGCAGCCCCGGGCCTGGAGGCCCGGGGCGAGCAGCCCCGGGCCTGGAGGCCCGGGGCGAGCAGCCCCGGGCCTGGAGGCCCGGGGCGAGCAGCCCCGGGCCTGGAGGCCCGGGGCGAGCAGCCCCGGGCCTGGAGGCCCGGGGCGAGCAGCCCCGGGCCTGGAGGCCCGGGGCGAGCAGCCCCGGGCCTGGAGGCCCGGGGCGAGCAGCCCCGGGCCTGGAGGCCCGGGGCGAGCAGCCCCGGGCCTGGAGGCCCGGGGCGAGCAGCCCCGGGCCTGGAGGCCCGGGGCGAGCAGCCCCGGGCCTGGAGGCCCGGGGCGAGCGGGGCACTTCCCTTTCTTGGTCTCCAATGCCTCGGACCTTTGCGGGGAATCTCTGCACTGAGTCCCTAGGGTCTGGAGGCTGTTTCGGGTCCTGTGAACCCTTTCTCTCAGGTACAGGGAGCGGCTTCACCCACGGTGAGCCAAGGTAATGACTCAGGGCTTGGATGCCGTGTCTCGTAGCAGGTGTTTGGGATTCTGTGTTTCCCTACTCTCGGACCTAACCCCGGGATTTCTGGGCCGAGAGGAAGGGTTTGTTTCCTTTTCGGAGTCAGGCATCTGTCTCCTTGGGATTTTGTGCTCGCTGCATAGCCCCTGGAGGGGCTGCTTGGGATTCTGTGTCTCCCACTTCTCCAACATTCCCCGTAAGGTTCTCAGCTTAGACCCCATGGACTGGAGGCTGTGTGGGATACTCTGACCCATTCCTCTCGGGTACAGGCAGAGGCTTCAGGCATGATTAGCCATGGTAAGAGACAGCCCCGGGCGAGGAGGCCCGGGGCGAGCAGCCCCGGGCGAGGAGGCCCGGGGCGAGCAGCCCCGGGCGAGGAGGCCCGGGGCGAGCAGCCCCGGGCGAGGAGGCCCGGGGCGAGCAGCCCCGGGCGAGGAGGCCCGGGGCGAGCAGCCCCGGGCCTGGAGGCCCGGGGCGAGCAGCCCCGGGCGAGGAGGCCCGGGGCGAGCAGCCCCGGGCGAGGAGGCCCGGGGCGAGCAGCCCCGGGCGAGGAGGCCCGGGGCGAGCAGCCCCGGGCGAGGAGGCCCGGGGCGAGCAGCCCCGGGCGAGGAGGCCCGGGGCGAGCAGCCCCGGGCGAGGAGGCCCGGGGCGAGCAGCCCCGGGCGAGGAGGCCCGGGGCGAGCAGCCCCGGGCGAGGAGGCCCGGGGCGAGCAGCCCCGGGCCTGGAGGCCCGGGGCGAGCAGCCCCGGGCCTGGAGGCCCGGGGCGAGCAGCCCCGGGCCTGGAGGCCCGGGGCGAGCAGCCCCGGGCGAGGAGGCCCGGGGCGAGCAGCCCCGGGCCTGGAGGCCCGGGGCGAGCAGCCCCGGGCCTGGAGGCCCGGGGCGAGCAGCCCCGGGCCTGGAGGCCCGGGGCGAGCAGCCCCGGGCCTGGAGGCCCGGGGCGAGCAGCCCCGGGCCTGGAGGCCCGGGGCGAGCAGCCCCGGGCCTGGAGGCCCGGGGCGAGCAGCCCCGGGCCTGGAGGCCCGGGGCGAGCAGCCCCGGGCCTGGAGGCCCGGGGCGAGCAGCCCCGGGCCTGGAGGCCCGGGGCGAGCAGCCCCGGGCCTGGAGGCCCGGGGCGAGCAGCCCCGGGCCTGGAGGCCCGGGGCGAGCAGCCCCGGGCCTGGAGGCCCGGGGCGAGCAGCCCCGGGCCTGGAGGCCCGGGGCGAGCAGCCCCGGGCCTGGAGGCCCGGGGCGAGCAGCCCCGGGCCTGGAGGCCCGGGGCGAGCAGCCCCGGGCCTGGAGGCCCGGGGCGAGCAGCCCCGGGCCTGGAGGCCCGGGGCGAGCAGCCCCGGGCCTGGAGGCCCGGGGCGAGCAGCCCCGGGCCTGGAGGCCCGGGGCGAGCAGGGCACTTCCCATTCTGGGTCTCCAATGCCTCGGACCTTTGCGGGGAATCTCTGCACTGAGTCCCCAGGGTCTGGAGGCTGTTTCGGGTCCTGTGAACCCTTTCTCTCAGGTACAGGGAGCGGCTTCACCCACGGCGAGACAAGGTAATGACTCAGGGCTTGGATGCCGTGTCTCGTAGCAGGTTTTTGGGATTCTGTGTTTCCCTACTCTCGGACCTAACCCCGGCATTTCTGGGCCGAGAGGAAGGGTTTGTTTCCTTTTCGGAGTCAGGCATCTGTCTCCTTGGGATTTTGTGCTCGCTGCATAGCCCCTGGAGGGGCTGCTTGGGATTCTGTGTCTCCCACTTCTCCAACATTCCCCGTAAGGTTCTCAGCTTAGACCCCATGGACTGGAGGCTGTGTGGGATACTCTGACCCGTTCCTCTCGGGTACAGGCAGAGGCTTCAGGCATGATTAGCCATGGTAAGAGACAGCCCCGGGCGAGGAGGCCCGGGGCGAGCAGCCCCGGGCGAGGAGGCCCGGGGCGAGCAGCCCCGGGCGAGGAGGCCCGGGGCGAGCAGCCCCGGGCGAGGAGGCCCGGGGCGAGCAGCCCCGGGCCTGGAGGCCCGGGGCGAGCAGCCCCGGGCGAGGAGGCCCGGGGCGAGCAGCCCCGGCCTGGAGGCCCGGGGCGAGCAGCCCCGGGCCAGGAGGCCCGGGGCGAGCAGCCCCGGGCCTGGAGGCCCGGGGCGAGCAGCCCCGGGCCTGGAGGCCCGGGGCGAGCAGCCCCGGGCCTGGAGGCCCGGGGCGAGCAGCCCCGGGCCTGGAGGCCCGGGGCGAGCAGCCCCGGGCCTGGAGGCCCGGGGCGAGCAGCCCCGGGCCTGGAGGCCCGGGGCGAGCAGCCCCGGGCCTGGAGGCCCGGGGCGAGCAGCCCCGGGCCTGGAGGCCCGGGGCGAGCAGCCCCGGGCCTGGAGGCCCGGGGCGAGCAGCCCCGGGCCTGGAGGCCCGGGGCGAGCAGCCCCGGGCCTGGAGGCCCGCGGCGAGCAGCCCCGGGCCTGGAGGCCCGCGGCGAGCAGCCCCGGGCCTGGAGGCCCGCGGCGAGCAGCCCCGGGCCTGGAGGCCCGGGGCGAGCGGGGCACTTCCCTTTCTGGGTCTCCAATGCCTCGGACCTTTGCGGGGAATCTCTGCACTGAGTCCCCAGGGTCTGGAGGCTGTTTCGGGTCCTGTGAACCCTTTCTCTCAGGTACAGGGAGCGGCTTCACCCACGGTGAGCCAAGGTAATGACTCAGGGCTTGGATGCCGTGTCTCGTAGCAGGTGTTTGGGATTCTGTGTTTCCCTACTCTCGGACCTAACCCCGGCATTTCTGGGCCGAGAGGAAGGGTTTGTTTCCTTTTCGGAGTCAGGCATCTGTCTCCTTGGGATTTTTGCTCGCTGCATAGCCCCTGGAGGGGCTGCTTGGGATTCTGTGTCTCCCACTTCTCCAACATTCCCCGTAAGGTTCTCAGCTTAGACCCCATGGACTGGAGGCTGTGTGGGATACTCTGACCCGTTCCTCTCGGGTACAGGCAGAGGCTTCAGGCATGATTAGCAATGGTAAGAGACAGCCCCGGGCGAGGAGGCCCGGGGCGAGCAGCCCCGGGCGAGGAGACCCGGGGCGAGCAGCCCCGGGCGAGGAGGCCCGGGGCGAGCAGCCCCGGGCGAGGAGGCCCGGGGCGAGCAGCCCCGGGCGAGGAGGCCCGGGGCGAGCAGCCCCGGGCGAGGAGGCCCGGGGCGAGCAGCCCCGGGCGAGGAGGCCCGGGGCGAGCAGCCCCGGGCGAGGAGGCCCGGGGCGAGCAGCCCCGGGCGAGGAGGCCCGGGGCGAGCAGCCCCGGGCGAGGAGGCCCGGGGCGAGCAGCCCCGGGCGAGGAGGCCCGGGGCGAGCAGCCCCGGGCCTGGAGGCCCGGGGCGAGCAGCCCCGGGCGAGGAGGCCCGGGGCGAGCAGCCCCGGGCGAGGAGGCCCGGGGCGAGCAGCCCCGGGCGAGGAGGCCCGGGGCGAGCAGCCCCGGGCCTGGAGGCCCGGGGCGAGCAGCCCCGGGCGAGGAGGCCCGGGGCGAGCAGCCTCGGGCGAGGAGGCCCGGGGCGAGCAGCCCCGGGCCTGGAGGCCCGGGGCGAGCAGCCCCGGGCGAGGAGGCCCGGGGCGAGCAGCCCCGGGCCTGGAGGCCCGGGGCGAGCAGCCCCGGGCCTGGAGGCCCGGGGCGAGCAGCCCCGGGCCTGGAGGCCCGGGGCGAGCAGCCCCGGGCCTGGAGGCCCGGGGCGAGCAGCCCCGGGCCTGGAGGCCCGGGGCGAGCAGCCCCGGGCCTGGAGGCCCGGGGCGAGCAGCCCCGGGCCTGGAGGCCCGGGGCGAGCAGCCCCGGGCCTGGAGGCCCGGGGCGAGCAGCCCCGGGCCTGGAGGCCCGGGGCGAGCAGCCCCGGGCCTGGAGGCCCGGGGCGAGCAGCCCCGGGCCTGGAGGCCCGGGGCGAGCAGCCCCGGGCCTGGAGGCCCGGGGCGAGCAGCCCCGGGCCTGGAGGCCCGGGGCGAGCAGCCCCGGGCCTGGAGGCCCGGGGCGAGCAGCCCCGGGCCTGGAGGCCCGGGGCGAGCAGCCCCGGGCCTGGAGGCCCGGGGCGAGCAGCCCCGGGCCTGGAGGCCCGGGGCGAGCAGCCCCGGGCCTGGAGGCCCGGGGCGAGCAGCCCCGGGCCTGGAGGCCCGGGGCGAGCAGCCCCGGGCCTGGAGGCCCGGGGCGAGCAGCCCCGGGCCTGGAGGCCCGGGGCGAGCAGCCCCGGGCCTGGAGGCCCGGGGCGAGCAGCCCCGGGCCTGGAGGCCCGGGGCGAGCAGCCCCGGGCCTGGAGGCCCGGGGCGAGCAGCCCCGGGCCTGGAGGCCCGGGGCGAGCAGCCCCGGGCCTGGAGGCCCGGGGCGAGCAGCCCCGGGCCTGGAGGCCCGGGGCGAGCAGCCCCGGGCCTGGAGGCCCGGGGCGAGCAGCCCCGGGCCTGGAGGCCCGGGGCGAGCAGCCCCGGGCCTGGAGGCCCGGGGCGAGCAGCCCCGGGCCTGGAGGCCCGGGGCGAGCAGCCCCGGGCCTGGAGGCCCGGGGCGAGCAGCCCCGGGCCTGGAGGCCCGGGGCGAGCAGCCCCGGGCCTGGAGGCCCGGGGCGAGCAGCCCCGGGCCTGGAGGCCCGGGGCGAGCAGCCCCGGGCCTGGAGGCCCGGGGCGAGCAGCCCCGGGCCTGGAGGCCCGGGGCGAGCGGGGCACTTCCCTTTCTTGGTCTCCAATGCCTCGGACCTTTGCGGGGAATCTCTGCACTGAGTCCCTAGGGTCTGGAGGCTGTTTCGGGTCCTGTGAACCCTTTCTCTCAGGTACAGGGAGCGGCTTCACCCACGGTGAGCCAAGGTAATGACTCAGGGCTTGGATGCCGTGTCTCGTAGCAGGTGTTTGGGATTCTGTGTTTCCCTACTCTCGGACCTAACCCCGGGATTTCTGGGCCGAGAGGAAGGGTTTGTTTCCTTTTCGGAGTCAGGCATCTGTCTCCTTGGGATTTTGTGCTCGCTGCATAGCCCCTGGAGGGGCTGCTTGGGATTCTGTGTCTCCCACTTCTCCAACATTCCCCGTAAGGTTCTCAGCTTAGACCCCATGGACTGGAGGCTGTGTGGGATACTCTGACCCATTCCTCTCGGGTACAGGCAGAGGCTTCAGGCATGATTAGCCATGGTAAGAGACAGCCCCGGGCGAGGAGGCCCGGGGCGAGCAGCCCCGGGCGAGGAGGCCCGGGGCGAGCAGCCCCGGGCGAGGAGGCCCGGGGCGAGCAGCCCCGGGCGAGGAGGCCCGGGGCGAGCAGCCCCGGGCGAGGAGGCCCGGGGCGAGCAGCCCCGGGCGAGGAGGCCCGGGGCGAGCAGCCCCGGGCCTGGAGGCCCGGGGCGAGCAGCCCCGGGCGAGGAGGCCCGGGGCGAGCAGCCCCGGGCGAGGAGGCCCGGGGCGAGCAGCCCCGGGCGAGGAGGCCCGGGGCGAGCAGCCCCGGGCGAGGAGGCCCGGGGCGAGCAGCCCCGGGCGAGGAGGCCCGGGGCGAGCAGCCCCGGGCGAGGAGGCCCGGGGCGAGCAGCCCCGGGCGAGGAGGCCCGGGGCGAGCAGCCCCGGGCCTGGAGGCCCGGGGCGAGCAGCCCCGGGCGAGGAGGCCCGGGGCGAGCAGCCCCGGGCGAGGAGGCCCGGGGCGAGCAGCCCCGGGCCTGGAGGCCCGGGGCGAGCAGCCCCGGGCCTGGAGGCCCGGGGCGAGCAGCCCCGGGCCTGGAGGCCCGGGGCGAGCAGCCCCGGGCCTGGAGGCCCGGGGCGAGCAGCCCCGGGCCTGGAGGCCCGGGGCGAGCAGCCCCGGGCCTGGAGGCCCGGGGCGAGCAGCCCCGGGCCTGGAGGCCCGGGGCGAGCAGCCCCGGGCCTGGAGGCCCGGGGCGAGCAGCCCCGGGCCTGGAGGCCCGGGGCGAGCAGCCCCGGGCCTGGAGGCCCGGGGCGAGCAGCCCCGGGCCTGGAGGCCCGGGGCGAGCAGCCCCGGGCCTGGAGGCCCGGGGCGAGCGGGGCACTTCCCTTTCTGGGTCTCCAATGCCTCGGACCTTTGCGGGGAATCTCTGCACTGAGTCCCCAGGGTCTGGAGGCTGTTTCGGGTCCTGTGAACCCTTTCTCTTAGGTACAGGGAACGGCTTCACCCACGGTGAGCCAAGGTAATGACTCAGGGCTTGGATGCCGTGTCTCGTAGCAGGTGTTTGGGATTCTGTGTTTCCCTACTCTCGGACCTAACCCCGGCATTTCTGGGCCGAGAGGAAGGGTTTGTTTCCTTTTCGGAGTCAGGCATCTGTCTCCTTGGGATTTTGTGCTCGCTGCATAGCCCCTGGAGGGGCTGCTTGGGATTCTGTGTCTCCCACTTCTCCAACATTCCCCGTAAGGTTCTCAGCTTAGACCCCATGGACTGGAGGCTGTGTGGGATACTCTGACCCGTTCCTCTCGGGTACAGGCAGAGGCTTCAGGCATGATTAGCAATGGTAAGAGACAGCCCCGGGCGAGGAGGCCCGGGGCGAGGAGGCCCGGGGCGAGCAGCCCCGGGCGAGGAGGCCCGGGGCGAGCAGCCCCGGGCGAGGAGGCCCGGGGCGAGCAGCCCCGGGCGAGGAGGCCCGGGGCGAGCAGCCCCGGGCGAGGAGGCCCGGGGCGAGCAGCCCCGGGCCTGGAGGCCCGGGGCGAGCAGCCCCGGGCCTGGAGGCCCGGGGCGAGCAGCCCCGGGCGAGGAGGCCCGGGGCGAGCAGCCCCGGGCGAGGAGGCCCGGGGCGAGCAGCCCCGGGCGAGGAGGCCCGGGGCGAGCAGCCCCGGGCCTGGAGGCCCGGGGCGAGCAGCCCCGGGCCTGGAGGCCCGGGGCGAGCAGCCCCGGGCCTGGAGGCCCGGGGCGAGCAGCCCCGGGCCTGGAGGCCCGGGGCGAGCAGCCCCGGGCCTGGAGGCCCGGGGCGAGCAGCCCCGGGCCTGGAGGCCCGGGGCGAGCAGCCCCGGGCCTGGAGGCCCGGGGCGAGCAGCCCCGGGCCTGGAGGCCCGGGGCGAGCAGCCCCGGGCCTGGAGGCCCGGGGCGAGCAGCCCCGGGCCTGGAGGCCCGGGGCGAGCAGCCCCGGGCCTGGAGGCCCGGGGCGAGCAGCCCCGGGCCTGGAGGCCCGGGGCGAGCAGCCCCGGGCCTGGAGGCCCGGGGCGAGCAGCCCCGGGCCTGGAGGCCCGGGGCGAGCAGCCCCGGGCCTGGAGGCCCGGGGCGAGCAGCCCCGGGCCTGGAGGCCCGGGGCGAGCAGCCCCGGGCCTGGAGGCCCGGGGCGAGCAGCCCCGGGCCTGGAGGCCCGGGGCGAGCAGCCCCGGGCCTGGAGGCCCGGGGCGAGCAGCCCCGGGCCTGGAGGCCCGGGGCGAGCAGCCCCGGGCCTGGAGGCCCGGGGCGAGCAGCCCCGGGCCTGGAGGCCCGGGGCGAGCAGCCCCGGGCCTGGAGGCCCGGGGCGAGCAGCCCCGGGCCTGGAGGCCCGGGGCGAGCAGCCCCGGGCCTGGAGGCCCGGGGCGAGCGGGGCACTTCCCTTTCTTGGTCTCCAATGCCTCGGACCTTTGCGGGGAATCTCTGCACTGAGTCCCTAGGGTCTGGAGGCTGTTTCGGGTCCTGTGAACCCTTTCTCTCAGGTACAGGGAGCGGCTTCACCCACGGTGAGCCAAGGTAATGACTCAGGGCTTGGATGCCGTGTCTCGTAGCAGGTGTTTGGGATTCTGTGTTTCCCTACTCTCGGACCTAACCCCGGGATTTCTGGGCCGAGAGGAAGGGTTTGTTTCCTTTTCGGAGTCAGGCATCTGTCTCCTTGGGATTTTGTGCTCGCTGCATAGCCCCTGGAGGGGCTGCTTGGGATTCTGTGTCTCCCACTTCTCCAACATTCCCCGTAAGGTTCTCAGCTTAGACCCCATGGACTGGAGGCTGTGTGGGATACTCTGACCCATTCCTCTCGGGTACAGGCAGAGGCTTCAGGCATGATTAGCCATGGTAAGAGACAGCCCCGGGCGAGGAGGCCCGGGGCGAGCAGCCCCGGGCGAGGAGGCCCGGGGCGAGCAGCCCCGGGCGAGGAGGCCCGGGGCGAGCAGCCCCGGGCGAGGAGGCCCGGGGCGAGCAGCCCCGGGCGAGGAGGCCCGGGGCGAGCAGCCCCGGGCGAGGAGGCCCGGGGCGAGCAGCCCCGGGCCTGGAGGCCCGGGGCGAGCAGCCCCGGGCGAGGAGGCCCGGGGCGAGCAGCCCCGGGCGAGGAGGCCCGGGGCGAGCAGCCCCGGGCGAGGAGGCCCGGGGCGAGCAGCCCCGGGCGAGGAGGCCCGGGGCGAGCAGCCCCGGGCGAGGAGGCCCGGGGCGAGCAGCCCCGGGCGAGGAGGCCCGGGGCGAGCAGCCCCGGGCCTGGAGGCCCGGGGCGAGCAGCCCCGGGCGAGGAGGCCCGGGGCGAGCAGCCCCGGGCGAGGAGGCCCGGGGCGAGCAGCCCCGGGCCTGGAGGCCCGGGGCGAGCAGCCCCGGGCCTGGAGGCCCGGGGCGAGCAGCCCCGGGCCTGGAGGCCCGGGGCGAGCAGCCCCGGGCCTGGAGGCCCGGGGCGAGCAGCCCCGGGCCTGGAGGCCCGGGGCGAGCAGCCCCGGGCCTGGAGGCCCGGGGCGAGCAGCCCCGGGCCTGGAGGCCCGGGGCGAGCAGCCCCGGGCCTGGAGGCCCGGGGCGAGCAGCCCCGGGCCTGGAGGCCCGGGGCGAGCAGCCCCGGGCCTGGAGGCCCGGGGCGAGCAGCCCCGGGCCTGGAGGCCCGGGGCGAGCAGCCCCGGGCCTGGAGGCCCGGGGCGAGCAGCCCCGGGCCTGGAGGCCCGGGGCGAGCAGCCCCGGGCCTGGAGGCCCGGGGCGAGCAGCCCCGGGCCTGGAGGCCCGGGGCGAGCAGCCCCGGGCCTGGAGGCCCGGGGCGAGCAGCCCCGGGCCTGGAGGCCCGGGGCGAGCAGCCCCGGGCCTGGAGGCCCGGGGCGAGCAGCCCCGGGCCTGGAGGCCCGGGGCGAGCAGCCCCGGGCCTGGAGGCCCGGGGCGAGCAGCCCCGGGCCTGGAGGCCCGGGGCGAGCAGCCCCGGGCCTGGAGGCCCGGGGCGAGCAGCCCCGGGCCTGGAGGCCCGGGGCGAGCAGCCCCGGGCCTGGAGGCCCGGGGCGAGCGGGGCACTTCCCTTTCTGGGTCTCCAATGCCTCGGACCTTTGCGGGGAATCTCTGCACTGAGTCCCCAGGGTCTGGAGGCTGTTTCGGGTCCTGTGAACCCTTTCTCTTAGGTACAGGGAACGGCTTCACCCACGGTGAGCCAAGGTAATGACTCAGGGCTTGGATGCCGTGTCTCGTAGCAGGTGTTTGGGATTCTGTGTTTCCCTACTCTCGGACCTAACCCCGGCATTTCTGGGCCGAGAGGAAGGGTTTGTTTCCTTTTCGGAGTCAGGCATCTGTCTCCTTGGGATTTTGTGCTCGCTGCATAGCCCCTGGAGGGGCTGCTTGGGATTCTGTGTCTCCCACTTCTCCAACATTCCCCGTAAGGTTCTCAGCTTAGACCCCATGGACTGGAGGCTGTGTGGGATACTCTGACCCGTTCCTCTCGGGTACAGGCAGAGGCTTCAGGCATGATTAGCAATGGTAAGAGACAGCCCCGGGCGAGGAGGCCCGGGGCGAGGAGGCCCGGGGCGAGCAGCCCCGGGCGAGGAGGCCCGGGGCGAGCAGCCCCGGGCGAGGAGGCCCGGGGCGAGCAGCCCCGGGCGAGGAGGCCCGGGGCGAGCAGCCCCGGGCCTGGAGGCCCGGGGCGAGCAGCCCCGGGCCTGGAGGCCCGGGGCGAGCAGCCCCGGGCGAGGAGGCCCGGGGCGAGCAGCCCCGGGCCTGGAGGCCCGGGGCGAGCAGCCCCGGGCCTGGAGGCCCGGGGCGAGCAGCCCCGGGCCTGGAGGCCCGGGGCGAGCAGCCCCGGGCCTGGAGGCCCGGGGCGAGCAGCCCCGGGCCTGGAGGCCCGGGGCGAGCAGCCCCGGGCCTGGAGGCCCGGGGCGAGCAGCCCCGGGCCTGGAGGCCCGGGGCGAGCAGCCCCGGGCCTGGAGGCCCGGGGCGAGCAGCCCCGGGCCTGGAGGCCCGGGGCGAGCAGCCCCGGGCCTGGAGGCCCGGGGCGAGCAGCCCCGGGCCTGGAGGCCCGGGGCGAGCGGGGCACTTCCCTTTCTGGGTCTCCAATGCCTCGGACCTTTGCGGGGAATCTCTGCACTGAGTCCCCAGGGTCTGGAGGCTGTTTCGGGTCCTGTGAACCCTTTCTCTTAGGTACAGGGAACGGCTTCACCCACGGTGAGCCAAGGTAATGACTCAGGGCTTGGATGCCGTGTCTCGTAGCAGGTGTTTGGGATTCTGTGTTTCCCTACTCTCGGACCTAACCCCGGCATTTCTGGGCCGAGAGGAAGGGTTTGTTTCCTTTTCGGAGTCAGGCATCTGTCTCCTTGGGATTTTGTGCTCGCTGCATAGCCCCTGGAGGGGCTGCTTGGGATTCTGTGTCTCCCACTTCTCCAACATTCCCCGTAAGGTTCTCAGCTTAGACCCCATGGACTGGAGGCTGTGTGGGATACTCTGACCCGTTCCTCTCGGGTACAGGCAGAGGCTTCAGGCATGATTAGCAATGGTAAGAGACAGCCCCGGGCGAGGAGGCCCGGGGCGAGCAGCCCCGGGCGAGGAGGCCCGGGGCGAGCAGCCCCGGGCGAGGAGGCCCGGGGCGAGCAGCCCCGGGCGAGGAGGCCCGGGGCGAGCAGCCCCGGGCGAGGAGGCCCGGGGCGAGCAGCCCCGGGCGAGGAGGCCCGGGGCGAGCAGCCCCGGGCCTGGAGGCCCGGGGCGAGCAGCCCCGGGCCTGGAGGCCCGGGGCGAGCAGCCCCGGGCGAGGAGGCCCGGGGCGAGCAGCCCCGGGCGAGGAGGCCCGGGGCGAGCAGCCCCGGGCCTGGAGGCCCGGGGCGAGCAGCCCCGGGCCTGGAGGCCCGGGGCGAGCAGCCCCGGGCCTGGAGGCCCGGGGCGAGCAGCCCCGGGCCTGGAGGCCCGGGGCGAGCAGCCCCGGGCCTGGAGGCCCGGGGCGAGCAGCCCCGGGCCTGGAGGCCCGGGGCGAGCAGCCCCGGGCCTGGAGGCCCGGGGCGAGCAGCCCCGGGCCTGGAGGCCCGGGGCGAGCAGCCCCGGGCCTGGAGGCCCGGGGCGAGCGGGGCACTTCCCTTTCTGGGTCTCCAATGCCTCGGACCTTTGCGGGGAATCTCTGCACTGAGTCCCTAGGGTCTGGAGGCTGTTTCGGGTCCTGTGAACCCTTTCTCTCAGGTACAGGGAGCGGCTTCACCCACGGTGAGCCAAGGTAATGACTCAGGGCTTGGATGCCGTGTCTCGTAGCAGGTGTTTGGGATTCTGTGTTTCCCTACTCTCGGACCTAACCCCGGCATTTCTGGGCCGAGAGGAAGGGTTTGTTTCCTTTTCGGAGTCAGGCATCTGTCTCCTTGGGATTTTGTGCTCGCTGCATAGCCCCTGGAGGGGCTGCTTGGGATTCTGTGTCTCCCACTTCTCCAACATTCCCCGTAAGGTTCTCAGCTTAGACCCCATGGACTGGAGGCTGTGTGGGATACTCTGACCCGTTCCTCTCGGGTACAGGCAGAGGCTTCAGGCATGATTAGCCATGGTAAGAGACAGCCCCGGGCGAGGAGGCCCGGGGCGAGCAGCCCCGGGCGAGGAGGCCCGGGGCGAGCAGCCCCGGGCGAGGAGGCCCGGGGCGAGCAGCCCCGGGCGAGGAGGCCCGGGGCGAGCAGCCCCGGGCGAGGAGGCCCGGGGCGAGCAGCCCCGGGCCTGGAGGCCCGGGGCGAGCAGCCCCGGGCCTGGAGGCCCGGGGCGAGCAGCCCCGGGCCTGGAGGCCCGGGGCGAGCAGCCCCGGGCCTGGAGGCCCGGGGCGAGCAGCCCCGGGCCTGGAGGCCCGGGGCGAGCAGCCCCGGGCCTGGAGGCCCGGGGCGAGCAGCCCCGGGCCTGGAGGCCCGGGGCGAGCAGCCCCGGGCCTGGAGGCCCGGGGCGAGCAGCCCCGGGCCTGGAGGCCCGGGGCGAGCAGCCCCGGGCCTGGAGGCCCGGGGCGAGCAGCCCCGGGCCTGGAGGCCCGGGGCGAGCGGGGCACTTCCCTTTCTGGGTCTCCAATGCCTCGGACCTTTGCGGGGAATCTCTGCACTGAGTCCCTAGGGTCTGGAGGCTGTTTCGGGTCCTGTGAACCCTTTCTCTCAGGTACAGGGAGCGGCTTCACCCACGGTGAGCCAAGGTAATGACTCAGGGCTTGGATGCCGTGTCTCGTAGCAGGTGTTTGGGATTCTGTGTTTCCCTACTCTCGGACCTAACCCCGGCATTTCTGGGCCGAGAGGAAGGGTTTGTTTCCTTTTCGGAGTCAGGCATCTGTCTCCTTGGGATTTTGTGCTCGCTGCATAGCCCCTGGAGGGGCTGCTTGGGATTCTGTGTCTCCCACTTCTCCAACATTCCCCGTAAGGTTCTCAGCTTAGACCCCATGGACTGGAGGCTGTGTGGGATACTCTGACCCGTTCCTCTCGGGTACAGGCAGAGGCTTCAGGCATGATTAGCCATGGTAAGAGACAGCCCCGGGCGAGGAGGCCCGGGGCGAGCAGCCCCGGGCGAGGAGGCCCGGGGCGAGCAGCCCCGGGCGAGGAGGCCCGGGGCGAGCAGCCCCGGGCCTGGAGGCCCGGGGCGAGCAGCCCCGGGCCTGGAGGCCCGGGGCGAGCAGCCCCGGGCCTGGAGGCCCGGGGCGAGCAGCCCCGGGCGAGGAGGCCCGGGGCGAGCAGCCCCGGGCCTGGAGGCCCGGGGCGAGCAGCCCCGGGCCTGGAGGCCCGGGGCGAGCAGCCCCGGGCCTGGAGGCCCGGGGCGAGCAGCCCCGGGCCTGGAGGCCCGGGGCGAGCAGCCCCGGGCCTGGAGGCCCGGGGCGAGCAGCCCCGGGCCTGGAGGCCCGGGGCGAGCAGCCCCGGGCCTGGAGGCCCGGGGCGAGCAGCCCCGGGCCTGGAGGCCCGGGGCGAGCAGCCCCGGGCCTGGAGGCCCGGGGCGAGCAGCCCCGGGCCTGGAGGCCCGGGGCGAGCAGCCCCGGGCCTGGAGGCCCGGGGCGAGCAGCCCCGGGCCTGGAGGCCCGGGGCGAGCAGCCCCGGGCCTGGAGGCCCGGGGCGAGCGGGGCACTTCCCTTTCTGGGTCTCCAATGCCTCGGACCTTTGCGGGGAATCTCTGCACTGAGTCCCCAGGGTCTGGAGGCTGTTTCGGGTCCTGTGAACCCTTTCTCTTAGGTACAGGGAACGGCTTCACCCACGGTGAGCCAAGGTAATGACTCAGGGCTTGGATGCCGTGTCTCGTAGCAGGTGTTTGGGATTCTGTGTTTCCCTACTCTCGGACCTAACCCCGGCATTTCTGGGCCGAGAGGAAGGGTTTGTTTCCTTTTCGGAGTCAGGCATCTGTCTCCTTGGGATTTTGTGCTCGCTGCATAGCCCCTGGAGGGGCTGCTTGGGATTCTGTGTCTCCCACTTCTCCAACATTCCCCGTAAGGTTCTCAGCTTAGACCCCATGGACTGGAGGCTGTGTGGGATACTCTGACCCGTTCCTCTCGGGTACAGGCAGAGGCTTCAGGCATGATTAGCAATGGTAAGAGACAGCCCAGGGCGAGGAGGCCCGGGGCGAGCAGCCCCGGGCGAGGAGTCCCGGGGCGAGCAGCCCCGGGCGAGGAGGCCCGGGGCGAGCAGCACCGGGCGAGGAGGCCCGGGGCGAGCAGCCCCGGGCGAGGAGGCCCGGGGCGAGCAGCCCCGGGCGAGGAGGCCCGGGGCGAGCAGCCCCGGGCCTGGAGGCCCGGGGCGAGCAGCCCCGGGCCTGGCGGCCCGGGGCGAGCAGCCCCGGGCCTGGAGGCCCGGGGCGAGCAGCCCCGGGCCTGGAGGCCCGGGGCGAGCAGCCCCGGGCCTGGAGGCCCGGGGCGAGCAGCCCCGGGCCTGGAGGCCCGGGGCGAGCAGCCCCGGGCCTGGAGGCCCGGGGCGAGCAGCCCCGGGCGAGGAGGCCCGGGGCGAGCAGCCCCGGGCCTGGAGGCCCGGGGCGAGCAGCCCCGGGCCTGGAGGCCCTGTGCGAGCAGCCCCGGGCCTGGAGGCCCGGGGCGAGCAGCCCCGGGCCTGGAGGCCCGGGGCGAGCAGCCCCGGGCCTGGAGGCCCGGGGCGAGCAGCCCCGGGCCTGGAGGCCCGGGGCGAGCGGGGCACTTCCCTTTCTGGGTCTCCAATGCCTCGGACCTTTGCGGGGAATCTCTGCACTGAGTCCCCAGGGTCTGGAGGCTGTTTCGGGTCCTGTGAACCCTTTCTCTCAGGTACAGGGAGCGGCTTCACCCACGGTGAGCGAAGGTAATGACTCAGGGCTGGATGCCGTGTCTCGTAGCAGGTGTTTGGGATTCTGTGTTTCCCTACTCTCGGACCTAACCCCGGGATTTCTGGGCCGAGAGGAAGGGTTTGTTTCCTTTTCGGAGTCAGGCATCTGTCTCCTTGGGATTTTGTGCTCGCTGCATAGCCCCTGGAGGGGCTGCTTGGGATTCTGTGTCTCCCACTTCTCCAACATTCCCCGTAAGGTTCTCAGCTTAGACCCCATGGACTGGAGGCTGTGTGGGATACTCTGACCCGTTCCTCTCGGGTACACGCAGAGGCTTCAGGCATGATTAGCAATGGTAAGAGACAGCCCCGGGCGAGGAGGCCCGGGGCGAGCAGCCCCGGGCGAGGAGGCCCGGGGCGAGCAGCCCCGGGCCTGGAGGCCCGGGGCGAGCAGCCCCGGGCGAGGAGGCCCGGGGCGAGCAGCCCCGGGCCTGGAGGCCCGGGGCGAGCAGCCCCGGGCGAGGAGGCCCGGGGCGAGCAGCCCCGGGCGAGGAGGCCCGGGGCGAGCAGCCCCGGGCCTGGAGGCCCGGGGCGAGCAGCCCCGGGCGAGGAGGCCCGGGGCGAGCAGCCCCGGGCCTGGAGGCCCGGGGCGAGCAGCCCCGGGCCTGGAGGCCCGGGGCGAGCAGCCCCGGGCCTGGAGGCCCGGGGCGAGCAGCCCCGGGCGAGGAGGCCCGGGGCGAGCAGCCCCGGGCGAGGAGGCCCGGGGCGAGCAGCCCCGGGCCTGGAGGCCCGGGGCGAGCAGCCCCGGGCCTGGAGGCCCGGGGCGAGCAGCCCCGGGCCTGGAGGCCCGGGGCGAGCAGCCCCGGGCCTGGAGGCCCGGGGCGAGCAGCCCCGGGCCTGGAGGCCCGGGGCGAGCAGCCCCGGGCCTGGAGGCCCGGGGCGAGCAGCCCCGGGCCTGGAGGCCCGGGGCGAGCAGCCCCGGGCCTGGAGGCCCGGGGCGAGCAGCCCCGGGCCTGGAGGCCCGGGGCGAGCAGCCCCGGGCCTGGAGGCCCGGGGCGAGCAGCCCCGGGCCTGGAGGCCCGGGGCGAGCAGCCCCGGGCCTGGAGGCCCGGGGCGAGCAGCCCCGGGCCTGGAGGCCCGGGGCGAGCGGGGCACTTCCCTTTCTGGGTCTCCAATGCCTCGGACCTTTGCGGGGAATCTCTGCACTGAGTCCCTAAGGTCTGGAGGCTGTTTCGGGTCCTGTGAACCCTTTCTCTCAGGTACAGGGAGCGGCTTCACCCACGGTGAGCCAAGGTAATGACTCAGGGCTTGGATGCCGTGTCTCGTAGCAGGTGTTTGGGATTCTGTGTTTCCCTACTCTCGGACCTAACCCCGGCATTTCTGGGCCGAGAGGAAGGGTTTGTTTCCTTTTCGGAGTCAGGCATCTGTCTCCTTGGGATTTTGTGCTCGCTGCATAGCCCCTGGAGGGGCTGCTTGGGATTCTGTGTCTCCCACTTCTCCAACATTCCCCGTAAGGTTCTCAGCTTAGACCCCATGGACTGGAGGCTGTGTGGGATACTCTGACCCGTTCCTCTCGGGTACAGGCAGAGGCTTCAGGCATGATTAGCCATGGTAAGAGACAGCCCCGGGCGAGGAGGCCCGGGGCGAGCAGCCCCGGGCGAGGAGGCCCGGGGCGAGCAGCCCCGGGCGAGGAGGCCCGGGGCGAGCAGCCCCGGGCGAGGAGGCCCGGGGCGAGCAGCCCCGGGCGAGGAGGCCCGGGGCGAGCAGCCCCGGGCGAGGAGGCCCGGGGCGAGCAGCCCCGGGCCTGGAGGCCCGGGGCGAGCAGCCCCGGGCGAGGAGGCCCGGGGCGAGCAGCCCCGGGCCTGGAGGCCCGGGGCGAGCAGCCCCGGGCGAGGAGGCCCGGGGCGAGCAGCCCCGGGCCTGGAGGCCCGGGGCGAGCAGCCCCGGGCCTGGAGGCCCGGGGCGAGCGGGGCACTTCCCTTTCTGGGTCTCCAATGCCTCGGACCTTTGCGGGGAATCTCTGCACTGAGTCCCTAAGGTCTGGAGGCTGTTTCGGGTCCTGTGAACCCTTTCTCTCAGGTACAGGGAGCGGCTTCACCCACGGTGAGCCAAGGTAATGACTCAGGGCTTGGATGCCGTGTCTCGTAGCAGGTGTTTGGGATTCTGTGTTTCCCTACTCTCGGACCTAACCCCGGCATTTCTGGGCCGAGAGGAAGGGTTTGTTTCCTTTTCGGAGTCAGGCATCTGTCTCCTTGGGATTTTGTGCTCGCTGCATAGCCCCTGGAGGGGCTGCTTGGGATTCTGTGTCTCCCACTTCTCCAACATTCCCCGTAAGGTTCTCAGCTTAGACCCCATGGACTGGAGGCTGTGTGGGATACTCTGACCCGTTCCTCTCGGGTACAGGCAGAGGCTTCAGGCATGATTAGCCATGGTAAGAGACAGCCCCGGGCGAGGAGGCCCGGGGCGAGCAGCCCCGGGCGAGGAGGCCCGGGGCGAGCAGCCCCGGGCGAGGAGGCCCGGGGCGAGCAGCCCCGGGCGAGGAGGCCCGGGGCGAGCAGCCCCGGGCGAGGAGGCCCGGGGCGAGCAGCCCCGGGCGAGGAGGCCCGGGGCGAGCAGCCCCGGGCGAGGAGGCCCGGGGCGAGCAGCCCCGGGCCTGGAGGCCCGGGGCGAGCAGCCCCGGGCGAGGAGGCCCGGGGCGAGCAGCCCCGGGCCTGGAGGCCCGGGGCGAGCAGCCCCGGGCGAGGAGGCCCGGGGCGAGCAGCCCCGGGCCTGGAGGCCCGGGGCGAGCAGCCCCGGGCCTGGAGGCCCGGGGCGAGCAGCCCCGGGCCTGGAGGCCCGGGGCGAGCAGCCCCGGGCCTGGAGGCCCGGGGCGAGCAGCCCCGGGCCTGGAGGCCCGGGGCGAGCAGCCCCGGGCCTGGAGGCCCGGGGCGAGCGGGGCACTTCCCTTTCTGGGTCTCCAATGCCTCGGACCTTTGCGGGGAATCTCTGTACTGAGTCCCCAGGGTCTGGAGGCTGTTTCGGGTCCTGTGAACCCTTTCTCTCAGGTACAGGGAGCGGCTTCACCCACGGTGAGCCAAGGTAATGACTCAGGGCTTGGATGCCGTGTCTCGTAGCAGGTGTTTGGGATTCTGTGTTTCCCTACTCTCGGACCTAACCCCGGCATTTCTGGGCCGAGAGGAAGGGTTTGTTTCCTTTTCGGAGTCAGGCATCTGTCTCCTTGGGATTTTGTGCTCGCTGCATAGCCCCTGGAGGGGCTGCTTGGGATTCTGTGTCTCCCACTTCTCCAACATTCCCCGTAAGGTTCTCAGCTTGGACCCCATGGACTGGAGGCTGTGTGGGATACTCTGACCCGTTCCTCTCGGGTACAGGCAGAGGCTTCAGGCATGATTAGCAATGGTAAGAGACAGCCCCGGGCGAGGAGGCCCGGGGCGAGCAGCCCCGGGCGAGGAGGCCAGGGGCGAGCAGCCCCGGGCGAGGAGGCCCGGGGCGAGCAGCCCCGGGCGAGGAGGCCCGGGGCGAGCAGCCCCGGGCGAGGAGGCCCGGGGCGAGCAGCCCCGGGCCTGGAGGCCCGGGGCGAGCAGCCCCGGGCGAGGAGGCCCGGGGCGAGCAGCCCCGGGCCTGGAGGCCCGGGGCGAGCAGCCCCGGGCCTGGAGGCCCGGGGCGAGCAGCCCCGGGCGAGGAGGCCCGGGGCGAGCAGCCCCGGGCGAGGAGGCCCGGGGCGAGCAGCCCCGGGCGAGGAGGCCCGGGGCGAGCAGCCCCGGGCGAGGAGGCCCGGGGCGAGCAGCCCCGGGCCTGGAGGCCCGGGGCGAGCAGCCCCGGGCGAGGAGGCCCGGGGCGAGCAGCCCCGGGCCTGGAGGCCCGGGGCGAGCAGCCCCGGGCCTGGAGGCCCGGGGCGAGCAGCCCCGGGCCTGGAGGCCCGGGGCGAGCAGCCCCGGGCCTGGAGGCCCGGGGCGAGCAGCCCCGGGCCTGGAGGCCCGGGGCGAGCAGCCCCGGGCCTG
The DNA here is from genome assembly GCF_028749965.1 of Puma concolor. NCBI lineage: Eukaryota > Metazoa > Chordata > Mammalia > Carnivora > Felidae > Puma > Puma concolor. The sequence goes on along the minus strand of NC_141681.1, from coordinate 29,947 downwards.
GAGGCCCGGGGCGAGCAGCCCCGGGCCTGGAGGCCCGGGGCGAGCAGCCCCGGGCCTGGAGGCCCGGGGCGAGCGGGGCACTTCCCTTTCTGGGTCTCCAATGCCTCGGACCTTTGCGGGGAATCTCTGCACTGAGTCCCCAGGGTCTGGAGGCTGTTTCGGGTCCTGTGAACCCTTTCTCTCAGGTACAGGGAGCGGCTTCACCCACGGTGAGCCAAGGTAATGACTCAGGGCTTGGATGCCGTGTCTCGTAGCAGGTGTTTGGGATTCTGTGTTTCCCTACTCTCGGACCTAACCCCGGCATTTCTGGGCCGAGAGGAAGGGTTTGTTTCCTTTTCGGAGTCAGGCATCTGTCTCCTTGGGATTTTGTGCTCGCTGCATAGCCCCTGGAGGGGCTGCTTGGGATTCTGTGTCTCCCACTTCTCCAACATTCCCCGTAAGGTTCTCAGCTTAGACCCCATGGACTGGAGGCTGTGTGGGATACTCTGACCCGTTCCTCTCGGGTACAGGCAGAGGCTTCAGGCATGATTAGCAATGGTAAGAGACAGCCCCGGGCGAGGAGGCCCGGGGCGAGCAGCCCCGGGCGAGGAGGCCCGGGGCGAGCAGCCCCGGGCGAGGAGGCCCGGGGCGAGCAGCCCCGGGCCTGGAGGCCCGGGGCGAGCAGCCCCGGGCGAGGAGGCCCGGGGCGAGCAGCCCCGGGCCTGGAGGCCCGGGGCGAGCAGCCCGGGGCCTGGAGGCCCGGGGCGAGCAGCCCCGGGCCTGGAGGCCCGGGGCGAGCAGCCCCGGGCCTGGAGGCCCGGGGCGAGCAGCCCGGGGCCTGGAGGCCCGGGGCGAGCAGCCCGGGGCCTGGAGGCCCGGGGCGAGCAGCCCCGGGCCTGGAGGCCCGGGGCGAGCAGCCCCGGGCCTGGAGGCCCGGGGCGAGCAGCCCCGGGCCTGGAGGCCCGGGGCGAGCAGCCCCGGGCCTGGAGGCCCGGGGCGAGCAGCCCCGGGCCTGGAGGCCCGGGGCGAGCAGCCCCGGGCCTGGAGGCCCGGGGCGAGCAGCCCCGGGCCTGGAGGCCCGGGGCGAGCAGCCCCGGGCCTGGAGGCCCGGGGCGAGCAGCCCCGGGCCTGGAGGCCCGGGGCGAGCAGCCCCGGGCCTGGAGGCCCGGGGCGAGCAGCCCCGGGCCTGGAGGCCCGGGGCGAGCAGCCCCGGGCCTGGAGGCCCGGGGCGAGCAGCCCCGGGCCTGGAGGCCCGGGGCGAGCAGCCCCGGGCCTGGAGGCCCGGGGCGAGCAGCCCCGGGCCTGGAGGCCCGGGGCGAGCAGCCCCGGGCCTGGAGGCCCGGGGCGAGCAGCCCCGGGCCTGGAGGCCCGGGGCGAGCAGCCCCGGGCCTGGAGGCCCGGGGCGAGCAGCCCCGGGCCTGGAGGCCCGGGGCGAGCAGCCCCGGGCCTGGAGGCCCGGGGCGAGCAGCCCCGGGCCTGGAGGCCCGGGGCGAGCAGCCCCGGGCCTGGAGGCCCGGGGCGAGCAGCCCCGGGCCTGGAGGCCCGGGGCGAGCAGCCCCGGGCCTGGAGGCCCGGGGCGAGCAGCCCCGGGCCTGGAGGCCCGGGGCGAGCAGCCCCGGGCCTGGAGGCCCGGGGCGAGCAGCCCCGGGCCTGGAGGCCCGGGGCGAGCAGCCCCGGGCCTGGAGGCCCGGGGCGAGCAGCCCCGGGCCTGGAGGCCCGGGGCGAGCAGCCCCGGGCCTGGAGGCCCGGGGCGAGCAGCCCCGGGCCTGGAGGCCCGGGGCGAGCAGCCCCGGGCCTGGAGGCCCGGGGCGAGCAGCCCCGGGCCTGGAGGCCCGGGGCGAGCAGCCCCGGGCCTGGAGGCCCGGGGCGAGCAGCCCCGGGCCTGGAGGCCCGGGGCGAGCAGCCCCGGGCCTGGAGGCCCGGGGCGAGCAGCCCCGGGCCTGGAGGCCCGGGGCGAGCAGCCCCGGGCCTGGAGGCCCGGGGCGAGCGGGGCACTTCCCTTTCTGGGTCTCCAATGCCTCGGACCTTTGCGGGGAATATCTGCACTGAGTCCCTAGGGTCTGGAGGCTGTTTCGGGTCCTGTGAACCCTTTCTCTCAGGTACAGGGAGCGGCTTCACCCACGGTGAGCCAAGGTAATGACTCAGGGCTTGGATGCCGTGTCTCGTAGCAGGTGTTTGGGATTCTGTGTTTCCCTACTCTCGGACCTAACCCCGGGATTTCTGGGCCGAGAGGAAGGGTTTGTTTCCTTTTCGGAGTCAGGCATCTGTCTCCTTGGGATTTTGTGCTCGCTGCATAGCCCCTGGAGGGGCTGCTTGGGATTCTGTGTCTCCCACTTCTCCAACATTCCCCGTAAGGTTCTCAGCTTAGACCCCATGGACTGGAGGCTGTGTGGGATACTCTGACCCATTCCTCTCGGGTACAGGCAGAGGCTTCAGGCATGATTAGCCATGGTAAGAGACAGCCCCGGGCGAGGAGGCCCGGGGCGAGCAGCCCCGGGCGAGGAGGCCCGGGGCGAGCAGCCCCGGGCGAGGAGGCCCGGGGCGAGCAGCCCCGGGCGAGGAGGCCCGGGGCGAGCAGCCCCGGGCGAGGAGGCCCGGGGCGAGCAGCCCCGGGCGAGGAGGCCCGGGGCGAGCAGCCCCGGGCGAGGAGGCCCGGGGCGAGCAGCCCCGGGCGAGGAGGCCCGGGGCGAGCAGCCCCGGGCCTGGAGGCCCGGGGCGAGCAGCCCCGGGCCTGGAGGCCCGGGGCGAGCAGCCCCGGGCCTGGAGGCCCGGGGCGAGCAGCCCCGGGCCTGGAGGCCCGGGGCGAGCAGCCCCGGGCCTGGAGGCCCGGGGCGAGCAGCCCCGGGCCTGGAGGCCCGGGGCGAGCAGCCCCGGGCCTGGAGGCCCGGGGCGAGCAGCCCCGGGCCTGGAGGCCCGGGGCGAGCAGCCCCGGGCCTGGAGGCCCGGGGCGAGCGGGGCACTTCCCTTTCTGGGTCTCCAATGCCTCGGACCTTTGCGGGGAATCTCTGCACTGAGTCCCTAGGGTCTGGAGGCTGTTTCGGGTCCTGTGAACCCTTTCTCTCAGGTACAGGGAGCGGCTTCACCCACGGTGAGCCAAGGTAATGACTCAGGGCTTGGATGCCGTGTCTCGTAGCAGGTGTTTGGGATTCTGTGTTTCCCTACTCTCGGACCTAACCCCGGCATTTCTGGGCCGAGAGGAAGGGTTTGTTTCCTTTTCGGAGTCAGGCATCTGTCTCCTTGGGATTTTGTGCTCGCTGCATAGCCCCTGGAGGGGCTGCTTGGGATTCTGTGTCTCCCACTTCTCCAACATTCCCCGTAAGGTTCTCAGCTTAGACCCCATGGACTGGAGGCTGTGTGGGATACTCTGACCCGTTCCTGTCGGGTACAGGCAGAGGCTTCAGGCATGATTAGCCATGGTAAGAGACAGCCCCGGGCGAGGAGGCCCGGGGCGAGCAGCCCCGGGCGAGGAGGCCCGGGGCGAGCAGCCCCGGGCCTGGAGGCCCGGGGCGAGCAGCCCCGGGCGAGGAGGCCCGGGGCGAGCAGCCCCGGGCCTGGAGGCCCGGGGCGAGCAGCCCCGGGCCTGGAGGCCCGGGGCGAGCAGCCCCGGGCCTGGAGGCCCGGGGCGAGCAGCCCCGGGCGAGGAGGCCCGGGGCGAGCAGCCCCGGGCCTGGAGGCCCGGGGCGAGCAGCCCCGGGCCTGGAGGCCCGGGGCGAGCAGCCCCGGGCCTGGAGGCCCGGGGCGAGCAGCCCCGGGCCTGGAGGCCCGGGGCGAGCAGCCCCGGGCCTGGAGGCCCGGGGCGAGCAGCCCCGGGCCTGGAGGCCCGGGGCGAGCAGCCCCGGGCCTGGAGGCCCGGGGCGAGCAGCCCCGGGCCTGGAGGCCCGGGGCGAGCAGCCCCGGGCCTGGAGGCCCGGGGCGAGCAGCCCCGGGCCTGGAGGCCCGGGGCGAGCGGGGCACTTCCCTTTCTGGGTCTCCAATGCCTCGGACCTTTGCGGGGAATCTCTGCACTGAGTCCCCAGGGTCTGGAGGCTGTTTCGGGTCCTGTGAACCCTTTCTCTCAGGTACAGGGAGCGGCTTCACCCACGGTGAGCGAAGGTAATGACTCAGGGCTTGGATGCCGTGTCTCGTAGCAGGTGTTTGGGATTCTGTGTTTCCCTACTCTCGGACCTAACCCCGGCATTTCTGGGCCGAGAGGAAGGGTTTGTTTCCTTTTCGGAGTCAGGCATCTGTCTCCTTGGGATTTTGTGCTCGCTGCATAGCCCCTGGAGGGGCTGCTTGGGATTCTGTGTCTCCCACTTCTCCAACATTCCCCGTAAGGTTCTCAGCTTAGACCCCATGGACTGGAGGCTGTGTGGGATACTCTGACCCGTTCCTCTCGGGTACAGGCAGAGGCTTCAGGCATGATTAGCAATGGTAAGAGACAGCCCCGGGCGAGGAGGCCCGGGGCTAGCAGCCCCGGGCCTGGAGGCCCGGGGCGAGCAGCCCCGGGCGAGGAGGCCCGGGGCGAGCAGCCCCGGGCGAGGAGGCCCGGGGCGAGCAGCCCCGGGCGAGGAGGCCCGGGGCGAGCAGCCCCGGGCGAGGAGGCCCGGGGCGAGCAGCCCCGGGCGAGGAGGCCCGGGGCGAGCAGCCCCGGGCGAGGAGGCCCGGGGCGAGCAGCCCCGGGCGAGGAGGCCCGGGGCGAGCAGCCCCGGGCCTGGAGGCCCGGGGCGAGCAGCCCCGGGCGAGGAGGCCCGGGGCGAGCAGCCCCGGGCGAGGAGGCCCGGGGCGAGCAGCCCCGGGCCTGGAGGCCCGGGGCGAGCAGCCCCGGGCGAGGAGGCCCGGGGCGAGCAGCCCCGGGCCTGGAGGCCCGGGGCGAGCAGCCCCGGGCGAGGAGGCCCGGGGCGAGCAGCCCCGGGCCTGGAGGCCCGGGGCGAGCAGCCCCGGGCCTGGAGGCCCGGGGCGAGCAGCCCCGGGCCTGGAGGCCCGGGGCGAGCAGCCCCGGGCCTGGAGGCCCGGGGCGAGCAGCCCCGGGCCTGGAGGCCCGGGGCGAGCAGCCCCGGGCCTGGAGGCCCGGGGCGAGCAGCCCCGGGCCTGGAGGCCCGGGGCGAGCAGCCCCGGGCCTGGAGGCCCGGGGCGAGCAGCCCCGGGCCTGGAGGCCCGGGGCGAGCAGCCCCGGGCCTGGAGGCCCGGGGCGAGCAGCCCCGGGCCTGGAGGCCCGGGGCGAGCAGCCCCGGGCCTGGAGGCCCGGGGCGAGCAGCCCCGGGCCTGGAGGCCCGGGGCGAGCAGCCCCGGGCCTGGAGGCCCGGGGCGAGCAGCCCCGGGCCTGGAGGCCCGGGGCGAGCAGCCCCGGGCCTGGAGGCCCGGGGCGAGCAGCCCCGGGCCTGGAGGCCCGGGGCGAGCGGGGCACTTCCCTTTCTGGGTCTCCAATGCCTCGGACCTTTGCGGGGAATCTCTGCACTGAGTCCCTAAGGTCTGGAGGCTGTTTCGGGTCCTGTGAACCCTTTCTCTCAGGTACAGGGAGCGGCTTCACCCACGGTGAGCCAAGGTAATGACTCAGGGCTTGGATGCCGTGTCTCGTAGCAGGTGTTTGGGATTCTGTGTTTCCCTACTCTCGGACCTAACCCCGGCATTTCTGGGCCGAGAGGAAGGGTTTGTTTCCTTTTCGGAGTCAGGCATCTGTCTCCTTGGGATTTTGTGCTCGCTGCATAGCCCCTGGAGGGGCTGCTTGGGATTCTGTGTCTCCCACTTCTCCAACATTCCCCGTAAGGTTCTCAGCTTAGACCCCATGGACTGGAGGCTGTGTGGGATACTCTGACCCGTTCCTCTCGGGTACAGGCAGAGGCTTCAGGCATGATTAGCCATGGTAAGAGACAGCCCCGGGCGAGGAGGCCCGGGGCGAGCAGCCCCGGGCGAGGAGGCCCGGGGCGAGCAGCCCCGGGCGAGGAGGCCCGGGGCGAGCAGCCCCGGGCGAGGAGGCCCGGGGCGAGCAGCCCCGGGCGAGGAGGCCCGGGGCGAGCAGCCCCGGGCCTGGAGGCCCGGGGCGAGCAGCCCCGGGCCTGGAGGCCCGGGGCGAGCAGCCCCGGGCCTGGAGGCCCGGGGCGAGCAGCCCCGGGCCTGGAGGCCCGGGGCGAGCAGCCCCGGGCCTGGAGGCCCGGGGCGAGCAGCCCCGGGCCTGGAGGCCCGGGGCGAGCAGCCCCGGGCCTGGAGGCCCGGGGCGAGCAGCCCCGGGCGAGGAGGCCCGGGGCGAGCAGCCCCGGGCGAGGAGGCCCGGGGCGAGCAGCCCCGGGCGAGGAGGCCCGGGGCGAGCAGCCCCGGGCGAGGAGGCCCGGGGCGAGCAGCCCCGGGCGAGGAGGCCCGGGGCGAGCAGCCCCGGGCGAGGAGGCCCGGGGCGAGCAGCCCCGGGCCTGGAGGCCCGGGGCGAGCAGCCCCGGGCGAGGAGGCCCGGGGCGAGCAGCCCCGGGCGAGGAGGCCCGGGGCGAGCAGCCCCGGGCCTGGAGGCCCGGGGCGAGCAGCCCCGGGCCTGGAGGCCCGGGGCGAGCAGCCCCGGGCCTGGAGGCCCGGGGCGAGCAGCCCCGGGCCTGGAGGCCCGGGGCGAGCAGCCCCGGGCCTGGAGGCCCGGGGCGAGCAGCCCCGGGCCTGGAGGCCCGGGGCGAGCAGCCCCGGGCCTGGAGGCCCGGGGCGAGCAGCCCCGGGCGAGGAGGCCCGGGGCGAGCAGCCCCGGGCGAGGAGGCCCGGGGCGAGCAGCCCCGGGCGAGGAGGCCCGGGGCGAGCAGCCCCGGGCGAGGAGGCCCGGGGCGAGCAGCCCCGGGCGAGGAGGCCCGGGGCGAGCAGCCCCGGGCGAGGAGGCCCGGGGCGAGCAGCCCCGGGCGAGGAGGCCCGGGGCGAGCAGCCCCGGGCCTGGAGGCCCGGGGCGAGCAGCCCCCGGCGAGGAGGCCCGGGGCGAGCAGCCCCGGGCGAGGAGGCCCGGGGCGAGCAGCCCCGGGCCTGGAGGCCCGGGGCGAGCAGCCCCGGGCCTGGAGGCCCGGGGCGAGCAGCCCCGGGCCTGGAGGCCCGGGGCGAGCAGCCCCGGGCCTGGAGGCCCGGGGCGAGCAGCCCCGGGCCTGGAGGCCCGGGGCGAGCAGCCCCGGGCCTGGAGGCCCGGGGCGAGCAGCCCCGGGCCTGGAGGCCCGGGGCGAGCAGCCCCGGGCCTGGAGGCCCGGGGCGAGCAGCCCCGGGCCTGGAGGCCCGGGGCGAGCAGCCCCGGGCCTGGAGGCCCGGGGCGAGCGGGGCACTTCCCTTTCTGGGTCTCCAATGCCTCGGACCTTTGCGGGGAATCTCTGCACTGAGTCCCTAAGGTCTGGAGGCTGTTTCGGGTCCTGTGAACCCTTTCTCTCAGGTACAGGGAGCGGCTTCACCCACGGTGAGCCAAGGTAATGACTCAGGGCTTGGATGCCGTGTCTCGTAGCAGGTGTTTGGGATTCTGTGTTTCCCTACTCTCGGACCTAACCCCGGCATTTCTGGGCCGAGAGGAAGGGTTTGTTTCCTTTTCGGAGTCAGGCATCTGTCTCCTTGGGATTTTGTGCTCGCTGCATAGCCCCTGGAGGGGCTGCTTGGGATTCTGTGTCTCCCACTTCTCCAACATTCCCCGTAAGGTTCTCAGCTTAGACCCCATGGACTGGAGGCTGTGTGGGATACTCTGACCCGTTCCTCTCGGGTACAGGCAGAGGCTTCAGGCATGATTAGCCATGGTAAGAGACAGCCCCGGGCGAGGAGGCCCGGGGCGAGCAGCCCCGGGCGAGGAGGCCCGGGGCGAGCAGCCCCGGGCGAGGAGGCCCGGGGCGAGCAGCCCCGGGCGAGGAGGCCCGGGGCGAGCAGCCCCGGGCCTGGAGGCCCGGGGCGAGCAGCCCCGGGCCTGGAGGCCCGGGGCGAGCAGCCCCGGGCCTGGAGGCCCGGGGCGAGCAGCCCCGGGCCTGGAGGCCCGGGGCGAGCAGCCCCGGGCCTGGAGGCCCGGGGCGAGCAGCCCCGGGCGAGGAGGCCCGGGGCGAGCAGCCCCGGGCGAGGAGGCCCGGGGCGAGCAGCCCCGGGCGAGGAGGCCCGGGGCGAGCAGCCCCGGGCGAGGAGGCCCGGGGCGAGCAGCCCCGGGCGAGGAGGCCCGGGGCGAGCAGCCCCGGGCGAGGAGGCCCGGGGCGAGCAGCCCCGGGCCTGGAGGCCCGGGGCGAGCAGCCCCGGGCGAGGAGGCCCGGGGCGAGCAGCCCCGGGCGAGGAGGCCCGGGGCGAGCAGCCCCGGGCCTGGAGGCCCGGGGCGAGCAGCCCCGGGCCTGGAGGCCCGGGGCGAGCAGCCCCGGGCCTGGAGGCCCGGGGCGAGCAGCCCCGGGCCTGGAGGCCCGGGGCGAGCAGCCCCGGGCCTGGAGGCCCGGGGCGAGCAGCCCCGGGCCTGGAGGCCCGGGGCGAGCAGCCCCGGGCCTGGAGGCCCGGGGCGAGCAGCCCCGGGCCTGGAGGCCCGGGGCGAGCAGCCCCGGGCCTGGAGGCCCGGGGCGAGCAGCCCCGGGCCTGGAGGCCCGGGGCGAGCAGCCCCGGGCCTGGAGGCCCGGGGCGAGCAGCCCCGGGCCTGGAGGCCCGGGGCGAGCAGCCCCGGGCCTGGAGGCCCGGGGCGAGCAGCCCCGGGCCTGGAGGCCCGGGGCGAGCAGCCCCGGGCCTGGAGGCCCGGGGCGAGCAGCCCCGGGCCTGGAGGCCCGGGGCGAGCGGGGCACTTCCCTTTCTGGGTCTCCAATGCCTCGGACCTTTGCGGGGAATCTCTGCACTGAGTCCCTAAGGTCTGGAGGCTGTTTCGGGTCCTGTGAACCCTTTCTCTCAGGTACAGGGAGCGGCTTCACCCACGGTGAGCCAAGGTAATGACTCAGGGCTTGGATGCCGTGTCTCGTAGCAGGTGTTTGGGATTCTGTGTTTCCCTACTCTCGGACCTAACCCCGGCATTTCTGGGCCGAGAGGAAGGGTTTGTTTCCTTTTCGGAGTCAGGCATCTGTCTCCTTGGGATTTTGTGCTCGCTGCATAGCCCCTGGAGGGGCTGCTTGGGATTCTGTGTCTCCCACTTCTCCAACATTCCCCGTAAGGTTCTCAGCTTAGACCCCATGGACTGGAGGCTGTGTGGGATACTCTGACCCGTTCCTCTCGGGTACAGGCAGAGGCTTCAGGCATGATTAGCCATGGTAAGAGACAGCCCCGGGCGAGGAGGCCCGGGGCGAGCAGCCCCGGGCGAGGAGGCCCGGGGCGAGCAGCCCCGGGCGAGGAGGCCCGGGGCGAGCAGCCCCGGGCGAGGAGGCCCGGGGCGAGCAGCCCCGGGCGAGGAGGCCCGGGGCGAGCAGCCCCGGGCGAGGAGGCCCGGGGCGAGCAGCCCCGGGCCTGGAGGCCCGGGGCGAGCAGCCCCGGGCCTGGAGGCCCGGGGCGAGCAGCCCCGGGCCTGGAGGCCCGGGGCGAGCAGCCCCGGGCCTGGAGGCCCGGGGCGAGCAGCCCCGGGCGAGGAGGCCCGGGGCGAGCAGCCCCGGGCGAGGAGGCCCGGGGCGAGCAGCCCCGGGCGAGGAGGCCCGGGGCGAGCAGCCCCGGGCGAGGAGGCCCGGGGCGAGCAGCCCCGGGCGAGGAGGCCCGGGGCGAGCAGCCCCGGGCGAGGAGGCCCGGGGCGAGCAGCCCCGGGCCTGGAGGCCCGGGGCGAGCAGCCCCGGGCGAGGAGGCCCGGGGCGAGCAGCCCCGGGCGAGGAGGCCCGGGGCGAGCAGCCCCGGGCCTGGAGGCCCGGGGCGAGCAGCCCCGGGCCTGGAGGCCCGGGGCGAGCAGCCCCGGGCCTGGAGGCCCGGGGCGAGCAGCCCCGGGCCTGGAGGCCCGGGGCGAGCAGCCCCGGGCCTGGAGGCCCGGGGCGAGCAGCCCCGGGCCTGGAGGCCCGGGGCGAGCAGCCCCGGGCCTGGAGGCCCGGGGCGAGCAGCCCCGGGCCTGGAGGCCCGGGGCGAGCAGCCCCGGGCCTGGA